>NW_026526991.1:110795898-111995898 GCF_024362965.1 Panthera pardus
GTGCTAGATAAGTCTTTCTAAGGGATTTATATAGATATGCTCAGAAAGAAGCCACCCTGATCAAACTGAGCAGACAGTATACTGATATGAAAACCAGGCTTTTATAAATCTGGCTACTGCAAATCAACTCACCAGGGCTTTGTCACCCTTGGATGAATAGACATAGGTGAGTTTCTGAATGCTCAGTGTTTGAAACATATGGTGATCCTATCGAGGTACAATAGTCATATGAGCCTTATAGTCCAGGACACCAGCCCCTTGATATTATCATGCTACAATAACAAGTGTTTTGATCACAAAACTAAAAAGTTAAACATTTACCAAAGTCTGGAGAGCCATGCAGGATGGACTCAAAACTCTAGTTATTCTATTTACAAACTTTAGGCCTTGGGAAAGTCATTTTGCCTTTCTGAGCTTGAGAAATTGTTTCCATTTTGTTGTTTGTTTGTTTGTTTTAATCTGTAAAAGAGGAATATTCAGGCCTTCTTAATGGTTACAGAAGAATACCTCGTACATAGTTGCTGCTTTAAAAATAATTATTTTTATAAATATTATTGCTATTATTGAGATCCCTTTGCTGTTTGTATCTTAATCCTGAAACTAACATTAATTGTGCCTCTCCCAAAATGTTATTCCTCTCCTATCAGTTTTAAATGCCAGCTTCCCTTTTGCCCATAATCCCCAAAACAAGTGGAACTGCAAAAATCTCATTCAAAGTAGAGGAGAAGGGGGCTGTTGGTCACTGACCTTGGAGCCACCTTCAGCACTTTCTTTTCACTGGAGCAAATGAGGGGAAATACTGAACGAGTTTCCTGCAAGACATGTTCGGACTTGCTCCTGCATCACTTCTTTCTTCCTACTAATAATCACCCTTTTCCCCACTAGAGAAACAGTTTTCTCTCTATGCTTGAAAATTCATTAAGAAAAAAAAAATCTAGCTCTGTTCTCTTCCCTTGAGCAAAGGGCACAAGCCCCTCCCTGGAAACCTGGGTCAGTACAAGAGCAACAGGAGATGCATTATTTTCCCCGAGGAAACAACCTACCCGATGCCATTTTGCATTCCGGTAAGTTCTTCTCTTCTCTTGAGTACTCTACCAGAAGTACTTAATAGGCAGAAATAAGAAGAGAAGCAGGAGGAAGAATATTAGATCACAGAGGAGAAGCTCTCCTGCAAGACAAACTTTGATGCTAGTGGGAAAAGAGAGCTTGAGCCACAGGCTCTAGCCCCTGGTCTTTCCGGGCTAGAGAAGCCCTGGGGCTGGGGGCTGTGCCTCAGCAGTGAAAGACATGCCTTCAAGTTAGGAAGGACCTTCAATATGGTCCTCATCCACTTCTGGGCAAGTAGGACATGTCCTTGGTTTGGCTTCCTTTCAGTTTACTGATGTCAGTCCCCCCTGTCTTCTGTCCAAAATCTGTTCTCGTCCTGCCATCCCACTGACTCACTATAATTTACGAGCCTGTGGGGGTGGAGAGATGGCTGAGCCAGAAAATAGGAGGCCAGGATTCTGCTTTATGCCCCACAGTTGACCTTCCAAGGAACCTTGGGTGAATTTCTTAACCCAAGCCTTCTCTGTCTTCATCTGCTTCTGTCAAGGTCATAGCAAGTGACTCACCTAGCAAGTAGGTGTGCATGAAAACCAGATGAGACAATGCAAGACCAAGTGTAGAGTATTGTGCAAATAGGAGGCATTTTTATGATGTCCTTTCACTTGACTGTCAGTTTCCTTTTCTCTCAGATGGGACTAATAATATGGACACACTTCAGGGGGTGTGCTTCAACTAATAAACACATGATTCACCCCTTAATGAATAGACTAGGAAATGTGTGGAGCAATCATATCCAAATGTACACAGCTGCCTATTTAGTAGCCACTATTTAGAAAACAACAACTTGAATCTAGACATTGCAGACCTCTTTAATAAATATCTTCTTAATCGTCTGAGCAATTGAAAACCTCAGGCAGGAGGAAGAAGCCTGTGGATCAATGTTCGGTGGGAGAGGATAGTCAGGCAGCTGGGCTTCTGAAGGCACATTTATATTCAGCATCTTGTTCTCACAGGCAAATGATAAATACCTGGAGCTCATGCTAAGAAGTTTGAGCTGGTATTAGCAACAGGAGTGGGGGAACCTAATTTCATCATGCACAGGCCAGTGCCAATAGGGGCGGGGGAGTGAGCCAGGAGCCAGAGAACTAGACCTGAACTTGAGGAATTTCTCCAAAGGGCAGGAAAGACTGGAAAAGCCCAAGAAAGGGATCTTGAGGTCAGTTTAGGTCAGGATCTTTCTCACACAGAGAACATTTGCTTTTAAATGTGTGAACTTCTTTCAAATTTGCTTTTGAAAATTCCCTTTGAAAGTTCCAGTGTGATAGCGTAATACTGAGAAGAAAGACTGGTCCAAGGTCAAGCAAGGAGAAATAAGTGGTCCATGGTGATAGGATGGTATGAGGTGGCAACTGCTCTGGAAAGAACAATGTGGGGAAGAAGGGTGGTGAGATGGTATGAGGTTCACATTTGTGAGACAATTTTTGGAGCAAGGGAGTTGAGGCAGTAACAGCTGCACCTTCTCGGAGACTCAAGTCCTTTGCAAACTCTGCTTTGCTTTTACACTGGAGCGCTCTGATGCTCAAGCAACAGACAGACAGCTGTGGTGTCCTGAGAGACATTCCCAGGGGAGCCCTTGTATATTTCACTTTCACCAAGAAGCCCAGTCCAAGAGAGAATGTGTTGGTAATGATGGAAATGTTATAGGGAGTAGTTTTTCTAATTAGCCCCTAAAATATTCTTGAAACAAATTCAACTCTGGAGCAAGTCTAAAGCTTCTGGGAATTTGTTAGACATATTCCTGATAAAAGTCTAATATCTGAATATAAAAAGAACTCCAACAACTCAATAACAAAATCCTAATTTCAAGGAGATGGGCAAAGACTTGAACAGATACTTCACAAAAGAGGCTATACAAAGTCAAACACATGAAAATATGCTCACTATTATGAGTCATCAGAAGGCAAATTAAATCCACATTGAGATACCAGAACCCACCTACTAGAATGGCTAAACAAACAAACAAATGAACAACAAAAATAAAACAACCCTGAATGTTGGTGAAGATATGGAGCTACCAGAAGTCTCATACATTGCTGGCAGGTGTGAAATGGTGAAAACTGTTGATAGTCTCTCAGAAAAATAACTGTACACCTACTTATGACCCTGCAATTCTACTCCTAGAAGTTTACCTAAGAAAACAAAAACAGATGTAAAAAAAAAGCCTTTTGCAATAATGTTCATAGCAACTTACTCAAATAACATTATCAACAAGAAAACCTAGAAACAGCACAGGTGTCCATCAATAGGAGAATGGACGACAAGCTTTGGTTGTTACAATGAAATATTACTCAGCAATAAAGAGGAATTCAAGTAACAACATGGATGAGTGTTGGAAACATGCTGAGTGAAAGATGCCAGGCGCAAAAAGAATTTACTGCGTGGTTCCCTTTACGTGAAGTTCTAGAACAGGTGAAACAAATGTATGGTGATAGAAGTCATAAAAGTGGTTTCTTCTGGGGAGAGACAATTGACTGAAAAGAAGCATGAGGGAATTTTCTAGGGCGTTAGAAATGTACTATATAGAGATAGGACTGTGAGTTGTATGAATGCACACATTCATCAAAACAGATTGTCTTAGTCATTTTGGGCTGCTGCAACAAATTACTATAGGATGAGAGGCTTAAACAACAGAAATTTATTTCTCAAAGTTCTAGAGGCCGGGGAGTCCAAGACCAAGCTGCCAACAGATTCAGTTCTAGTGAGAGCCTGCTTTTCAGTTTGCAGTTGGCCATCTTCTTGTTGCATCCTTACCTGGCAGAGAGCAGAGAGGACATAAGCTGCATCATGTCTCTTCTCATAGGGACACTAATCTCATTCATAAGGGATCCACTCTCATGACTTACTTTTTAAAAACCCCACCTTCTAATACCATCACATTGGGGGGCAGGATTTCAACATACGAATTTTGGGAGGACACAAATATTTAGTTTGTAACAGTGATCAAACTATTCCCTGAAGATCTGTGCCTTTAGCTGCAGGTAAGTTATAACTCAGTTAAAAAAATGAAAGGAGAAAACAAACTCCTGGACCTACTCTTCTTCCCCTAAAATATAAGATTTCTCTTCTATCTGGAACTATTTTTTAACATTTTAAAAACTCCAGCTAACGCCAAAGTCATCTCTGAAATGAGGAAGCAAACCAATCTGTACTATGCCAAATGTTAATGCAATATTCTTCTTAAATGGCCACAGACACTGCAAGGTGAAACCAGCTTTTTAATAAAAACAAATGTATAATGGATCTATCACTTGACTTAAGATTAGGAGACTGGTTCCAGGTCTATTTCCTGGTGACCTCACTGGGAAATTTTAGGTGAGTCACTTAACTCCTTTACTTTCTCTAGGCTTTACATCCTCACTTATTAAGAGGTTTGGCCTAAGTTTCACTAGACTCATTCCTAGTTCTACTAGAGTCACAGAATCACTGAATGATAGAGTTGAGATGAATTTACAGCTGACCCTTGAACAATATGGGGTCTGTGGTGCTGACCCCCTGTGCAGTCAAAATTCCATATACAACTTTTGACTCCCCAAACACTTAACTACTAATAGCCTACTGTTGATTAGAAGCCTTACACATAACATAAACAGTCTATTAACACATATTTTATAATACTATAGTAGATTTATTTAAAAAAAAATTCTGTGTTTAGGTGGACCCACACAGTTCAAACTTGTGTTGTTCAAAGGTCAACTGTATTAATAACTGCTTCTTATTTGTCTTATAGGATGCAGTTTCTATATTATCTCCTCCCAGAGGAACATCCTAATGACTTAATTTGATATAGGCTCCCTACTTATTCTCTGTAATTATGGTCTGTTTGATTTTGGTATTTTACTATAAAAAATTTGGGACACTTGGGTGGCTCAGTCAGTTAAGCATCTGACTCTTGGTGGTTTGGGCTCAGGTCATAATCTCACATTTCATGAGTTCAAGCCCCACATCGGGCTCTGTGCTGACAGTGTGGAGCCTGCTTGGGATTCTCTCTCTTTCTCTCTCTCTGGCCCTCCCACACACTTTCTCTCTCTCTCAAAATAAATAAGTATACTTTTTTTTTAATTCTAATAATATATTTACTGTTTTAGCAAGTTGGATATAACAAACTATAAAAATCATTGTATATTATGAGCAGTTAGAATTTATGTTAGGAATGAAAAGCTTTCCTACTATTCAAAAAGATAATTGATTAGTTAAAGCAAAAAAAAAATGTGTAGGGTTTATAACATATACAGAAGTAAAATGTATGAAAATAATAGCACAAATATGGGACTATACACTACAGTGTTATTAATTTCTTAGATATTGCATGATATTATATATTATTATATGAAGATAGAGTCAGAACAAAAATGTATGAATGAATTACAAAAATTAATTTAAAAAACATAGCCAAAAAGCCAATAGTGGAGATGTAATTAAATGCTAACAATACTCAATTCAAAGAAAGGCAGGAAAAGAGGAAAAGGGACAATACAATACAATAAATAGAAAATATATGACAATATGATATATTTAAACCAGACAATATCTGTGTTATATTAAATGTAAATGGTCTAAAGTATTCAAATTGAAAGGCAGAAAGTATCAGCACACATCAAACACCAAAGCCCAACTCTATGCTGTCAATAAGAAACACATTTCACAATTGGATAAATGTAAAGTGACAGAAAGTGGAAGACCGTTTAATTAATAATAATAAGACTGGAATGGATATATTAGTATAAGATAAAATGAACTTCAAAAGAAAGAATATTGCCAAGGTTAAAGAGTGACATTTCATAATGGTAAAAAATTATTTAAGAAAATATAATCATTATGACTGTGTATTTACCTAATGACAGAGCTTTTAATAGATATAGCAAATTTTCACAGAACTGAAAAGAATAACAGACAAGTTGATAAGTACAGTTGGGGATTTTGCCCTGCCTGTTTTATAGTAAATAAACAAAAAATCTGTAAGGATATAGAAGGCATGAACAACATTACCAACCAACTTGACCTATTTTATATTTTTAGCACACTCTATTAGCTGACAGAATATACATTTTTTTAAGGGCATCTGGAACATACCCCAATGGTTGACCAAATTCTGGACCAAAATTTCTCAATAAATTTAAAGGATTAGGATCATACAAAGAATGTTCCTGACCACATTGGAACTAAATTAGAAATCTATTTTAGAAAGACATCTGAAATATTCTCTAAACATTTGGAAATTAAACAAACTTTGAAATAACTCATGAGTCAAATAAAAATTTGCAAAAGAGGATAGAAAATATTTTCAATTGGACTGAAATAAAAACACACAAGAAATTTTAGAATGCAACTAAAGTAGTGTTTAGAAGAAGACTTACATGTTTAAATGATGATGGGGTGCTTGAGTGGCTCAGTCGGTTAAGCATCCAACTTCAGCTCAGGTCATGAACTCGCAGTTTGTGAGTTCAAGCCTCTCGCTGGGCTCTGTGCTGACAGCTCTGAGCCTGGAGTCTGCTTAGGATTCTGTGTCTCCCTCTCTCTCTGTCCCTCCCCCACTCGTACTGTCTCTCTTTCAAAAATAAATAAATGTTTAAAAAAATGTTTAAATGCTGATATTTAACAATGATTAAAACTTTCACCTTAATATGCTAGAAAAAGTAGAGCAAGTTAAACCCAGGACAAATAGAAGAAATGAAATAATAAAGATAAGAGAAAATTCCAATAAAATAAAAAACAAAAACAGAAAAAAATCAATGAAATCAATGAGAACCAGATAGTTATTTATAAAAAAACAAAAACAAAAAAAGCAGTAAGATTGATTGATTGACCAGCTTGACTATTTAAGATAAAATAAGAATTACCAATATTATGAATAAAGAGGTGACATCACTATAGATATTACAGACATTAAGAGAATAATGAGGGAATCTTACAAAATACTCTTGCTAAAATTTGATCTGTTTTGGCAAACTATAGCAATATGCTAAATCTTGCCTGCTACCTGTTTTAGCAAATAAAATTTTTTTGGAACAGAACCATACATACTTGTCTATGCATTGTCTACAGTTGCTTTCATGATACAGTGGCAGAGTTGTCTATTGTAACAAAGACTGTATGGCCCACAAAGCCTAAAATGTTTACTATCTGTCTCTTTACAGAAAAAGTTTGCTCATTCCTGACACAGATGTAATGGAAAAATTCTTTGAAAAAATATAAATTAACAAAATTTATTTTTAAAAGGGTAGAAACATCTGAATGTCCCTATATCTATTAAGTAAGTTAACATCATTTTATAAGTTTTCCACAAGATGAACTCCGAAGTCAGATGGTTTTACAGATGGAATCTATACATCATTTAAGGGAGAAATAATACCAATCCTACACAAGAATCATTCAGAAAATAGAAGAGGAGAAAATCTTCAAAACTCATTTCATGAATTCAGAATTATCCTAATACTTAGATGGTATTACAAGAAAACTATAGATCAATATCCTACATAACCATAGATGAAAAATTCCTTAGGAAATATTAGTGACTAGATTTTAGCACAACATAAAAAGAATAATGTTCTGTAACTATGTGGGATTTACTCCATGAATGCAAGACTGATTTAGTATTTGGAAATCAATTGATATAAATTACTAAGCTAAAAGATATTAAAACATACTATCATCTCAATAAATAACCAAGATTCATTTAACAAAATAATTCCTGATTAAAAAGAGTAAAATCTTTCAGAAAACTGGGACTAGAAACATACTTTAACACCTGATCAATGGTATCTATGAAAAATCTAGAGTTAACATACTTCATGGAGGGGTGCCTAGGTGGCTCAGTCAGTTAAGTGTCCAACTTCGGCTCAGGTCATGATCTCATGGTTCGTGGGTTCAAGCCCCGTGTCAGGGTCTGTGCTGATAGCTTGGAGCTTGGAGCCTGCTTCAGATTCTGTGTTTCCCTCTCTTTCTGCCTCTCCCCCGCTCATGCTCTGTCTACCCTTTCTCTCAAAAATAAATAAACATTGAAAAAAAATTAAAAGAAAAAATACATACTTCATGGAAAATGAATGATTTCCACCTAAGATCCAGAGCAAGAGGGGTGCCTGTGTGGCTCAGTCAGTTAAGTGTCTGGCTCTTGACTTTGGCTTAGGTCATGATCTCATGGGTTCATAAGTTTGAGCCCCACATCAGGCTCTGTGCTGATAGTGCAGAGCTTGTTTGGGATTCTCTCTTTCTCCCCCTCTCTCTGCCCCTCCTGCTTACTCTTTCTTTCTCTCAATAAATAAATAAACTTAAAAAAATAATAATAAGGATGTCCACTCTCACCACTTCTTTTCAATACTATAGAAAAATCCTAGCCAAAGTTATAAGGCAAGAGAAAAAGAAAGTTGACAAAGTAAAAAGAAAGAAGTAAAATTTTAATTTATAGAACACATGACTGTGTATATGAAATATCCTTGGTAATTTACCAAAAAAAAAAGCTTATAGAATTAAAAGGCAGATTTAGTATGTTCACAGAAAATAAGATCAATGTGAAAAAAAAAAAACAAATGTATTTCTACATAATAGCAATTGGATTGAACAACTGGAAATAGAATTAAAAATTCATTATAATAGAATCCAAAACATGAACTACTTTGAGACAGATGTAACAAATGTGCTTAAAAACTATAGACTAAATATTATAAAACAAACCTGAGAGAAAACAAACAAAATTTAAACAAATGGAAAGATTTACTGTGCTCATGAATTGAAAGATTTAATATTGTTTAAATGGCAATTCTCTCTATATTTTTGAATAGATTCAAAGCAATCCCAATGAAAATACCAATAGGCAAGTTGGTTCTAATATTATACAAAATATTATAAAAGCAAAGTAACTATAAAGGCCAAAGAAATTTAAAAAAAAAAGAATAAAGTTGAAAAGGATACACTACCAGATTTCAAGAAGTACTGTAAAGGTACAGTAATCAAGGCAGTGGGGTATTGACATACAAATAGACATGTACTTTGGAACAGAATAGAAATTCCAGAAATATATCCACCTTATGTGGTTAATTGATTTTGACAAAGATGCCAAAATCATTTAGTGGGGGAAATAAGTTTGTTATAAAAATTTATTTATTTGTTCATTCATTTTTAAATTTATTTTCCATCTTTATTGAGGTATATCTGACAAAATTGTATATATTTAAAGTGTATAACATGATGATTTGATATGTATACTTTATGAAATGATTGCCACAGTCAAGTTAACACATATATCACCTCAGATAGTTACCATTTGGGTGTGTGGAGGGGAGGTGCTGGGGGTAAGAGGGCTTAAGGTTTACTCTTCTAGCAAATTTCAAGTACACAACACAGTATTATTAACTATACTCACCATGTTGTATGTTAGAACCCCAGAACTCATTCATCTTATAACTGGGGTTCGTAATCTTTGATCAGCATCTCCCCATTCCCCTTACCCTCCCAGCCCCTGGTAGCCATCACTACACTCTGTTTCTGTAACTTTGAGGTTTTTGTTGTTTTGTTTTCTTTTTGTTTTTCTATATTCCACAAAAAAGTGACACCATACAGTATTTGTCTTTGGCTAATTTCACTCACCATATTGTACTCCAGGTTCATCTATGTTGTTGCAAATGTCAAGATTTCCTTATTTTGTTTTTTTTTTTAAGTTTATTTATTTATTTTGAGATGGAAGGGAGGAGAGAGAGGAAGAGAGAGAATCCCAAGCAGGCTCTGTGCTATCAGTGTAGAGCCTGAAGCAGGTCTTGATCCTACAAACGGTGAGATCATGACCTAGGCCAAAATCAAGAGCTGGACACTTAACTGACTGAGCCACCCAGGTGCCCCAAGATTTTCTTCTTTCTCACCACTAAATCAAAACCCATACCACATCTTATTTATTCACTCATCCATTGACAGACACTTAGGTTGTTTTCATATCTTGGCTATTGTGAAAGTGTTGCAATAAATATGGGAGTGCAGATACCTCTATGAGATACTGATTTTGTTTCCTTCAGATACATATCCAGAAGTGGAATTGCTTAATCACATGGTAGTTCTATTAGTAATTTTTGAGGTCCTCCTCACTGTTTTTCATAATGGCTGTGCTAATTTACTTTCTATCAACAAGATTCAAGGGCTCCCTTTCCTCCACATTCACACCAACATGTCATCTCTTGTCTTTTTGATAAAAGCCATCCTAACAGGTGTGAGGTGACATCTCATCATGGCTTTGATTTCTGTTTCCATGATGATTAGTGATGTTCACCATCTTTTCATGTACTTATTGGTCACTTGTACGTCTTCTTTGGAAAAATGTCTACTCAGGTCCTCTGCTCATTTTTTTTTTTTATTTAAAATTTTCTTTAACATTTTATTTTATTTTTTGAGAGACAGAGAAAGGCAGAACATGAGCAGGGGAGGGGCAGAGAGAGAGGGAGACACAGAATCCAAAACTGTCAGCACAGAGTCCAATGAGGGGCTCGAACCTATGAATGCGAGATCATGACCTGAGCCAAAGTCAGACACTTAACCAACTGAGCCACCTCCTTTACTCATTTTTTAATCAGGCTATTTGTTTTTTTACTCTTGAGTTGTAGAAGTTCCTTATAGATTTTGTATATTAACTCCTTATCAGATATATGGTTTGCAAATATTTTCTCCCATTATTTAGGTAACCTTTTCATTTTTTGATTTTTTCCTTTGCTGTGCAGAAGCATTTTAAAATGATGTAGTCCCACTTTATTTTCGCTTTTGTTGCTTCTGCTTTAGTATCATATAAAAAAAAAATCATTGCCAAGATCAGGGTTGAGGAACTTTTTATCTATGTTTTCTTTTAGGTGTTTTATGGTTTTAGGTCTTACTTTTAAGGCTTTATTCCATTTTGAGTTAATCTTTGTGATTAATTGTGATGAGAAAACAGATATTTTGAGTTGCTGCATAGGCATTTTACAATTTGACAACCCTGCTTACACTCAGAGTCCAAACATTTAAAGACCTAACCTGAGAGTTCTTCCCAAAGTTCTCACTTTGATTTTCCTAGGTCATCTTTTAAAATAACCACTTATAGAGTTGAGCCCATGAAAAGTTAGTGCCTTCTGCCCCAACCGGCTCCTGGGTAATAGGTGTTTTCTAACCTGCTCTCTATCTCCTGCTTACTGGTTACCTGGGATGGAAGACTGCTCTTTTCCTGGTCCACTATGTCCCTAACCCCTCCACCCTGTTTCTGGATCTGTAAGTAATAAATCTCATGACTTTACTTTCTTTGTGTGAGTGTTTTGGAACTGTGCCTTCAATTAAAACCATCCCAATGTTCTCACTTCCCCCAGATAGGAGCACAGATGCTAAGTGAGCTACCTGTTGACTCCATGTGGGTAACTTGTGCCTCCTCATTTAGAAGGTCATAATCTGCATATTCTTGATTTAATACACCTACTACAACACTCCCCCCCCAACACAATGATGTATTATAGGGCCCCAATTTCATCCTTTTTCTCATGACTATCCAGTTTTTTTCAATAGCATTTATTGAAGAGAGTATCTTTTCCCCATTTTGTATTCTTGGCATTCTTATAAAAAATTAGTTGGTTATATATTTGTCAGTTATATTTGGATTCTATTCTGTTCCTTTGGTCTCTGTGTCTTATTTTAACATCAGTACTGTAATGTTTGCTTGCTGTAACTCTGTCGTATAGTTTGAAATCAGAAAGTATGATGCCTCCGGACTTGTTCTTTCTCAAAATTATTTTGTCTATTCAGGGTCTTTTGTGGTTGATAGGACTTTTAGGATTTTTTTCTATTTTTATGAAAAATGCCAATAGAATTTTGATAGAGATTGCATTGATTCTACAGATCACTTTGGATTCTATAGACATTTTGATAATATGAGTTCTTCCAATTCATAGTCAGGGGATATCTTTCCATTTATTGTGCCTTCTTCAATCACTTTCATGAATGTTTTACAGGTTTCAGTTTACAGGTCTTTCACGTCCTTGATTAAATTTATTCCTAAGTATTTTATTGTGTTTGATGCTTTTGTAAATGGGATTGCTTTTTCTTTATTTCTCCTTCAAATAGTTCATTGTTAGTATATAGAAATGCAAATGGATTTTGTGTATTGGTTTTGTATATTTTATTTACATTTGTTTATTAGTTCTAACACTCTTTCTGTGGAGTCTTTAGGGTTTTCTGTATATAAGATCATGTCACTTGAAAACAGACCATTTTACTTCTTCCATTTTTATTTGGATATCTTTTATTTCTTTTCCTTTCTTAATTGCTCTGGCTAGAGCTTCTAGTACTATGTTAAATAGAAGAGAGTGGTGAGAGTGGACATCCTTGTCTTGCTCCTGATCTTAGAGAAGAAACTTTCAGCTTTTCATCATTGATTATGATGTTAGCTGTGAGCTTGTCATATATGGCCTTTAAAACATTGCAGTAGATTTCTTCTGTACCTAATTGTTGAGAGTTTTTACCATGAAATAATGTTGAAATTTTTCAAATCCTTTCTATGCATATATTGAGATAATGATATGATTTTTATTCTTGATCCTGTTAATGCAATGTATCACATTTTTTGATTTGCATATGTTGAACCATTTTTGTATCCAAGAGATATATCCAACTTGATCATGACTTATGATTCTTTTAATGGAAAGAATGGTCTTTTCAACAATGCTGCCAGAAAGTCTGGATATATGTATGGTAAAATGTAAAAAAAAAATTGTATACTTGACTTACATCATACTCCAAAATTAATTGGAAGTGGATCATAGACCTAAATATAAAGCTAAATTTATAAACCTTCTAAAATAAGGGTTGGCAAACTGTACCCACTGGCCCAATCTAGCCATGCCCATTGTATAGTGAATGGATGCTTTTGTGGTACAATGGCAGAATTGAGTATTTGCAACAGAGACCATTTGTTCCTTAAAGCCCCAAATATTGATTAGCTCACGGTTTACAGAAAAATTTTGCTGTCCACTGAACCAAAAGAACATGTTAAGTATTTTTGTGGCTTTGGAATAAGAAAAGATTCTTTAGGTAGGATACAAAGAGACACTAACTATAAAAAATAAATAAACGACTGGAATTCATTAAAATTAAAAATATTTATGCTTCAAAAGACACTACTAAGTAATTTTAAAAATAAGGAGACTATAGGTATGTATGCAATGTCTATATCTCTTGAAGAACTTGCATTCAAAATATATAAAGTACTTGTACAATACAACAATAACAAACAAAACGATCAAATTTAAAATTGGACAAAGACTTGAACAGACACTTCAAAAAATGAGATAAATGAGTGGTTAACAAATATATGAAAGATGTTTAACATTGCTAGTCATTAGTAAACAAAAATTAAAGCACAATGAGATACCACTGCATATACATTAGAATGGCTAAAATTAAAAAGACTGACAATACTAAATGTGGGCAACAATGTGGAGCAAGTGAAATGCTCATATATATGGTATATATGGTCTCAACGCGGTGATCTAAACACACAAAAAAATAAAAAATAAATAGAGAGATGATAGATCGATGATAGGCAAAATGATCTAACCACTTTGAAAAACAGATTGACAGTTGCAAATATACTTACCAAACACCCAGCAATTGTACCCTAGGTATTTATCCAACATAAATGAAACAAACACTTGAACACATATGCTCATCATAGCTTTATTTCTAATAGACAAAAACGAAACCACTCAAATGCTAATCAACTGTGAACAGATAAACAGAATGTGGTACATTCATTCAATGGTATACTACTCAGCTATGAAAAGCAACAGAATACTGATACATACAAACATATAGATCTATCTCAGAAACATTGTGTTAAGTGAAAGAAGCTTTGCACAAAAAAATCGTACACTATATGATTCAATTCACATGGAATTCTAGAAAAAAGTAGTCTAATATATAGAGACAGAAAGCACATCAGTTGTTGCCTGCAGCTGGAGGTAAAGGGCAAGGTGGAATTGACTGCAAAAGAACAGAGATCTTTTAGAACTTCAAAAACGCTCTATATTTTAATTTAGGTTTTGGACACATGAATGTATACATTTGTCCAAACTTATTGAACTGACTGAACTGATTTTAAATGGGTACATTTTATTGTATGTCCATTTTATTATAAAGCAACCTCAATAATGTTGTTTTATAAAATAAACAACTTTCTTCTGCTGAATTTAATTGCTAAACATTTATTTTAATGCCCCCTTTATACTTCTACCTTATGATTTATGTAGGTTTATATTAACAGAGTCAGGGAATAGCCTCCCACCTACCCCAGAAATTTTCAGTTACCATTGGTCACCAGCACCCTGTTGAAGACAGCATTCCTATTTGCACCATCCACAGCTGCAGAACCCTTTGGCATATGTTCTGGAACTTACTGAGAATCTCTCCTGCTTGGATTTATGGCAAACTCCTTTTGTTTAGTATTCTGTGGACTTTGAACATGGCTCCACTTCCTTGAAATAAAAGCTTATTGGTTTGAGGACAATAATTAGATCATTTTTCTGAGGTCAAGTGTACCAGTATTTACTAAGTCCCTATGCCCTTCTGGGTACTCTGCAGCCCAGAGAGCTGGGAGTCATCATCCTTGAACATAGAAAGATGATTCCCCAGGACAGGGGAGAGACAAGTTTCTAAGCCAATAGCAACCAGAAAAAAGTGCTTAGGAATATAAGCTAAAAATCAGAATATGCGATATATTCTAAAGGTTTTAGGAATTCAGAGGACTGGAAAGGCATCCTCAGTTGGGTAGTCAGATAAATTTTTATGAAGGAGATGAAATTTAAGTAAGCTTGGAGCAACCTCAATCCCTTTAAACGTTCTTCCTGGGACCATTAGTCTATCCCTTGGGTCATTTCAGGCTCTCTCCTCTGGAACCCACAGGAAAAATGGGGTCATTTCATAACATAGCTGGTGGTGCTAGGGTACACCTGAGGGAGTTTACTGAAGAAATATGCAAAATGGGCATCTCTCTGGATCGCAGCTGGGTGATTTTGCAGGGATCCAGAGAATAGAGTTTTCTACTTTGGAGTGTGTTTTTGTCATCTTAATTTCCGTTTGCTTGCTCTGCAGCTCAGTACGCCACAGGAATATTAAGATCTAGGAGTTACAAAAACAAGCTCTTAGGAGGTAAACTTTTTTTTTTTTTTTGCTAGATCTGGTTGAAGGTAAGAGTCACGTATACCAGGAAAGATGGCAAGATTTATAAGTAGGCATCATTAGTAGAGAATATGCTAGGAACACAGCATGTTATGTCAGTCTTCTACCCCTCGGGTTCATTAGGCTTTTGTCTGTAATAATTAAGATGAAACAGCTCTCACAGTGAAACTAGGAAAATATAGTCTGCCTGTCAACATCTACTTCTGAGGATTATCAAAGCTTCTAAAGGGCTAATAGTTTTTGTCCCGCGAATCATTATTACATCTGATATCAGTTGCCTATGATGAAACAAGTATTTGTAGCCAATGGGCATATCTTCCATTAATTTACTGTAGGCATGAACACACCTCATGGTCACTTAGTTGTGGGGGCCTAACATAGTTGAAAATAATCACTGTTGGTCTTGGCAAGGTTCACCTTGGAGAAAATAATTCCAAATTTTAAAGAATATGGGTTGTTATCTATCAACATATCTATCTATATGGGTTGTTATTTAGAAGAGGGCAACATATTAATCTTCTCTTAAATTCATCAGATTGGCTTATTTTGTCTGATGGAGGGATAGGGCCTGAGAAAAGAGAGGGACACTGACCCTAACCCTGCATCTTCACACTGACATAACCCACCCATGGACAAGATCACCAGAGGCCAGAACATTTGAGCCCCATGTACTATATAACCCACTTTGAGGAAATTACTTAGAGCCATTACTCTGTAGTGCTGATGGTGGTGGTGGTTTTTCTTCTCTTCTTGCTCCTCCTCATCCTCCTCCTCTTCCTTGTGTTGTTGTTGCTGTTATTGTTGTTACTGTCCTTCTTCTTCTTCTTCTTCTTCTTCTTCTTCTTCTTCTTCTTCTTCTTCTTCTTCTTCTCCTCCTCCTCCTCCTCCTCTTCCACCTCCTCCTCCACCTCCTCCTCTGCCTCCTCCATTCTCTTCCCCTTCCCCTTCTTCCTTTCCCTCTCCTTCTCCTCTTTCTCCTTCCCTCTGTTGCTCTTTGCTAATTCTTGGTCTGCTAGCTTTTTACCCTTGGGCTCTGATTTTAATTCTCTAACATCACTTTTATCCCTTGGTATTAACAACAGTTATTAGTTTCCCTGAATTTCTTCCTTTTAAATTTTTGCAGGACAGAATTTTATTCACTTTTGACTCTCCCTACCTTTAGTATTTAGGACATGAATTTTACACTATTCAAACTCTGTTTCTATGTGCCAAACCCCAAAGCTACTTACATTTCTGAACTCTTTTTAATTGGGAGAGAGGGACTAGAAACACAAGAGAGGTAAATTTAGAGGGTTTAGAGGGCACTGGAGTGATCAAGGTAGAAATATTCATGCAGAAGCAAGAACACCATGCCCAAGAGAAGGCTGTGAGGCAGACTTGGTCGGGTATAGCATATGGTTTAAGGTGCTGGTTAGGTACATAGGATTTATCACTCAAGAAAGAAAGAATTGACTTTTTGCCTTTCAAGTTTCCCTAATGAAGCAACAAGTAGACTTCAGGAGTGAAAATATAATCAGAAGGAGATACAGCAATGAAATTATAAAAACAAAACTGCTTTGCAAACAGAAAAGTATTTCTTAACTGCAGGGGATTACGATTAACCTTAGTACCTCAGTTTTCCCATACATGAATTAGGTCTCAGAATTATTGCACAACCTACTTTATAGGATAACAGAGATAATCCTGTGAAAGAATAGATATAAATGTGTTTTGTAATACATTTTAAAAGTCTTCAGTTTTTAAGTTGGTGGGAAAAGCGTAGACTGCAGACTCCCTCTTCTCACATTAAATCTGTGAAAATGAACGCATATCCATTATCTTCCTTGGAAAAAAGAGAGTAAACTATCAGGAAACCAGAAACTATGAGAAATCCTAAAAGAATGCAGATGGAAAACAGCAGAGGGCACAGCAGCCAGAAAGAGAGGCTGGAGACAAGAACAAGCATAGGGAAAAGTGTCAAGGTACAAGCTCCCTGCCTGGAGGTGGTGGAAGCTGGGTGTAGAATGTAACTAGGAAGCACCAAGACAGTGGTTAGTTGTGAGATCTCAGGAGGAGGGACCAGGTGGGCTTACCTGTGCACTTTGCTCTTCTACTCCACAAGCAGTAGTAGAGTTATCTAACTCATAAGTGAGTAGTGACTGTGAGATCTTGGGAAAGATAGTTTGCAGAGCCTCAGCTGGCTTGCAAATGCCCAGAAAGTGCAGGGTTGCATCTTATGGAAGATTACATGCTTAGGTGCTCCATGCTAGAGTAGGCCCTGCTGTCCCCCAAATTACCCTGGAAGCTCAAATCAAGCAGCAGCAAAACAGAGACAACCAATAGACTAACCAGGAATTTTTTTTTTTTTTTTGAGAGAGAGAGAGAGAGAAAGAGGGAGAGAGAGAGAGAGAGAGAGAGAGAGAGAGAGAGAGAGAGAGAGAACAAGTGGGGGAGAGGGACAGAAGGAGAAAGAGAGAGAGAAAATTCTAAGCAGGCTCCATGCTGAGCATTGAGCCTGACATGGGGCCTGACCCCATGACCCTGGGATCATGGCCTGAGCCAAAATTGAGTCAAATGCTCAATCGACGGAGCTACCCAGGTGCCCCTAACCAAGGATCTTAATACAGGAATAGGCACTCAAGTGAGAATCCCCTGATGTTTGATATAGTCGACATTATGAAAGAGAAGCAATAACATCAACAAATGGAAGAATTTACAAAAGACTACAGAATCACTAGAACAATTAGAAGAGAATTTAAAGAAAAAGACCAAAATTAGATTTCCCATCTACAAATACTAGATAAAAAATTTTGGATCAATATCTTATATATAAAGGAAATAATTATGAGTCTGTGTGGTAAATACCCCTAGTTTTCTGCATAGTATCTATGTTATGCTAACTTCTTGCTAATTAACAAAACTCCGGTATTACTTAGACCATCAGTGTACCACTTAAAACACTCACTTGCCAAACTCCTCAACAAGGATTGGCCATGAGACACAGAAGTATAAGTGGAAAGTTATTTGGATAGTGGTAGTCTCTGAAAGTCTCCTGTGTTCATAGTAAAAAAGGGACAGATATAGCTAATTGGACATGTTGTCCTTGTCCTTATCTTACCCCTTTCTTCCTTCCTAGAACATAGACTTAATGAATATAGATATATGAACCATTTGTGATAATGAAAACTAAAACCACATGGTGAGTATTGCAGACTAGTAAAGTAGGAGTTTTGATGGCTTTCTTGAGCAATTGCAACAGCCTAAGACTTCCAAGCTATCCAGCTACTTACTACATGGGAAAAAAATCTCTACTTTGTAGAGATTTGGAGGACTTGCCTCCCTTACTAGCCTCATTGACCAAATTGCTATTCATGCAGGCAAATGCAATTCCTAACTTATAAAATCTAGAATTCTATACCTAGCTAAATGATTATTTGAGAGGTGGAACAAAATAAACATACTTTCAGGAAAAAAAATGCAAAAAGCTTAATCATTTATAGACCTCTGAAAAAAATTACAAGGAGATATACTCCAGCAAGAGAAAGAGAAGGCAAAATGCAATGGAGAATGAATTTATGTATTACTTGCATAATGTTAAAAAGTTATAATATAAAAATATATTAAATGCAAGGTAAGTCACACTTTTATTCATCAAAAGTGGTCACTAAAACAATAATATATACTATGAAAGTGAAAATTTTTCATTAAGATGTGTGATTTCATATAGTCATATATTGGCTCAAAATATTCAGTACACTGTATCTTCTCAGAAAATAAGTTGTTAGAGACAGAAAATACTCTAGATTTGCAAAACCTTGAACTACTCCCCAAATTCATTCTGCTTACTCATTTAAGGCCCTCGAGATATTTGAAAGAATATAAAAGGATTTAGGATCCATTCATTCATTCTTGATAACAAAATCGGGACACAAAATATGACCTAGTGGCCAGACTGCTGGTTGGAGATGAGAATAAAGGTAGTGAGGAGGAAGGGCAAGAGAAAGAGGAGGAGGAGGACAGAAATTATGACAAGAATGGCTATAACCACAGTGAACTTTTATTGAGTGCTTCCTATGGGCAAGGCCTTGTGCTCAGTTCTTTACATACATTACCTTATTTATCTGTTTGGGACTTCTCTCTGTGCTCTGCCATTGAGAATATGGGTCATTCTTAGGTCAATGAAGGTTGGCAGGTGAATTCAGTAACTAAGCAGCAAGGTGAAGAAGAGGTGAGAACCTCTGCAACTGTTCTTTTGTTGGGGAAAATTGCAACACATGAAGACCCACAGCTGCTGGGGTCATGCATTTGAGCTCTTTTACTCCTCCACTTCCCAGTTGCTTTTAAGGTATATGATAAATTGGCCTCTTTAAAACTCTGTCTCACATGGATCTTTAACATCCAGATACTGTTTACTTTGACTGACTAGGGAGGAAGAACAAGAAAGGGGGATGTACAATAGAAGAAAAATGGGTAAAATGGACTTTCAACATCTGGTTAGAGTAATATTGCTCTCCAAATACCCCCCCCCAAATTACCTGACAAATTAACTTGCTATCCATTCCCTTCTCTTGCCTTCTGTAAGAGATGGCTTTTGGACAGACCATCAACTGGTGAACACTATTGTCACCACTGAGCTGCAGGAAGATCTCATTCTCTCTTCCCTTCCCTTAGAGAATGCAAATGGAAAGAAGGCACAGGGAAAAGTAGAGGAAAGGGTAGGGAGCAGAGTAAAGATGGCAAGAAAACATTTGCTCTCTCTTCTTTGCTGTTTCTATAGCATGGTTCTGACTTGCCATGCCTCCTGGAAGATTATCTACAACTTTATCAGAGGTTTTCTCTTCTTTCTTCACCTATGTTGTCACCACCACCTTTGGGTGGGGACTTCTCTGTGTCATGTTCTTTCACTTCTAGGTCGCATATCTTCATGTCTGGAGATTAAACAACTCCTTGACTAACAGGTGAGCAGTTGAGCAGATTTATGAGAAGAAGCTTCCAACTTAAGGATATGCAACATGGTTAGGACTCAGCCTTTCCTAGTGTAAAATTGAAGTTGGAATTAGTGATTTCATATCCTGATTTTTTTTTCTCAAGTTTTCAAGTACTACTGCATATTAGCCTAGCTCCCTCTCTGCTAAACTATTTAAATTGATCTTATCTCTTGGTTGCCTCCATTTTCACATCTCTTTCCAGAGAGGAGCCTCTTTTCTTTCCCTCCTGGCTTTAAGCCTGACTTCTAGCTGCTTTTCCAGCCTAAATAGCATGACTTTTTGAGCCCTAAATGAGGATTTGAACCTGAGATACTCTTCCCTATCTATAGAGAGCTCTCTTTGGACTTTCATTTCTTCTTAATTCCTATAAACTAACCTGGTAGTGCTAAGGATAGCACTGGGTTTTGAGGACATTTAACCTAAGTTCTACCATGAATCAGGCATATCAGTTTGAAAGGCACTCTGCCAATCTGGGCAAGTCATGTCTCTGATGAATGAAGGAGTTGGTCTGGCTGGACAGTATTGAAGGTACCTTCCAGCTACAACATCCTAGGATAAGTATGACTAGTCTTTCACGTGCATTAGACAGGTGGCTTCCACATAAAGAGGTTACGCAATTAACATTGTTATAGAAATTATGAGTCTTCAAATGTATTTTGATTTGAGCAGGGTGTATATAAATAGATATAGAGACATATAGATAATTTAGAAGTCTTTCTTGAAAAAATAGTACAATTTCTTTATAACTTGGCATGTTGTAAAATATATGGAAAAGTAAGGGGAAATTACGTCTTCTCTTTTCCACATTGAATGGCTTAGTCCAGAAGAGACTTTGTACAACCTGGCCTAAGACATGGGATTTATTTCTGCCCCCAAAATCCACTGCACCTTGAATTCTGTTTTACCTTCTTGTTCTCCAGTCTCCCCACAACAGATGTTTTGTTGGTGTTTTTATGTTAAAAGCAGAAAGAAAGAATGGGATCTTTGTGAAGCTCACTGGTGACAACAGTGTTGGCCAATTGATGGTATGCCCAAGAGCCACTTAAGCAAGTCCCAAGGTTCCCATCTGATGGATGGACTCACTGTGTGAGCCATGCCCCCCACAGCTGATGCTTGGACATAGGTCCCTCTGGGGTCACAGCCAGTCATTCTGCCTGAGAGAACTTTGCCCTGGCTGAGGGACCACTGCCGCGCCTGTCTCAGCAAGGAGTCTCGCTCATCACCGTTTTTTATTGGTCTGGTAACTAGTGTTGACACCGTGTTATTTTTCAGAAAGTGGTATTTTTTTTTCTGGCCTGCGTCTTTGTGACAGTGGGCATTGCAGTTGTGACAGTAACACAAATGTAATTGAACTAGCAGCAGGCTCTTCAAGCATAATGAAGGTAGATATGGTTGAAGTTGCAAGATCTGGGGGAGTGGGCCCAGATGACTTGTCAGCGGCCATTAACTCTCCCCCGCCCCCTGCATTTCCCTTTCCATTATATCTTAGAGCTTTGTTTCAGACAAGTTGCCTGTGGCAGTAGGTTGGGGAGATGACTCTGAAGGGGCTTCAGCCCACACAGGGACACGTGTGACAAATTATCCTGACAGGGCTGCCACTACAATATTAGCAGCTCGTTAGAGGAGATGGGTGAAATTCATCTCGGCTTTGATCAATTTTCTGCTAGCACTTCAGGGCTTTAAAAGAATCCTGTCTTCCCCACCCCGCTGTACCCCCACCACTAATTTCTCCTAATTTTTTATTGTTGAGGCTGCACTTGGCAGGGCTTCCCAAGGATTCAGAGTATCTGGCAATAGACTGAGCAAGTCTTACAAGAGTTTATGCCTGGTTTTAGGAGGAAAAGGGCAACATGAGCCTGGATTTTTGCATTTGTACTTGAGAATAGAGAAACAAAGATCTTGGATGATATAATTCCTAGGGTCCTATCCAATTCTCACACTCCATGATTCTATGAGGAGAGCTGGAAGACAGGGTGTGGAGAGGGGAAGATCTTTGCTCACACCATTCCCTCTGCCTGGGGAAACTTGGAGCTAGAAAGGCCCACAGAGCAAGGCCAGTCCAACTGATGAAATCCCTGATAAGGAAGCAGATGAGACAAAGATCTGGACCTCCTGATTTCTAGTTAGGTGTCCCTCTTACTTGATGGCATCACCCAAAGAGAGAAAATTAATCAAAAATAAATATATCAGGAGTGCCTGGGTGGCTCAGTTGGTTAAGCATCTGACTACTGACTTTGGATCAGGTGATGATCTCAGGGTTTGTGAGTTCAAGCCTGTGTCAGGCACTGTGGTGAGAGGGCAGAGTCTGCTTGAGATTCTCATTCTCCCTCTCTGTACCCCTCCCCAACTCACACTCTAAATGTCCTTCTCTCTCTCTCTCTTTCAAAATAAATAAACATTTTAAAAAAAGTAAATGTATCAGGATACCTCAGAGAAACAGAACCAATAGGAGATATATGTGTGTGTATTTATATATTATATTTATATATGTGTATATATATATGTATTACATATAAATATCTACATATGAAATGTTTGTACATATATATGATTTATTAAATTAAATCTCTGTACATATATACATATATATAATGTATAAAATCATAGGGCAAGCTAACAAGCTGGGAACTCAGACAGGGGTTGATGCTGCAATCTTGAAGCAGAATTTTGTCTCCAGGAAGCCTCAGCATTTGCTTTTAGGACCTTCTGCTGATTGGACGAGGCCCACACACATAATTGAGTGTAATCTCTTTACTTGACATCAACTAACTAAGGCAACATTTGGTTAGTGTTTGATTAAATATCTAGGTACTATAACCTAGCAAAGTTGATGCATAAAATTAACCATCACAGCAATCACACAGGTGCCTACCTTGTATAATACACTTTGTTTAATAATAGCAAACATGCATGTAGAGCTTACCATGTGCTAGAAACTATTCTAAGATTTTACAATAGACAGTTGATCCTCATTATTTGTGGATTCTGTGTATGCAAATTCACCTACTTGCTAAAGTGTATTCGTAACCCCCAAATCAATACTTGTGGTGCTTTTGTGATCATTTGTAGACATGGACAAAACTTTGAGTTGCCTAATCTGCATGTTTCCAGCTAAGGTTGAGCAAACTGATGTTCCTCTTTCTGGTTTCAGCAAACAAGTGTCCTTTTTACTGTCTATTTAGTGCCATGTTTTTTTGTAATTTTATGTTTTTTGAGGGTGGGTTTCTGTTTAGAATGCCCCCGACCCCAAGCACAGTGTTGAAATGCTGTCTAGTGTTCCTGAGCATAAGAAAACTGTGATGTACCTCACAGAGAAAATACGTCTGTCAGACAAGCTTTGTTCACACATGAGTTACAGTGCTGTTGGCATAAGCTCCATTTTAATGAGTCAACAATATATCTCAGTAAGGTGTCTTTAAATAGAAACACACACAAAACAAGGTTATGTACTGGCCAATGGATGAAAATGTATGACCAGACACTAACTCTGTGTTTCTCCTAGGGGCCATGGGCCCATATTTGCTAATTCAGAGTTCTGGGCAACTTCATGGAACATGAATACTACAGAGAACTGCAGATGGTGAGAATCAACTGTATATCAATGTGCTTAATCCTAGAGCAACCCTATTATTCCCATTTTAGAGTTCTCATCTCTAAAGGACAAAAGCCTCTAAAGGTGAGAACTCTAAAATGGGAATAATAGGAAAGCTAGGTAGTGCTGGCACTGTGACTGGAAAGTAGGCAGGTCAGGTTTCCTAGCCGCTGTACTATATTGTGTCCCTGCAAAAGTTCTTCTAATATTAAATTTTGGTTGATGCCTTTGATCTTCACTTACTCCTATATATGTTATGTCTTATCCTACTATCCTGAACTTTAGTGTTCTGTGGGACTTTTTTTTTTTTTGGTACTGTCATGCACTTAAAATGGGAATATATAGAATAATAGAAGAAAGATGAAAACCAAAGAAATATGGGAACTTGATATTGAACTTCAGAATTTCCTAAAAGTTCTGGGCCAGATGACAAGCTGGTATAGAAATAGACAATGAAGGAAAACAAACTCTGATTGGATTGGGAATGTTAAATCAGAAGTAACAGGAGATGGGTTCAGATGTATTCATGTAGGATCACTGAGTGGCTCAGTTGGCGGAGTGTCCAACTCTTAATCTTGGCCCAGGTCATGATCTCACGGTTCTTGGGATCGAGCCCTGCATTGGACTTTGTGCTGGCAGCTCGGAGCCTGCTCTCTCTCTCTCCCTCTTTCTCTCCCTCTGAGAGTATCCCTCAGATACTCTCTCTCTCCCTCTTTCTCTGCCCATCCTGCATGCTTTCATGCATGGTCTCCCCCTCTCTCTCAAACTGAATAAATAAACATTTTAAAATGCATTCATGTAGATTCTCACAAGGCATTTTTAATTGTATGTCACTAAATTTTTTCATCTTTAATCTCTCCCTCTCTTCATTAGTTGTATTTCTGGCTAATGTAAACTGGGCAAAACAGAGCAAGATGGCATGCTTTCCAAAGACTTATTTATCTGTGCTGTGAAGCATGGTCCAGAGTTCCTGCCTGTGAGAATTTCATTGTGTTTGAGGAAGTAGACTAAAGCAATAATTTTAATGCAATAGTGGAGGTATTTCAGACAGAGGGAACCTTGTAGACAAAGATATAGAGGCAGGGAAGTTGTTGCAGGAAAGGTAAGTAATACACTACGATTAGAACAGGAAGGATTGAGGGTCAAGGCCATCATTCTGTGTAATGCCAAAAGGCAGTATTTCATTGTCTCCCAGGTAAACAGAATTTTCTAGAGTTGTCTAGTGTACAGCCTGAGTTGGACAGGGAGGTCCTGCATAAGTTTGAGAAGGGGTGTCCATGCTAATTTTCTCTTTTTATATTATGTAAAAGAAGATTCAAAGGGGAAACTGACATCAGATTTGCTTATCATTAAAAGGACAAAAGCTGTATATCTTTCTGTATCACCAACACTGTCAACTAGAAGCAATGTGTTTGTGACTATTCCATCTATACCTGCTTGAAATATTACTATTGGTGGTACAGTGAAAATGCCTAGTCATATAGTCTCCATGTGTGATAAATGTTCTGACATAAGTTCAAGAACCAGGTGAGAAAAAATAGCCTTTCCAAATATTCAAGCATTTTCAGAATGAAATGCATAGGCCCTCAGAAAATGCTCTGTGAGAGCTAGAAGAACTTTTAGAGAAATTCCAGTCTACTTTACAGATGAAGCAAAATATCTTTGCAAATTCAAACTTCTGCAGCAAGAATAAGAGCTGGAACTCAGATCAACAGCTTTTAATATGGTGTTCTTCCCTCTCCTCGGACCTGTCACTAAAATCAACGACAATAATACGCCTTCTCACTCTTTTAGCAGGGAACAACCTGCCAGGCCCGTCTTTTCCTCAACAGTTTTTCTTTTCTGTTTTCCACTGCCTCAACTTGATCTCAGGTTTGCACTGAAATTGAGTCCAAACAGGACAAAATACCATGAGAAGCTTTGTTCAGATTGCTGCAGCCCGGCCAGAGACAGGAAATACTAGAAACCATGAGAGAGTGCCTGTTCTGACGAGAATTCCAGCAGTTTGGTTCGATTCAAGCAAGTTCCAAAACAAAAGAAAAATCCTTACATGATCCGCCAATATTTCTAGGGTACTCCTCCAAAACAAACAGAAATTTACATCTTTAGAGAGTCCCTCACTCCTGGAGCCCATCCACTGCCCGAGTTCCCCTGGCAGCCCTTCTCTCTGTATCAGAAGAAGGCTTGTGATGGGAAGTCTCAGTTGTGGAGACCTTTTGTGAAGCTGCTGCTTGTTATGAGCCTTGTGGCTAACTCTGACAGCGAGCACTTTCCTGAGGCGTTCACGTACAAAACTATTGAGTTTCATTTTTCTTGTGCTGGGTAATGTGCCAACATTAATTGATATGATGCTGTCATTCTCTCACCCTGTAAAAGAAAATCACTGCAAGTTCACGGCTTAATCTTTGCTCATAGGAGACGTAATAAAAGCTATAACTCCAAAAAAAAGAGAGGTGAGCATTGTTAATCACTCTGTCAGTGCAAAAAGAATGCTTTCTGCGGCACAGTTGTTCACTGACCTAAGATAAATTTGAAGAGGCCCAATTCTCATCTATGCTCCAGAGGCCATATTGTTTTGCAGACGGTGGAATAAATAAAATATTTCCTGAAGAGCAAACACGTGCAGGAAAGAGTGGAGTGTGAGGATATGCTGCAGTTAAGACAGGCTAGCCAGATGTTAGTGCTGACCTCCACTCGCTGGAATCTGATTGACATTGGGGTTGGATTTCTCCAGCTGTTTGGAAGCGCTACATGGGAAGTCGACTCTTTCCCAAGACTAAAGGGGGCCACCTGCAAAATATCCCCTTCGTTGCCATTGGGATTTCCATTCTGTGTATTTCTGAGATCTTGAATCCCTATTCTTCAATGTATAGAAATGTTATAAAAAGGATTATAGATTTATCAGGAACCAGATCTCTTAAAGAGAGCTCTGCATTATTTCCACCATGATACGTGCTTAGAGTGTCAGCAGGCCCCTACTGAATCCATATTTAATATTTAGTTTCAGGATAATTTGAACTGTGGATGGCACATACTGAAGCCAGCAGACTAACAAAAAGCACACACAGACACACACATACATATATGTGTGTGTGTGTGTGTTTATGAAAGTGGGATGTGTATCGTGAACAAGTTCCCGCAAATGGAAACCATCTATAAAACTGTCTACTGGAGCCAATGGAACACTCACTAATTAGAATCATTTCTGGAAACTATTGTTTCAAGAAAGTGGTAGTTCCAGGAAGCCTTGTAGATTTTATTTATTTATGTATTTATTTATGTAGATTTTTATCACTGGAGCCTTGGCTAAAATTAGCATTGTGAAGCAAGGACAACAAAATTGCATATTTTAAATGTGCCTTAAAACTGAGCATTAGTCATAATAAAACACCAGATACCCAAGGATTCAAAACCAGCAATTCTGTAAAACCCACAGAAATTTGGACCTCGTGTATAGATTAGTTAGCTGAAATTTACCTTTGCGTTGTCTATGAAATAAGGGGTTAGGGAGTAAATTGCGAATGCAAATTAAATTCAGGCCAAGGTTTAAGGAGAACAAACTGGCTTCAAACAGACCCTTAAGCATTTCAGAAGCAGCTATTTACATATAAGCAATTAATGTCTGAATTACAAATCATTCTTATCTGTTCATTAAAACAAGCTCCCCAGGACCTCTATTAGACTTTTAAAAAATCTAGATATATAAATTGTATACATTCGAAAATAGGAACACATTCCACTGTTCACCCTTCACTAATTCAGATTGTTCTTTTTGACAATCTGGGTAAGAAAGGCTTTGTTTGCTCTTGAAGGAAAAAACAGATCTTAGTGATCACACTGACATTGATCTCTGGTGTCTTGGGATTTTAGAAATGACCTTGGAGTGTGCGAGCAGGTCACAGAGGAGATAGCCATTTATGTGATGTAATTTAAGGGGTTCAGCTTGCCCCAAATATGGCCCCACTTTCCGGCATTTAGTGTGTCTATGATTGGACTCATTTTAGAGGCAGGCAAATAGCTTTTTCAAGGGGCCCTTGTTTAAATGAACATATCTTCCCAGAGGAGGCAATCCATGAGCATAGACGGGTTTGCCAACAGCAGGGCAGCAGAGGTGAGTAAAAATGGGAGACATCATTGGGGAGGACCCATCTGAATCATGGGACCTTTATTCTCAGTGCTAAGAAGATAGCAGTTGTAAATAACGATAGCTTAATGGTATCTGGTGAACAGAGAAGATGAGGAAAGGAAGTGCTAAGTACATGTTCTATCTACTTCATAATTGTGCTGAAGGCCAGTCTTCCTTCCAACATGCTAGATGAGCTCCATCCCCATAGAGTTAGCTCCAAGGGTGGGAGAAAATTTCTAACCTCTTAGCTTTTGCTTTTTCTTTCTTTTTTTTTTGTTAAGTTTATTTATTTAGTTAGAGAGAGACAGAGACAGAGTAAGTGGGGGAGGGGCTGAGAGAGGGAAAGAGAGAACCCCAAGCAGAGACCCCACCGTCAGCACATAGTCCAATGCAGGCCTCAAACTCACTGACTATGAGATCATGACCTGAGCTCAAATCAAGAGTCCAACACTCAATGGACTGAGCCACCCAGACACCCCAGCCTTTGCTTTTTCAAGGCAAAAGGCCCTTCCTCTGCCTCATGCCAGTCCCTCTGATGTGGCTTCCTCTAGCTCATGGTAAACCCTCTAAAATACCAAGAGCCCGAATTTAAATGCCTGTATGCATTCTAGAAAGATACTTTATCATATCTGATCAAGCATGGCCCTCACTTCTGCATAAATATCTTGACTTCCATAAGAACATTTTTCAAAATTAAAATTCAAACCCAAGCAAAGTATTTCTGGGATATTGTGAAGTGCAATTGGCAACTATAACTTTTCACATGATGAGAAGTCAAATACATAAAAAGTCCATGCATTTATATGACCTACTGAACATTTACACATTGCCCAAAGATTTTGTTGTAAATGTTATTTCAGCCTGAGGTGATGTATCTATTAAAAACCATATGATAATACAACCAAGTAGATGTTTTAAACATAATTGCTTATTGGGGCAGCTGGGTGGCTCAGTCGGTTAGGTGTCCTACTTCAGCTTAGGTCATGATCTCACTGATGGTGGGTTCAACTCCTATGTAAGGCTCTGTGCTGACAACTCAGAGCCTGGAGCCTACTTTGGATCCTGTGTCTCCTTCTCTCTCTCTCTCTCTCTCTCTCTCTCTCTCTCTCTGCCCCTTCCCTGCTGGTGCTCTTTGTCTCTCTCAAAAATAAATAAACATTTAAAAAAAATTTTAAAAACTGCTTATTGACCAGTCATTTTTTCCACTTAAACAAAAAAGCTGGAACATCTTAAAATTAAAAATTTTAATTTCAGTGTGGTTAACATACACTGTTATATTAGTTTCAAATGTGCAAAGTAGTGATTCAACAGTTCCAATATATTACTCAGTGCTCATCAAGGTTAGTGTACTCTTTTTTTTTGAAATTTTTTTCTTTACATTTTTGAGACAGAGCATGAGTGGGGGAGGACAGAGAGAGAGGGAGACACAGAATCTGAAGCAGGCTCCAAGCTCCGAACTGACAGCACAGAGCCCGATGTCGGGCTCAAACTCATGGACCGTGAGAATATGACCTGAGCCAAAGTCAGACGCCCAACTGACTGAGCCACCCAGGCACCCCAAGGTAAGTGTACTCTTAATCCCCTTCACCTATTTCACCCATCCCCCCTCAACTCCTCTCTGGTAACCATCAGTTTGTTCTCCATAGTCAAGAGTCTGTTTTTTGGGTTATTTCTTTTTTTCTTTGTCCATTTGTTTTGTTTCTTAAATTCCACATATGAAAGAAATCATATGGTATTTCTCTTTCTCTGATTAACTTATTTTGTTTAGCATACTACTCTCTAGCTCTATCCATGTCATTGCAAATGGCATGATTTCAGTCTTTTCTAAGGCTGAGTAACATAATATAATAATATAATATAATATAATATAATATAATATAATATAATATAACATAATATAATATATCTCACATCTTCTTCATTTATTCATCTATCAATGGACACTTGGACTGCTTCTATAATTTGGCTATTATAAATAACGCTGCTATAAACACTGGGGTACATGTATCCTGTTGAATTAGTATTTTTCTGTTCTTTGGGTAAATACCTAGTTGTGCAATTGCTGGATCATAGGATAGTTTTATTTTTAACTTTTTGAGGAAACTCCATACTGTTTCCAAAGTGACTGCATTGGTTTTAATTCCCGCCAATAGTGTGAGAGAGTTCCCCTTTCTCTGCATCCTCACCAACACCTGTTGTTTGTGTTGTTCACTTTAGCCATTCTGACAGGTGTTACCTCATTGTAGTTTTGATCTGCATTTCTCTGATGATTAGTTGAACATCTTTTCATGTGTCTGTTGACCATGTGGATAATTTCTTTGGAAAAATGTCTATTCATGTCTTCTGCTCATTTTTAATTGGATTATTTGGTATTTTGGGTGTTGAGTTGTAGAAGTTCTTTGTATATTTTGGATACTAACCCTTTATCAGGTATGTCATTTGACAGACATATTTTCCCGTTCTGTAGGTTGCCTTTTATTTACTTGATTGTCTCCTTCCCTGTGCAGAACATTTTTATTTTGATGTAGTCCCAATAGTTTATTTTTGCTTTTGTTTCTTTCACCTCAGGAGACATGACTAGAAAGTATTTGCCTTGGACGGTGTCAAAGAGGCTACTGCCTGTGTTCTCTTCTAGGATTTTTATGATTTCATGTCTCACATGAGGTCTTTAATCCATTTTGGGTTTATGTTTGTGTATGCTGCAAGAAAGTGGTCCAGTTTCTTTCCTTTGCATGTTACTATCCAGTTTTTCCAACACCACTGGTTGAACACACTATCTTTTTTTCATTGGACATTCTTTCCTGCTTTGTCAAAGAATAATTAGCCATTTAGCTGTTGGTTCATTTCTGGGTTTTCTATTCTGTTCTATTGATCTATGTATCCATTCTTGTGTTAGTACTATACTGTTTTGATTACTAGAGCTTTGTAATATAACTTGAAGTCCAGAATTGTGATGCCTCTGGCTTTGTTTTTCTTTGTCAAAGTTGACTTGGCTGTTCAAGGTCTTTTATGGTTCCACACAAATTTTAAGATTGTTTGTTCTACCTCTGTGAAAATGCTGTTGGTATTTTGATAGAAATTGCATTAAATCTGGATATTGCTTTGGGTGGCATGGACATTTTAACAATAACAATATTTGTCCTTTCAATCCATGAACATGGAGTGTTTTTCCATTTCTTTGTGTTTTCGTCCATTTCTTTCATCAATGTTTTATAGTTTTCAGAGTACAGGTCTTTCATCTCCCTGGTTAAATTTATTCCTAGGTATTTTATTGTTTTCGGTGCAGTTGTAAATGGGATTGTTTTCTTAAATTCTCTTTCTGGTCCTTCATTATTAGTGTATAGAAACTCTGATTCTATATCCTGCAACTTTTTAAAATTTTTTTCTTTACGTTTTTGAGAGACAGAGATTTTATATCCTGCAACTTTACAAAATTTATCAGTTCTAATAGGTTTATAGTCATCTTTAGGACTTTATATAAAAAGTGTCATGTCATCTTCAAATAGCAAAAGTTTTATTTCTTCCTTACCAATTTGGATGCCTTTTATTTCTTTTTGTTGTCTGACTGCTGTGGCTAGGACTTCCAGTACTATGCTGAATAAAAGTGGTGAGAGTAGAGCACCTGAGTGGCTCAGCTGATTGAATGTCTAACTCTTGATCTCAGCTCAAGTCATGATCTCATCGTTCATGGGTTCAAGCTCCATGTTGAGCTCTGTACTAACAGCATGGAGCCTGCTTCAGATTCTGTCTCTCCTTCTCTCTCTGCCCCTCCCCTGCTCATGTGTGTGATGCATGCACAGAACTCTCTCTCTCAAAATAAATACATAAACTTTAAAAAATGGTGAGAGTGGATACCCTCATCTTATTCCTAACCTTAGGGTAAAAGCTCTTAATTTTTTTCCCATTAAGTATGATGTTAGCTGTTGGTTTTCCAAATAAAGCCTTTATTATGTTGAGGTATGTTCCCTCTAAACCTGCTTTTTTGAGGGTTTTTATCATGAATGGATGTTGTACTTTGTCAACTACTTTGTGTGTGTGTGTGTGTGTGTGTGTGTGTCTATTGGAAAGATCATATGGTTTTTATCCTTTCTCTTATTGATGTGATGTATCAAGTTGATTGATTTGCAAATCTTGAACCACTCTTGCATCCTGGGAATAAATACCACTTAATCATGGTGAATAATTTTTCTTAATGTCTTGTTGGATTTGGTTAGCTAGTACTTTTTTTTTTTTTTTTTTTTTGAGGACTTTTGCATCTATGTTCATCAGAGATTTTGGCCTGTAGTGGGTTTTTTTGTTTGTTTGTTTTGTGTGTGTGTTTTTTTTTTTTTAAATTGGATTTAATAAAATTTTAACGTTTATTTATTGTTGAGAGACAGAGAGACACAGAGCGTGAGCAGGTTAGGGGTAGAGAGAGGGGAAGACACAGAATCTGAAGTAGGCTCCAGGCTCTGAGCTGTCAGCACAGAGCCCAACTCAGGGCTCCAACTCACAAATCGTGAGATCATGACCTGAGCTGAAGTCAGTCACCTAACTAACTGAGCCACCCAGGTGCCCCTGTTTGTTTGTTTGTTTCTTTGTTTGTTTAAATGGTGTCTTTATCAGGTTTTGGTATCAGAGTAATGCTGGCCTCGTAGAATAAATGTGTGAGTTTTCTTCCTCTTCTATTTTTTTGAAGAATAAGTATTTGAGAGGAATAAGTCTGAGAATTAGTATTAACTCTTTTTTAAACGTTTGGTAGAATTTTCCTGTGAAGCTATCTGTTCCTGGACTTTTGTTTGTTGGGAGTTTTTGATACTAATTCAATTTCATTGCTGGTAATTGGTCTATTAAAATTTTCCATTTCTTCCTGCTTCAGTTTTGGTACGTTTTATGTTTCCAGGAATTTATCCATTTATTCTAGGTTGTCCTATTTGTTAACATATAATTTTTCATAATATTCTCTTATAATCCTTTGTATTTTCATTGTGCCAGTTGTTATTTCTCCTCTTTCACTTCCAATTTTATTTGAGTTATTTCTCTCTCTTTCTCTCTTTAATGAGTCTGAATAGAGGTTACCAATTTTGTTGATCTTTTCAAAGAACCAGCTGCTGGTTTCATTGATCTCTTCTCTTGTTCTTTTAGTTTCTATATCAATTATTTCTTCTTTAATCTTTATTATTTTTTTCCTTCTGTTGGCTTGGGGCTTTATTTGTTGTTCTTCTTCTAGCTCCTTTAGGTATAAGGTTAGGCTTTTTATTTGAGATTTTTCTTGTTTCTTGAGGTAGACCTGTATTGCTATAAACTTCCCTCTTAGAACAGCTTTTGCTTCATCCCAAAGATTTTGAAGCATTTTGTTTTAATTTTCATTTCTCTCCATGTAATTTTTTTATTTCATCTTTGATTTCTTGGTTGACCCTTCCATGTATTTGTGGTCTTTCCCAATTTTTTCTTGGGGTGGATTTCTAATTTCATAGCATTGTGGTCAGAAAAGATGCATGGTACAACTTTGATCTTTTTGAATTTGTTGAGATTTGTTTTGTGGCCCGATATCTGATCTATTCTGGATAATGCTCCATGTGTACTTGGAAAGAATGTGTATTCATCTGTTTTAGGATGGAATGTTCTGAATGTATCTGTTAAATCCAACTGGTCCTGTGTGTCTGTCATCCAAAGATACTGCTTCCCTGTTGATATTGTTTGTATCATCTGTCCATTGATGTAAATGGTGTATTAAAGTCCCCTATTATTATAGTATTACTATTGATTAGTTCCTTTATGCTTGTTATTAATTGTTTTATGTATTTGGGTCCTTTCATGTTGGGTGCATAAATATTTATAATTGTTATATCTTCTTGTTTGATTGTCTCCTTTATGATTATATAGTGTCCCCCTTTGTCTCTTATTACAATCTGTTTTAAAGTCTATTTTGTTCAATATAAGTATTGCTAACCCAGCTTTATTTTGACATCCTTTTGCATGACGGATGTTTCTCCATCCTCTCACTTTTAGTCTGCAAGTGTCTTTAGGTCTGAAATGAGTTTCTTGTACACAGCATAAAGATGGGCCTTCTTTTTATCTGCTGTGTCACCTCATGTCTTTTGATTGGAGCATTTAGTCCATTTACACTCAAAGTAATTATTTATAGATATGTGTTTGTTGTCATTTTGTTACTTGTTTTGTACCTGTTTTTGTAGTTTTTCTCTGTTCCTTTCTTGCTCTCTTTCATCGTTTGCTTGCTTTCTTTAGTGATATACTTGCATTACTTTCTCTTTATTGTTTGCATATCTTTTACTAGTTTTTGATTTGGAGTTACTATTCAGTCTGTATATAACATCTTCTGCAGATAGCAGTGTATATTAAGTTGGTGGTCACTTAAGTCTGAACCCATTCTTTAAAGTTGGATCATCTTTTAAAGGATATCCTAGTTTTCCTTAGAGGAGGGAAGGATAATCCTGTCTTATTTCCACTGCAGATGATATTAGCCAATCTTAGAAAATTCCCCTTCCTCTCAGGCAAGTGTAAGTCAGGCAAATAGCAGGAGACCCACATTACCTTCCATCCTAACTGGACCATTTCTATGAATTACCAATCCTTACAAATTGTTCACTATTTATATACCTACAGCTTTTGGCTTCCATTTCTTTTTCTATATAAAACAGAGTTATTCATTTTTATTCCTGGGAGAGTTCTACTGGGTGTTTTGAGATGGGCAATGGTTTTGAGGATCATCTTAGATATTTGGATAGGGGAAAGTCATCTGTATTCAAGAACTCTGGCATATCAAGAAAGATTTTCTATGCATAAAATATCTGCACTCCCACTATCCCAGAGAAAAATGGTAAAAGGAATTTTGAGATGTCTAATAAGTCTTTAGGACCCTCAACTAAGACTTTGAAGACGCTTGAACAAAAAGAGAAGCACCAAATGGTTCAACTAAATGGATGTGAGGAAGGTGAATCATACTGTCTTTAGAAAACCAACAACTTGTCACATGATAGAGACATTTGAAGAGCATACATCCCTTTCCAAGATATTAGCATGTGGTTAGAGGGAACACTGTTGGTATGATTCAATGTGATGCCAGTATTTCTGTCCTAAAAACAAATGCTGAGCGCTGAGTGTGCAGGTCATCAGTGGAATCTGCTAGGATGAGCAGTGGTATGGCGGCAACAACTCAGGAGCACAAAGCAGCCTAGGTCACAGGATCCTGTCAGTAGAGGGACTTGGAATTCAGTAACAAAGCGGATGAGGTCTCTATGACTATGATTGTCACCCAAACACTGGATGATTTCCAGACTAATAGACTCTGAGAAACAAGGAGTTAGGTATTATCCAATGTTGTCTAAATCCAAACATAAATATAACACAAACATGCACATTATCCCAGATCTCACCACCTGTTATTCTTGATCCCCTAAATCTGGCATACCCAGAGGGGCAGGGCAAGACAAAATTCTGTTGTCCCTAAACAGAGCTCTGTTTTTCACTGTCCACTTGAAACTTTAAAGCAGGCTTAATGTTTTATTTCTTAACCCACTCATATTACTCACTACTAATAAACTGCTAATCTTATTTGATTCATAATGGAAAGGTGCTGAAGATGAGAATGTCCAGTGCAAATCAGCTGGTTGGTGTAAAATATACCTATACAAACATATGGAGATTTATCTCTAAAACTATTTTTCCCTTTGGTATTTTGAACCAAAGCAGTGTGAATACTGAAATCCAATCTGGAATGGTTATGGACCTGAGCCTCAAAAGCAGTAACTGAACACACCCTCCCCGCATGTCACCTGTTCTCCTTGACCCTCCAGGGAATGACGGTATCTGTCTCTTAAACTTTCAACAGGTCTTACTGCTGACGATTGAAAGATGACCAATCAGAACAGTTGTCCCATCAACTTTAGGAGGGAAATTCAACATTAATATCAAGAACTTTTGTTTACTTTTTCCAAAATTGCTGTATTTTTCAGCCCATTCCCACAATACCTACCAAAAGAAAAAAAATGATGACAACCAGAAAGAAAAACAAATTTGCTAATTTTACCTCAGACTTTACTTCTCTTCCTTGTCCATCTCCATTTTTTCCCAAGAGGTTGCTTATCTTCAATTTTAGGTCATTTCATTTTGCTCTTGACAAGGTTTGCACTAGAAATTATCATGTTGTTTTAGAAGAGTGTCTCTAACTAATATTGAAAAATTCTGCACACGGGGCGCCTGGGTGGCTCAGTCAGTTAAGCGGCCGACTTCGGCTCAGGTCATGATCTCGCAGTCTGTGAGTTCGAGCCCCGCGTTGGGCTCTGTGCTGACAGCTCAGAGCCTGGAGCCTGTTTCAGATTCTGTGTCTCCCTCTCTCTCTGACCCTCCCCCGTTCATGCTCTGTCTCTCTCTGTCTCAAAAATAAACGTTAAAAAAAAGTTTAAAAAAAAAAAAGAAAAATTCTGCACATAATCATAAAGAAAATATCTAGACTTAAAGACATTTCTGCCAGATTCCTCAGAAACTTTGCTAGTTAGTGACTAAGGCACCCTAATCACAAGTATCAAATAAGCCAGGGCTCACTGAATCAGGTGCAGAAGAGAAATAGCATGGTTGTGAGTTTGATATAGAGAACACTTAGTAAAGAAATAAGAATTGCACACCTGTCAGCATCTAACCAGGAACACTGCAGTGCAAAAAATTTTCAACCCAGTGTCGTCAGCTAAAATGGATTGGCTTTGGTTGTCAGTGGACCACATGTAAATACCAAATGAAAGAAAAAGACCCAAGGTCTGATTCCCATCCCATGAGGTATTGGAAGATCTGTTAATCTGAGAGGAAAATTATTTGGCTGGGCCATAAAATAGTATGCTTATCTGTCAGTGTGGTCATGTTTTTGTTGAGGAAATAGATTATCCAGAAATATGTACTGTTTATAGTTCTATCAGATCAAAGAGTTGTTTCTAACTCACATAACTTCTTTCTTGTCAAATATACAGCCCCAGCAGTCTTCTTCAAAAAGATGGCTCAAGTCCTGAAGCTCAGGTTCTTCATTCATTCATTCCTGTATTCATCAGACAATGACTGAAAACCAGTGATGTGTGAAGACCTATTAAAATTTGATTACATAAACAGAAAATCAAACAAATGAGCTGGCTGAGGATATAGGCACAAAAGCAGATAATTATTAGTTTGAACTATATGAAATTGCCATTTTTATGTCAAAAATGATTAATATTGGCAATTTCATATGGTACAACCATTTTAATGCAATTTGTTAAACTCAGTGACAGAAATATGTATAGAGTTTTCATTGTTTGTTTGTGTTTCACATTAGAAAAGGATATTGGAGCTGGAGATTATGGATTGGAGAATGGGGACAAGCCTATCTGGTTAGGTTTGCTGGAGGACACCTGGTTACAATAGAAGAAGATGTGAATTCTTCTCTATTCTTCTCCTGAGAGAACCTTCTGGAGCAGCATGCCTTTAGAAAATTATCCTGAAGTGGCCTTAGTTATTTAATCAGGAAAGTTGTTCAAAAAGAGAACATTAGGACAAAAGTGCTGATGTCCTAGGGTACTGATACAGAAGCCATCACATATCTAATTGACCTTTTGGTTTCTTGCTCTTACTGACCTGGAGTGTTCCACACCCTTTATTCACTTACCTCCACCTTAATTCCTGGAGATGGTTCACTGATCAGCAATCTCTGCAATAAGTGGTAAAGACCTTAAGTACCTTATGATTCACGGTCATATGTGAGGAGCTTTTGGAAATAGTCCTTACACCTACTGTCTGGATTCTAAGCCCTGATTTTTTTTTTTAATTAATGTTTATTTATTTATTTTGAGAGAGAGAGAGAGAGAGAGAGAGAGAAAGCATGTGCGTGAGCAGGGGAGGGGCAGGGAGAGAGGGAGAAAGGGAGAGAGGGAGAATCCCAAGCAGGCTCTGATAGTACACAGCCTGATATGGGGGTTTGAGTCCTCAAACCTTGAGATGATGACCTGAGCTGAAATCAAGAGTCAGAGGCTTAACTGACTAAGCCACCGGGTGCCCCAAACCCTGATTTGTTGATTCAAGGTTGATGACTCCAAGCCTATAAATGCTGACTTTGGCTGGGTTTAATATTGGCCTCACCCTTGCAAAATCTTTTGGTTTTCATTTCCTGACTTTCAAAACCTCCGCTCTTAATTCAACTGGTGCTTGCCATATATTAAGCAGGTCTCATTCTCTGGTTCTGCTTTCTATTCTGAGCAAGCAGTCCCAAGTTCTGAGAAAAGCCATTTTGAAGATCTAACACAAGAGCACAGGGGACAAGAGCATATTGAGTTAGACTCCAGTAAACTTGCAGCGATTCAGGGTTCTCTTAAAAGTTCATTGAAAGTGTGTTACCACATCACTGTCTGGGAAGCTCTTGATGGTTCAGGCTGCCAATGGTTTCACTTTACACTCTGTGGCTTACCACGCAGACATTTATGGAGGAGAAGAACACGCTTTCAGCCTAATAATTCATTAGAACTGGAAAACGGGTGGCTCATGAAGATAAAAGGTTGTATACATACACATGTTTCTGGATATGCATTGCCATGAATGATGAGAAAGAAAACATGACAGTTAAGAGGAATTATATCCTTCACGAACACTCTAGAATGCTCTCTGCATCACAGAGAGTTTGGGCTTATTGGACTTAATGCCTCTTAAGGTTTCATCCAATTCTATGATCCCATGACTTGCAAAACACCCCAGATGTGAAATAGGATGCTTTGTTACCTAACATCACTAAGGTAATATTACTGTATGTTCTATGAAGAATGTGCTGCATTCCTGGGGACATTTAAAATCATGTACTACCCCAAGCTTTTAATCATTCCAGGAAAGGCCTGTTGACCCATTGATAAGATCAGAGTGTGTGTAGAAGGTGGTTTAGAGCCCTAGACCGCCACGTCTAGATGATGACGTGCTTTGAGACACAGTTGGAGATGTCATTTGTGGCCATCCCACTTCTATTTTTTTCCCGCTATCAAGGAATAATCACTTTCTGCATGGGCAAACACAGTTTGATGCTTCATTCTTACCTTTTTAGTAAAGTCTACCAGGAACTTGTTTTCTATGATGACAAGATGCATCCCAAATTACTCTAAAGATGATATTGATTTTCTTACAAATAATAAGTCCAGCCGCAGGAGAACCATAAAACTTCAAGCTGTTGCTTCAGTGAGTGTTACCATGTAATGTCAGTAGCTTTGGTTTTTATTTAATTTTGTGATTAAAGTTTTTATTGATTTCCCTGCAGGGTAGAATATATCAATACCTTTGGTTTCAAAGGAGCATTCAGTAACAAGAAAACATAAAAGGACTCAAGTACAGAAAACTGTGCAATATTTTAAAATTTAAAAAACTGCCACTATGAATCCCCAAGGTATATCTTTGGAAATAACTTTGGATGGGGCCACTCAGCCTTGTATGTTAGCTAATCCCTCCAGTAGCAGCTGGTTCATAGGCCTATGAAGTTTTGTTGAGAAATGCTTAGCTAGCAGTATTAAGAGCTAATACTATTTTGCCAGAAGCGGATGCACCAGCAAGTGAATCACACTCCACGTTATCATAAATCATATGTGTTTCTTTCTCTTCACCAGAGAAGGAGTAGCCTAATATTGCCCAATCAATGGAGGCCTGTGGGAAGCCTTGTGTGTTTTTAAGAGATTGTTCTTTTCAGAGGTATTGCATCATTGAGAAACACCGTCAATGCTAAGACTGAATTTCTGACTCAGAATGGACGCCACAATGATTCTAGAGCATCTACGAAACTATACAGGAAATGTGTGGTTTCCTTTAGAGTTAGAAAGGGGGCGTGCCTGGGTGGTTCAGTTGGTTAAGCATCCAACTTCAGCTCAGGACATGCTCTCGCAGTTTGTGAGTTCGAGCCCTGTGTTGGGCTCTGTGCTGACAGCTCAGAGTTTGCAGCCTGCTTCAGATTTTGGGTCTTCCTCTCTCTCTGCCCCTCCCTTGCTTGCACTCTCTGTCTCTCTCTCAAAAATAAACATTAGGGGCGCCTGGGTGGCTCAGTCGGTTAAGCGTCCGACGTCGGCTCAGGTCACGATCTTGCGGTCCGTGAGTTCGAGCCCCGCGTCGGGCTCTGGGCTGATGGCTCAGAGCCTGGAGCCTGTTTCTGATTCTGTGTCTCCCTCTCTCTCTGCCCCTCCCCTATTCATGCTCTGTCTCTCTCTGTCTCAAAAATAAATAAACGTTAAAAAAATTAAAAAAAATAAATAAACATTAAAACATTTTTAAAAATTTAAAGTTAGAAAGGGTCATGCTACTCTCAAAGTCACCCAATTTTGTGTGTTATCCTCTTCTCCCCTTCATACTCAGGAACCCCACAGGTTGTCTTCCCTTTTGTGGGATGGACATGGGGGACATTCCCTTATGTCTGAACTACTTACTATCACACAGACGGACTGGTTATATATCCTTAACACTTACAGTTAAGATTAGGGTTTCACAAGTGACATTTTCCCTGATCCTTCTGATGGCTCCAATGGGGCAGGATTTTCCCATCCTCATTCCACTTACAAGGAAACTAAAGATTCCAAGGGATGCTAAAGGTGTGTTTCATGACTGTAGGTAGCAGATGACAGAGCTAAAAATTAAACCTAGGTCTCTTGTCTACTGACACTTCCACCCACCCTACCGCACTGAAGTCACATGAATCAACTAGCCTTCTTAACTTATTGGCCTTGGCAGATTCATTTGGCTGTTTGTTTGTCTTTCTGTCTGAGTTGACTGCTTGTTCTAGTGTGGGAGAACCGTGAGGGTCTGGTCACCCACCAGTCTGCCTTGCACGCTAGTCCACATGTAGTCTTCTTTCTAGTAACTGGGCGGGGGGGTTGTGTATTTCTTAGAGCAGAGCATCTTCTAGCAGAGAAGCAGGGCATCCTTCAGTGCTGGAGAAATTGAAATGAGGACAAAAACACCAGCCAGGCAGATTTTGCATTCTCACCGGTCGTTGGTCTGCAATCAGAAAGACACAGCAGTTTTGACTCCCTTCTCCTTCCTCCTTAAAAATGCATTCCCCTTTGTTTGAAATCCCAACCAGTTTTTAAAAGAATAAGGCAGAATGATCTCTGTAGCACACAATCCCAAAAATATAATTGAGTGTACTGCAGCTGGGGAGAGAGCCAGGAAATGGAGTTAGATGGCTGTTCATCAATAAAAACAATATTAAAAAGGAGGCCCTGTCCTCTGGCTTCACCATAGTCACCTCATCTTTGCTGTTCATCCTGCTTCATCAAAGAGAAAAAAAAAACACCTCAGTTTAAGTCAAAGAATAAGGAAGAAATTCATGCTGGATTCTCACTACTAGACAGTAAATCCATATTCACATTTGATCTTTCATTTGTTCATTTGAACATGCATGCAACCAGGAGAAGGTCCATGGTGAGGAGAGCAGTCCCGAAGAGTTTCATGGAGTCAACTCCAAGAACACAGCTCACCACATCCAGCCCCCTCATGCATGGGAAGGCATTACCTGATGGTCCTATGAGACAGGCCAAAAGATAAACAGAAGTGAGGTGACAAAACATGTTTTCCCACTATGTCGGACTGAAGGATCTATATTAATGACTTTTTGGATTAAGATATTGCTGATACTAAAGTGAAATGTTCAATGGTAGGGCTATTCCCTAAGGCCACTCTAGCACATCAACTCTGAATGAATGCTTGTTGAGTTCACTATTCCTGCTTTTTTTTTTTTTCCCACAAAGTCTCTGAGGAATTACACTTAAGGAAGGTGAAGGTGAAATTGTCTGAAGGTTTTGCCTTCCCTCAGGGGTCCTTAACTATCTGGAGGGAGGGGAATGTGGGAAGGGAGATGCCAAAAAGGAGCAAGGGAAGGGGGAGAGGGACACTATGGAAAGGATTTACAATTTATCTCCCACAAACCGTTAGGTGGGTAAACTCGGATTTCCCTAACTGGGCCTCACTGGTCCTGTTTCTTGTCGCTGTTGTGAAAATCAGCACTGCGAGAATCCTTAGGCTTTTTTTCAAAATACCCTAAGAATAGGCCAAAGAAAAGGGCAGAGAGTGGTGTTGCTGGGACAACGCCAAGACAAAGAAACTTTTAGATTTCTGGGGACAAGAGGCCATGTGAAAGGAATTTTCCCTTTCACACACACACACACACACACACACACTCACACGTACACACACACACACACACACACACATTCACATACACTAAAATTCAACAGAGGATGTATACGTGCATGTGGCTGGCAGAAGTTTGATTAATTAGCTAGCAGCATCAGCTTTAAATTAAAATAATTCAAAATGTAGAAGGAGAAAACATGGAATGGGATGCAATCTTTTTTTTTTTAATGGGCCACAATCTTAAAATGAGCACATGAACAATAAATGGGGAATTAGAGACAGAGCCATTTCGAAAAGTGAATCCAGACCATCTGGAGCTGAGGACTAGAAGAGTCAACGAAGCTGCAAGCATATGGGACGCTGTTTCCTCTTGTGGATGGGGGCATGAAGGGTGTGGTGGGAGGCAGGAGCAAGGGGTGGAAGCCAACCCATCAACAGGTCTGGCAGCAGGGCCAGATGGCCTCCTACCCGAGGGCTTCGTTCCCGTGACAGTGCGTGGGGTGGGAGGGGAGCCCACGGTCTCCCTGAAGACAATAAGGAGAAACAGACCCTGGGGCTGCTGGCTCCCCAGCCCGCTTCTGGCCTGCAGATCAGATGCCAAGGCTCCCTGGACAGGAAATGAGTGAGACTCCACGGAGATCGGTTCAGGGACTCAGAGGAAACCATCGACCCTGGCAACAATAGGAAGAAGGGAGAGCAGGGGGGTGTAGAGGAAGAAGTTTGTTTGCTTAATGTTGATCTATTAAAGGTCAGTGATAAATGTTTGCAAAAGTCTTCGGGCTGCGCACATCGAACTTCCGAGGCCTGGGGAGACTGAGTTCCCGGTGCACGGCCCGGGGGATCTGGGATTGTTTAGAGCTGAAAGAACAACCATGATCCCTGCCACTCAAGGGTACCCTTGCCTCCCCACTCGCTTTGGCAGCCTCCCCCCCAAGTAAGACCAAATGCTTGGCATTGTTTTGTAAGTCAGATCCAATTTATTATTTCTTAGCTCAGTCCAGGCAGCAAGAACTTGAGGCCCCATGCTTCATAAAACTCATCAAATGATGCCTTGGACAAGTTACCTCAGTGCCCTCATCTGTAAATTGGATACAACTAGTTTGTGGAGTATTTTAAAAACTTAGCCTTTTACCCAACACTTAATAACTTCTGAAAAAGTGGTAGCCATTCTATATTAGGAGTATTGCTATTTATCCAGTCATTTCCATTTGTCATAGTCACAAATAATACTTTAATAAGTATCTTTATATTGAAATCTTCACCTGAATGTTTTGATTATTGCTCTGGTGTAAGTTTCTGAAAGTGGGTAAACTGAATAAAAAAAAATAAACTCTTTGCAGGTGTTGGATAACATTGCCAGATGATTTCCTATCATGACTGTGCCCACATCTTTCTCCACCTTCCTTGCATGGGAACACAGGTAGAATAGCCTTGATGATCCTGGGTTGAGCCACTGAAAGCCATTCCATTGGCATATATTTATCGTGTGCTGTTCTGGGCACTTGAGATATAGTCACAAACAACAACAAAAAGAATTTCCTGTCCTCCAGACACTCAGATCTTGTGGGAAGACAGGGAAAGTAAATAAGTATAGAGTAGACTGTTATGCAGGGATGGATACGTTCTATGAAGAAAGTAAAGCAGGGTAGGGAGCTGGTGGGGTGATGCTGTTTCAGTGGAGGTGCTATCTAAATAGTTTAGGTAGACAACATCTAAGTCCGGAACAGAGAGAAATGAAGCCTTGTGAGGCTCCAAGGAAATAGCATTCCAGACAGCCGGGAGAGCAGGTACAAGGGCCAGGAGGTTGGTGTTGCTCCACAGTTTCAAGGGCTGGTGGGAAAGCTGTAAATAGAGCAGCAAGAAGGGGAAAGAGCTGAGTAGGTGCTTGGAGTGGCCGCCAGTCAGCAGGAGGTGATGGAGGGTTGTTCTTAGTGGGAAACCAAGGCTAGGAAGTCCAGAGAAGCTACTCCATGCTTCTCAAGATTTATCAGCATCACTCAGGCTGCTTGCTGTATGCATCTCAGATGAGACAGTAGGGTGGCAAGTATGGAAGCAAAACCAGTTAGAAGGCCATGTACTAGTTGCTAATTTGATAGACAAGAAACATATTTCTCCTTTTAATCTGTGTTCTTGATTACTTGTGAGGCTGCCTTTTCCATGTACTTATTAAGCATTTGCATGAATTCTTCTTTGAACAGTGAACTGAATTTAGCCTTTCCCCAGGACCACCCCTGCTCTGCCTTCAGTGGGATGGAGACCTTTCAGCTCCTACCCTAGAGAGGGACTTAAAAGGCAGTGCCTAGAAAGTTCCAGCCAGTTTCTAGTCTATGTGGTCTCCATCTTGGAGGCATTTGAGGGAGTTCTGTGGCTCTGTTTCTGGCTTTTCTCACCAATTTTTAACAGCCTGTTTAAAATATGTGCTTTATTAAGCTGTGATTGTGCAAATTGGGGGATGGGGTGGCTTTGGATGTATTAAAGCTGAAAATTCAGGCTGGATAAATATTACATTGGATTTACTCTTTTATTATGCTTTGAATCATTCTGTGAATGTTTTTTCAAGAAGTGCTGGCATCTCAGGAATGGAGAATCATTCAGCATCATGCTCTTTAAATGCAAAAAAAAACACTAGATAAATGGAATCTTTAAAATAACTAAAGGAAAGTGTGCATTTGTTATGCAACATCACACAATTGTTCCATTGGCACACCTTCCTAATGGCTTCTTTATGCAAACGTTATCGCCTTGTGCCATTTTCTACTTCTGCTGTTTCCGGTACATTTATTTCAATGAAGACTGCTAAAAACCTTGAAAGGAATTGGGGAGCCTGGCCCTTTGCTTCATGCGTCAGGATGTGCATTTACAGGACGAACTCGCCTCAACTACCACAGATGAAATCGGAAAGGGGCAGTCTCCTTGCTTAAAGTTTGGAATCTATTCCTGCAGAAATGCCGAGCACATGCAATCGATTTTGATCTTTCAAATATTTACAAAGATCATTAATTAAATGCACAGAACCAGCGCTTACATTGAATCTGGCCTTGGGAGGAGCTTAACTTTAGGTCTTTATAGATTCAGTAAATTTGTAGGGAGTAAGAATGTTGTACTGGCAGAAGACGAACACCTTTCCCAATCTGGACTCTGTTTTCTGTTTCCTTTGTGATGTAGAGCTTCACTAAGGCACACGGACTTGATTAGAGGTGTCTTTCCGGGATGCCTCATCTTTTCGCACATTTTGTTTGGAGTTCACTCAGAACTGCCTAATAAAGCCCTGCATATTACAGACCTTTTGCTTTTATTCACGTGTTTTACTCTCTTCACTGATGTCTGATGCAGGCAAAGCTGATAGCATTTGAGAAGTTGACTGTGGTACTTGGCAGTTCTAACATGTCCTTTGTTCCCAATCTACATTAAGATACAGCCACTGGGAATACCTGGAGAGAAAAGACAGGCCACTGTACCTGAACGTGCTCTGGGTCTGAGTCTCTGCTATGAAACCCAAACACATAGAAAGTCAACCCATTATCACTGATGCACAGGACCTAATTGCTTTAGTGCAGAGGTTCTAAAACTTTTTTTCATTCTTGACACCATTTGTTTTGTTTGAGCAACATATTCCCATTAATGGCATCCCGCACTTCTGGGAGGCAGTGTAACAGAACGGTGAGGAGGCAGGTTCCTGTCAGCCATAGATGAAAATGCAGGGAACTATTCAGACCATTTGAACCCTACTCAAGTGCTCCTTGTCCTATAAACAGCATTCATGCAAATCACTAAGAAATATTATATATCTTTATATTATGTATTCTTAGGATAAATTATATACCCTTATATATTTATATTATTATAAAATTTCAAATTTATTTATATTTTATCTATCATTTAAAAATTTTAGAATATAAAGGAAATAGTAGCCAATTTGGAAAAGTTAATTAAAGTTTATTAATTGCATATGCTTCTTTGTCACAGTTGCCTTTATTAGGTTGCTTAGATAAGGTAACCTTTGTCAGTGAATGAAAACCCTCTAACTTTCCCTGTACAAGGTGAATCTTCTCACATTCTAAAATTCTTGTATAATGAAAATTGTTTCCATTAATTACATCTTTAATGGAGGTACATCCTCTTAAGCAATAAATTGATTTTCAAAGTGGAATGATAAACAGATTTTATTTCTGAATTCAGTAAGAGAATTTTCTGGCTTGATGTCAGTGGATTTTCATTTCTAGTGAGGCCCTTATGCTTAGAATAATGGTTTTGAGCAAGCATGGAAGGAGTTTATAAGAATGCTCCCTGCTGGTAATGAATGTTGTAACTTTTTTAAATTTAGAAAGGCACAGACAGTATCATTCTAAACCAGGAGCTGGCAAACTATGCCCCCAGGCCAAATTTGGCCCACCACCTGTTTTTGTAAATAAAGTTTTATTGGCGCACAGCCACGCCCTTTCATTTACATAACCCTGTGGCCTGTAAAAGCTAAAATATTTGCCAGCTAGTCCCTTAGGGAAAACATTTGCTGACACCCAAACTAAATGATACTGGGTAAAATAGGACCAACATTAACCAAACAGATGAATAAACAAATCACATTCATCTTGGGACTTGGAATGGAAAGTAGTTTAAAAAAATTCTGGTCTTCACAACATTCAGATCTTTACTCATCAACTGTTGGACACCCGTTCTCTCTCAAAATCACACAATTCATGGATTTCAAAATATGTGCCTCCCTTGGTCAGTCCTGAGTGCTCTGTCTCATTTCTTTTAAGATGTCATGGAGAGAGCTCTGCAGGCTATGGGTGTGCACTACCCACTAAACCCCAGTGTGTGGGGGTGGGGGCATTTCACCAGGTATGAAGACCAGGTACCTGGTTCCACCATGGGTTTTCTGACGAAGGTGGAAGCATGAAGTCTTTCTTACTTCTAAATTCAAATCTAAATTATCTTCCAATATGTTACCTTGTATGTTTTCTGGAAACTGGTACCTTCATCCATAAAACTGGTTCTATTTTGTGAAATTGGAAGAAACCTTTAAATTTAAAGTATTATTTAGCCAATAGAGCCAGGAGTTCAGTGTGCCAAGGGAATAATCTCTCTGGATTAAAATCAACCTTGATAGACAATGAGATAAGGTTGGCACTGTGAAAGGTAGTGGAGTTGGAACAAAAGCCAGGAGACAGGTTCTCTTCCGGCGGGCTTCATCACTAGTTATCTGTGTGACTGGGGGCAGGTCACTTTGAATCTCCATTTGTTTATCTGTAATTATTTTTCATCTGGAATAGCAATGTCTATTTTATCTACTTCACTCTGATTGTTGTGAGGATAAAATGAGATAGCAATCGTAATTTTTTGTGTAATGACCTGAATGAGCCTGGGATTTAGTTCAGGAACTAGCCATGTGTGGTTTGAGGAACCACACCGGGAAGGCTTCTTTGATGTTAATTTAGGCAGATTTAAGATATTGGACATTCTGGAACATTCAGAGTCCTATGTGGAAGAAGAATAATTTGGGATAGACTGTACAAAGAGCTGGGAAGTTAGCCAAGATGCAGGCTCGGTCCCCTAGGGAAGCCAGATGATCTCATGCCGACTGAACACAGGCCTTTTCCAGTGGGTCAGTATTGAGGGGTCTGGAACAGAAAAGACTCAGCTTTCTTGCAAGGGGACTCTAGTCAGCAGCAGGTGCTATGGAGTAGAGAGCTCTACCTTTTGAGAGAGGATGTGGGTAAGTATCAGACTAAAGTGAAGCAAAGAATTCTTAGACTCCAAAGACTGGGCAGAAAGAAGGACGATTCAGCATGGTGGGAAGTAGGGAAATGGAAAATATGCAGTTTTTGAGTCACCTTGGTGTCTGGGACTGTATAACAACAAAACCAATTCCAAATCCCATCTTGTGGTGACCTGAGGCTGTGGACATATTCTTGCTTTGATTGAAGTGGCCAGAGTTGTCTTGTTTGAGAGGCCCAAGTAGAAAGCTCTTCACTCAAATACAGTTCCCTCACTGGCTGACCTTCAGGTGGATATTTCCAATTTTTCTTTTTTTAATCAGGAACATTTGAATGTTTCTGAAAGCTTCTCAATAAAAGATAAATCATCTGGGAGATAGCACACTAAACCATTAATAGCCTTTCTTCCTTTAATGTGAATTTACTTCATTGGGTTATCTGCTTCCACCATGACAGCCCTGAGGAAGTGAAACAGAGAATAGAGAATTTATAAAACACTAATCACAAACTTCACCTATTTGCATTCTCTGACTAGTCCTTGAGAGAAAGTCTGCCAGGAAAAGATGTGTGGGTTGTGTACTACCACAATAGTAGAGAGTAATGCTTCCTACAGACCACAGCACAGAGAAAGGTGCTTCCCCGAGCGGTGGATAATTGCAACTGCCCTGCCTGGAGGAGACATCCTATTGTTCTATGCCGTGAGGCATCCTAAATTCTTGAAAATATCAACAAAGCACAAGCCCAATAGTTCAGGTCCACTGGTTTCCAGACTGCAAGGTCAGAAGAATGTGGAGGAATTCTGCTTCTTACAGAGTTGGGGTCCCTTTGCAGTGGGCTGGAAGGTATGAAAGGGGTACTCTCTCTTTTGCAGCTTGGAGTTCAAGAGGAAAAGAGGCCCAAGCTGACAGAAGGTCAGAGCAGTCAAGAAGCAGCCAACCACCTTCAAAGACTGTCTTATTTTCAATGAAAGTTTCCAAGTGATAATAACATCTCTCAGTATTGAGACTTTGAGAATGAATTTGCAGCTCCCCAGTGATAGATAAAACACCATCAGAAAGTGTGACAGTCCCCTGCACATCCAGCTCAGTCAGAAGGAAATGGATCACACTCAAGGAAAAGAAAAATCGCAAAGCAGGCATCCCAGAACGTATTGCAATCATAACCCAGGAAAACCCTCAACCAAATTTCTCTTATCTGCAAACAATGTGCTTGGCTAATTTTCTGCTGACAGTTTGCCTGCACTAAACGGGCTTCATTAACTCAATTGGAAAAAAATGATTTTGCAATTTGCATATGGTTTAAGAGTATAATTAATACAATTCATAAAAGGCCAGTGCCACTTTGCAGACATTAGTCCCATAGGGGATTATGAAGTAGTTTTCTTTGAAGAGAGTTCTTATGTCTGCAATTCCAATAGCCAATACTGCCCTGCCTTCTTGGTGAGCCATTCTCATCTGTATGATCAATAAAACTAGACTTGCATTGGCTTTTTCTTCCAGGTTTCTGCCCACCAGTCAGTTCCCTCTCCCTAGTCATCCTGTCTTCCGGGGCAGATGTTGTCATTTGGAGGAAAAGAAAAGAATGCTTTCAGGTTAGGGCTCAGGGATGGAGTCAGGAAGATGTGATGTCACCATGCACCTCCCTTTTCATCCAGTTTTCTTGTTGCGTATCCATGTTCTAAGAGGTTAGTTGAGTGCTGAAGGCCTGTGTTTTTATCTCTTACAGGGAACAGTTAACAAGCCTGACCTTTTAAAAATTTAGGTCCAAACAGGGACTACCTGGAATTTAAGGAGGGGAGGAGCAGTTAGATGAAAACTTCAGGCTTTGAGAATGAAGGGAGAGATGTGGCCCCACAGTGGTTGTCTATAAGTAAGGAGAAGGGTATTTTGTAGTGGAGGAGGGCATTATTGGTGAAAGGCAAACATAAATCTGTCTCTCTATTTTTTTCAGTATGTTGACAATACTCTGTCAAAAATCTCTTTCCTGTTCCTTAAATTTAAGGCAGATGCCATCATTTCCATATATTTTCAGATATTAAGAACCCATTCAGCTGCTCATCACTAGCCATTAGGGAACCAAAATCACAATGAGATACAACTTTACACCCATTGTTATAGAAAAAAAAAACTGTTCTGACACTTTTTAAAATGGGGAGGAAGAATTTATTGTAAGTGTCAAGACTATTGCAACAGGGGAGAGAGATCTGCTCCATTCCAAACACAGAAAGACAGTTGGGGACATATAGCTATCAAACAGAGTTGTTGGGGGATGATCAATGGATGGGAAATTACTAGGGAGGGGACAACAAAGAAAGGGGATTTTGCTACAACTGGACTAGGCAATTCAGGCCAAATAGCCCCTAAGGATGAGGCCCAGTTAAAAAGAAGGCTCAGAGGAGTGGAGTCTGACTGAAATTAGGTCAAGGAGACAGTCTTTGTCACCATTAGGATGACTATTATCCAAAAATGGAAGACAATAGGTGTTGGAGAAGAGGATGAAGAACCCAGAATGTGCATTTAGGAATGTAAAATGGTGCAGCCACTGTGGGAAACTGCTTAGCAGTTCCTGAAAAAGTTAAGTGTAGAATTATTATTAGAGTCAGCAATTCTACTCTTAGTTAGGCATTACCCAGAATATTTGAAATCAGGGCCTCAAACACATACTTGTAAAACAGGAGTCACAGCAGCATTATTTATCAAAAGGTGAAAATAACCCAAATGTCCACCAAAAGATGAATGGATAAACAAAATGTAGCATATGCATATATTCAGCTTTGAAAAAGAATCAAGTTCTGGTACACGTTCCAAAGTGGATGAGCCTTGAAAACATGCCAACTGAAATAAGCCAAACACAAAAACACAAATATTGTATGATTTCACTCATATCAAGGACCTAGAACAGGCAGATTCATAGGGATAGAAAGTAGAACAGAGGTTACCAGGCCATGGTGCAGGGTGGGCAGGGGGAGGAGAGGAAGAAACAGAGAGTAATTTTTTAGTGGGTGCAGAGTTTCAGTTTGGGATATGGAAAATGCTTTGGTGACGGCCGCACAACATTGTGAATGTACTTAATGCCACTGAACTGTGTACACTTTAATTCAAATGATAAATTTTATATTATGTACAGTTTATTACAATTAAAAGTATATAATAATAAAAGCCTATTCAATTTAATGAGCCAACCTCAAACTCAGTTTAAATCTCGGGCCCCCCATCCCTAGGTTGGATTTGGCAGGAGGCCAGGGGCACGTGGAGTGAGGAAGAACTTCATCTGTTCTTTCCTTGCTCCTCCCATCCTACCCTCTTGAAAAGTTGAAGGTGGAGGGGAAAAGGGCTATCAATATAGGCACAGAGTGCCATGTTTTCTAACTGTTAGCACAGTAGTGATGGGGAAATGTCTGGATTCTCTCTGGTTCATTGGCTTCCACTTCTGCTGAAATGGAGGTCTCCCCTGTAGGAACTCAGTTTTATTCTCTGTGCTGACGATCCCAGTTAAGAGGGATGGCTGTGTCTCTCTTCACTTTGCCTCCTCGCCAGCACACTCACCAGTTCTTACTTCCAGCCTAGTCTTCTCTTATTGCCATGGTACTTCCTGTGGAGCTTGAGAACCATTAAGGTTTTCTTTTTTCAAAGACCTTGGAGAGCTGAAAGCCCATCGACCTGTATTTCCTTCTTAAATCCTTTTCTCAATGTTTCCCAAGAAGCCTACTTACTGCCTCTGGAAATCTCCAGATGTTCTGGAGATCTCTGTCTGTTCACCTGCATGTCTAAATGCCTGAGGACCCATGTCAAGCTTTCTCAAGAAATCCCCTAACTCCTTTCCAGTCCCTTGGCAGAAGCAGAGTGGGTTTGAAGTTTAATAGATCAGCAAGCATCCGGTAAAGAAAGAAGATGCCTGTCTCTCTTTCTTGAAGGCAATCTCAATCTCTAAAAAGTCACAAATATGGTTGGATTTTTTAAGACTATGGAGCACTTAATCTTTTTTGACACATACTGGGGGGTTTTATCCTCTAATTCTTATGTAACAGAGAAAAAAATCCCACTTAGAAGTCTGCTACATGAGGACTCCATTTGATTGCAACTCCCAAAGGTGTTCTGTGTGAAAACCAGGGAGAAATGACCATTAATTGCCAAGAAAAATGTCTTTTTGGCAAAGTCTGTAGTCAGTAGAGGGGACAAAAACATCGTGTGCATTCTAAGTATCTTGGAGAAATTCCTCTTTATTATGCAAGCATGTTTTCATTCCAAACTCACAGTAACCATATGAGTCAGTATTGTTCCATTTAATAGGAGAGGAAACTGAGACTTACATAAATGTTCTGAAGATCCAGTTCTGGATGATTTGCTACACAGCTTCCTTAAAGGCTATGCTATGCTGTATCTTATGTTGCTAAAATACACTGGGTCTACAGGATGCAACTAAAGGTGTCTGAACTCTCTACATAAGGACCTTGGGGAGTACTGACCTATGCCCCAAATCAGGAGCATGCATTCCTCAGGGCCTGAAAGTGTCAGGGAGGCTTCTTAAAGATGTCACAGGGTCAGGATCTCTGCAACTAGTGATCTCCATTAATAAAGAGACAAGAAAGCAGTTATTTAGTTGAGCTGTGATAAGGAGGAAAAGAGCCTTGGAATAAACACTTGAACCTAAGGCTGAAATTATTATTTTTTCTAAAGACTGCCCACAGAGACTGAAGAGAATTTGAATTTTCTCTGCTGGTGAGGATTGGGAAATGAGGCGAAGTACCTGGAAAATTTTGAGAGAGGGGATATTTCAGATACCTTGAGTGAGGCCAGCAATGGCAAGCATGGTAGTAACTCTATGGAGTCCTTCCTCCCAAGGCCAAGGAAGAAGGAGGAAGCCACTATTGGTCCCAATGGAGAAGCAGACATGACCGCTTTGGCATCTCAGATGACCTGTGCTCTTTTGCATGATGGCCTTTAGAGGGATGCAGACTCCTTTGGGGAGGTTCTTCAGGAGAAGCAGCAAGTTGGGCTAGGCCAAGTCAAGCCCATGAAAAATAAAAACCCTTCCAAGGGATCATCTGCTGGATGAGAATGTCCTGAACTAGAGAGGAAATTTCCTTTGCCTTCTGCCCTGGGAAGAATTTGTTGGGAAAGAAGATACTTGGAGTGTATTGAGAGTAGGGATGGGGCTGACCATGTGGAGAATCAGTTTTAGGGGGTCTGCTAAAGTTAAATATTTAGTGTCCTTGACCTTCTAAAGAGATTTGAGCGGTTCTTTTCAAATGAGGATCAGAGGCAAACAAGGCTGACAAGTCATATAAAGTGGCAACTAATTTAAGAAACAATAATTACAAGGCACAATGACAGGTCCATCAGAGTAGTACTGAAGTGGTCGGTTGAAAATGTCTTCTGCCCAATATATCCACAAAATTCCCTGGAACTGGTGAGTGTTATCTTATTTGGAAAAGGCTATCTTTGCAGATGTGATTCAGTTAAGGATCTTGAGATGAGGAGATAATCATGGCTTATGTAGATGGGACCTAAATGCCATGAAAAGTATTCTTATAAGAGAGAAGAAGACAGACACACGGACGGGAAGGCAATGTGAAGATGGAGCACAGAGATGCAGTCACAAACAGAGCAATGCCACTGGAGACATGAAGCTAAACGAGACAAGGAACAGATTCTCCCCTAGAGCCTCTGGAGGGAGCTTAGCTGTGCCAACACTTCAATTTCAGACTTTTGGCCTCCAGAACTGTAACAGAATAAACTTCAGTTGTCTTAAGCCATTAGTTTGTGGTAATTTGTTACAGCAGCCATACAGGAGGCCAACATGGCAGGGCAGCTGGAGTATGTGGTCAGGGCACCTGACCAAATCCAAGTGGATGAGGGTCAGGGAAAGCTTCCAGACGTCATAATAAGCTTTGAGAGTATTTAAGAGAAAGGAAGGAAAATAAATCATCTATTCAGGAGTAAAAGTAGGTGTGAAAACCTGGAGTCAAGAGAGAGTATAGTGTGGTCTCCAAAGTGGGGAGAGGGTGGCAGAAGATCACACCATCAGACAGAGGTGTCAGGTGGACGAGAATGCAGACTTTGAGGGCAGGGAGTGGAAATGCGCATAAGCAGGCAGTATGCTGATTAGGCAGAAGTTACATGAGGCTCTCTCTGGAAGCCTCAATTAGAGCAAGTGAAAGAGAAACGTTCAATCTGGTAAGATGATTAGGCTGGAAAACTGGCAGGATTTTGATGGGGAAAAGTTATAAAAAAGAAAGTGTGAACACTGGTGTCCATTTTCTGGATTCAGAACCAAATTGGTGATGACATTCATGACCAAGATAAGGAAAAAAAGAGAATAATGTTTCCAGTAGAATGGGCATTTCAGAACAAAATTATTGGCCCAGGAAAGGCTTATTTCATGGATGGGCAGTTGAGGCAAAACATCTTTCATGACCTCCAGAATCTCCTTCTTTGGCCCTGACAGTTCCAGTAATTTCCATATTATTTGTTAGTTGGAATCACAACACCAAAATTCATGTTAAAATATAAACACGACTTCGGAAGGAGGCTTGATCTGCCATGACCAGCCTTAAATGCTTCAGTCTGAAATAGATTATCAGCTTGGCCCTGCAGCAAGGGGAGTCCTTGAGAGTGTAAGGAAGACAGTTACTATTTCTGGAGGGAGGACTATATTTCCACACTGGCCCTTACCATTGAAGACAGGTGAGAACATATTGGGAGGTTGAAGTGGATATCATGAAGGCATGATTAGGGGAGCCCTGAAAAGAAGTGGGGGGTAGGGGGAGGATGAGCTTGAAGGAACACATCACATTAAAAGTTAAAGCTGCTTTCCTTTTCTACTCTGAGCATGTACAAATGGACGGGGTCCTGAGCTGGGGATTATCAGTACAGGGATTAGAACAATGGCCACATCCAAAGTCTAAAGTATTCTCTGGCAAATTGCCCTAACCTGTGATAAGAGGTAATATAGGTAACAATGCATGGAGAGCGGGCTTTACCTACGAAGGGTATGAGAATATGCCACCCCAAAATCTGCTACATTGGAATAAGGATTGTGTTGAGTCAAAGGCAATTAAAAAAACAGCAAACTCAGCAAGAGCTCCCTGCCCTCTGCCATCTGCCTTCCCAAAAGTGGGACATAAATATCCCTTTGTGAAGGCTTTCTCCCTCTCCTCTCCCATACCAGAGGAGAAAAAAAGCAACCATTTTCACTAGAGATGTAAAGTTAGCACTGAGATGGGTCTACACAAACAAACCCTACAAAAATAATCTTTATCTTATGTTAGTTTCCCTATATGTTTATCTTCCCACAATTTATTGCTCCCAGAAGCACAAACCCCTTTTCCTTTCTCTTGGCACTTCTCCAAACATTTGTCACCCTTTGTTAAAATGGTATATAAGCCCCTAGGTAAACCACCACTTTGGTTCTTCCCCCCCACTTTTTTTATGAAGGCTTCCATGCATATAAAATTAAAATATTACCATCAAATAAGATTTGTATGCCTTTTCTCCTGTGAATCTGTCTTTTGTCAGTTTAATTTGCAAGCCCCAGGCACAAATATAAGATAGAGGAGAAGTTTGTTTTTTTTTTTTTTTTTTTCATACACCGATAAGATCTACACATTGTTGTTCAATGCTATAGGGCTTTTCAACAGGGAAAATATTTCTCCTATTTCCTTAATAGTTCTACATGTATTCTTATTTTTTTAAAGGCTCCTCTTTTTTATTTCAAATTTAATAACAGCTATGAGTTGAAAGAAAAATAAAAGTAACCCTTATTATAATAATCTATTACCAGTATTATGATTTATCATAGAATTATAAAGTGCCTGGAGCTTGAAGGAAACACAGACTTCAACCTGATTGTATTTTTGCTGCTGGGTGTTTATTAATTTATTGTACAACTAAATCATGATTATTTAGTCATCTTCCTTTCCCTAACATTTTTCTAACACCTTCTAGAACTTTCCTAGAACAAATCATTGTGCCCGAATACTCCCGGCGCTTCTGGTTTTGTGACTCACATTCTTAAAATCTCACCTCTGATATTAGCCACCTCTGGGAGGACAGTTCATTCTGAGCTCTCACTCACTTCCCACCTTGAACCTATGACTTGGTATAGGCTTCCTTCTTCATCTCTGTCCCCTGGGATCCGCCATACCTACTGGGGATTGCCCAGTGCACATGTGCAAGCTGGAGTTAACATCCCTGGGGGCCACTATCAACCAAAGGAGATTGGGCACTGATGGATGAATGCTCCCACCACTTAACCCTTGGGTGGACAATTCTCAGCAACACACTATTATTGGCTTTTTCTACTTCCCTGTTTTGTTCTCCCTGCACTTTTGTACTATTCCCTGGGATGATACCCCAAATAAACTCTCTGTACAAAGACCTTGTCTCAGGCTCCGATCTTAGGGAATGCCAAGCTAAATTATGCGAAAAGTGTACAAGACTCACATTCAGCAAACCTAGGTTCTAGTGGCTCTCTGGGCACCATTAGAAACAAATCAGTTATTGGGGTGCTTGGGTGGCTCAGTTGGTTAAGCGTCCAATTTCAGCTCAGGTCATGATCTCACAGCTCATGGGTTCAAGCCCCACATTAGGCTCTCTCTTCAGTGCAAAACCTGTGTTGGATCCTCTGTCTGCTCTCTCTCCCCTCCCCTGGTCTCTTTCTCTCTCAAAAATAAACATTAAAAAAAAAAGAAAAAAATAGCTTATTTACACTGACCTCTTGTTTCCACTTATATAAAATGAGGGACTAATCCCTTTGGTTCTCATTCTTTCTTGTATTCACTCATTCTCTCATTTTTTACTCACTCTTTTTTTTGTTTACTTATTTCCATTCTTCATTCATTTAGCCATTATACTTTCTCTCATTCACTCATTTTTTACTTATTCATCCAACCATCCATTCTTTCATTCATTTACTTCTATTCTTCTTCTGTATTTTCTTTATTCATTCACTCATATATCCACTGATTTTAAAGCAGTCACTAATTATTTTACTTATATTCTCATTTTTCATCCATCCATTGACTTTTTACCCATTCATTCACTTTTTTTTCATTCTTTGGTCTATAATTTGTCAGACAGTTTTTCTTGTACTCTTCCTTCCCTTCCTCCTTTTCTTCCTTCTGTATCTCTTTCTTTCTTTCTCTCCTTTCTTCCTTCAACTGGTTGCTGAGAGTCTGAGTACCAGCCAGCATTCTACCATTGTTTGGAATAACACTGCTTCATGAGTAATCACTTCTGTGAATCAGACACACACTATAAGGGATAGGTGAGGGTAAGAACAGGGTGGTCCCCAAACACTATACATGAGGAAAATGTAGGTTCCAAATTCCAGGTACCTGTTTAATCATTTTTATTGTTGCTGTTATTTATGAAGACTACAAGAAGTCTTATTTTAGCCACTAGGGGAAAAAAAAAACAAAACAACTATTTCTGATATTCCTAACCATATAAAAAGTTATTCAACAGCTTTGTGGGAGATTATACTCATATCATCTAAGTGTTTATAAGTTAAAAAACCAGAGGAGTACTCAGCTGAAAATGCAAAACAGAATGTAATTGGACACATGGTTTCTCTCAGGAAAAAGTCTCATTATCAAAACTACCTATTTATTAGCCTTCATAGAAAAATGTATGAATCCTTAAATATTTTATGGGCATATATCTATAATTAAAGATATGTTGACATATATAATATGGTGCTAAAACAATTTTTTCAAAGCTGAGTATTATAATCAAGAGGTTCATATCATAAAGGTTATTCACTATTGAATTGATAAATGAGCAACTGCAAATGTAAAATAATGTGCCAGCATATACTCTCCATGTTGTATTTGCACTCCCACAGATATAATCCACAAATTTTAAAGAATGAGGTACAGTGTGTGTGTCTGTGTGTGTGTGATTTTCTAAGTTTTTAAAACTAAATTGCAAAAATATTATTTATTGTCATATTTTTAAAATTTATTTCTTTATTTTAGAGAGAGAGAGAGGGAGAGTGTGCTTGAATGTGAGCAGGGGAGGGGCAGAGAGAGAGAGAGAAAGGGAGAGAGAGAGAATTCCAAGCAAGCTCCAGGCTCAGTATGGAGTCTGACACAGGGCTCAATCCCATAACCCTGGGATCTTGACCTGAGCCAAAATCCAGAGTCAGTCACCCAACCAACTGGGCCACCCATGTACCCCTTTACTGTCATATTTTGTAATGTAGTCCTATACAGAAAATTGCATGAAACAGAAATGTACATTTATTCAATTATTATAAAATCAACACCCTTACAATTATTACCCAGTTCAAAAGAGACCATTGTCAACACCTCTAAACCTTCTGGTTCTCCTTCTCAGTCACAGGTTCCTTCTGTTTTGAGCTGACTTTTGTGGTAATTAGCCCCTTGCCTTTCTTTATGCTGTTTGACTGTTTTTAAATTTGCTATAAATGGAGTCATACAATATTTATTACTTTCTGTCTGGTTCTTACAATCAACATTATGTTTGTAAGATTTACCTGACTTTTATGTGTACTCATACATTGTTCATTTCAATTGTGGCATAATATTCTATTGAATGAACTTACCACAATTTATTCATCCATTCTTTTGTCCATAGACATTTGAGTTTTTTTCCAGTAGCTGGTTATTATAAGGGTGTTCTTGTGAATGTTCCCGTATATGTAATCTGGAGGACAAACACACAGAGTTCTCTAGGACATTCTTTAAGGCAGAAATGCTTGGTTATAGGGTATAAATATCATCCACTGTAGTAAAAAGCACCAAACTTTTTTCCAAAGTAGTTTGACACCCCCACCAGCAGTATATGACAGTTCTCAATTGCTTCACATTCTTGTCAACATTTGCTATTGTCAATCTTTTTAATTTTAGCAATTTGGGGGCAGGGGTGGTACTTCACTGTAGTTTTAATTTGCATTTTCCTGGTGATAATGATATTGAGTGCCTTCTATGATTTTATTCACCATTTGGATAACCTTTCTTATCAAGTACCGTTCAAGGTCTTGGCTAATAGACTTTTTGTCTTTTTGATTTTGGTTTGAATTTTTAAAAGGCATATATTCTGAATATATAACATATATTTTTCTGTGCCTCTGTGTTTCTTTTACGACAGTATCAAAAAGAAAAATTGTCTAACAAAAATGTACAGTACCTCTTTATAGAAGACTATGACACACAATTGAAAAGAATTAGAGAAAACCTAAATACGTAGACACAGAATATTCATGTCTTAGAAGAATAGTATTGCAAAGACTTAAATTCTTTCCTGAATTTTTCCATAGATCTAAGGCAATTCCAGTTAGAATATCAATATTTTCCCTTTTTTGTGGAATTTGGCAAACTTATTCTAAAATTGATATGGAAAAGCAAAAAGCAAATGTAAATAGCCATGATGTTTCCAAAGAAGAAGAAAGAGGAGGAAGAAGACTTTCTCTATCAAGTATTGAGGCTCATAGGAATCCACAGCAGATAAAGCAGTATGGTATGGGTTAAGGATAAGCAGATAAATCAAATCAGTGGAACAGAATATAAAATCCAGAGACAGACCCACATATGAATGGAGACTTATGTATAGCAAAGGTGACCCTGCAGAATCATGGAAAAAAGACTAAACAGTGCTGGCACAAATGATTATTCAGCCATATTGGAAAAATCAGTTCCAGGTTGATTCATGACCTAAATGACAAAGTCAAAGAGTAGAGCTTTTAGACCTTAGGAATGGGAATATTTTTCAAACAGATAGAAAAGTTCTAACTAAAAAGAAAACAGGTTAACAAATTATTCATCAAAGGGCATCTCTAAGAGTATAAAAAGCAAGTCACAAAGTAGAAAATACAACTATTTTTTTAATTAAAAAAATTTTTTATGTTTATTCATTTTTTAAAGACAGAGGGAGACAGAGCACAAGCAGAGGTGGGGTGGAGAGAAAGGGGGACACAGAATCTGAAGCAGGCTCCAGGCTCTGAGGTGTCAGCACGGAGCCCGATGCGGGGTTCACAAACCGCGAGATCATGACCTGAGACGAAGTCGGATGCTCAACCAACTGAGCCACCCAGGTGCCCCACAACTATTTTGATTGTGAGTCTTTGTAAAAACCATGATACTTTTTGTTTTCTTTTTGTTTTTTTTAAAGAAAATGCCTGAATGAAATATTTTAGTCCTGTATGAAAGTAAGACTCATTGGATAATTCATTTAATACTTATCAGATGCAGAAAAGTACCTATAAGTGGTTTTTTGGAAGTGCTTTCCTCCTTGGAAGATTCCAGAAGCCACAAGTCATATCTCAATCCATATTTCCTTCCTTTCTTGAATGTATCTTTTTCATCCTTTCCTACAGAGAAGAACTGGTGTAGGATTTTCAAGTCATTTGGCAGACATGAACCTCCTTAGGGAGGCACTGACATGCACACAGCCTTTGGATTTTAACAAAGAATCTGCCAGATTTGTGTTGCTTTCCCTTCTCATCAGAGTTGCAAGGTCTGAGGTAGGTTAGGCAGAAGAGGGGAAATTTACTGACTATTCCTTTGATGATATGATTTTTATGAAATCTAGTACACCTGATAGCTCATAAGATCCCTGTGTTAAGATTGTTGATTGGGTAAGACACCTTCACTGTAATTTTGTTTTTATAAAATAAGACTGCAAAGCCACCATCTTTTCTTTCTGCACATCTGCACATGATAAATTATTTCTATTCCCTTTAATCCATTTTTTATTATTCTTCAAAAATATCTCATGCTTTTTGTCCCTGGTGTTGTTGGAAATAAATCCCTGCCAAGACTCAGCTCTATTGTCAGGAGGCCAGCATCAAGCAGGGTGACCGTTTCCTCAAGTTAATGAATTAGTAAATTAGCAAGTGGTGAGTTGAAATTAGATAATTGCCTTAACTTGAAATCTATGTATTCATGAAGCCCATTAACTGAAAAAAAATATTTATTGTCACTGACATCTTCACGCACTCGGTATTTCTGGGCTTCAGTGCTGACCTATTAAGGGGAAACAGGGGAGGGGTTTGAGTGTCTGGTTTTCTGTGTGTGCCAACCATGAGGATATCAGCAACAGGCCCATTTAGGGCTTCAGATAACCTTCCACCTGGAGTAATATATTTTTATTTCACTTCCACGCTGCTGGTTATTATAGTAGAAACTGCAGCAATTCCCTACTCTCCTGTAGCCAGCTTTTTACTCTCAAGTACCCTGAGGAATTAAATGGATGTTTGTAATTTTTCCACATTATGGAGAAAGTTCTAAATTGTATTGCAAATAAATAATATTGAATGCTGATAAAAAAATCCTTCTCTATGCACTCTCCAAGCCTTAATTAATTAAGCCTCACAAACACCCTGTCACCTTGGTAAATGCATCACCCTATTTTAGAATGTCAAGCCTGGTAACCAGTAATTATTAAAAAGTTGAGGAAAGAGCATTTAGATGGAAGTACAGTAACAATGTGGTGTATTTTCAAAATGGTCAGAGGAGTGAGAATGTTCAGCTTTGTGTTGTGAAGGATTGCATGGTGACTTTCTGGGAGAACTGAAGTCTTCTCTGAAGACTGTTGCTGATGTGATGGAAGACACCTGAGAGGGCAGAGTGGTTGACAGGTTTCTGCATGCCGTGACATGGGAAGTACAGTCAGGCACCCAAATTTCCAGTGAGGTGAACTACAGGGGCTCCCACAGACAGGGACACCATTTTTAATTTTTTTAATGTTTATTTATTTTTGAGAAAGAGAGAGAGAGACAAAGAGAGCAAGCTGGGGAGGGGCAGACAGAGCGGGAGACACAGAATCTGAAGCAGACTCCAGGCTCTGAGCTGTCAGCACAGAGCCCAACGTGGGGCTCGAACTCATGAACTGTGAGATCATGACCTAAGCCGAAGTTGGATGCTTAACCGACTGAGCCACCCAGGCCCCCCCATGGCACACCATTTTCTATAGAGAATGGGTCTGTCCTTATGTCTAGAACAACATTCTTTGGACATCTCAAACTATAGTGAATGAATAAACCTCCTGGAAAATTTCCCATAAATCCAGATTCTAGGGCCCCACTTCCAGAGAGTCTATTGGGGGCAGTATATGCTTGAACTTAGAATTTTGTCTTTTTTTTTTTTAAATCAACACCCAGGTGACTCTAATACAAATGATTCCAGAGATGTTGCTAGTACTAAGCAAATTCCATTATCGTTTGGGAAGTTTTGAGACAGGTATCTCTAGTTTTCCACCTTTCTGATAAAGAGTTTCCATCCTGTGGTGTATCTGATTTTGATCAGCACTGCCCACCAGTAGGCCTGCTCAACTGAATTAACTACAAAACATTCTCTCAGATCACCTCAGCAAATTGATCTTCTAGATGAAGTTGTTTAGTACTTTTGGAAGTCTGTGATACACAACAATTTCAGTTCAACTGAAATGCTATCAGGTTATCCTTTGTCTTCAATTCACCAAGCATAAAGTTTTAGCCTTCAGACCTGATCAAAAGTCAGCTGGTCATTTAGTGACTGTCATAGGCCTGGTACATTCTGAGACCTAATCCAGATACCATGCTCAGAGTTCACAGTGTAGCTGGTAGCACAGAAACTGCATATTTGAAAATGGCAAAAGGGACATTTAAAAGATGTAAATGCAAAAAAGTACATACCTCATGGTCTGGAGACATTGGTCTGAAACACTTTTTCTGACTCTTCCCTAGCAGAGACTCACATAGGAAGCCATAGTGAAACAAAATGGCAGTTCAAATCTGAGTTACCATCCATGGCACTCCAATGAAATGCACGATTGTGGCATAGACTCAGACTAAATGTTTCAAGTGCATTTGGATAGAAAAACACGCAGAATGATGCTAATATGTAGTTGTATCATTAAATGTGTGTGTCTATATTCTGGGTATAGGGATTTCCAGTACTCTTTCTGTGCATAATATGTAAACAGAGCTTTGCTTGACTCACACTTGATCTGATTTTGTTGTTGTTGTTTTTTCTGTAAATTGGGACTGAGTTATAAAGCTTGCCTGTTTTGTCAGTTTAGGTAGCATTATTAGTCTTAAAATGAGACCAGTGAGTAAAAAAATAGATTAATGAATATGCATATATACATAGTATGTACATTCTCACAGAGATCTATGAGATTTATATAATTCTGTTTATTCTTTTGTGTACATTTACTGACCTCCTATATCTCTATATTCAATAAATATTTTCTATATGACCTCTTATGGGGCAATCAACCCCTAATTTTTAAAAACTTCATGTTGGTTTGGTTAAAAAAAAAACAAAAACAAAAACAAAAAAACAAACACCTCTATTGTGCCAAACAAAATTGTTAGGTCAATTGTTTTGAAACTATAGTTTTTTTATTTCAGCAATTTCTCAAAGTGTTCCAATCAGTAAACTGTAGAACCACTTTAATAATCTCAGAATAATCTTCTCTCTCACATCCTCCATATTTCTTTATAAATCTATATTAATTTTTAAAAAATCTTTAAGAAGATAGACTTGATTTATGTCATGAGTAAAGGAATCTCTAGATATTGCAACAGAAAGGAACTACCACTGAACAAGGATTACCTCCTTCCATGTACACCCACCTCCCAATATTATCACCCAATGGGTTTTCTTGTCCCCCACTTTTCCAGTCCTCCACCACCCAATCTGGACCCATTTACTTGGCTGAACAGATGTTTACCTTTCCACGAGCATGCCAGGCTGTTCCCTTCACCTAAAATTACTTTCTTCTTATTCATCCCCCATGTCTACTTATCATTCAAATTCAGGCAGAAGCCATGAACTTGATGAAGCATTTCTGGAAACTTTCTTGACCTTCCCACTGTCTTTTGTCTCTTAGGTCTCACTGTGCTATCCCGGAACCTGTAAGATTTTTGCAGAGATGTGTCTATCTTCTTGCATCCCACTTATGATAAGCTCCTTTAAAGGAAAGACTCAATCTTATTCATGTTTGTATTGCCAGCACCAAGAATATTCTGCTGCTCTGTAGATGAGGAATATACATTTGATGAATGCATGAATGAACGGATCAAAGGCAACGTATAGGTAAGGAAGCCAAAGCATGCATATCTTCTTTAGACCAAAAGGAACAACACGTGGAATTTAATCATCTCAAACTATTTTTATGAAAAGCACCTATGTGCCAGGCTATAAAGCTCTACCTTCAGATACATTGTAAACTGGTTAACTGAATTTTACAGTAAGCCCATAGTAAAGGAAGGTAAATTAAGGTGGGAAGGTAGAAAAATATCTCTTTTACTAGCCACCTTTTTTTCAGAGACCATAAAACTTAAGTGATACACAGGGCTTCCTCAACTTTTTCTAGATTTTGAATTCCTGTACTTCTGTGTCTTGCACACAGTAAATGGTTAATACATATTTGTTGTAGGACAAATGAATGAATGAATGGATAAATGAATGAATGAAGGCTCTGATTTTGTGTGGCTCTCAGAAAGAAATTGATTCCATTTTCCAAACATGGGCATTTGTATTACAGTAGTAATATTTGAATTAAATTAAGATTCCTCATTTATTTGTATCTATCATAGGATCCACTCAATGTATAATCTTTAGGTTTTTTAATAGACTGGTGTGGCTGGCTATATGAGGGTTTCTTCTATTGGATCATCCTGAATATATCTTCATGTTTACCAGTTGCATTCCCCTGGGGATAATGGGATGGTGGAATCTATTTTTTCTTCTTCTCACTTTTAATGTTCTTAGGCAGAAAGCAGAGATGTGATTTTAATAGTACATTATTTATTCCTGCATCTCAGGGGGAGGAGGATGGAAGAGGATGGCAATGTGTTTGTGAATGTAATATAATGTGGATTAAGGTATGAGAAGCTTTTTATCATGGATAGTCTCATTACAGATGTTGCCAGCACCTGTTGAGGATGAACTGCATTAGAGAAATGTCTCCCCAACTTGCCTCATTTGGGGTTTCTGTTTGTACTACTATTCTAAACCCCATCTCTCAAGGGCTTCTCCTTCGGAGCTAAGCTTTGCTCTTTGTTGAAACTTGGCAAACAAAATCTCAGCTTGGGAACAGTCTCTTCCCTCTGCTTCCTCATCTTCTCCCCCACCCCCTGTTTATTAATTTCTTCCCAGAACTGCTCAACTGCATTTAATTGGGTACACATTTTGCTAAACAAAAAAATACAGCAATTAAATCTTGATCCCCCCTTCTTTATTGTAGGCTTCTTCTAATTAAAGAAATGTTTTGATTATTTTCCCCACTAACCCCTCAAAAGAAAAAGAAATCTTAAAATAAGTGGTGACATCTCAAATACTCCGGAATAAATTCTTTGCAAGTTTGGAGTTGAGACACGGTCAAATTCTACCCTATGTGTCATGAAAAAAGTTCTCTCTCTCTCTCTCTCTCTCTGTATCTCTCATAGAATGAAAATCCAGATTGAATTTGTTACACAGCTTCCGAGAACACTCAGGCCCGGCTTCCAAGTGCAATCCTCCTGCCGGGAGTCAGCAGCCCACGCACATGCGCACAGGGCGTTGCGCCAGGGCCGGTTCTTGCCTTGCCTGACCCTCTGCAGCCTCTGCTTTTCTGGAGCTTGTGGTGCGGTGTCGCCTTCTCTGCGGGCACGTTCCGTGGGTTGCCCTAAGTGCACAGCCTCTGGTCGAAATGCCATCGTCTTAAAGGTGTTCCAGCTGAACCAATGTCTCCCAAACGCTTGCTCGCAGTGCGTCTATGCTCCCCCACTGTTCTGTCTGCCCCTTGTCTAGCTGTCCCTCTGCTGCCAGCGGTGACCGCCGCTCTCAGCCACAGTGAAATCCTCCATGCTCCCAGTTGGGGCATCTCTAAGTAGTGCGGGCCCAGTGCCTGGAGAAGATCATGCTATGCCTTCCTCACTCTTGAGCTGGCTGACATTTTTCACACAATCTTCATTTATAAGCATTGTTAAGCAGTGGAAAACAGAGTAAAATAAACGTGATGATTAACTCACGGCCATACCTAAGAAGTTATCATCACTTCAAATTACAAATCCTCTCATCCCGCTTTCTGATCATGACCTTCTGTCCTTCCACCTCTCTCCCTCCCAACCATATGCTGGTCAAATGCACACTTCCATCCCCCAAGCTTTCCAGGTCACTGTAGCTGTTTTCTCTAATCAGCCCCTGGCCTTTTCCTTCCCTATTCAGTCTAGAATCCAGTATTTATGCTTCATGCTACTTCTCACCAACACCCTCAATACGTTTGTCCTTATCCTGTTTTTCCAGACTGAGAAAATGCCAAGCCAACTTTCTGCCTTCTCCTATCCTACCTCCAGGCCTATGAGATTCCCTGGAGGAAAAAGACAGCAGCAAATCCATGTTTCTGCAATTCTATCTTCTCCTACCTGAGCCAGGTAATCCTTCTGTTTGATTGTGATTAATTCCTTCTCCCGTTTCTTGTAAGGTTCCTTCAAGCACTACCCTCCACTCTTATACTTTCCATAATGCCTTCCCCGCCAATCTCAGGAGATCACTTCACTTCCAGTCTCATATAGGGAAATAATTAATGACCACAACATCTATTTCCTGTACCCCGAGAGCACACATTTATCTGCATCCATATAAATCCTTTTCTCTTTCCCTTCTTCCTTGCCATTTCACTAGCAACTCCTTCAGCTTCCTGAGGACCTTGCTCCATCATCTGTATTCCAATTGTCGCTTCTCTCTCCCTCCATTACTCCCCCTCGCTCCCCTTTACTCCTCCCCCAATCTCTCTCTCTTTCCCTGCACAGCCACCAGCCTTGAAAATAGTCTCTGTTTACTGCCTGCACTGTGTTACTGTCCATTTACTATTCAACTCACTGCCCTTGGGTTTCTTGCACACCCCATGTCTCCACTGAAAAATGTTCTAACAAAATAACCAGTAGTGTTTGAATTGCTAAACCCATTCATAAACTTTTGGCCCCTATTTTGCATAACTTTTCTGAGTCACTGCTGGCTATCATCCGTGCACTTCTCTAAATCTCCTCTCCTGCTAACGCGCCCTACTCTGTATGCTGGGAAGCTGAACTCTACCAGTTGTTTCAATGGGTTCCCTTGTACTTTGGCTGCTAGTTGGGTTTGACCAGTGGAAGCCCCAGAAAATTATAGAAGAGTCACAGCTGGGTGTATATATCCCACTTCTTTCTAAGGGACAGGACTGCAGTGGGCTGCTGCCCTTGACAGAAGTCACAGCTCTTCTTAGGGTATCTTCTCCAAATAGCAGTGCTCTCTTGTTCATTCTCTCTCTCTCTCTCTCTCTCTCTCTCTCTCCCTCCCACCCTCTCTATTTTTCTCAGAGTCCCAGGATCCACTCTCTCTACTCAGCTGTCTAGACCTTAGAGGTACTGACCCTACTCTCTGCTCTTACCTGCCAGTGAATATTCCATTAGTACTTTTGGGTTCTCTATACTTGCCCATACCTTTGTAAATAGTCTCTTTATTAAACTTTCCTCAAATTTCCCAATTTCAGGGGTGTCATCTCTTTCCCACCAGGACCACGACCTGTATAAGGTAATTTAACACTACCAACAACTCAGGCCCTCCTGAGTCTCATGATGGTGTCTCTTGTTCTTCTGCTAACTTTTTAGCTCTGCCTATCAATCCCCTTTAGACAGTGGCTGAGTGTGATGCTTAAGGAGATGGGCTCCAGAACCAGACCAGGAGGTCTGTGCCACCAACCAGCAGTGTGACCTCGGGAAATTTCCCAAACCTCTCTGTCTCAGTCTTCTCCTCTATAAGTGGTGGATAAGATGCTTCCCTACCTCAAAGTCTAATGGAGATGAAATGGCTTAAAACATGTGAAGCACTTAGAATAGTGCCTGGTGCACATTAAACCATAAATGCTGGTGTTTGTGTCCTTATTACTGATCACTTTCTTCTCTCTTCTTCTCTTTGCCCCCTAGTTGTTGGGACTTCCAGCATTCTTTTTTGGCACCTTTCTGTTCGCTTTTTGAAAATATCACTGGGATGATCTAAAACAATTATGATAATAGTTAACATACATTATACTCTTCTTCCGTATATGGCACTGTACTATGAGCCATGGAATTAACACAAAACCCTTTGTGTTAGGCAACTGAGTTACCTCTCTGAACCTCATTTTCCCCCTTTGTAACATGGGGGAAATGATAGTATCTATCTGATAAAGGCTTTTTGTATGAATCTGATGACTTAATACAAAAATAAATAAATAAATAAAAACCCTTCCCAGATAGGTATTAGGATGGTCCCCAAGTTGTAGAATGAGGCAGAGGGAAGTAGAGTCACTTCCCAAAGTCAAGGAATGGAACTATGCTTTTATTCGAATCCAACCAGGCTGAGTCCATGCTCCTGTCGTCAGCAATGAATAATTTGGGTAGACTCCAGTTCCCTTACGCAGGAAAAAATTCAAAAAGTGGCAAATATATGAGCTTTTGAAACCAGCCCCTTGATTTCCTAGAATGCTAATAAAAACATTTTCATTGCCCTCACTGATGAGTGCCTAGGTAGCATGCAGGCACGTCTGCTCTGTTTCCACAGATAGGAAATCAAACTGGGCAGCACTTGACAGACAGAAAGACTGTTCCATCATTTTCCAAACCCAGTGAAATGAGAAAAAGAAACCAGTAGGTTAGATATCCCTGGGGCATATATCTCCCCTTTGGGCATCAGTTTCACACTGACTTCAAAGGGAGTAACTGCTGAACTGGACAGGAGGGAAACTGGGTCCAGAAGGATTGGGCTTGAAGAGTATAAATAGTGACAAGGAACGGGGTCTAGGAAATTGGCGTGAATACTCTGCAATACGTTCTAGCAATATACATGATTAAGTTTTCCATGTAAAGTGGGATTTTCTTTTCTCTCACAAGTGTCTTCTTAAACAATGTTTTTAATTAGAACCCTTGTTTTCCTTTACTTCTTTATTAGGGAAGCTTCACACTTAGCCTGACATTAGAATGTTCTTAGAAATAAACAGTTTCCATAAAGGCAAAATTTCTCCATAAGATCATTACTATTATGTTGTGTGGGGAATGGAATAGCACCTCTGGGAATTTAATGCTGTCAAGAGTCTATTTCAGTAATATGTGACGTTCTCCAGGAGATCCGCCCTGTCTCCATTTGCTCCTACTTCTCAGGAAACGAGAGGAGAGAACCAAACCCTTGCCGCTGATTAAAATCAAAAGCATTTTCTTGCATGAATAGATAAATTATCTTTTAAAAAATGGAGCCCTTTGTTAACATTAGAATCCCCTGGTGCCTGTTGGCTGAACCCTGTGGTAAAAATCTGCCAACATGGAGGAGGAGGAGTGAGAGAAATCACTGCAAAATGGAGATGCTCCCACTCTTTAAGATGCGATTTTAGCTTTTCCTTTTATTTTTGCTTTCATTTGAGGATTTGGAAGAATGAGGAGAGAATGTGTCAAGATGAGGCACCCTCTCTACTGCACAGAATTTCAAATCTCTGTGGTATTGTGTAGAATTTCTTAGCTCACAGGTTTCCTGAAGACAGACTCTCACAAACACCTACGATTTTAGTATGGACATGGCTGGGACTCATTCTGGGCCTCAGGCAGACCGCCTCCTGACCTCCTTCAATGACTCATGTGTAATATAACATCTGAGTGTGAATGTAAGCATTTTAATATGAAAAGGATTGATTTTTCCTACAGACATGGGATTCTAATGATTGGAAACAATATATTGATTTTTTTTTTTTAATTAAAGCCATCTTCCCACTCATAATGGAAGGTCTTGCCCTTTGTGAAATTTATATCCATAGTCCTTGGTGATATCTGCAATTACAACTCCCAGTGGCTAGCATCACATTTGGGAAGGAGGAAGTACTAATAGGAGAGAAATTATTCTCACTCCCTTCTTGGTAACGGGCTTTTAGTGTTGGTCAAAGGTGGCTGATGGAAGGCTGCATGAATGTTGAAATGTCTCTGCCCCACACCACAGCCCAGAAAGACAAATTCTCCGGGGCTTTGGGACCACTCCTAACTCATATTCTCAGAATTCCCTTTACCCTTGTCCTATTCCTTGAAGCATCTGGAATAAGACAATAAAGACACTTCACTTTGAGAAAATGGTTTAAATTGAATCCCCATTCGGTGAAAGTATCACTTGCTATTGCCAATATCATTCAAGTACTGTCACTGGGATCTTGTCCCTAGATCCCACAGACCAGAGGTTAGTCCTGTCCAGGCTGGCTGAACACAAACCATGAGATGAGTAACTGGGAAGATCTGCTTGAGGCCCGTGTTAGCCCTACGCCACTCTCAGCACCCGCTCCTTCATGCTCATGTCATGTATGTACCTGCACCAAAGTCACAGATATTGTGACCTCCCAGGAACTTAGAGATGATCTGAGTGAAGTCCTTTGTTTTATACCTGAAGACACCGAGGCCAGAGGGGTTAGTCATGTGCCCAGGCTTGTTCATGGCACAACCAGGCCAGCCTGAGCTCTCTTATCCCCAGTCCAGTATACTGTGTCCTACACCACATTCTTTCAAGCCCAAATATGCATGCTTTCCCCAAATTCTCTCAGTGACTGAGGCTCCTAATGTTGGTCACTACTCCTTCCCTCATCTCTGAATAGCTCCCCCTTGCCCCTCTGCCCTCCTACCACCTGCAGATTCAGCACCCAGGATTCCTCCTTCCTACCCCCACCTCTTCTTCAGTGCCCCATCTGGTCTTTTTCTCTTCCCCCACAGACTCCTTTACTCCTTTCTATGTCTTTCCACATCCACATCCATATACACTTGGCTGTACGTGACATGTGTGTAAAGGGCATACTGAGTCAGGAGACCCAGGTGCCAAACCTGGCTCCCACATACTGACTTTATTACTCTTTTAAGGGTTAAGTTTCTCATAAGCAAGGAGAAACTGTATTTGCTTATCTCCTGGGTTATTGTGAAGATCAGCTAAAATAATGTCTAAGAAAATGTGTGTAAACTAAGTGATACCCCCAAAACATTAGAAATTATGACGAATATTCTTCCCTCAGTTTTGCCAACTGATGTGAGCACCTAAGATGAGCATGAATAGATAATAGTTGTGAACAGATCAGTATTTATGCCTCCTGAGTGACATATGTACCCCTGGTAGTGTCTTCTGAAGCTAAAATAACTGCCCAGTGGGCAACTTTAATGGGGGTATGGCAGGCACCAATGCAGGACTTAGAAGAGATTATTTTACATGCAACCGTTCTAAGCTTTAGAAAGTCCCACCTATGAAAACTTTTTCTACCATACTAAGGGTAGGCACTTGCCTTAAGAGAAACAAAAAAGGGGAGAAAGACATAGCTTGAAAATTCACATCCCAGAAAAGGGGATGGCATTCTTTTTTTTTTTTAATTTTTTTTTTAAATTTTTATTTATTTTTGAGATAGAGAAAGAGCATGAATGGGGGAGGGTCAGAGAGAGGGAGACACAGAATCCGAAGTGGGCTCCAGACTCTGAGCTGTCAGCACAGAGCTGGACATGGGGCTCGAACTGTGAGATCATGACCTGAGTCGAAGTCAGATGCTTAACCGACTGAGCCACCCAGGTGCCCCAGGGATGGCATTCTTCAGGTAAAAGTGTGGCCACTGTGAAGCCCAAAGACAGGGCCATAATCAGTCACATTAACCAGCAGGTCTGGGACCAGTTAACTTCTTCATCTCCTGGCTTAACAATTGCAGGTACCTGAAAATATAACTGCTCAGACAGGTTTGTGGCCTCAAACACAGATCCATGCTAGCCAAGAATGTGATTGGCATACTAAAAGATCCTTATGATGTCAGAAACACATCTGAGAATTAAATCACTTGTCAGTCATTTATTCCTTGGTATGACTGGGTTTGTTATTTCATTCTTTTACTCAGTTTGGGAGAAAGGTGGGTCTTTTGGTTCAAAAACCAAGAATGAAAGTTTGTACCTCTTAATCCCCATCACCTTTTTCACCTATCACCTCCCCTGACACTCTTTCCCTCTGGCAATCACTACCTTGTTCTCTGTATTTATGAGTCTGCTTCTGTTTATTTTTTTTGTTTGTCTTGTTTTTTAATTTCTTAAAAATTTTTTATTCATTTTTGAGAGACAGAGACAGAGAGCATAAATGGGGGGAGGGGCAGACAGAGAGGGAGACACAGAATCCAAAGCAGGCTCCAGGCTCTGAGCTGTCAGCACAGAGCCCGACGTGGGGCTCAGATTCACAAACCAAGAGATCATGACCTGAGCTGAAGTTGGACTCTTAACCAACTGAGCCACCCAGGCACCCGTCTTGTTTTTTCAGATTGCACGGATCAGTGAAATCATATGGTATTTGTTTTTTCCCGTCTGACTTATTTCATTTAGCATAATACCTTCTAGGCCATTCATGTTGTCATAAATGGCAAGATTACACTCTCTTTTAAGGTTGAGTAATATCCCATTTATATATTCGTCTATTGATGGACATCATTTAGGTTGTTTCTATATATTGGCTATTGTAAATAACGCTGCAATAAACATAGAGGTGCATATGACATTTTGAATTAGTGTTTTGATTTTCCTTGGGTAAATACTAAGAGTGGAATTACCGGATTATATGGTATTTCTATTTTTAATTTTTAATTTTTTGAGGAACATCCATACTCTTTTCTGTAATGGCTGCACCGATTACATTTCCACCAACGGTGCATGAGTTTCCTGTTCTCCACATCCTCACCAACACTTGTCCTTTCTACAAATTGTAACTATACTTAATGTAGTAAGCATTTCACAATGTACAAACTTGTCAAATCACTGTATTGTACAACTGTAACTAATATATTGTTGTATGTCTACTATACTTCAATTAAAACAAACAAACAAATAAGGATGAGACATGTTACTGATGCCCTCTCATGGAATGCAAGCCCCAAAGCCTCTATATGAAGGGAGAGGGATGAAAAACAGTAAGTGAGGGAGCAGCCTGCCTCTTCTGGTTCTTCATCAACTTGGCCAACTCTGGAAGCTTCCTGGACTTGAGCTTTGTTGTCCTTCACTCAGAGGACCTATCAAGCAGACAGCTGAGTCAATGAGAGTCTTCAAAGACTTGGTTTATTTATGGTGGTGGTAAACATGTCCCCAAGGACCACTAGATAGGTAACAGGCCAAAATGCTTTCTGGCATAAAGACTCAGTGCATCCTTATGGTCCGCTACTCACATTCTTCCCGGTGATTTATTTTGTGCCTGCTCTACAAATTTCCTACTAAACCCTACTCCAGTTCCTCTTTACAAAGACGTCAAAACTCTATGGTTTCTTCCTCTTTACTATTCCTGAGACTCTGAGTGTCCTGCTGACTGAGGCATGTATTTTTTTTTTTTTTTTTTTTTTTTTGCTGACAAAAATGTGTTCGCCTAGTTTCACTTATTCAATAAATTCTTTTTTCTACTTTTTTCTACTTTTCTACTATGTTTCATAAGAAACATAGGATCACATACAGAACCTCTCCCAAAGCCCTGTTCCTTTAACCTAATTGTATTTTCCTTCTTTTTTTTTTTTTTTTTTGGAAAATTCTTCATATCCATTCCATCCATCCCATCTTCATTTACCACACAGCCCATGCCTTTACACATTCTGTATTTCTTTACTGAAGGCTTACTTCCATGCTTCCCCTTCTTTAACATTTTCCCCATCACATATGTCCAAGTCACATTCTGACCCAGCACTGTCTTAGCTGTGACTTAATTTGTATCATCTGACTGATCTCCTAAAACACCAAGAAACTATCTCTGGACTTCTAGACTCAGTACAATTTGAGGTATCTGTTTACAATGGCCAATAGGACACTTAACTAAGAGGTGAAATGTCTGTGACCCCTTGTTTTACCTATCTGCTGCAGGTAATGTTGGGAGCAAGAGTGGTCAAAGGAAACAGGAGACAGCTGTCAACCTGGCAGGGACCTAATAGTGTGGGAGAAATCATTCTTTTTCCTCGATCTTTGCCAATTATACAGAAGATCCACAAAAGCCATTGCAGATGAACCATGTGACCAACAGATCAGCAAATGTGTTTTTAAAGGCAAATATGTAGTAAAAGTTGCTCTATTTCAAAACGCAGTGAATTTGGATTTGTTTCAAAGGAGAGTCTTTACTCTAGGTTTTAAACTGATAGGCAAATCCCCACAAGTGGAAACTGAAGTTCCCTTGAACCATTGCCAGATCTGACACAAGATAGAGAGCGGCAATGGACTCACAGGAAGCAATGGTTAATGTTTCTTACAAGTGTTAAAAAGCAACTCACAGTATCACTCTCTTTCAATGCACCATCATGCCCTATGAAGCCCTTGGGTTCCACTGATCTATGGAAAGTCCACATGTCCAAGTTTTGATATAATAATTATAGACAGATGTGGGAAAACTGAACACTCATTCCAGAATTGAAAGTAACCATTTTATTTGGTCACTGTTATGAAAATTGTAGGTAAGGAGAAATTTGGATTCTCATCCAATATCCTCCTAAAAAATATGCTCAGGCAAAGTTTTCTAAGTGTTAAAACTGAAGTGTGATTTGAGTACCATAGGAGACCAGTGGAGGGAGAAGATCGGTAATCACGTGAGAAGAGACTGTTTTTATACCTTCTGATCATGGTGACCTCTACAGAAAGTTAGTCACTCTGAAGAGTAACAAAGGCCATCTGTTAGTGTCTATGGTATTCCTGCTAAAGGCTAACAGGGACTAAATGATCTTTTGATGTTTAATGCAAGCCTCTAGCAGTGAGTATTCTCTGCTTATCTGAAAATGGTATATGGTGGTGGTTTAACAGAGCTAGACAGGTGGGCCACATGACTCATAAGAGTGACAGACATACTGGGCAACTTAGAGCACAGTACTTTGAAAAGGTAATCCCTTTAATTAGGTTTTCAAATTACTGAGGTAACATGTTGTTTAAATTCATGACTTTTCCTCATAAAATCCTGAGTTCATGAATTGAAATAGTGCTGCCAGGAGTCAGGTTTTGTTCATTCGTGATTGTGGAGACAAGTTGCTTCTGGGTGAATGGACTAGGAGAGGTGAACAAGATGCATAGTTTATGGAGGAGGAATATGGCTCTGGTTCTGAGAGTGTTTTCTGAGGCTTACAGAATAAGTGGAAATACATCATTTAATTTCTGCCAGGACTTCTTCCTCAGGCAGAGCCTAGTATCAAGAGGAAATTTCAAAGAATAATGTGTTGATATTCCAAAGACCTGGATTCTAATTTTCACATTAGATGTTAGAATCTGAGTTTTCTAGTCTAAAAAGTGGTGAACTTGACTAGATCATCACAGCTCAAATGGACATATTTTTTCTGTCAGCGATGAGAATGAAGGAGACATGCTTTGAAACTTGCTAGATCTTTCTAAAATCCATGGTGCTACAATCAAAAGCATTCTGAGTAGCAAAGATCCATTTGTTTAGATATAGTAAAGGAGGTTAGCTGTTGTGCCTTGTTTGGATTAAGAGACAGGGTTTGAAAAAAAATGATATTTATGGAAAGGAAGAAAATAATGGGATCTGAAGTTTTATTATGCACTGAATGTTTTTGCATTATAGTCCTTCTAAAATTAGATTTCTCCCAAAAGGTGGTTTCCTACAGAAGGCATCTTATTTGAATGCAGGATGACACTGAGTAACAATTTAGTGGCCAAAATTTAGCAGTGGTTGCTCTTCAGCTTCTGGTGGGTTGATGTTCAAGGAAGAGCCCTCCCCTACCCCAAATCTGCTGTGCTGAGTAGCAGAAATGCAAACAAGAAATTAGGAAAATACCTCCCCAATTTAGGCAAAACCACTCTGGGCTCACCTACTCTTGGGATCACTAGAAAAAATATCTACGGATCTTAAAAAGAGGATGAATGGTAAGTTTCTTGCAAGCATGTGCCATCTCAACTGGCATCACTTCTGCAGAAAGATTTGAAGAATCTTGAAAAGCAATGAATTTGGAAGCTATAGTTCCTCATTCTCCATTTCAACGTGATCAGCAAATCCAAATATGCAAAAATGACGCTTGTTTGGAGGACAGCAGTGCAACCCAGGCCACTGCTCTTTCTGGTTTAGAAGTAGACATATTTCTGCCCTGGAGATCTGCAATCTAAACTGACAAGTTAGAATACTGGAGATACCTCAGAAAATAGTCTTCCAGGTGATTGGAGGAAGCCTTCATTTGAATTGGGATTAAGGAATTTAGCATTAAATGAATTAGCATGATGGTTCTTCTCTCTTGCCTTCTCTGTTATGGCTGGTACCACAGTCATAGTCTGGCCTCATCTGCTATTTTTATAATTCTTTTCTGCACTCAGAATTTCTGTTTCCAAATTTTTGACCATTTATGTTAATGCAAGTAATTCTTTACTTGCAGGCTGGACTACAGCGTTTTGAGGAAAATTGCTGTCTTACCCTTGTCACGCCCCTGATGGCACATGAGGCAGGGCTAGCCTGCACACTTAGTACACTCTTAATGACGACTCATCAGTAGACCCTGCCTGCCTATTATCTTTCTCTAGCCCAGTGGCTCCTACATGTCAGTCACCTAACGAGAGCCATTCTAATTGAGGTTTCCATTGATCTTCAGTGAAATGAGAAAAATGAAGGCAATGTAGATAGCTTTTCATAAAACCTAATTTATTCTATTTAGAGAACTAGTGTATTCTAAAATTATGTCTTGCTCCTACTTTGGTATTGAAATGTCCTTTCTTTTATCAAAATAATGGGGATGGTAGGTGGTTATTTAGTATTTCTAGCCAGCAGAATTAAAAATCTCAACAATCTTATGTTTCACTCCCATCTTCCTATTTGTTTTTAAATACTGTTAATCCCTAGAATTCAAATGTCTGTAAAACCCTGATTTAAAAGGCAGAAGTTTTAGTTTTTATTTCTTTGCTTAAAACCTTATATATATAATATGTACTTTGGGTTGATTTTCCAGTAACGGTCCCTTTTGCTGCTGCCAGATTCCTTCCTTCTGAGAATTATGTCAGTTTAAGGAGCAGAAATGCACAAGTATCTGGATCTTTGACTAGACCCCTCTGACCATGAGTCAGGCAGGGCTGTGTAATTTGCTGGAGCCAATGGGACAGCAACAAATCTGACACAAGCAGAAATTTGAAAAGAGTTTTTTTTCCCCCCACATTGGGCTTGCCCTCAAGCTATTCTTGGAACCCTGCTCCTGCCATGCTAAAGAGCCCAAGCTAGCCTGATGGATGATGAGAGGCACGTGGCCCAGTCACCCTGTTGCCCCAGTCAATATCCAGCCAACTGTCAACCATGTGAGGAAGACCATTGGTACTAGCCAGCTTCCTGCCAGCTTACCAAGTGAGCACAGACACATAAGCAAACCCAGCAGAGACCACTGGGGCCCATAAAAGAACTGCTTAGTAGAATAATGAGCCAGATAAGTGGTTGTTGTTTAAGCTACAATGTTTTGGGGTGGTTTGTTATGTGGCAATACATAACAGATACGGTGACACAGTGCCAAGTCTTCAAAACACCATGAAGAATCTCTGAGATTTTTCTCAGACATATAAGGATATGACAACATCCATTGGATAAAAGTGAATTTGGATTCTCAGCCATGTCTTCTCTTCAAGACTTACATGCCCGTCTTTCTCTTATAAGATCGTCTCCAGAGCAGGAACCTAGTAGAATGCCTGGTTTTCAGAAGCCACTCCATCAACATCACTTGAACAATCCAATCCCTGTGATCAGGGCTGGCCTGTTGTCAGGAATGACCCACTGAATGTGATTTGAAGGTTGTAGGAAAGGCTTCCTCTCTCCACACATCTCCTTGATTAATACTTGAAATTTCAACATCAGCAATTTGTTCTCTGTGCTGAAGTTGTGCTTCCCATGAGGCTTTTAAAAAATGCAAACATTCCTGGCTGGGTTAGCATACTGTCATCCTCTTCCTGTGAATGCTCTTATCAGATATCTCGGTCACCAAGGGGTCAAAGTTGGGGTGAGAGTAAACAGCAAAAAAGAGGAGAAACGTTGAAGGGGTGACAAGGTCCCAGTTACCAAACAGGAGGGCTGAACACACTTCCCACTGTGGCTGAGTCAGCGCTGTTTCCTGAGGAGAGCCCAGCTAAGAGTTGAATTGCCCCCTCCAAGGAGAGGAGGAATGGAATCTGTCTGGCTTTGGACTCTTGCCCTGGGGGCGGGGATGGTCAGATGTGAAGAAAGATTCATCACCTCCCAGTGCTAGCATTTTTCTTGGAAGCCCTCATCTGCTTTTTTGTGCCCCCAAAGCAACATTTTTTCAATAGCTTTGTAGGGTGCACATTAGCTGTCTATTCTTGGCTACACTGTCCGTTGTCACACCCTGGATGTCTCTACTTTTTCTTAGACTCTTTGGATGTGAATTGGTTTTGCCAACATGCCCAACTACAGTGATGAAAGCCACAGAGGGGACAGGCTGGGGGGATGCATGACTTGCTGCCGCCAGATTCCTTCTTTCTGAGCATTATCCGAGTTTAATGAGTTGAAACTCACAAGTATAATTAGCATGAGGCTTAAGATACTACTCTCTGTCCGTAATTGAATTTAATTTACAGCTTGAATAATTGCATTTACATGTGCAACCAAATGTTTGTCTTTGTTGGTTTTAAAAGTCTCCATCCATATTTATCTAGGAAAACTTTGCAAGGCCAAGGATCACTTATAAAAAGCTAGGGTTTCTGGCATCTCTTGGCTTGAATTGGAAGGTGAGTTTGTAAAATGCAATCCTTGGAAATTATCTAAAAGACTTGAGGCTTTCTGATGTGAGACACTTACCAGCTTTCTAAATGTATAGCCTTAAGCCTCAAAAGAATGCTGTTCTGTTGCTTAATACAGCAACCTTAAGCCTCCTGGGGTGAAAAGTACTTAGCATAATTAAACTGCTGACTGTTCTTGAAGAGGGAAGGTGGGTTTTGTTTTAAGATTACAAGTGGCATTTCCAAGCACTTTGAGTTGAGGCCATCTTGATAGTATAGGGTATCTTGCATTCTGCAATCCTTGAATTGCAGGCATAGCAAACTGAAAGTGCTTGTAAGAGACAGTTGTAATTCCATACACATGTTCCCTAGGGTACCCCTAGACATAAATGGAAGTATCTCTTCCCTCCTTCCCCCACCCACTTCTTTAGTAAGCTAAAGCAACGCAGACAATGTTTGCAAAACTGAGCTCTTCTTTCCCAGGCATTTTGGAGCAAAGACTCTAAAGACCTATGATCTCATCTTCAAGCCTTGTAAGCAAATGTAGAGGAACTGCAAAGCTTGGCCTACTACAATCACTGTCATTGAACTTCAGCTGAGACTTCTGTGTCATTTGGCTTTCTTTGTATCACTCTTTTTCAAAATAGAATAATGTGTAGATATGCTAGTATTGAATTATAGTGTTACTTAACTATGTACAAACACTAATATACTTATAGCTTCAAAAAAAAGAAAAGAAAAAAATATGCAAATGAAGTAGAAACAAACCTATAAAATGCATGGCATTCAAATGCACATGTTAATTTCAAGAGAGGTTCACTCTGTTTTTGCAGAAACCACATCACCTGCGTATGAACTTGTCACAACCACTGCTAACATGCTCTGGTTAGTTTGCCCCATTGAAGCTATTAGCAGAACATGGGATGACTCAGTATTTGCCTCATTTTTCTGTTTCAGGATCAAAATTAATTTTTGACACTGACAATGACAGTGAGTCAATGGTCTTTCATGATGTGAATGTCCATTTATGTATGAAGTCTTTGTCTGTTCTGCACTAGCCCATCACAATTAATGTCATGATGCTTTAGCAAAGAATGAGAACAGTACATGGGAGAAGCTGTTGGTTGTCCAGGCAAGGATACCATTCCCCTGAATGCAGCCCTGTCTGAATGAACAATCTCCAGGCTCTAGTATCTGGGGAGCTCCTTGCAATCTTCTGAAGGGGGAAGGGACTTGGAGAGGGATTGATGTGGTCATTCTTCCCCTTGGTCAGGTGAGCTGTCACAAGCACATATCTGGAAACAGCTTATTGTCTCAGCAAATGCCCATCTATTCCCCATGATAGCAAAGAGCAGACAGCAGTATCAGGAAGAACTTCTCTTTGTGACAAAAATACCTGGTTTATCCATAAGGATTCCTGTTGCCTGTGGCCCCCTTAAAAGGATGGTGCTCATTGGCCCTCATTCCATGGACCATGGTCTTGGAAGATGGAGTCCTCATCCTTCTGGAGACCCAATGCCATGTCCAGCACCATGCTGGTCCTCTCTCCTGCTCCGTGAAAGTAAGTGCATGCCTCATCTATGCCAGTTTCCATCTGCTCTTTCTGCAGTTGAAGTTATCCACTCCCCAGACAGGGTCTCAATCATATACTTGGGGATCTTGTCCCAGTGATGAGGGAGTAGGAGGCAAGCTGAGGAGAAAAGCACAAGTTAGTACACCCTCCCTCCCCAGGTGGGACATGTATGATATTCCTTGGACACTCCAGGCTACCCCAAAACAGGAAAGGACAAAAAAAAAAAGTTAAACTGATAAGAGTCTTCACCAGTTTACCAGAAAAAGGCAATCCCATCATAGCCTAAAGTCCAGGAACTCCCTACTATCTTTTTTTTTCCTTTTTTAATGTTTATTTATTTTTGAAAGAGAGAGGGAGACACAGAGTGTGAGTGGGGGGGGGGGGTGGGTGCAGAAAGAGAGAGCGAGAGGGAGACAAAAATCTGAAGCAGGCTTCAGGCTCTGAGCTGTCAGCACAGAGCCTGATATGGGACTTGAACTCACAAACCATGAGATCACCACCTGAGCCCAAGTCTGAGGCATAGCTGAGCCACCCAGCACCACCCGCCCCCCCCCCATACTGTCTTAATGTTAATACTTTGCCAGAGGGAAAAACAACCTTAACTTGACAATAGCTAGGCTTCCAGTAAGTCATCTTTAGCATGTGAACGTCTCTTTGGAAACTCCCTCTTGACTTTATGTCCCCTGACTCCATAAAACAGTCACCCCCCACAACCCCAGTGCCACCCAGGGGTCCTGTCCCCATGCTTTAATAAAATCACCTTTTTGCACCAAAGATGTCTTTAAGAATTCTTTCTTGGTCATTGGCTTTGGACCTCACGAACCTCACCGTTCCCCCAAAACTTCATCACCAGGTCTTCATCAACACTCTAATTCTGTCAGCATTTTATATGATTTCATTTGTACAGCTACTTTAGCAACCAAACCTTGAAGCTCTGAGTCCTTTAGAATCAATAGCTTTTTACCACCCCTTCACTTCAGGTGATTGCTGTATGCATTCTGCCATCACTCAGAGCCCTAACACCTCTGAAAGCTTAACTTCCTACATCTTACTCTCTGGCTGCCCTAAATCTTTACTTTCACTACCCTGGATCTTTGACCTCACCCAAGCATCTATAATTGCTCTAATTTATTCCATTCAACCACTTTATCTCAATGTTATATCCTTCAAACCTAGATTTTTTTGCACCATTGTTTCAATGACTCTCTTGCCAAAATTCTCAGTTTCCTTGATCTATTGTTCTTCCGTTACAAATGCCCCATAAAACTCCAACTTGAAATCAACTTAACTGTTTAACTTCTATGTTTCCTTATATCACAAACCTCTCAGATTCGTGATGATGATTTATGACCTCAATTAGACTTAAAGCTGCCCAGTAATCTTTCTATCTCTCTCTGTCTTATTCCCCACAGTGGTTATTTCAAACCTCATCTATCCTCAAATATTCTACCCTGGAATACCTTCTTATACTTTTCACAGAGAACTAAGCTCATAAAATGGAATCCATTTTACGGAAATTCCCTTCATTCTTTGCTACCCTACCTAAAACTTCGCTGCATGGGCATATACTTTTTACTTTTTGCTTCTTGATTGAATAGAAGAAGAGAATTTACCCACCTCTTCATCACTCCCATAATGTTAATCCTAGCCTAGGGCTAATTTCTCTACCTCTGCTCTGCATCAAATCTCTCATTGCTTCTCAGGAGACTTTGTTATTCATCAATTATCCCTTTTGACCCCTATACTTTAGCCACTTATTATTGGCATCTTTTTACTAACATTAGAACAGATTCAAGCTTATCCTATATTTAACTCAAAATTCAACTGTCACTCAATCTCATCCTTTTCTTCCTATCATCTGTCTCTTTATCTTCATAACAAGATCCATTGAAAGAGTTGTCCACTCACATTGTTTTCACTTAATCAATCACCTATTCACTCCTTAATCCATGACCTTCAGGCTGCTATACCCATCCTCGTGTCAAAACGCTTCTTGAAGCTCATCTTCCTGTCTCTATATCCAGTGCAAGCTTTCATTCTTTATCTTACCATCCTCTCTGTGACATGGTAGACCACTTTCACCTATTCAACACTCAGCCTTAGTTTCTGTGCATTGCACTCTTCTGGTCTTCTTCCTAGCCCTCTGGCTATTGTTTCTCACTCTGATCATTATCTCTGTTTCTTTAATTTTGAAGAGATATGGATGCAGCAAAGATGGACTTGAATTATAGCCAAGGTAAAGCCACTCAGAGGTGAATATGATCCCTAGTAATTTCATTTCTAGGAACATTGTCAGTCTTGGGTTCAACACTGAGGGTTACATTTAAAATCACTCACTCAGAGGCACTCTAATAAAGGAAAGAAAACCTACTGAGGTTCTCATAAATACCATATTAGAAACTTAGGAGATCCAAAAGTGTGACCTTTTTACATCCAAATACCACAAGATATGTATCAAGTTATAGGAAGGCATGGATATGATAAACTAAAGATGGTCACAATTTCTTAGACATTTCTACAATTGACAGTTGGGATTGCTGTCCCCTACTTTTGAGTCTGGGCAAGCTATCTGCCTGCTTTGATGAATAAAATGGTATGGAAGTGATGTTTTGATAAATTCTAAGCCAGGCATTAAGAAATTTGCAGCTCCATTTCCTGCCTCTTAGAATCCAGATGCCATGCTGTGAGAATATCCAAACAGATCCATGAAAGAGAGAAATCTGTCAATAGCCCCAGGTAAGTCTCAGTTGACAGCAGAAACTTGTTAGACATATGAGTGGGCCATCATGGAACTGGGTCCTTCCAAACCCAGTTGGAGCACCCTCACTTGATGTTCCATGAAGCAGAGATGAGGCAACTCTACCAATCCCTGCCCAAACTGCATATTCATGATCAAAACAAAGGGAGAAATTTCTGCTAGAGGGAAGTGGGTTATTTCCTCCTCAAATATTTACCAGTGTACTAGATTTCAGAGTTGTTAGGGAGAGTTGGAGGGAAATTAGGGTATTGGAGAAGGAAGTAAGAGACAAAAGAGCTAAGTCTACAACTTTTGAAGTAAAGAATTGAATTCTCTGGAGTATTCCAGGGCTGAAGAGGCAGAAATTTGCCAGGCTCTTAATAAAAACCTCAGAAGGGCCACTCACCTCTCCTTCTCTAAAAGAATGTTGGTTAAAAGATGAAGTTAGTCATGCTAAGACTAGTAAGCAGCCCTGTGTGAGCTTAATCTATGACTATGACAAGGTGATTACCTCATTACCTTATCTATCTAACAGGAAAACAAAAGGATATACTTCCTGGTTAAAGATGACATCTGGGGACACATGGGTGGCTCAGTCAGTTGAGTGCCTGACTTTGGCTCAGGTCATGATCTTGCAGTTCCTGGGTTCGAGCCCTGCATCAGGCTCTGTGCTGACATCTCAGAGCCTGGAGTCTGCTTCGAATTCTGTCTCCCTTTCTCTCTGCCCCTCTCCCACTCGTGCTCTGTCTCTCTTGCTTTTGAAAATGAATAAACATTAACAAATTTTTTTATTAAAAAAGAAGAATTTCAACAGAAGATTGTAATTCATAAAAAAGAATCAAATGGATGGCCTAGAAATATAAAATGCAGCATTCAAATTTAAGATCTTCTTGGATGGGTTTAAATTAAGACAAGAAACAGCAAAGACAAGATTAATGAACTCAAAGATGAATCCATAAAAAGTAAAGGGAAGCACAGAGTTCAGTAGGGTGGAGGTAGGGAGAATGGATGGAGCAAATAGGGAAAGCATAAGAGAAATGTAGGGTTCAGTAAAAAGTTTTTTCATGAGTGTGGGTAGAATTCCAGGAGGGGATAAAGAATGAGCAGATTGAAGGAAATATTTGAAGTGATAATTGCTGAGGTTTTCAAAATGATTGAAGACACAAACCAGGAGACTCAAAAAACTTAATGGGTCCTAAGTAGAATACATATAAAGAAACCACCCTTAGGCGCATCATAGGTCAAACTTCTAAAAACCAAAAACAAAGAAAAAATCTTTAGAGTAGCCTGAGAAAAAAGACATTACATTCAAATGAGAGACAATAAAATTTATGGCTGACATTCCAATGGGAATCATGAAAGCCAGAAGACAATGGAATGACACCTTTAAAGTGCTTAAGTAAAAACTAAAAGTAAAATTCTATGAGAAAATGGCAGTGAAATAGAAATCAAATTCAAGACAAATACAAAGACATTTTCAGACAAAAAAAAAAAACATGAGAATTTTTTTCTCTAGACAATTGGAACTATAAGATATATTAAAGAAAGTTCTTCTAGTCAAAGAAAAATGATTCCAGATGGAAGTACAGAACTGGAAAAAGATTAAGAGCACTAAAAATGTGAATATAGGGGTACATATAAAATATCAATGGTTTATAGCAAAATTACAAATAATATCTCTGGGTTAATGACATATAAAAGTAAATTATACTACATAAATGATAGGGAAGTAAATTACAGATATATTGCTATAAAGTTCTTGAATTTTGGGGAAGTAGTAAGAATACTAACTTAAGGTGAACTTTAATAAGTTAAGGCTGCATATGTAAGTTTATAATAATATAAAACTAAATAATTAATAAAGGAAAAAGCATTAAAATATATTTAGTTAATCTAAATGAATAAAAGAAAGGAGTGATAAATAGAATAGAAAAAACAGAAGGTACCAATTATAAGGAAACATAATTGGGTCACTCTCAGAAAAATCACACTTAGACTATTAAATAAAATCACTTAATCAAGGCATTGAACACTGGTTTGAGTAAATGTAAAAACTGTTACATGGTCACCTGAATTTAACAGGGTGGGGGAGGGGACCAAGAAATGCAACTTGCATCCATTTCTGCCATATCTTAATAAGGTGCAAGCACAGCACCTAGCCATGCCCATTTGAACAGGCTGGAATAGGCTGCCTGAAAATTAGACTTCCCCTAACATTATTCAAAAATCCCATGTGTGCTCTCTCTCTTCTCCTCAGGCAGTCTTCAAAGATCACTTTTGCTATAGCCTTGTCCCTTACCCAAAGATTCTCCTTGCTTTACATACCTGATTGAATAATAGACATTTCAATTATTGTGACTGCTGTCAAGTGTATAGTAAGTATTGACATTCAACACCTTAAAAATTGGAGGGAACAGAATGCTTGGCATCAGTCAAGAGTGACATAACACACACACACAAAATAAACAAGATAATAAACTTAAATCCACTTATGTCAGTAATTATATTAAAGTAAAGATTATCAGGGGTGCTTGGGGGGCTCAGTCTGTTAGGCATCCGACTTAGGCTCAGGTCATGATCTTGCGGTCTATGGGTTCGAACCCTGCGTCGGGCTCTGTGCTGACAGCTCAGAGCCTGGAGCCTGTTTCAGATTCTATGTCTCCCTCTTCCTCTGACCCTCCCCTGTTCATGCTTTCTCTCTCTCTGTCTCAAAAATAAATAAATGTTAAAAAAATTTTTTTAAATAAAAATAAAAAAAAAAGTAAAGATTATCCAACAGGATAAGAAAGGCAACTATAAACTCTTCACAATACACCACTTTAAATATAAGGGCATTAGAAAGGTTGAAAAAAATTATATCAATAAAAGCACAAACAGTTACTAACCAAAAGAAAATTAATGTACCTATATCAATATAAAAAGAAAGCATAAGACATTTTACTAGAGATGATGATTAAAAATTCAATTAAAGAGTAAGATATAACAATTCTACTTTGTCCAATAACAAAGATCAAAGCACACAAAGCAAATATTGGTAGAATTTTTAAAAAGAAGTAGATGCTTTCTCACTCATCATTGAATATTTTAACACTCTTCTCTCTGTGGATTCTCACTGATAGAATCCAATAGACAAAAATATCATAAAGATATAGAAAGATTTGACCAACATTTTTTTTTTAATGTTTATTTTTGTGAGATAGAGAGACAAAGAGAGAGAGACAGACAGAGCACAAACAGGGGAAGGACAGAGAGAGAGAGAGAGAGAGAGAGAGAGAGAGATGGAGACACAAAATCTGAAGCAGACTTTAGGCCCCAAGCTGTCAGTATAGGGCCCAATGCAGAGCTTGAACTCATGAGCTGTGAGATCATGACCTGAGCCTCATTCAGAAGGTTAACTGACGGAGCTGCCCAGGAGTCCCTTGACCAACATGATTAATTAAGACAGAAAAAAAAATTAAGATTACATGTAACAACAGCAAAACCATTCTCTTTTATGACACATGAAACACTGACCACAATGGACCATGTGCTTGGTCACAAAGAAATTTCTTCAAAACACAAAAGAATTTAAATTGTATGGAAAAGCCTTGGACTATATAATAGTGACTTAAAAATAAACAACAAACAAGTTAATTGGAAAATCATCAAACGTTTGAAAATTAAGTAACACATTTCTAAATAATTCATGTGCAATGAAGACCTCATAGTGGAATTAAAAAGTATTTTCAGCTGGATGATAATAAAAATATGAGAACTTGTGGGTGCAGTTAAAGCAGGAGTCAGAAAAAATTTTCTAGTTCTGAATTCACAATTTAGAAATAAAGTTTGGAACCTAAATTTTTATACCAACTAGGAAAAAGAGGGATATATTGTATCTGAAGACAATAACACAAATGACAGCAGAATTATTTTTTAAATAGTTCTTTGTAAGTTTAACAAAATTGACAAACCCCTAGGAAGATTGATTTTGAAAATCATGGACAAAAACACAAATTAATTGTATTTAGAACTCAAAAGGAGGACAAAAATATAGGTTCTACAGATGTTAAAAAGTAATATAGGGTTAGTGGCACCTGAGTGGCTCAGTCAGTTAAGTGTCCAACTTCAATTCAGGTCATGATCTACCCATTCGTGAGTTTAAGCCCCATGTCGACCCTCTGCTGACAGGTCAGAGCCTGGAGACTGCTTCAAATTCTCTCCCTCTCTCTCTGCCCCTCCCCTGCTTGCATACTATCTCTCTCTAAAAAATAAATAAACATTATTTTTTTTAAATAATATGGGGCTTTTATAAATAATTTTTAATTTTTAAAATTAGATAAAATACACAAATTCCTACAAAAACACAACTTATCAAAAGTGACATAAGTAGAAAATTTAAAAACCAAATTGTTCTCTAGTAGATCTATAATTAAAAACTTCACACAAAGAAAACTCCAGGCCCAGTTTGTTTTGCTGAATAATGTTTCCAAATAATAAAGGAAGAAACAATACTAAATTTAAACACACATGGCCAGAGAATAGAAAAAGAATACTTCTCACCATTTTTATTAAGCCAGCACAGCCTTGACATTAAAAGCAAACAATAAAATTGCAAAAATAAATACATAAATATATACAGAAAAGAAGGAAGGGAGGAATAAAGGAGGAAGGAAGGAAGGGAAGGAAGGAAGGAAAGAAGGAAGGGAGGAAGGGAGGAAGGGAGGAAGGGAGGGAGGGAGGAAGGAAGAAAGGGAGGGAGGAAGGAAGGGAGGGAGGGAAAGAGACGTCTACATTTTTCAATTTTTACTACAAAATATTGTTAAGAAAAGTTAAAGAATACCTAAAAATTGAGAGCTTTACCATCTTAATGAATTGGTAGACTCAATATTTTTAAGATATCACTTCTCCCCAGATTGGTCTAAAGATTCAATGGTTTCCTAGAACATTCTTCATTTTAGTAATTGTCAAGATTATTCCAAACTGTATGTGAAAATACAAAGGACTTGGAACAACCATGACAATCTTGAGGAAGGAGAACAAAGTTGGAAGTTTTACTCAAACAAGTTTGCTGAATGTCTACGAAGCTTATTGAAAACATGACATGGCACAAGGATATATCCATACACCAGTGGGACAGAAGAGAGAGCCAGAAACAGCCATTTCTAGACGGTCATATCAGATTTATGACCACTGTGCAGCTACAATTCTGTAAGAAAAGAGTGGTCTTTTTAAATAGGAAGGTCAGTTAGATATCCATATAGGAGAAAAAATGAACTCTGATTCCTACCCAAACCATACACATAAATAAATTAGAGGTGGATTATAGACTTATTACACAAAAGATTAAATCATGAATCTTCTGGAAGAAAACATAAGCTAATACTTCTCCACTTTCAAGTAGGCAATGGTTTTTTAAATAGAAAACAATTTAATAAGTGGAAGTTGGTGAGTTGCACTTTATTAAGAATAAAAACCTCTATTCAGAAAAAGATTACATTAAGAAGTAAAGAAGAAAATGACTGAGTGGAAGAAGATATCCAACAAAAGACATGTGTCTGTTATGTGTATGTAACTTCCACTGATAATAGGATATAGACTGGCAACTAAATTGAAAATGTGCAAAATACTTTGAACATGCACTTCACAAAAGAGAATACCCAAAAGAAAAAAAATATATATATTTATTTTTTTTATATACGTATATATGTATATTTATATATGTATACTTATATACGTATATAAAGATGTATATATACATCATGCCTGGGTGGCTCAGTCTGTTGAGCATCCAACTCTTCATTTCTGCTCAGGTCATGATCACAAGGTCATGGGATCAAGCCCTGTGTTGGGCTCCATGCTGAGTGTGGAGTCTGCTTGAAATTCCCCCTCTCCCTTCCTCTCTCTCTCTCTACCCCCATCCCCCATCCCTCTCCCCAACTCACATGTTCTTTCTCTCTAAAAGTAAAAAAAAAAATTAGGGGTGCTTGGGTGGTTCAGCTGGTTAAGCGTCTGACTTTTGGTTTTGGTTCAGGTCATGAACTCACTGTTTCATGAGTTCAAGTCCCATATCAGGCTCCCTGCTGACAGTACAGAGCCTGCTTGGGATTCTGTCTCCCCCTCTCTCTGCCCCTTCCCCACTCAGCCTGTCTTTGTCTCTCTCAAATAAATAAAGTTGAGAAAAATTAAATTAAATTAAATTAAAAATTAAAAAAAAAAAAAAAAAAATATATATATATATATATATATATATATATATATATATATGAAAAGGTGTTTAAAATCAGTACTCATCAGGAAAATACAAATTGAAACCAAAATAAGATACCATGATGCTCATATCAGAATGGCTTAAATTAAAAGACTGACAATCTCAAGTGTTGAAAAGAATGTGGAATAACTGGCACTCCCATACATTTAGTTGGTAAAAGTGTAAATTAATGCAATTACTTTGGAGAAACTGTTTGACAGACCCTAGTAAGGATATCTATCTATCTATCTATCTATCTATCTATCTATCTATCTATCTATCATCTAATCTATCTACCTAACATCATCATCTATTTACCTATCATCTAACCTTTTACCTAGTAAGCTAGTTACCCAGTTACACTCCCAGATATATATCCAATGAACACTTGTGCCCACCAAAAGATATGTACTGGAATCTTTATAACAATGATGTTTTTAATCACTAAAAGCTGGGAGCAAAACATCCATCACAGTTGAATGGACCAAAAAATTGTGATACATTTAATACAGTGGAATACAATAAAAGACGAGAAATAACAAATTACTTCTACTAGGCACAAAATGGATAAACCTCACTGATATAATGTAGACTGAAAGAATATAGACACGAAAGATTCGATGCTGTAGGATTCCATTTGTATAAAGTTTCAAAACCAAGCATAGCTAATCTGTGATGACAGAGATAAGAACCACATTTACATCTGGATCAGCCAGGTGCTGGATATGTTCTATGTTGTGGCCTACAGAGTGGGTGCAGGCATACACATGTGTAAAAAATCACCACTCTATGCTTCTAAGTTATGTGCACTTTTCTACATTTGAGTCATACATCAGAAACTAAAATCCTAACAACCGACTGATATCTTGCAAATCTATTCACTCTCATGTCTTTTCTTGGTTTTGTCAAAAGGCAATGCTAAAGCCAAACCCTTACTGGTTGAACCAGTAAAGATACATTGAGCTACTTTTAGAAGGAGACAGTTTATTACAGAAAGAGAGAGAGCAGCCAAAGGTGCTAGTTTCCTGTAATCCTTGTCCAACACGCCACACAGGCCAGTACTGAAACAAAATGGGCTGATGCCAACACCATGAGTAATGGGATACTCCATTGCTGAGGAGCCAAATTTAGACTACAGCTAAGTAGGTTTGTATTCTGGAGGTCTATTCTGAGGGGGGCAAGACAGGAAGACTCCTACCTTGACGGAACCCTGGAGGTGATGGGAAATTATCTCATGACAGCCTCCAGGGGAAGACAGGGAGGTGAATGGGAGATGGGAACGTGATATGGACTCAGAGCGGCCCCCCACAGGCCTTCCATCTTCTCTCGTTTTCAGAAGATTATGAGGCTTCCTGACAAGAATCAGATTAGGTATAGTTTTGCCTACCTGTGTATTGGACTTCCTACCTGAAACATCTTACAGGTATAGGTGACTCTATGGGCTCCTCAAATTCAATGTTTTCAGAACTATGTTGACCTCGAATGCTCCAAAGCCTCACCTGCCAAATCCAGAGTGTGAGGTCTGAAGCTCAACACCTATGTCTCCATTCAAACCACTCTTATTCCAGTGTTTGTTATCTGTGTGAATGGCTCCAGCACCTTCTCAGTTGTGATAATAAGGAACTTGAGTCATCTTTTTCATTTGTGTATCCAAGTTGGTTGTATCTAAACAACCAAGTTCTTTGGAATTTTACTTCTTAAATACCTGTTGTATGCATCCAATTCTCTTCCATTCCATCTCTACCACACAGCTCCCTCTCTATCACATTTCTTTCTTTTTATTTTTTAATTTTTAAATTTTTTAATGTTTATTTATTTTTGAGAGAGAGAGAGAGACAGAGTGCAAGTGGGGGAGGGGCAGAGAGCAAGAGGGAGACACAGAATCTGAAGCAGGCTCCAGGCTCTGAGCTGTCAGCACAGATCCTGACATGGGGCTTGAACTCACAAACTGAGATCATGACCTAAGCTGAAGTCGGACATTTAACCGACTGAGCCACCTATGTGCCCCTACCACATTCCTTTCTAATGGGAATTTGTGTAAGCTACCTCTTTTAACTGGAACCACCTTCCCTCTTAGACATGACTCTTTCAGATTCTCAGCCCACTCATTTCTTCATGGAAGCCTTTCTGTAATATCCCAGATGAAGCCGATTTTTCCAATTATAGATATATATATATATATATATATATATATATATATATATAATTATATTCTGTCATAAAACTGTATACCCTTTGTATCTCTTACCACACATTCAGTTTATATTCTCTTGTGTTATATTTGATCAAGCTACAGATTTCATGAAGGTACAGAATGTGATGTCTTTTTCACCTATTACATTCCCAGCAATGAGCATTGTGCTTAGTACAGAGTAGGTACTTGGTGTATAATTACTGAATGGGTAAATGAATAGTAATTACAATTGTGTGTAATCAGCTGCATAACGTCTACCTATCTCTAAAGGGCAAGAAGCATCGGTCTTTTTCACCAATGCATCCTTAGGGCAGAATGCTAAGCAAACAGTCCTTAATATATCTGTGCTGAATGAATGAATAAAAGTAAATGATGAGTACCTGGAAACTGTTGAAAAGGTAAAAAGATAGTCCAGGAAGTAGACTTAGGTTAAGATGTGGCTTTGGCATTTAGTAACAAAAGCCCACAGCGCTTCCCTGGCAGGAACCCACCTGCACTCTACCAGGGCATTTAGTATATCAGTCCAAAGTAGAGTAAATTCATCATTTAGGCACCATGGCAAAGTGAAGAGGACATACATCCAGGAAGGGCAGAGATCTCTTCATTCTGCCCTCCAATTACACACCTTTCAGGTAGCCGCAATAAGGTCAGTACAGATTGGAAGAGGGCTGGCACAGATAGCACTGTGGCCCCTCTCTATACATTTGGAACCAGTTCAGCTGAACATGGAAACTTAGCTGGAAGGGAAAAATAAAGGGGAAAGATTTGAGAAAGGTTAAAGCAAACATTGATTAGAAAGGGAGTTCTCGGGGAATGTGCAAAAGGCAACTCCATCTGCTATGTCTGGTTAATGTGGGGGAATAGGTTTTAAGATCTAATTGTATATGAATCTCTGTTTTGTTTTTTTAATGTGTTTTGTTGTTATTGTTATTGTTTTTGTTATTAGCAGAAGAACGATTCCCTTGTTTTAGATATAAGGAAATGAAGCTAGTCCTTCAGAAATAAGACAGTATTCTCAAGGTTTTTGTTGTCTTGTAAATACATATACCCATTTTGGGTAGCTATAATCTCCCCCACTCTTTGCTCAAATCTGATAGATCTTTCTAGAAGGTTGTCTCTTTGGGTGACTATTTCACACATTTTGTGTGTTGGGGTGTTTTTAGTCTTCTTGAATAGTATATTATAAATATTAATTTTCCTTTTCTCTCCTTTAGTACAGTCCAGGCTTTTTTCAGCTGTATAAAGGGAAGCCAAAAGAAAGGTTCTGTGAGTGAAGCTGTGTTATAGAGTGTGTGTTAATAGAAGAAAGATACAACTCCCAGAGGAAGGTGAAATTTTGAGAGACAGGGCTATTTGATGAACCACTCTCCACCGCTTCCCAACTTGTGATTTTCCCTCCAAATATCTATGTTTTAATATGTTTAAAGATGACATATGTTATGAATAGAAGCATAGACTTCTTAAAATTTAAGTTTTTTGGGTGTTGTTAGCCAGCCACCAGGAGAAACAAACTGGGGAAATAATGACACAAAAGTACAAATAAGGGGACAATCCAGGGTTTTCATAGAGTCCTCATATGGTCTGTATGGTTCCTACCTCTCTTTTGCTCTCTTTTTATTTCTGAGGACTAACCATCCTGAATCTTCCCCTCTTTCCAATTTAAAGGAGAGAATCATGCACCCTCCTTCATCCTTGGCTGTCAAGGCCAAGGCAATTTTCCTTTTTGTTTCCTGGGATCTGATTAATACACACCAGGATGATCCTCTTTGGGATTTCTTCACATTACTTTAGGCATTACCATCCATTATTACCTCATTAAGTGAGTTTATCAAATCAGTTTTGGTCTCCTAATGGGCTGGAACTCTGATTGGTCAGCTTTTATAGAAAGGTAAGAACTTAAAGGGGTAATATAGGTAGTTTCTCAAACCAAGGGAAAGACCCATAATACATCTACCTGATAATTTTTGAGGGATTATGTAGGAAATAAGATGGAGGCACTAAGTATGAGGTGTCATCTTGTAAATTCTCTTTCAATCCTATTAATTAATCAAAAAGAAATACTCATTTTTTGCTCTGGAGAGTCCTTAGCATCTGTGTAAGCTATGTTAATCTCCCATTTAAACAAAGTAAACGGTCTTAGGCTCAGGGCAGACTACAGTATTATCAATAGTCTTTCATTTTTCATATTTATTATGTTGTTACCACGTATTAGTGGTCAGTGGTATCAGTTTTTCACTTACTCATTTAACTGAAGTAGGATATCTACTTTGTGCCATGGATACCTTTTTAAGAAATTTCAATTTTTTCTGAAGGTATGGGGAAGCCACTGTGAGATTTTACACAGAGGAATAAATGTGGCCAGATATCTTGCAAAATGACTCTAGCTTCCTCTCTTTGAACTTTTCATTTAAAAAAAAAATCTATCGAAGTACTCTGAAATGTTTGAGAACCAAAACAACAAAAATCTCTTCTCTCCACCCTTCTGCTACTCTCCAGTAAAGCACTATTTTTTATCTTCTACTTTGTGTTCTGAGAGAGTGTGCCAAGAAAGATTGCCCAAACTTAATGAAAAAAATCATAGTTGCTTGAGCGCAACTTCAGGCTACCTTAATGTTCTCTATCTTCAGCCTTTGCAAAGCTGACTCAGATTGTTTGTGTCATTGCATGGCTGGCATAGTCCTCTGCGACAGCTGGTGCAGGGCTAACTCTTTTTCAATAAATGAGGCGGAGCCAGGGCTCAACCTGATGTATTTTGATTTGGGTTGCTCTTCCCTTACACTACAGGGCCATTAAAGATAAATGCACCATCATCCACCTGGGGCTCTGAGCTCTGTGGCTTTCCTTCTTCATGATGGGTCTTCCATGGTGTCACATACCTGGGATCTCACACCTGTTTGGTAACTTTCTCTATCAGCGTCCCTTAATGACTGTCCTTTACCCTTCCCTTCCTTTTCCACATCTCAGAACAACCATTAAAAGATGACTTTCAGGGGCGCCTGGGTGGCTCAGTTGGTTGAATCTGACTCGATTTAGATTCAGGTCATGATCTCACAGTTCGTGAGTTCGAGCCCCACATTGGGCTCTGCACTGACAGTGTGGATCCTGCTTGGGATTCTCTCCCCCTTTCTCTGTTCCTCTCCCACTTGTGCGCTCTCTCTCAAAATAAATAAATAAATTAAAAAAAAAAAGAATGACTTTCATTTCACTTTTATACTTCAAATGATTTTTGACAGTGATTCTACCTCCCCTTTCCGGTGGGGTTCAGTGATAATATCTAAATGTGATTATAAATAGATCTGCTTTGGTTAAGGGGTGCTTTTTTCTCAGCATCTTTAGATTTCATTACAGATCTAGCATGTAGGGTGGATGCTCTTTGCTAATTTTTTCCCCTTTCTTTTCCTTCCTCTGAGAAGCACATTATTACTATACTAAATGCCTTGAGCAAAACTTAATTCGTTCCACGGATTCACATCTGTAAAACAAGCACTGATGGGGAGAGCTGTTTGAAATGAAATAAGAGCTGAAGCTTACACTGTTAAAAAAAGAAGAAAAAGAAATGGGCTGACATCCCTCTCTCAGTGTGAAAGGATTAAGATGGTTTTAATTATCTCACCTGGCTTTGGTTATTTCATTTATTCTCACTCCCTATTGTTTCCTTTATATAGCTAATATGATAGCATAAGGTCTGGTGTTATCATCTGGATTTCTCCCTTTAGGAAAGTTGAAGAGCCTCAGGTTAAAAAGTAAAAATCACAGTTCAAAATGTGCATAAATGTGTGATGACAAGAGCAGAGACTTAAGTTCCTATGCCCAGTCATGTACGAATGCCAATAATAACTGAAGACTCAGGACTGAATATCTCACACTTCTTTTGAATAAAGCAAATGGGTTTCTAATGTGATCTGGATGTGAAAAGATGTAGTTATTGAAGTATTGGTGTGATCTTACGGAATGTAATCTCTGATCCAGCCTCCAGGCCAGGCCAGTTGTATACATACAAAGGCAGGGTGTTTAGGGCTTGACAGTTTCTTTTGATGACAAAAATATATACATGCACCAACACAAAGGAATTATTACTCTTGGCCTTTATTTTAAGATGATGGCTGGCATCAGTTTAATACTTCCTGTTTTCCCCTATCAAGAACTCTGTTTGACCTGACTGGGAGCAGGGAAAGGAATTTTCCATAGGTCTTTTTTTCTCTTAACACCTGAAAATTATCCTCTGATAAAGACTTGACAGCAGCCTTGAGCATGGATTATATTAAGGGAGAATTTCAAGAGGAGAGTGAATAATATATTGCAAAGTAGAGCCAATCCAGGGAACCAGAAATTATTATTGCAAACACTGGGGGTGGAGGAGCAAGGTGATACAGGGGAATGGAGACACATTGCATGGGCCCTGGGTCCTGGGCCCTGGCAGTCAAGAAGAGCAGCCTTTTCCCCAGTGCTTAGGAGGTGAGAACACAGCCAGCATGGAGCCATGCAGAGGGGCCCAGGGAGGAGCCCAGGATGGACAGGTCCTGCTGTCCTGCTCTTAATTGCTTCTGTTGGGTGGGGGTCTCTTGTCTGCTACTTCTGTTCAGGATCTATAAGCACAAAGAAAGCGTAATGGGCAGAAAGTGATAAGTGTATCAGCCTCTGATAGGACTAAACTGGACAGGCAGTGATGGGCATCTAACCCTTATCCTGGCTCCAGAGATCCAAGAGCAACCCCCAAACAGGATGACATTCTGGAAGGGTAGGCCACGTGGCTCATGGCTGAGACACATTTTCAAAGGCCTGGGCATGCAGAGCATCCTACCTGGCCAATCAAGTGATTAGTGGTTGAAACTAGGACCTCTCCACCCCAGCTGTCCCAGGGTCCCCCACACCATCAGGGAGCACTCAGAGGACTTCAGACAATCTCTCCTCCCTTTGGAAACAGCAAAGGAAAATCAAAGACATTATTTTCAATCTGATTCTTATAACTGAACGCCCCACTGATCAGGATAAGCGAGGGACAAACACATTAGTGCCCACATAAAATGGCTTTTGGAAAAGTAAGATCTGATCCACTGAGCCGAATGATCATTACAAGTTGTAATCAGTAAAACCAAATTTCACAGTAAATGGGACACTTGCTATCCTCGCCTCACTCAGGGAAACTGAGACATGGTGTGGAAGGAAGAAAAAATTTCTACCATGCAGAAGTGCTCCATGTTTTTCTGTGCAGCCTCAAGGACAGTTTGATTTTGTTTTTCCAGGCATTGTTCATCCTATTAGTCAGGATGAGCCAATTTGAACCTGTTGGTGGAATCTGAGCTGTAACTTTGACTTCCATCTGAGGTCAGGGCTATTCAGGTTTGGCTTGACTGCTGAGAGCGGGTCTGGGTTTGTCCCTTTTATCAAGGTGAACACAGGTAAGCACTGTGAATCAATAAAATGCAGATCAAGGGAGTGGTCATGATCATATTACCCTTCTAGAGGGTGTCAATTGACAGCAATTTCAGTTCTACTAAATCCCAATGCTGAGCATCTAAAGAGCTCCATGGGCTTTGTCCAGAAGAAAGGAATCAGAGGTGGTTAATGAGCTGTTGCCGGCAAGAAAGGAACTTGTCTTTATAAGACTATGTTATGCAATTTAAGGACTTTTTTTTTTTTTTCCAACGTTTTTTATTTATTTTTGGGACAGAGAGAGACAGACAGAGCATGAACGGGGGAGGGGCAGAGAAAGGGAGACACAGAATCGGAAACAGGCTCCAGGCTCTGAGCTGTCAGCCCAGAGCCCGACGCGGGGCTCGAACTCACGGACCGCGAGATCGTGACCTGGCTGAAGTCGGACGCTTAACCGACTGCGCCACCCAGGCGCCCCTTAAGGACTTTTTAAGCATTATTTCTCTCCAACTCTTTTATAAATTACAAAAATTTTCAACTGGAGCAAAAAGAACCTCCCTGTTTTTCAGTAGAGTCCCCTTGGCTTTGATTTCTAAGTGTTGACATCTGGGATAAAAATTAGAGCATCCACAGTGCTGTGGCCAGCACACAAGCTTGCCACATCCTGCACGAGCAGGGTTAGATGCTCACCTCCTGCCCTGGCTGAACCAGAACAAAAAGCAAACAATAAAGAAAACATTGTGGCTGATAGTATGTTCCACCTCTGAGTGTGCCTCTCAGGGAAGAAGCTCCCACCACTGGCTATAGTGGCCATCAGCCCATCTTTGACAGCTCTAGTCATTAGAAAGTTTTTCTTTCTGTTAAGCCCTCACCAGCTTTATTCTGCCTCCTACCTCTTCACAAAGGAGTTATGAATTTTAAAATATCTTTGTCCTGGAGCAAAAAGCACTCTGCTATAAATACTGTATTTGCCAAATTCAGATAAAAGGTCGATGTGTATTCTTGAGTGGCAATTGAAACAAATGTGTCCCATATATGTGTGCTCATATGAACGTGGCTTGAGTCAATTTCAGCATGATACTAAGTTGAACCATATGAAATTGCTCACTTTGTAGATCACAAATGATTGACAACTGGCGACTTTACATTGATTCAACCTGTAATGCAATGGTTAAGAATGTGGACTTCAGAGCTCCTTCTCCCATTTAGTAGCAGTGATCTTTGACAAGTTACTAACTACTCTGTACCTTAATTTTCTCATCTCAATGGTATTTATCTCATAATTATAATCTCATTTTCACAACACTTATGAAAAAAGAATGGGTTAATACATGTAAAGCATTTAGAAGAGTTCTTGGCATTAAGAGAAAATTATTCATTCTCTTTTCTCAGGATTTTGCTGGCTGTAATTAAATATCTTATCCTAGAAGGACAGAAGCTATGTGGGGTGGAGTGGATGGCTGCAAGAGGGACATTTGTCTAGGATATCCTGTTCAAAAAGTGCTTCAATGTAAATTTCTGACATTATCTCCAAACAAAAGTAAACATACAGTCACACAGACACATGGACAAGATTTGCAAACTACTACTAATTCATAATAAGTTATTGGTTATTAACACTTAAATTAACCACAGTATTTACAGACTTGTTCTGGCATATCTTTATTTTTTAATATATTTGAACCTCATAAAAACAATTGACTCAATCTTGTCAGCCTCTGCAGAGAAGGTAACAGCTAAAAGCCACTAACCCCTGTATATTTCTCATGTGAAATGCAAAAGAATATTGCTTAAGGTATAAAACTAGCAGACTCCTCTCTTTTAGAGCTGTTGGCTTCCACAAAGAGGTTACATCTACTTCTGGCTCAATGACCTGTTCAAGTATTGGGGGAGGCTGTGGTCACTGGCAGCAATTGAGTAGCTTGAATCACTGCTGATGCCAAGAAATGGAACCTTGAGCTCATTGCCAATGTTTTAAAAATCTTATTTAAAAAAAACCATCATATTTAGGAAAAATAATTAGAAGTCACACAGTACCTCATATACTTAAATATTCTAAAATCTTACATGCATTAAGACAGCTCAGTAAAGAACTGTTTATTAACACAGAATTTTAATGACTGTTCCCCCAAATTGCTTTACTGGATTGCCTGTATAATGGGTCTATATGAAAGACAGTTCAATTCAGACTCATTGTTGAGTTTACTACAGTAATTTGTTCTTATTCCAAATGGTGTCCACTTTATGTAAAGAGGAAAATTCCTATTTGGTCTTGGAAACAAGACCGATAAATTTTGTAAATGAATGAATTTCCATCTTCAAGGTAGCAGTTAGGAGCCTTAAAACCAAATTTATGGTCCATTAAGTAAATCAATTTTTCTTATCTTATTCCAGGTTCCATTTTATATTCCTGTCATTATTTTCTTTTCTTCTACTTTTTAAAATCAACCTTATTGAGGTATTATTTATATACACAAAACTTGCCAGTTTTAAGTATAAAATTCAGTGAGTTTTGACAAATGTGCAGAGCTGTGTCACGATCACCCTGATGGCATATAGAACATTAAAAGTTACCTAGTTCTCTTTTTCCAGCAATCTCTATTCCCCAACCCCACTCTTTGAAAACACTGGTCAGCTACTATCATTTTGCTCTTTCTAGAATTTTGTATAAAAAGAATCATACAGTCTTTTGTATCTGGAATCTCTTACTTGGCATAATCTTTTTGAGATTTGTCTATGTTGTTGAGTATATCAGCAGTTCATTCCTTTCTATTGCTAAGTAGTATTTCCATTATGTGTATATACAAATATGCTAAAATATAAATTGATTCCAGTTTGTGGCCATTACAAATGAAGCTGCTACAAACACAATTTACATCTTTGTGTGAACATATATTTTCCATTATCTCATCAAATATATGAGTGGGATTATTGGGTCATATGTTAAGTGAATGTTTAACTGTATTAAGAAACTACCAACTTATTAAGTTCCTATGTTAAGTGCATGTTCAACTGTATTAAAAAATGATTGCATTTTACCAGCAATACATGAGCACTCCAGTGGTTTTGTTTTCTTGGTAACACATGGTATTGTGAGTCTTTTTCATTTCAGGCATTCTAGTGCATATGTATTAGTATATTATTGTGGTTTTATTTTGTATTTTTCAATGGTTTTATGACATTAAGCATATTTTCATGTTATTTGTCATCTATATGTCTTTTTTATGAAGTGTCCAGTTGAAACTTTTGCACCCTCCCCCCTTTTAAAATTGGACTTATGCCTTCTTATTATTTTCTTTTATTTATTTATTTTGAGAGAGACAGAGATAGGGTGAGTATGGGAGGGGTAGACAAAGAGGGAGAATCTCAAGCAGGCTCCTCACTGTTGGCACAGAGCCTAATGCAGGGCTTGAATTTACAAAACTGTGAGATCATGACCTAAGCTGAAACCAAGAGTCAGACACTGAACCAACTGAGCCACATGGGCACCCCTGCCTAATTATTGAATTGTAAGAGCTCTTTATATGTTCTAAATATATTCCAGATATATTTTCCCCAATATATTTCTTGCCTTTTCATTTTCTTAGTAATGTATTCTCAAAAGTGAAAAGTCTTTAGTTTTGATGAAGTCTTATTTATTAAATTTTTATTTTATATCTTCTGATTTTTATGTGCTCAGAAATCTTTGCCTAACCCAAGTTATAAATATTGTCTCAGATTCTCTTCTACTAAATTTATATTTTTTGATTTTACATTTAGATCCATGGTCTATTTTGAGTTACTTTTGATCTGTGGTTTGATGTAGGAGTCCAAGTTTATTTTTTGCATACCAATATCCAAGTGTTCCAGCATCATTTATTAAAAGGAATATCCTTTCCACTTTATCTTTTCACCTTTAAAAAATATGCCATATAGGCATGCATTTACTTTTGGACTGTATACTGTTTCATTGATTTATATGTACATATGGTTGCTGTAGCTTTACAGTAAGTCTTGAAATTAGGTTATGTGTTTCCTCCAGCTTTGTTTCCCCCCCCCCAAATTGTTTTAGGTATTCTAAGTCCATTAAAGTTCCATGTACATTTTAGAATCACCTCATCAAAAAATCCCAATAGGATTTTAATTGAAATTATATTAAATCTATATGGCAAATGGGAAAATGTGCCTCATGGACCTCTTATTACAGGGAGAATAATTGACCCAGGGCCCCAGATGCTGTCCTTTGAAATCCATTGTTTCATTTGGGCCAGAGGATGCCTCCCACAGGCAACTCCCTAATCAAGGACTGAGAGTGGGGGACATACCGAAGAAGACTCATTTCTGGGAGATGTGGAACTCCTCTTTCGGCCATTTTAAAGTCAAGGAATCCTTGTCATCTTTGTTGAGCTTGCTTAGACTGCACAACTCTGAGGGCAATCCACTCAACCTTTTCTCTCTCTCCTTCACTTGGGTTCACTCTTGCCTCGGAGTTTGACATATTTCCCAGGCTTTTCTAGCTCTCTCCCCAATCCTTTTCTCACAGGCTCCTTCCTCAATAAAATCCTTGCATTTTTTAACCCTGTTTTAATGTCTGTTTCTCAGAAGGTCTGGATTAACACAAGTGGTACCAAGAGTGGTCTGAGAAAACAGACAGCAAGATGAAGGCAGAGAATTAGCTCAGCTACTCTTTGGCATAGAGCACACATGTCTGCTCCCTAGCATAAGATGCAGGTCAGTTGCTAAATATTTCACTGATGGTGACCCTTGAAAATGTCCCTATGGTGGCAAATGCTGTGTTAGGTATAACGATATAGCATTTGGAAGTAGGAGGACAGTGCCTACAAAGACAGCCCGATTGGTTGGTTGACACTAGGTGTATGGACTCCCTGAAAAGATTAATGAGAGACTGAGAGCTGTTAACATGCACTTAATAGCCAAGTGTGAGAACCATAGAGCTTCCAGTGGTAATGGTGGTAGTATATAAAGAGGTCCTTATTACCTATAGCTGAAGGGCAGGCATAACCAAAAGACAAAGCTAAGACTTAATTTTGAGAATGGTAGAGCTTCAAGACATTAAAGTACTTCTTTAACGCAGAGAAACCTGGATGGATGTCCCTGATGATGTTGACTTTACAACACCCACAGCCCCACCCTCTGGGCATGTACCGTGCACCGGGAGTCTACCTTTCCCCAATAAGGGCTGACACTTAAGCCAGGCTGGAAGATGCTGCAGAATCCTCCTCCCCACAAGACATATGTGTCCCCAACCTTAGGAGCTGTCTCCATCTTCTTTCTTACTGCCAGATGAATAATTAGGGTTAAATACCAGAATAATGCTGCTGTGGTGAGGGTAGAGCCTGATAGGGCAAGAAAGAGACTATACACCTAAAGAATGAAGACAACTATCACCCAGTACTGTCAAGAGCAAGGAAAGTTCTCCTGGGATTATATTCTGAGGATATTTGATCGAGGAGGATAGAGTGTAAAGCTGGATAAGCAATTATTCATTGATCTCGGGACATTTTCTCAGGATGTGGGATTTATCATCCTAATAAGAAAGACTCAGTGGATGGAACAAAGTCATTTCTGAGGTGGCTTTTAAAAGCCTGGAAGAAATGGTGGTCAAATCTTAGCAAAGTAGAAATGCCTGAGCTTCCCTGGCAGATGGTAGGGGCAAAAATAAAAAGCCTAAACATGACTATGTTCCAATAAAACTTTATTTACAAAAACAGGTGGTAGGCCAGAGGTAAATTTGGCTATATTTTGCTGACCATTGCCTTAGACAGCAGTCAACCAAGGCACTGCTTACTATCTATAATTTCCAAAAAAGAAAAAAGAATGGAAAAGTAAAAGCGTGAGAGCAATTACTCCAATAAAACTCACCATTTGTTGCTCAGTCCTCACACCTGAATCCATTTTCAGTTCTGGAGCCCTTTTACCTAAGACGTAGCCAGGCCCAATAGGATCCTGTAACATCATAAAAGTATATTCTTTGACAGTCCCCTACTTCTTCCCCAAAGGGACCAATAGCCATTTATTCAGTTGACCATACACTGTGGAAAAAGGAAAACAACAGAAACTTTCAAGAACTAAGTCTGAGTTGACATTGATAACCAGAGACTCAAAAAATCATTATAGCCCCCATTCAGTGTGGGGTCCTGAGGAAATCAGGTAAAAAATAAACGAGTCCTAGCTAAAGTCCAGCTTACAGTGGGCTCCTTGGATCCATGGATGTACCTAATATCATTCCCTAGTTCCTGATGCACAATTAGAACTGATATACTTAACAGCTGGAATAACTCTAAATTGTATTCCTGGTCTGCAGAGTAAGATTTTTTTATAATGAAGAAGGCCAAATGGGGTTCTCTGATACTGTGGGTAGATGGTAGAGATTATGACCTAGAAGATGCAAAGGTGGCATTTCCTCTCATATCTCAATTTCATTCACCAGTCTGGCCCTTGTAGAAACCAGATAGATTCTGGAGGATGATGTATATTAAGGACTTAACCAGGTATCAACCTATTGCAGCTACTATGTCAATTATGACATTACTAATAAAGCAGGTTAATAAGGCTGCAGATATGTGGCAGATTGCCATTGGTTTGGAAGATGTGTTCTTTCCATTCCAATTAGGAAAAGGGATCAGAAACTTTTTATGTTCATGTGAGAAGGGTAATAGCCATTTGCCATTTTATTTCAGGGCTAGGTTAATCCACCTATCCCCTACTGCCACTGCACCAGTATACCTATTGCATAGAGCCTGCTCAAAGAGGCAGTGGATGTTCAAGGTCGTTTTGCAGATAGTTGGATCAGTATGTGAGTGCAAGCCAAAAATGAACAAGGGCTGCATTACGGCCACATTCCTGGGTGACTAAAAGCAGTAGAAAGGGAAAAATTTTCCAATGGGCAGAGCATTGAGTGGTGAACCTGACATTGCTTGAGATGTGAATACACACAGGTTACTGGGCAGTGGCCTAGAAGGGAAAGGACAGGGATGTTGAGACAAGCTATTCTGGGAGAGGTGCATGTGGATGGGCAAATCAGAATAGGCACAGAGTGTGAAGATGCTTGTATCACACATTAATGCCCACCAGAAAGCACCTGCCACCCTAGAAAAGGCACCAAATAACTAAGTAGACAAAATGACTTGGCCAGTTGGCCGATTTTGTCATCTGCCACCCAGAACTCACCCTGCAGATTGTGAACAGAGTAACCACGGTGGCACAGACAAGCTACTGATGAGTCCAATAGCATGAACTCCCACTTAGGAAGCGTGTTTCAGATACACTTACTCTGAGTGTCTGAAACAAGCCCCAGTGTTGAACCCCTACTTAGGGACCCACAGGTCCTATAGTGATGACTATATCAAACCCTTCCCATCTTGGGTGGGTAGAGGTTTGTCTTCAAGAGGGTGGATACTTACTCTCAGTGTGGATTTGCCTCTCCTGCCCTTGGAGCCTCTGCTGTTTAAGCAGCTCTTGAAGGCTCATGCTGGCCACTGGGTGGAAGACAGATTGTACTCAGCCACATTGAGACTAGAAGACCATCTAAGGGGCTGTTGCAGTAGGGCAGATAGAGGTGAAAAGAGATGATGGTTGCCTGGTAGTTGAGGTAGGGAGATGATAGGATTCAAGTGTGAATAAATAGTGAAAAATTAAAAGTAGACTGTATTAAGATAAAAGCTAACTTTTTTCTAAGGAATCTCAGGCTCACCTTGCTACATTTTAATAGCTAATATGTTCTCTCTGACTATCCTCTGACTCAATGAATCCTTTGATAAAATTGCAAACAATGTTTCAAGGTTCCATAGTCACAAAGAAAGCAGGGCAAATATCTAGTGGCTATGTGCCCAGAAAGGGTGTTACTTTTGGCAAAATGAACCAGAGCAATTTCCAAAGTAGTATTTATTCTTTTTGAAATTATGCACACAACAAATGTCTGGGTGAACTGACTTCTCTAATCCATGCACTAATGTGTTAGGTAGGCTTATAATTTGGAGCCCTCTCTCAGGAAATCCTGAAATTATGGTTCTTTCAGAAGTGTTGACTCATCTCCTCAGCTCTTTCTGAATGTATCCATTTAACACACCAATTAGTAATTCTAAATTGCATTCTAAATTCTGCAGGTGATTTTCTGATGAAATGTTGCTTTGCTAATTCTCATGGGTGTTGTTTAGAATTTGGTTTTGCACTGAAAATTGCTTTGATTTTGCTTTTGATAAAAATGGAAAATATTAGAAAAGGTCCAACCAACTGCATATTTCCTGGATACACCACTGAGAATCCAGCAGTCTGGTCTATGAGGTTTATATTCAAATACAGCATTCATGCATGCACACTCTTCACTCTATAGAAAGCAAGTCCTTGCCACAAGATGGTTTATTAAGAAAACATTGCTTTTAACCATTTATGTATAATTCCCAAGAAACATGCATAAGATGTGCTATAGAGTACACAGGGCAGTCCAGACAGCATGTATGGATTTATTTCAGTATTTAGTATCTTCCCAGACAGATTAATTTTCTGCCATGATGCCTACTACTATTCAATGTAAAACATTAATTTTAATTTAAAAGTAATGATTTCAAATGTTAAACAGAAGCAAATACTTTTCACCGAGAGTCATGTTTATGGTAGATTTTTAAATGATTTCTTACACTGGATGCATGCAGAAAGCTTCCATTCTGAGACAGAGTTTTCTACCAGGTTGAAAAAAGGAGAACAAAGGTAAAGATATCAATTTAGCTTCCTCCTCATCATTGCTGTGTTACCATGGCTTGGAACGTAGGTATAAAAAGGGAGGGTGGGGAGGGCTAGGAAACAATGGTGATGGAGTTGGTGGAAGATCTTTAAAAAACATTTTTTTGAAGTTTATTTATTTGGAGAGAGAGAGAGAGAGAGAAAGAGAGACAGACCATTTACACATAGGGGAGGGACAAAGAGAGAGGGAGAGAGAGAATCCCAAGCAGGCTCTGTGCTGTCAGCGTGGAGCCCAATGACGGACTCGCACTTAGGAACTATGAGATCATGACCGGAGCCAAAACCACAAATCAGATGCTTAACCAACTGAGCCACCCAGGCACCCCTGGAAGGTTGTTTTTAGTTTGCTTTCTAACACAGCATTAACCTCTATGTGTGACCAATGGGATATTTACTCTTCAATAGCTGTAAGTTACAGTTGCTTAAAAACAAAAATATTTACTGCCTCTGAATGTGCTGAACACAGCTCTCCCACTGTGCATCCACGTGCGTGCACACGTTTTTCTCATTCTGTAGTGTTGAAGCTATAAAATAATACGGACCCTCAAATCTCATGGAAAAATCAGTCTCATGTTGGGTTCAGGAAATGTGGCAGTTGATGACAATGACCAGATAATAGACTCTCACAGGACCAAGTGTCCTATCATGATGCACGGATTTATCCAGGTTGCATGTCCAGTACCCCCATCCTGATTCTTCCATCTGGCATTTATGAAATTCACATTTGGGGTAAGGCTATAGGAATTTCAAGGTCAATTCCAAATCATAAGTTCTATGAAGCCATAAAAATGAGGCTTATGGCCAAATATTTGGTGTACTCTTTGCTGCCTGCTGTCCTTCTATACCACCCTCACCTTTTCATAGAAAGAAAGCAAAGTTTTATCAAACTTACATGGTTTTATTTTCTCCATTATCACTTATTACATGCAAATTATTTCACATCCAGGACTTTATTTTCTAAACCTTTTTATATAATAAAATATATCTTCATTTTCTAAAGAATCAAGATATGTGTTCTCAATGGTGGTATCAACAGGATAGCATATTTGAAATTGGAGATTTCAATATATGGCTAATAAAGCTCTCAACTCTTTCCCCTTTTCTGGCTGTTCTTTTCACTTCCTTCATCTTTTCTTACTTTGACATTCCTCTCCAGTTTCTTCTGATCCCACAATCACATACACACACGTGCACAATCACATACACATACACATACACACCACATTCCACATTTTAACCAATTTTCTTGCCTTTGGCATTTTGTTTATCTCTCTGCCCTTCCTCCGTTTCATTCCTTCTTCCGTTCCTCATTTTAAGGCCAAGGTATTGGAACAGGGCTTTGTGGACTCATTAAAGATGGGAAGGAGATCAGTGGATGGTCCTCCAAACTGAAGAACATTTCTAATGTTCTCCTTGGGAAAGACAGGAAACAGAAAAGTCAATAATGTTAGCAATTTTTTAGTTTCCAGGAATTAAATTAAAAGCTAATTCTTGGTATTTATTTAAGACCTTAAGGACTAGGACTCAGGACATAGCTCCAGTGGACACAGAATTTCAATTTTCAGTAAATTAGTTATTAGTAAGTTTTACTCATAGCCACCATTCTGAAGAGCATAGCAGAAACAAAGTTTATTATTTTTTAAGTAAAAATTGTATTGAAATACACATACAGAAGACTGCATGAATCACAAATGTATAGTATATTGAGTTTTGATGTTAATGATGTTTATCACCAGGTCAACAAAATAGGACATTACCAGGTCCCTAGATTCTCCAAACTAGCCCCTTCACAGTCATTAAGTCCTACCAAAAGTAACTTTTCTCCAAAATTTCCTCAGCATGGATTAATTTCGGAAGGTTATGAGTTTTATATAAATAAAATTTCACAGTATATATATTTTCCTGGTTATTTCTTATGACTAAAATTATTTCATGAAGGGCACCTGAGTGGCTAACTTCAGCTCAGGTCATGATCTCACAGTTTGTGAGTTCAAGCCCCGCATCGGGCTCTGTGCTGACGGCTCAGAGCCTGGAGCCTGCTTCAGATTCTGTGTCTCCCTCTCTCTCTCTGCCTCTCCCCTGTTCATGCTCTGTCTCTCTCTGTCTTTCTCTGTCTCTCAAAGATTAATAAACATTAAAAAATTTTTTCAATTATTTCATGAGATCCACTCATATTGCTAAGGCAGAGCAGTAATTTATCCCCTTATCATTACTTTATCATAATCAATTTTTATCACAACTTATAGTATCCATTCTATTGATAGATATTTGGGTAGTTTCCAGTTTTTTGATTATTATGAATAAAGCTGCTATGAATGTTCTTATACATGTCTTTTGGTATACACATATATACACTTTTTTTAATTTGAGAGAGAGAGATAGAGAGAGAGAGAGGGAGAGAGAGAGAATCCTAAGCAGGCCCCATGCTCAGCGTGGAGCCCAACCTGGGGCTCAATCCCACAACCCTGAGATCATGACCTGAGTCAAAATGAAGAATCAGACACTGAGCCATGCAGGTGTCCCCATATATACAACTTTCTTAGGCATTTAACTAAGAGTAAAGATGTTGGGTCATAGACTATGTATAGCTTAGTTGTAATAAATCCTGTCAAACTGTTTCTTAAGGTGGTTGTACAAATTTACACTCCCACCAGAAGTATATGAGAATTCCAATTTTTCTACATGCTTATCAAAGCTTGGGGTATTCTATCTTTTTATCATTAGCTATTCTGTTGGCTGAATAGAAGTATTTCATCTTGGTTTTAATTTTTATTTCCCTCATGACTGATGAGCACATTTCCCTATATTTATTGATGATTTACTTTTTTTTTTAAGTGCTTAATTCTGTGTCCATTTCTCTATGGTGCTGTTTCCCTTTTCTCAGTGACTTATAAGAGTATGGTAGGCAGCCTCTAAAACAACCTTCAACAATCCTCACCTCTGTATTCATGCCCTTGTGTGGCTCTCCCTTGAGTGTGGACTGAACTTAGTGACTCACTTCTAATGAACAGAATATGGCAAAAGTTATGAGATGTCACCTCTGACATCAGGTTATAAAAAGATGGTGGCTTCTGTCTTGCTGGATCTCTCTCTCTTTCTCTATCTCTGTCTCAGAGATCTCCTCTTTGTTTAGGGGATATCAGCTGCCATGTTGTGAATTGTTCAATGTCACACTGATGTATACAGGCAAAGGCCAGAAGGCACCTGATCCCTGCAATGGCCACATGAGTGAGTTTGGCAACTGACGCTTCCCTAACCAAGCCTTGAGAGGACAACAGTCCCAGCTGACAGCTCCACTGCAATTTCATGAGAAATGCAATTTCATGAGGCTCCCGGCTAAACCATACTTGGATTCCTGACCCACAGAAACTGCAAGGTAGTAAGTGTTTGTTTTTTTAGGCCACTCAGTTTTGGGGTAATATTTTTTGCAGAAGTCTATAAATAATATAAAAAGATCTTTACAGATTCAAGATTTGAGTCTAGAATAGTCTAGTCTTTGCCATTTATATGTATTGTAAAACCTTCTCCCACTCATGGCTTTCCTTCTCGTTATTGATTTTTTTGATAAGTGCAAATTTTAATTTTTCATGTATTGCAATTTATGTACTTTTACTTTATAGTGAGTGCCAATGTGTTCTGCTTAAGAAATTTTAAGAAATCTTTGCTTACCCAAAAGTCATAAATATCATCTTTAACTGCTGCATTTTCAAAAGATATATTCATCTGAACAGGATATGTTTCCAAATATCACATTATGATATATAACATTTATTGGACAATTACTAAGAGAAAAGCACCACGCTAGCTGCATAATTCAAACTCACAAGGTACTATGTAGCAGAAGTGGGATTTAAAACCAGATCAATATGAGCCTTTCAAAATCTTCACCATTTATTATTTATTTACTTATTACTTTCTTGACATAAGCGTGTCATTTTGGGATTCTGGCTGATCTAAAGTATTTTCTGTCTTAATGAGGCCAGGGAAACGAGGCCTGGTGCATTTGAAATTAATCAGTTTGTCTCCTAAAAGACATTTATGTTCCTTTTTTTTTTCTTTCAGTTTCTATACAGTAATTTCAAAGTCCTTTCAAAGTTTCAGGTAGAACCTGCATTGAGCTTCAGATGTTCTGTCTTCTTGTCCAAGAGTGAACATTTTGTAGTTACGGAACTTGGACAACTCATTTCTGAAGTGTTTCTGAAGTGGACACTTTTCCTTTCCTGAGCACCCAGCATTTTGCTCTGATTTTCTATGGGAAGTTACCTCCTTTCCATTGGCCTCAGCCTTGGTGGCACCAATCAGGAGCACTGCCCTCCTGCTGGGAAGACAGCCATGTCCCTAGAGACACCTCCCAACTCCTGCTTCTCCCCACCACAGCACAGCCAAGGCATAGGCACATACCCTAGGCTCAATGTATCAAAAACTCATTCTGAGGATGCAATGGGGTGATGCAAAACCGAAAATTAACTGGTGTCAGGGGTACTTGGGTTGTTTTTAATATCAGCTCAGGTCATGAGCTCATGGTTCCTGAGACTAAGCCCTGAGTTGTGCTCTGCATTGATTGTGCAGAGCCTGCTTGGGATTGTCTCTCTCTTTCCCTCTTTCTCTGCCCCTCCCCCACTTGCATTCTCTCTCTCTCTCTCTCTCTCTCCCTCTCTCTTTCTCTCTCTCTCAAAATAAATGAATAAACATTAAAAAAAAAGAGTATTAACTGGTTTCAGTTCATTCATTCCATTGGAATTGACTGACACTCAAGTACTTACTATCCTGTTTCCACCTCTGCCCTATAATACTTTGTGAGGACTGAATTATACTAAAACAACTCACTCAGTGCCTTTCCCTTAGTAATTGTTCAATAAATGTTATGCATCATATTGTGATTATTAGGAAACATATTCTATTCTGGTTAATGAGGTTTTCTTTTGAAAATACAACAATAAAACAAATTATGTGGTTCAATTTTTATCTTCATAATATTTGTGTTTGGCAAACCAGGTCAGCTCCTCTGGGTATCTGATTCATGCTTCAATTCAAGTTCTTCATTATAACTAAAGGCCTTGTCTCTGTACATAACCAAGTGTATAGAATGTAGAAAAACTTAACGTAACTAGAAACAGCTGTTGAGAAAGTGACTTTGTGCACTTGTGGGCATATATGCTGTTTTGTCTCCTCATAGACTATTGTATCTAGTGCTTGTCAACAATTTAATAGGTATATGTCTAATTACTGAATGTACTCATTCTGAATATCCTGTTGGGTCTTAGGTGTTAACCTCTTTGACTTAAATCTTTATATCCTTTTGAAGGAGCATTTCAGGCTTGGGGCATAGACATGATCTGTTTATATGTATGTTTCTATATAAATATTTTTTTCTTCAGATTCTCTAAGAACGATTGTTTTTAACCTCACTTTTCCTTGCCAAAAGTATTTTTTGGGGGGTATGGGGGAAGTTGGTGAAGAAGATAAAGGGCCCTCGAGAGAGGATGGTGAGCAGAAATAGGGCTGGGACAAAAAGAAGGCCCTGATCCTTATAGTTCATAGGGGTCTATGACAGCCCTGTGACCTGATTTCCATGTCCTGCTCCCTCAGGGACCCTTCATAATGCCAGGGCTGCTCATACAGAGCAGCAGGGTCTAGTCCTGCCAGGTGGCCAGGACTAGCTGACACCCTCCAGAGGGGAAGTGGGGACAATCTGCAGATGGGGCGGAGGAAGAGTGGGAGCCATAGGCCATGACAGTAGGGACAGGTGTTGGGGAAAGACGGGTGTCCAGGTATCCCTCAAAGCTCATGCAGACATGAATTAAAGGCTGTCCTTAAAAATTTAGGAAATACAACACCAAAAAGAACAGAACAAAAAGCAATCCTTCTCTGGAGCAATAACCCTGTCACTTACCCTCTGGTATGAAGCGTGGCGATAAAATCACAAGCCACACCTCATATCTCTACAGAAAACACATCATTTGTGAGCAGCAATACCAGGTTCATTTTGGGACTCCAAGCTTCGACTTTGACCCAAGCTGAAGGAAATTTCAGGTTTTTCTTGCAGCAGTGCAGCTCTTTAGCCATACAGAGACCATGTGAGGGCATCTCCAGGCAGGAGGGGAGCATCCATCCCAGCTGTCTCCAGAGGCTAGTTTAGACTTTTTCTAGTTGTCTCCCACCATAAGCCCCTGCTACCTGCATGGGGCCTGTGGCTCCTCTAGACCTGACCTCTAGTACTCTCTCTATAGCTATTTACATCTCGACTTGAATATATCTCTTTGCCTGTTCAAAGCAAAAGCTCATACAAATGCTTTAGAAGATAAGAAAGGACAAAGTTGGGAATTTTCCTTAGGAAACTGTTGAAGACCCTAAAGTACATAAAGCAAATCTTTCCCAAGGAGCAACTGATAATGTACAGCGATCAATGTTCTGTATGTCACATTAGTTACAATCTGATGGCACATTGATTCCATAGGAATATTCCCCGCCCCCTCAACTTCTCAGGCTTGCATGTAGAACTCAGATACCTGCTGCCTAAGCTCATATGGATGAAATTGTTCAGGTAGACTTTCATCTCCTCTTAGGGACTTCTTCCTAATCTTCTCTCTGATACACTTCCTGGTTATCCCCTCTGGTTCTTTACTGTGCAGTATATTTGTCCTGTGACCACCCTGGTTGCAGTGAGTCCAGCTCTAATTCATGACTCTTGAATCAGATTCAGGAAATTTCCTTTCTTGGTTTTATGTCATCTGCATGGATCTCGAAGCCATCTATGTATTATAGGTTTATAAGGACCTAAACGCCTATAATCTCTACTCTTGGCTGACTAAATTCTTACTGCCTTGGTTAATTAGTCTAAATCAGAATCTCTTGGAGGGCTTATTAAAAAACACAGATTCCTGGGCCCCACCCCCCAGAGTTTCTGATTCAGTAGATCTGAATGGGAGCTAAGGGTCTACATCTTTAACAAGTTCCCAGGAAATGCTGAAGCTGCTGGTCAGAGATCACACCATACAACCTGCTGATCTATAGCTCCAATACTCAAAGTGCAGCTGTTTGTGTCAGATATACAGGAACAACCCAAGAGTTTTTTAGATATGTGGAACCTGGGATCCCACCCTGGACATGTAGAATCAGAAACTTTAACAAGGTTTCCAAGAGCTTTGCACAGGTCAAAATTATGTCTTCCCCTTGGTATATTAAATCGAGGCACTTATATACCAGTAATGTGCCAGGGATATACAAGTGGCAATTGAAAACATTATTTCTATATTAAAATGAGCTTGGGTATGTTATGGGGTATAATGCACAATTCACAAAGCTTTTTAAAGTGAAAACAAGAAACTATCAAGAAATTTCTGGCTTATAGCAGGTAATTTCAAACTATACCCCCAAGGACCTTGGGCATGTGCAATTATGACGATCATCCCTTATGAATAATTGCATTAGGTTTGAGAAGCTGGATTTCTTTATCTGTTTCTGAAAGTTAGCATCTGGCCCTGATTCTATTAATCAAGATATAGCTTTTTTTTTTTTCAATGATGATGTGGTTTTAATAGTGGCTGTACCTTCCCTGAGGGACAGCATATAAAATTTTCTCGTCATAAGTAGCAGGAGACTTCTCTTTCAGTTGGAAGCCTGGTAATCTTACTGCACTGCTCCCTATTCCTCATTTCTAGCCTTTTCCAGTGATAATGTCTTTAGGAAGTTCTGATGAGATGTTTCCCTCTCCTTCCCTCTCCCACTCTCCTCCCTCCAGAGAATTGACTTTTGTTCAAAATCCTACTTCACTCAGAATTACAATATTAAGCATTTTTATGCATGCACTAATAATAATAGACAACACTGTGAAGAATATTGTTCTCTGTTCTTATACAATTACTCTGACATGTTTCCTTAGAGAATTTGGTTGATTCTGCTTTGTTGAACATCTAAAGAGATATATTAACTAGAAAAGAGGCCTTAGAGATGAAACTAGAAGTGAGACCCTTATCAATTCCTTAAAAGACAATAAAAGATGCAGAGAAAAAATTGTGGAGTTACCTACTGGAGAAAGAGGTAAATGTATAGGAGCACATTAATGGTGAAATCCTACCCAATAAAATCCCTTGCCAGCAACCACTGTTGCTTTTGAACATCTTACTCCACAAGAGGGGAGTGAGTAGAAAGACTCCAATTATTATTTTAGTATTCCAATACACTGACAGGATAGCAGTCTTTTTTTTTAATGGTCATTATTGTTATTTCTGTTGTAGATTAAAAATCCTACTTAGAACTATATAGGAAATTCTTTCCGAATATAGCTGATAGTGGTGATGGAAGAATCATAAGGGACTCTGGTTGAAAACACTGTACTTGTTCATGTTTTCTGGTCTTGATACAAAAAAGCTCAAGTGTTAGAAGCACTTCCCAGTCACCAAGGATTCATAGCTGTGGATAAAGAGCTGTGAATTTGAGAAGGAAGTATTTTGTAAAGAGCAAAGTTGCATAGGATGCCATGGATTACAGCTGTCTTAAGGTTCACTTAGTAACCTGGGCTCTATGAGAGACTCTTACACACCAATCTAAGACAGACTGCATGGAAAGGGCCAGAACACCAGAATTTCCTTCCCTCGTTATCATACCTGCCCTCTCTCTGTTTACATTATGACCCCTAAAAACTCCTAGTCGTTTTATCTTGATGTATGTAAATTAAATTGGAATTTTATGATAGTGTATAAAGTAGCTTAAATTTTAAAAATTGTTGAAGAAACATGTTAGTAATTGAGAAGGAAATATATACTGATAGAATTTTCTCTATTGCAGAGCTAAGAAAATGGACATTAGCTTGAAAATGACAATGATTTTCCAAACTTTGGATTTTTCAGCAAAAGAGGAACTTTGTCTAGCCAGGATTTCAGAGACTTGATAAACACTCAGACAATGTGGTTTTACAGCAAACAGCAGGTTTGATACAGCCTTTCCCTTCACATCTTTTTGATGCAATTTTGAAATTTCATTCCTAGTGCCCCTCCTCCAAGTAGGGGATAATTCCACGGGAAGAATCATGCCCAGGCCTAATAATAGATGCATAAAATCTGACATCCTTGGGGTTTTCACGTGATTGTCAGAAGGCAAAATATAGAAGATGGTGTAAGTTGAGTAGTTACGAATTTTTAGTCTACTTTCAATGTCCTCATTGATACATCAAATGTGATAACTTCATTAGATTCCATGCCCATTATTTAGTAACAAAGATGCAGAGAAAAGCTCTCGGAAGAAGAATTGTTCATTTGAACAAATGAGCTTGAGCTCAAAGGGAGCAACTTTCTTTCCCCCCGGCCCACATGTGCTCTTAAAGGGACGAGGCAACTTGCAGGAGGTGAAGCTGTACAACATCCACCCGGGTACAGAAGTCACCTGAGGTCCCAAAGGCTCAGGGGGTTGCCAGGGAAAACCCTCCTTTCATGGAAGAAAGGTTTCATAACACAAAATCAGAGGGCTTGGGTAGCATCTAATTATTAAAGCAGTGGCACCAGGGTTCCTGTGTTTCTTGTGGACAGCAGAGCGGTCACACCAGGGGGTCCTCCTGAGGAAATTGGAGCCATATAAATCCTGGCTGCACACTGCCTTGCTGCATGGCTGGTTTGTGCTGTCTCTCTCCTCGGAATCAAAACTGCTGATCATAAGCAAAATGGTGGTCCAGCTTCCTGGCCCTTTCAGTTCTTTGTCTTTCTTTACCTGAATGAAAAAAAATGAGGATTTTTGTGTGTGTGTGAATGTGTGTTGTGTGTGTGAGTCCTTTAGGTGAAGGACCCTGACAGATTCCTTTTCAGACGCCCAGGAAATAATCTGTAAGTCTTATAAAGAGTCGCATTTGTATCATAAGACATAAAGTAAAGTAACAAAATAATATTAAATTAAATAAACCAGGCTGAGTGGATCCTGGAGATTACTCACACAATAGTATTTGAGTGAGAAAATAGATGAAAAAGAATATGTTTCATGTGAAACCCAGACCACACTCAACCCTTTTGATCTAATTAAAAACCTTTCAGTCTGGCTTTGTTGGTTTGGCTTTTCCATGCTTTCTATAGAGTATTTCCACCAGGATGCTGGAGTTCTGGGAAGCCCGGGGCTGTGTCCGATGTGCTGAGTGATACAGAGATGGCTAATGTGGTTCCTGGAAGAAGAAATGACTTTTCTCTATGTGCTGCTTCCATTCTGACACACCTCAAACCACTCAGCATACTCATTATAGATCTTGGTTAAAAGCCATTTCCCAGCCCCTGAAGTACAGCTATCACTCACTCACATGATGGCTTATTTTTAACATTTGAGACCCTGCACGACCATGTTCTATTTGTTGGAGACCTTAGATTTCATGTGAATGCTTTTTCATTAAAAATTAAGTGAGGTGAAACAGGGGCACCTGCGTGCTTCAGTTGGTTAAGCGTCATGAGCTCAACTTCAGCTTAGGTCATGACCTCGCAGTTCATGGGTTTGAGCCCCACGTCGGGCTCTGTGCTGGCAGCTCAGAGCCTGAAGCCTGCTTCAGATTCTGTGCCTCCCTCTCTCTCTGCCCCTACCCCATTCGCTCTCTGTCTTTTTGTCTGTCTCTCTCTCTCAAAAATAAATACACATTAAAATTTTTTTTAAACAAAACAAAAAAAAAGTGTAACAAAGTTAAAAATGTTGGAAAATATCATAATTATGCCATCTCAATGCTACTGCTACCATTTTTGCTTATTTATACATGGTCAACCATAGCATCATTTTTAACTGTGTTTTTTCTTTTAATACTACCTCATCACATTCTTCAATTGTTTCCATAACTATTTCTCTCTGAGACTGCCTGCCAATTCACTGTGAAACATACCCACTTTGTCCTAATGTTAGTCATTCAGATTGTGTCCCTTTTCTTCTCCCCCACATTGATAATGTTATAGAAAATTCCCTTCCCTCAAGAGAAGCAAAAATAAGATAAAAAACATAGAGGGAGACAGGCCATAAAAGACTATTAAATACAGACAACAAACTGAGGGCTGCTGGCAGGACATTGGTTGGAGAGATGGGTTAAATGGGTGATGGGCATTAAGGAGGGCATTTGTTGGACTGAGCACTGGGTGTTGTATGTGAATGATGAATCATTAAATTCTATTCCTGAAATAATTATTACAGTATATGTTAACTAACTTGGATTTAAATTTTTTTAAAAAGCAGAAGATTAAAAAAAAAAAAAGAAGAAGAAGATTCCCTTACCTCAGAGAGCTCTTGCTTCTCCTGAATTATTTTCTTAGGATAAAGTCTTAGGAATGAAATTACTAGGCCAAAATTTATGACCATCTTTGTTCTCTATTCTTTCTCATATTGCTTTCCTCCAAAAAGTTTATACCAACTTACAAAACCAGCAATAACATAGCAATAAATGTATAAAACATTGTAAAGTAAATTTTGATGCATTTGTTTTGCTAATTCCAATGACAATAGTTCTTCACGTTTGCTTTAGTAAGTACTTTTTTTTGTTATACTTGTGAAAATATAAATTAATTCCCTGTGTTTGTTATTTGTATTTCCTCTTGTACCAATTATCAGAGTGACACATTTTGTAATTTCTCTTGTGTGCAGGATTCATCAATTTTATAATGGGGTTTAGAAAACCTGAACACCTGATTAGGTCTCCCTAATCTACCTGATTCTTCCATTACCTTGAGAAATGGTTTTGTAAGGATATTTTTGACTTGAAGACATGACTAAACAAATATTTGGGCCAACTGTTGGGCTCCATGCTTCTTTCTTTCTCTCCATCCAACTGCAGGAAACGTTGTCAGTAGCAATAGCCTCAAGCCAGTTATTCTAAGTGGAATAAACACTATTTTACCAGGGTAGTGCTTTAGAAACAGTCAGCTATTTAAGATACACACCTTTGGAGCAGAGCCCACCCTTCCCAGCATAGGATATAATAATAATCTTATTTGAAGATCACTCTATAATGACAGTAGGTCTGGACAGCCACTGCCCCCCCAGACCAAAATATCTGTCACCCCTCACAACTTCAATCAGCACCAACAATTTTTAGCAGGTAGCAGGTGTTTAATACTTGTTGTTGAAATCAGTAAGTGAAGGAATGAGAGTGTGATCCCTCAAATCACTCATTACAACTTGGAAGTAGAAAGAAGGTAGAGATTCTTTATTGAATATACAACTGACCTTCTCTCTCTTATGAGCTGGGGGCCCATCTGATAGGTAGTAGAGAGGAATGCCTTAGTTAGATTTAAATTTTGGATGGAAACCATAATCGACACTCTCTTTTGAGATTTAACTAGTCATTTTGGTAGAAATGCTCAGTTCTTCAAGTTGTTCCCCTGTCTGCTGGCTCATCTCTGAGATGTTACTCAGGGCACAGGATGAGGCTGCCCTGAGTTGTGCCACTGGAGGAATAAGTGAGGCCCCGATCTGGAGCTGATTCTGCTCTGGCTGGCAGTGTGGATCCAGGCTCAAGCAGCCTTCCTGGTCACCATGCAGATGAACTTGTGAACTGTTCCTAGCTTGGTCAGGACCTGGGAAATTTGGCCTTTTCTCAATAATCCATGGTACCACAGACACTGGAAGTGCCTAACCCATCTTCCATACATCCCCTGGCCCAGCCTGCATGTCTCCCAGCCCCCTCAGCCAACTACCAGCTCTCAACTCAGTAGGAAGCTGAGAGCCTTGGAGCACTACCCGGGCACCTCTGCTGAACTGGGATGCTTCGCTTCTTCCCTGGGCCTAGGCTGCCTCATGTTGAAAGAAAACACAGAAACACAAAAGAGAAAAGTTAAGCTATCCCAAAACAGTACTTTTGCAAAACAAAAGAATGAATTTTGGGAGATTCTTACAAAGAAATCTGCCACATGACACTTGGCATGGAGAAACTTCCAAATTAATCTGGGATCTTGGAGGCATGTCGTGAATTCTTAACCCAGTGCCCCCATGCAACCTATAAAACCGAGGTTCAGGGGCGCCTGGGTGGCTCAGTCGGTTAAGCATCTGACTTCGGCTCAGGTCATGATCTCATGGTCTGTGAGTTTGAGCCCCGCGTCAGGCTCTGTGCTGACAGCTCAGAGCCTGGAGCCTGTTTCAGATTCTGTGTCTCCCTCTCTCTCTGCCCCTCCCCTGTTCATGCTCTGTCTCTCTCTGTCTCAAAAATAAATAAATATTTAAAAAAATTAAAAAAAAAGAAAAAAAAAACCCCGAGGTTCAAACATGTTTGCCTCGTTCTCAGTAATTCAGTGCTCATCTCTATGGAAGAATGAGTGAAGGGTTAGAGAGAGAAAGGCCAAGAGTTGGGAGTTAATGACATCCTTACTCAGGGAATGCTCAGAGATCATCAGGATTGGGCATTGTGCTTTCCCACGGAAGTCCTGGACACACTTGTCTCACATAGGGCTGGATAGAGATGCCAGCAAGGAAGGAGGTGGCAGTGTGAGTCTGTTGCTAGTGCTGGTTTCCAGCTCTTTTGTTTCTTTCTTAATGATATTCTCTCCTCACTTCAGGCCAACCTCCCACTCAAAGGAGAGATAGCTTAAAGAAAGCTACCTAATCCTGTCTCCATGTCTGTGTTTACACTGCTGCTAATGAGAACCACCCCATCTCAATCATCTCAACAGGGAGGCTTCCAGGGACGTTTTCATGACTCAGTCGGTTAAGTGTCTGACTTTGGCTCAGGTCATCATCTCATGGCTTGTGAGTTCAAGCCCCGCATCGGGCTCCATGCAGACAGCTCAGAGCTTGGAGCCTGCTTCGGATTCTGTGTCTCCAGCTCTCTCTGCCCCTTCCCCGCTTCTGCTCTGTCTCTCTCTTTCAAAAATAAATAAACATTAAGAAAAAAATTTAAACAGGGAGTCTTCCAAAGCATGGACTATCTTAAAAAAAAGAGTACGGTATTTACTTTCATAAGATGTTTGACTTCAAAATGTCATCCTTTTTTACATTTATTTATTTATTTCGAGAAAGAGATAGCACAAGTGGGGAAGGGGCAGAGAGAGAGAGGGAGACTGGAATCCCAATGCGGGTCTCTAACTCATGAACCATGAGATCATGACCTGAACCAAAATCAAGAGTCAGATGCTTAACTGACTGAGCTACCCAGGCACCCCCAAAATGTCATCTTATATTTGTTAATTTTTATTGATGTTCTTTTCAGCCAAAAAAAAGCCTTTTGTAATTATCTTTATTGAAATTGGGTACTATTAAACTTGTTTTGAATGTTCTGAGCCTGTGTAACAGGGGCAGTGGGGAACCACTAGCAGTGATCCAGAAAGTAGAAGAAGGAGTTGCCCAGAATCTGTCATCTTCTGGGGGCAAATCCTCCTACAGAGTCGGGAGTTTTGCTTGTTGCTGTTAAAGGAAGCAACCAAATTCTCAGATGGGCACACACCCTTTGGACCTTAGAAATAGTCCTGGCTTGAGACTAAAACTCAGGTTCAGGAAAATGCTCCTGGATAAACTTTTACCAGGTGAAATGTGAGCCATTAGGAGAACCTAACCATATAATGGTTTCCAAAGGGGCAAATATCAAGCAGCGTGGCCACATGAAGGCCAACTGGTCAGGCACACTGGAGGCAGGGGGCACTTGTGCGGCCACCTGCCCCAGGACAAAATTGGTTTCCTGGAGTCTGAAGTGGGAGGGCGCAGGGTTCAGAGACTGCCACTTCACTTCCTGTGAGCAACACCTCTTCTTATTACATAATTTCCTCTCGAGCCCACACAACAGGCAAAGTGTGTACTAAAGAGGTTCTCCTTAGCCAAAATATAATTTTCTGCACACTGTGATTAGCAAAGCCTTCTTCTGCACACCAAGAGTCTGTGATTGGCCTTGATTACTCAACAATAGGAGGTCAGGGATAGGTTACTTGGTATCCTGTCTCATCCTCTCCCTCTCCTCCCATCAAGGGATAATCACCATGATTCTGAAATTCTAAATTCACTGAGGGCTGATTTGCTGCACTTGCCACTTATCCAACCAATTTAACAGCAAGGCACCCTTGGGGCCTAATTTCTGGCTTGAACTGTGTTCATCCACATCTTAGAAGTAATGAAAACTGGGGCGCCTGGGTGGCTGAGTCGGTTGAGCGGCCGACTTCGGCTCAGGTCATGATCTCACAGTCCGTGAGTTTGAGCCCCGCGTCGGGCTCTGTGCTGACAGCTCGGAGCCTGGAGCCTGTTTCAGATTCCGTGTCTCCCTCTCTCTGACCTTCCCCCTTTCATGCTCTGTCTCTCTCTGTCTCAAAAATAAATAAACGTTAAAAAAAATTTTTTTAAAAAGAAGTAATGAAAACTGACCTGATGGGAATGCAGGGTGGTTTGTTGTGTGGTGGATTGAATCTCAGGTGAAGGATGGATGTGGTGGTAGAGATGGATCTTCCTTCACCTGCTTCCTTCTGAAGTGCCTGCCAGCCCTTCTAGGTAAACACTGAACAGTGTGGCAATGCCAGGGCAAGCTGTGAAGAGAGTGTTGCAGAATTCCATGGCAGCTATCTCTGCTTGGTAGATGAGGGAGGAGTCTGGGTAGATGAGGGAGGAGGCCCAGGGAATTGATTATTTTGTATAGACACTGAGGGTCAGTGGCTCCATGCCCACTCTCACTCTCACACTGAAGCCATGTGGCCTGAATTCTTCTGGGGCATATGTGATACGCACCTAGTTGCTCTTTCAAGGAGCCATAACCTGAGGTCAGTGTCAGGATTGCATGAACCTATTAGCAGGGTTTGTCTTCAAGCCCCCCTATGGCTTCTTTTAGAATCCTCTACCCTGTCTCTGGTTCTCTGTCTTGAGTATTCGGTACTATGTCATCCACCAACTATCCAAGCTACTTATGAATGTTTCCTAAAAGTACTCTAGGTAGCAAGAGAATCATTACCATTTTTCCTGACAAATTCTGTTTCTCCTAAATTTGCTTGCCTCAACTCCAAGTGCCCCACTGGGCATTATTATACCTGGACTGACCTTTTACCAGGCATTGAGTTCCTCTGCCTTGAGTCTTTCCTGAATTCTGCTTCTTACCCCAAAAACTACCTCCCCCGTATCTCGACTTTTCCCCAGACAACTGGCCATCAGGTTCATTGCAATCAAGTTCAATATTTACAGACAATAGACCATAGCATATATCTATCTTAATTGGTGATATGATACCTTAATCCAAAGAAGTGACTCCAAGGCCAGAAATTTCAGACTTGTCAAGCAGAACAGTGGATGGATGGGATGGAATACATCGAGTCAGTCTTCAGAGTCCCTTAGCATCCATCTGCTACCTCAGTGCTGCCTGCTCTGATAACTCTTGAGGTAGCTTTGTCATCCATCACACACACTCTTGTCCCAAACCTATATGTGGGGCAACTCTGGAGAGTGGTCATATTTTCCAACCAGAAACTAAGATACATGATCTAAAAAAGGCGGCTTCTAAGTTATGGATTTATTGGTAGAATGAAGAGAAATCTATAAAAACACATTATTTGGGTATAGAATAAAAAGAATTCTTACTAAAAATTTTAAAATTATAGGAAAGGGCACCTGGGTGACTCAGTTGGGTAAGTATCTGATTCTTCATTTTGGCGCAGGTCACAATCTCATGGTTCGTGGGATTGAGCCCCACATTGGGCTCTAAGCTGACAGGACGGAACCTGCTTGGGATTGTCTCTCTCCATGGCTCTTTGGCCCTCTCTCATTCTGGCTCACACGGGCACGCATGCATACATGCTCTCTCTCAAAATAAATAAACTTCAAAAAATTTTTTTAAAAATTACAGAAAATTGGAAGCTGCTCAGAATATGGAAGTTGGATAGCTGCATGGTTGCTATGTCAGGTTATGATGCTTTGGTGCTATAGCAGAACGACAGCCTTGGATCCAGAGACCTGTGTTTATGTCACAGCACTGCCACTAACATGATGTGTGACTTAGAAAAAGTCCTTCAATACCTGTGGACGTGATTCCCCTTATCCTCTAAATAAGAGAGAAAAGGTGTAAGTGTGCACAGTGTTGTCTTTAGTATCAGACAGCCCTCAGCATCCATCCTGGCTCTGCCACATATCAAGCTGTGTGACCTCAGGCGGGTACCTTACCCCACCTCTGAGCTGCAGTTGCTTATCTGTAGAGATGATAATAGTACTTAGCTTGCTGTGCTGCTCATATTATGACACACATAATAAGTGTTCTGTAAATGGTAACTTTGATTATAAAATTAATAAGGTATTATGGTTGGGTTAACTGAATTCAAAGTTCCTTTCTATCTCAATTTATTGGGAGAGAAAGCCAAGGAAATAAAGGGAAAAGTTTATAGGTTATGATAACACCCTTCTTTTTTCCTCCGTTTTTCTCAAGTGATCTAGAAGCAGCCTAATACAACTTGCAGACCAGGATGACTCCGCCAGTCGCCTCCCTCCCACACCACCAGAGAACATTTCTGGGGGAAGAGGTAGGCTGCACATTTTAAGTACAATTCCTCAGTTTCACTTCCCAAATGAGTTCTGTCAGGATTCAGAATCTACTTCTCTCATAATGACCTTCCCCAGTGAAAATTAAAGACTCATTAATCTGTAGACGGCCAAATGTAAAATCGTGCTTGTAAAATAACACCAGCTAAATCATCATCCTTCAACTTTGTGGCAAATAGGAAGCTTTTAATCTCAGAACACTTAAGAAATTTGGGTTTTAAGAAACCATAACCCGAAGGTAATACATGACTCTTTACAAAGAAACTTCCTGTCATGCTCTTTTGCTGTGGCTTTTTCCCCACCTACCTAAACCTCATGAAAGTAAAAATACTGATCAATCATGCAAAGTGGGACTTGTCTAAAATAACTGAAATGTGATACAATATGAGTGTTAGGAATGCATAGCAGCAGGCAGTGGTTATCAATCCAGGAGATCACTCATTAATATTGGGCGCTGGGTGATAGAGGGTCATGCCTGGAACGTCTGCATTGTGTCCTGACAGCCCAGCATCCACTCGTGCCCTTCAGCAGCCACCTCAGCTTAAGTAGCCTGATTGTCAGTGTGATCCACAGGCCCCAGTTAGCAAAGACAGCGGACACAGCTCTGTGCTCATGGGCCCAGAGAAATCGGGTAGTGAGCATTAGAAAACGTGAGTTCGTTTTTCTGTGATCACTTTCACTTTTTTTCCTCAAGTAAAAACTTTATAAAACAAACTCTCATGTACCCTCTCAACCCCCTTTAAAAATTGTCTTTCAAGTTGGCTGGTTGAGGGATGATAGTTTTGTAGTGTAGAGATAGTATGAAGCAGGGATAACCTGGAGGCTGAGGGATGAGTTTTAACCATGTTGATTCTGGCAAATACAGGAAATCAGAATGGACAGATGACCAATGGTGTTACATCCAAGCCCGCAACGTGTTCAGTTCTACTTTCATTCCTCTCTCTGCTGCTTCAATTAATTCATTAGACACCAACTTATTCTAAAATTATGTACTAACTATGTGCGAGGCATCTGAAATAGAAAGGGTGACTCCAGGGGGTGCCATGGGAGACTTGGAGAACACCACAAAGACTCCTGCAAAAAGTGACATCTGACGTCTAAAGGAATAGTGACTCCAGGGTGCTAGGGCTGACATTAATGAAGGAGTGGAATTCTAGATTGGAAATGTAATCTAAAACTCAAGTGATTGCTGGCAAAATCCAGTTACTTTCAGAAGCTTAATCTTTGAAGTCAGTCAGATATTGAAGAGGCAGTGTTGATGCCACCTCACTGCCTCCTGGGTGCGAATCACTGGCCCGAGCCTGCCAGGAAGGAGAGCTAGCATTTCTGCTGGTTCTCCAGACTAATACTGGAAGTGAGTTTTCACACTGTGTGGGGGGCCACAGATGCACCTGACCACGGAGTTCTCACTGTGGGCTGCACTGAGCCCACCAGGTAGGCAGCAGTGAAGCCACACACAAGTAGAAAGGATCCCACTGCATCCCTTCATGCCCTCTCTTGGGGAGGGCTGTGATACGGACAGAGCTCACAACAGAGATTGTGGCTGCAAGCAAATGGAGCTGAGTCCACATCTTCCCCAACCAACCCTAACACAGCTCCGTTGTCCCCCCTGTACATCGGAGCTGGGGATGCCCTGCAGTAGCAGGAAAAGCACTCGGGGGCTGGTGAGCCACTCCTTGCTCTCACCCTTCCTGAAAGAACCAGACACTGGGACACTCCTGGTCATTATTCGTGACATTCACGCCATCGGTGAGCACAGTGCTTTGCTTCTTACACTGTTTAGTACCCTCGACCCCACATTTATGTACCATAACCCAGACTGCCCACCTCACTGGGTCATTGTGAGGATTGAATGAAAAAGCGCTTTCCTTATTAACTTTAAAGCACCATCTAAACATAGATTATTTATGTTATTTTATGGCCATCAATCAGCACAGAAAATCCCACGAGGCAGGTAAGGCAGGAATTATTAACTCTCATTTTTGAGTTGAAGGAACACCAAGCACAGGGAAGAAAATGCAATGTGCAGACCAAGAAAAGTTATGGATGGCTCTATTTCTGGAAGAAAGGGAATGGAACAGTAGATTTTACAAACTCTCTACTAATCCAACAATTTCAAGTTTAAATCATATGGTTTGATTTAAATTTACTTTTTCTAAGTCTCTAAGCATATCTCCTTCTTCACTTCATAAACAGTAAATTTGGAATGGCTATCACTGGGAACAATGAAGACTAAATCAAACTGCAGACTCTTTTTCCAGTGAAAAGCACGTGGGGCAGGTGGGCAGGTATGGAAACTTCTATGAGCACAATGTTCTCTCACCTTTGGCTGGAGGGCGGAGCAGTTTCTGAACACCAGAGCATCTTTGTTCCTGTCTGCTCTCAAGTGGCTCTGCTCTAACCTGACATCGATCCCCCTGTGAAGTGTCTTTGTCACTTGCAGCTTTAAGTGCTGTCACAGCCGTGGGCTGATGGAAAGGGGATGGCGTGTTTGGGCGTCCAGGATCATGACTGTGGCTAGAATTCTCCACTGAAGGAGCCTTATCTCGATGAAAGGAGCCCAGTGGCCCGACACTAGGAGTGGTTTTGCCATTTGCGTTAGCTACAGGGCACTATAGCATTTAAAGCTTGCTGGTCTGTCAGCTAGCCAGCTTAGCTGGGCTTTTGTAGGTGAGGTCCAAGGGAGAAGGATGGAGAGTGGATGGATTTTAATCAGACCCATCTAAGCCCAGGTAGGGGAGGTCATGCTGAAAGCAGCCCCTCCTTCAAAACGGGAAACACTCCTAAAAGCACCAGGCAAGACCCATGTTGAAAGACTAGGACATGGTTTTAGAGATGATGACCTAAATCTGGGACTGTCCCATCCATGACTTTGACCTTGTGCAATTATGACAAGTGTTCCTTCCCACTCTCCGGAGCGACACTCGAATTTTATATATAACACTATGCCTAGGATGTTACAATGTCCTGACACAGATCATCCAGTAATACACTCCTGAGCCGCATCTACTGAGCATCTATTAAGTGCCAGGCACAATTCTACATGCATTAACCTTACTTCAATCTCTAAATCAGCCCCACCATGCAGGTGTCATCCTTCCCATTACACTGCTGAGGAAACTGAGACAGAGTGGTTACATAAGTTGCCTAGAGCCACCCAGTAAGAAAGTGGCTAAGCTCTGGGCACCTGGGTGGCTTAGTCAGTTAAGCATCCGACTCTTGATTTCAGCTCAGGTGACGATCTCACGGTTTGTGGGTTCAAGCCCTGCCTAGGGCTCTATGCTGATTGTGCAGAGCCTGCTTGGTATTCTCTCTCTCCCTCTCTCTCTCCTCCTTGCCCACTTGTGCTCTGTCTCTCTCAAAATAAAATGAAAGAAAGAAAGAAAGAAAGAAAGAAAGAAAGAAAGAAAGAAAAAGAAAGAAAGAGGCTAAGTTCTACCTCACTCCCATGACCAGGTTCTTATCATTATGCCATAGCCACAACTGTCATCAAGGTAGGATCTTGGGGTTCCAGTGAATCCCCACCACACAGCTGAATGGCTATCTGCAGTTGGGACCTGTTGGTGGCCCTTTAGAGGGCTCTTAGTGAATGGCAGAACCATTGTTATCCTCAGCTTGTCGACTGACTTTCCGAGGAATGAACCGTTTCTCAGGGTTCCCATGCACATAGTGATGTGTAAGGTCTTCCCACCTAGTTTGGAAAGGGAATACAGTGACCAGAAGCAACATGCCTTCAACAAGTAACTTGCTGGGCTGAAAACAAGGGTGCGAACCCCTCTGACTTTGAGTGGTACACAGTGTTCTAAGAGACACCTTACATTTATATATTTCCTACAATACCAGAGAGCTGTGCCTCTGCAGAGTAGGCATCCAATGTGTGGGACAATTTGTAAGATTTTAACAATGCCAGAAAAATGGAAAAAAGAAATAACTCCTTGGGTTCCCCATTTCTTGGGAATTCTAAGCAATTGTGACATAAGCAGGTCTTTAACAACACTGGAGAACCAGATTGCGAGAGGATATCATGCCTTGGTGCCAGGACATTTTTTGGATAAGGTGTTGACCCTCAAATCTGACCTCAGTGAGGATGTCTATCATCACAGGGATCGGCTTGGGAGCACTTGCGCACGCATCAGAACCTTCACTTGGAGGATCTCGAGTTGTGTCCCCTTGGGTCCTCTGTGAGGTCTTGGCTCTTTGCTCTTCAGACTTTTAGGTGTGACTGTGAATCTGCCACAAAGGGGTTCCTGCCACTCTGCAGATGTGTTTCCCTCCTGAAGTTCAGCTGTAAGAGCCCTCAGGGAGGAGAGTGATTTAAATGGTCAACCTAGTGGACTTGCTATCCACACACCTGTTTGTCACTTGCAATCATTCTGAAAGGCTTCTTAGTGTGACTACAGCAAGCTGGCTCATCATTTCCTTGGTCTCCACAGTGGGACCCAACCTCCCACAGCGCTGGCTGCAGCCTCAGACTGGAGTTCTGAAAGGTTTCTCAGAGGAAACACCGTGACCTCCAAAATGGTGGCAAGAAGCCACAGAGTACTTGTGGGGCTTCTGCCTTCTCATTTGAGGGTGAAAGTGAGGGTGGGACATGGGTGAAGCCCAGAATGGGAGTTCAGGGAGTATGAAAAGCCACATACCTTTGGCTTTTTGTTTTTTGTTTTTTTTATTGCTACTGTTTAAGGAAAGAGAAATATTCATCTACCACAAAACAAAGGTATTTTTTTAAAACATTGCCTAAAAGAATGTTTTATCCAAAAAAAATAATGTTAGGATACAATTATGGACATAATTAAAACACCATTTCAAAGGTGGAACTGGTCAAAATGACAACCGTCTAAAAAAAACGAAACAACTTCCTTCCCTTAGTATCAAGATGGTAGACGAACTCACCTGTTGCTGCTAAAACTCTATCCCGACTCTTTTAAAGTCTGTGTCAAGGGCCTGATCCTTTGACTCTATTCCAAACTCCCCAAACAGTAGGTTCTCTTCTTTCATAATTGTTTCACCTGCTGTCAGCAGTATGGCTAGGATTTTAAATCTCCTAAGGAGCCTGTATAAAATTTCCTTTATATTGCTCCGGTTAAATTTCTGTTTCTTTTTCCCTCTGAGTCTCTGAATCAGGGCATGCACAGTGTGGCCCTCACAGGCATCTTTTGTATTTTGGACTCACATAAGATCTTTTGGATACCTTGATTGTGGGACAATTAGACTCAATAAAACAAGGAAACAAAAGAAAGCCCATTCATTCCTCCTCCTATGGCTTCTCAAGAAGGTCCCAGGACTGTGACTCTTTATCCAGTCTCTGCTTCTTTATTTCCAGACTACAAGATGTAAAGGACTATCTTAAACAACAAGGAAATGTGCACCTACATTAGCAATTAACATCAACTCCCTTTTACAATCATTCCATTTTCCCTCCTGCTGTTCTAGGAAAACCTGAATTAAAAAGCCTGGTGCTGCTCAAGGGCAATTAATAGCACTGAGATGACAAAAGATCTTATAACAGCTGACAAAGTGGCCCTGGGAGGGAATTGGGCCCGGGCTCAAAGTCACGGTGGGAAGCGTGTGCCCTGTGCAGCATGCGCTTTATGCATGAAGAATGAAAAGAGTTTCATCACCCAGGATAATGCAATTAAAAAGTACACCACCAGAACCCACCCCATGCCAACTTGTTCAAAATTGGGCCTCAGACCCAGGGGCCGAATTGAAATTCGAAGCTTCGACATCTACATCGGCAGGGAGGGAGGAGTTGGGGGTTGATCTGCCTCCTTATGCAGACAGGTGCCTGTTAGCTGAGCAGAGGGACATATGTTCATTGCCTATGGTAAGAAATGATTAGAGGGCCCAGGATGGGTGGACCGGGGGAGACACAAGCAGTGTCAGAGGAGAAGCTAATTAAAAGCAGGTTCTCAGGTCTCTTTGTCCTCCGCGCTCAGTGTTTCTGCCCTATGCTGTACACACACAATTTAACATGCACAGAAAGGAGAGCCACCATCTCTAATTGCCGGAAAACGACATCGCGTTTGTTGTCCCGAGCGCAGTTTTGCCCAGGTGGAAATTGTTTTCCCGATTAGAGCACTCTGCTGCGGACCAGAGTGCGGCTGGGAATTTTTTTCTAATCTTATTGAGATGAGACCATTCAGGCTGCTGATTACTGACACAACAGAGTAATCTTTCTAGACAACTGCTATGACCCTGGATTGGCAAGAGCAGGGAGGAAAAAGAAAGGCCCCCTTCACTAACCAGAGCCCCATGAGATGAAACAAGGTCGGGAGGAAAGCTTGGTCTAGTCAGTCGGTTGAACTTCCGCTGAGGTCGTGATCTCACGGTTTGTGAATTCAAGTCCAGCATCGGGCTCTGTGTAGACAGCTCGGAGCCTGGAGCCTGCTTCAGGTCCTGTGTCTGTCTCCCTCTCTCCCTGCCCCTCCCCTGCTCAAGTTTTCTCTCTCTCTCTCTCTCTCTCTCTTTCAAAAAGGAATAAACTTGAAGGAAAGAAAGGGAAGGAAGGAAGGAAGGAAGGAAGGAAGGAGGGAAGGAAGGAAGAATGAAAGAAAGAAAAGAAGGTCAGGGGTATGTAAGCTTGGCCCACTTTCTGTTGCTCGGTTGTGGTGACCCAGCAGTGATCTGGAAGCTATCCTCCTTCCACTGCATGATGCTCACCCTGCAATATTGACACTTCAGACTCTGACTCCTGTCTCCAAGGTTACTCCTAATGGCATCCACGTTCCACCAGCAAGTCAGACTAACCAAGTTGAGCTTAAATCAGCAGGCATTGTGCTACAGTTGGCTGTGAAGGACTCACATCGGCTTGTTCTCATGAAGGTCTCTATGCAAAAGGACAATTTCAAGGCACTCTTCTACCCAATCCCAGATTTTCTTTATGAAATTGTGGTGGGAAAGAGTAGAGGGACATGAAGAAATATACTCACACACACAACTGAGGCAGCCAAAGAGGTTTGGGCTACTGTAATAATGATAGCTAAAATTCACTGAGAGCTGCCTCTATGCCAGGTACTGTGCTAAGCCCTCATGTGCATGCTCTTTTTTAGTGTTCACAATAAGCTTGTAGGGTAAGTCCTTTTACAGTGTCCATTTTACAGCTTGACAAGATTAAAGACACATGGCTAGAAAATGGCAGAGCCAGAATTCAAACTGGCTAGACTGTCTTTGGACTTGACCCCAGCTCCTAACCAAGACCCCCAGGCTGAATGTATAATGTGTACAAAAAGAATCAAAGATTCTTCACGATAGGTCCCATTCTAGTTAACAAAATCGGATGGAAAAAAACAACTTCTACAATTTGTTATGAATGACTGATGTAGCCAGACCAAAAAATGGGCACTCCTAAGCAGTCACCATTTATGTCTGCACCTTCCTGTGTAATTATCTTGTACACAGCACAGCTACCTGGCCTCTGGTTTAACAGTGGTTCACATTTGGAGTTCCTTGGGAAAGACACAGAGTTAGAGCCTGAAACCTAGAGCACAAGGAGGTAATTATTTCCAGGATTCCATTCAATATGTGCCTAGAAAGGTAGAGAGGGCAGGGAGGAGGTGGAAATAGGAAGGTAGAGAGAATTTATTTTAAAAGGTGCAATTCCTTTGTGGAAAGTTTTCATATCTATATAAATGGTAGCAGGTGTAGAAAGAAGGCCCACTCTAAAAGCTAAAGCTTTGCTCTCTTCCGAATGAATCGTCTTCTTGTTTATACTCTATTGGCAATTAATGATACACCATCCCATAACATTTTCATTACTGCTGTCTCGTGCTATGGTCTTCATCTTTTATTGTTGAATTCCTCATGTATTATTGACCTGTCTTCCTAATTATATGGTAAGTTATTTGAGAGGGGAAAATGAAGTTTTTTCCTTTTTTAAAAGATTTTATTTATTTATTTTGAGAGAGAGAGAGAGAGAGAGAGAGAGAGAGAGAGAGAGAGAGAATCCCAAGCAGGCTCCTCACTGTCAGCACGGAGCCTGCTGTGAGGCTCAAACTTATGAACCATGAGATCATGACCTGAGCTGAAGTCAAGAGTTAGACATTTAACTGGCTGAGCCACGCAGGCACCCCAAAAATGAATTTTTTAAATTACTTACAACCCCTATGGTACTTAACAGAAAACCTAGTCCATATCTGTTGGTAGATGAAATAAGATGTTTGTGCTCATTTTTCTCCTAGCTTGAAGTAACAAAAGGAATTTAGTCTGAGACACGCCAGAGGAACTCAGAGGAGGGTAGTAGAAAGAGCTTCTTTCTTCACTACTTTCCAGCACTTCATTTATGCATCCATCCATCTGTTGACCTATTTATTCAATGTTCCTAGAATTATGCCAACAAGAAGGCTACAAAAAAGTACACGGTCATGTCCTTTATGATCTCACAGAACCATAGGAAGGAGGAGAGGATCATGCCTGCTAAAATTCAAGGGAAAAATGAAAATTTGTATGGGTCTCAGTTCGCTGCTAACCACATCCTCACATGCTTATCTGTTAACTCATTCACTCAAGCAATAGATATTTGTTGAGTGTGTACTGGAGACTGGGATGCATGTGTGAACAGAATAGATAAAGACCTTATATTCATGAAGTTTGTAATCCAGTGAGTAAGACAAACATTTATAAAATAACGCCAATGATTATTTAATTATAAGTGCAAGTTGGGGCGCTAGGGTGGCTCAGTCTGTTGAGTGTCCTACTTCAGCTCAGGTCATGATCTCCCTCTTTGGGGGTTCGAACCCCACATCAGGCTCTGTGCCAACAGCTCAGAGCCTGGAACCTGCTTCAGATTCTGTGTCTCCCTCTCTCTCTGCTCCTCCCCTGCTCATGTTCTCAAAAATAAATAAACATTAAAAAATAATTTAAAAAAAGAAGCACAAATTTATATGGGAGGATAAATGCAAGGAGCATTTCTAACCTAGGTTTGGCCAAGAGGATGGAAGCCAGAAAAGCATTTCCTGTAGAAGTTTCATTGACACTGAAACTTACAGGCTGAGTGGAGGAGTAGACAAAGGAGAAGGTAAAAAAATGGAGAATTCCAGGTATAGCAGTTGAGTGGCCTTAAGGTGGGAAAGAATTTGTCACAAAAGAAGAAATTAACTAACACAAGTGAGGAGAGTATGGGGGTGGAGTGGATGTTGGTGGAGCCAGATGAGGCTAATCAGTGGGGCATGGCCAGATCATGCAGGAGGTCATGGGTTGGGGTTGAGTTGTTTTTATTTTAGTTTTAACATCTAGCATTCAACTTGTCTTTCTATTTGGGGGCATCTCTCACCATGCATGACATCTGAGGTATCCATAGCTATGTCACCTGTTACAGAGAATGAAGGAGGGAGATCTTCCTTTTCTCATCCTCTGGCATCCAAGACATTGTCATAGAAATTCTGTCCAATTACTCATCTTGGATCACCCTGAATCTTTGAATATGAAGCAAGCAATGCAAACTCAAAGGAAGAGTTTAAAACTCACTCATGGCAGTTGCATCCTGTGGCATCAAGCAGTGGCAATATCACTATCTGGTGCCCTGTCCTTCTAGACTATTCCTTCCATCTGTCCTCCAGAGCCCATTTTTTTCTTTTTATTCCCCAAGCATCAGGGAGTCTATGAGTCTGCTATCAAACTCCCTGTCTATCTAACTTCATCAGAGCTAATTCCAATTGGTTGTAACTCAGGTTCTTGACTGGTAAACAATGATAAGAAGATTAGTTTTTAACTTAAGGACAACAGAAGTTTGTTCTATCCACATTTCTACCCAAGGTTCTATCCAAGTGCTCCGTCCAACTGGAATATCACCAAAGGTTCTTTATAGTTTTCAAACCACTTCCACATGACCCATTTGTTTTTATAGCAACCAAAGGGTTAGGTACTACCATCTCCCTTTTATTAACCAAAAAGAGAATGGAGTTGGAAGAGTCCAAGTGATTTCTTTCTGCTGTGAAACAGCTAATTAATGGCAAAACAATTATATGAGGCCAGGTCTTCTGGTTTCCTGTGCATCACTCCTTCTGCTACCTCTTGCAGTGGATGCAAGACCTGTGGTGTGGGAAGAAAAGCAAGTGTCATGACTTCTGTGTCAGCAGCAGAGGCACACTGTCCAAGCTGTACACATGAACTTACCTGTGGACATTCTTGCAAACTCTGTATTCACACCCACCATTATTTGTATTGGATAGTAGATTTACATGAGAAATAAGGTAACATCCCCAGAACACAGTCTGTCTGGAAAGACTTCTCAAGCACAAAGCTGCAGTTAGGAATGTATAGGTTCACAAATGTATGTAGCTGCTGAGACATCCATTCTCAGAGAAAAGTTTGAAGCTTGAAATCATAAGATGCAATAGGTTCACAAATGTATGTAGCTACTGAGACATCCATTCTCAGAGAAAAGTTTGAAGCTTGAAATCGTAAGATGCAATACAAAAGAAAATGTATATTGGTAAACAGATTAAGCATGGTATTATGTAGCCTGCTGGGAAGCAGCAAAGATAGAGAATCAAAACAAGCTTTGACTTGAGACCCAGAGATAGTACTTAGCTTGTAGGACTGCTGTAAGGATTAAACAAAGTGGCACATGGAAAATTCTTAGCACAAAGCCTAATACAGGGTAGATACTCTATTAGATGTTTATTCCCCTGCTTTGTTTCCAGAGGCATCAGAAAGCAAATGGAGATTGTCCCCTAGCTAGATAGGGGTCAGAGATAATCTGTAGCTTAGCAGACCATGGTTCAAACTCAGATCTGTCAGGCAGAGGCTATCAAAAGAGGCTAGGGGCACCCAGAGGAACAGAGAGAAGTCAGCATCAGTCTACTCCCTCATTCTCAAGACCAGCCACATTGCTGAGACTTTGTTTCTAATAATATATCTAGAACTTAAATGACCTATTCAACCTTCAGGGGTGTGAGGGTAAAGAAACTGGTGTGTTACTTGAAATATAATACACAGAAATTCTTCCAACTTCTCTTATTTTTATGCTTTTCCATAAAAAACAATTGAAATGATTGTTTTTTTTTTTTTTCTTTTCAGGGAAAGAAACAAAAGGTTTTTTAAATCAGTAAAGAGTATTTTCTATTAAAACTAAATATTTTTCTAAAAGCAAATTTTATTTTCCCAAATATTTGACAAGAGCAAGCTGTAAAATTCTGAAGGAGTTCAGTCAGCTGTGCAGATTGACTTTTGAAGTGTAAAATAAACCTTTACTTAACAGATGTCAGAACTGTGACTTTGAGAGATAATGACAGTTTTTATAGTAGGTTGGTGACAGAATTTCTAAGAAGAATGAATAAAGTTTTGGTGCCAAGTTTGGGGAAAAAATGACAACATGATTATTAAAAATTGACTGAGTTGAGGAAAGCAAAAATAAGTGTTTTAATTTATTTGATTAGACAGCGTAAATTGTTCCGTAAATACCAGCAAAATACACTTAACAAAAGGATAGGCTGTACCATCAAGTAAGGAGAGTAACTCAAAGGCCCTACCTTCCTCCAAAACTGCCATGAATGAAGTTTATTTCAAATCATTTCAAAGGTCTTAGACAAGGGATCAAACAGTCCTGGAAGACTTTTTTTTTTTTTTTTAATTTTTTTTTCAACGTTTTTTATTTATTTTTGGGACAGAGAGAGACAGAGCATGAACGGGGGAGGGGCAGAGAGAGAGGGAGACACAGAATCGGAAACAGGCTCCAGGCTCTGAGCCATCAGCCCAGAGCCTGACGCGGGGCTCAAACTCACGGACCGCGAGATCGTGACCTGGCTGAAGTTGGACGCTCAACCGACTGCGCCATCCAGGCGCCCCTCCTGGAAGACTTTTTAATAACTACTTTCAGATTCTACCCCTCTAGCAGCAAATACAGACAACTCTGCAATACTGACAAGCACATTCTAACTGGATGATGTAGGGTCAGCAGTCCCTGCAAATATTTTAGGTAAAATCAAATACCCTCAAGGGGTGCCTGGGTGGCTTAGTCAGTTAAGCATCTGACTTTGGCTCAGGTCATGATCTCACGGTTTGTGAGTTCGAGTCCTGAGACAGGTTCTGTGCTGACAGCTCAGAGCCTGGAGCCTGCTTCGGTTTCTGTGTCTCCTTCTCTCTCTGCCCCTCCCCCACTTGTGCTCTGTCTCTCTCTCTCTCTCAAAAATAAATAAATGTAAAAAAATTTAAAAAAAAAATCAAATACCCCAGGCCCCATTCCACTCTCTCACAGTCTTTCCCAGGGCAACCTGCCTGTGACCAGGCCACCTCCAGAAGCAGCTCCAGTCCTGCCTCTGTACGAAGGCTTCTTGGACTCCTCTGTTCCCCAGACAGTCCTTCTATCCTGAATAGAGAGGGCCCTGGAATAGTCTGCGTTGCAGCATTCAGCATTGGCCAGTGATGGTCTTATTGAGCCAGAATCTCCCAACCTTTTTACTGTAGGCAACTTCCACTATGATGCCTCCCAGGAGATGATACTCAGGGGATGCCAGCTTCATGTAGGGATTCTGTTCTTTTCTGGACAGGTGAATTTGGGGAATAAAATAGACAACTCCAGAATATTCTGAAGGCTAAAGCCTTTCACATTTAGTGATTTTTGAAATGGTTGAATTGAAATCAAACATCATGATATCTGATTTCCATCTGTTCTTTTTTTTTCTTTTTCTACCTTTTGTAGGTTTAATTAAGGTTTGTAGGTTTAATTAAGCAATTATAATTCAATTTCAACTCCTCTATTGAATTATTTAACTTCTTTAAAATAATTGTTAGTGGTTGTCTTAGGATTTACAATAAAAAATTTAAATAATTTGTGTTTGACTTCAAATAAATTATACTGCCTCACGTGTAGGGTAAGCATCTTTATAACAATCTATTTCCAATCCTGCCTTCCCAACCTTTCCTGGATTGTCATTAATTTTACTTTTACGTATGCTGTAAACATGTAATACATTGTTATTACTTTTGCTTTCTATAGTTACCTTTCACTTCCTTTTATTCTTTTTCCAATGCTCTTTATTTCTTTGTGTAGATCCAAGTTTCTGAGTACTACATCCCTTTTGCCTGAAGAACCTCCTTACTATTTCTTATGAAGTAGGTCTGTCACCAGTGAATTCAGTTCTTTCAGTTTTTGTCTGTTTGAGAAAGTCTGTTTCAAGTTCATTTCTGAAGGCTATTTTCTGTGGATATAGAATTCTGGGTTGACAGTTTCCTTCAGCATTTCAAGCAAGGCACGCCATTATCTTACTGCGTGTTCTCTGATGAGAAGTGTGCTATAACTCTTACCCTTGTTCATCTGTAGATAATATACCTTTTTTTTTTTTTTAGGTGTGGCTGCCTTCAAGATTTTCTTATTGTCTTGGTTTTCAGCAGTTTGAAAAAGATATGCCTATATGGTTTTATTAGTGTGGGTATGCTTGCATTTATCCCATTTGGCATTCTCTGAGTTTCTTGAATCTGTGGTTTTGTGTTATTAATTTTGGAAAATCTTCTGCTATCATGTCTTCAAATATTTTTTCAGCTCCATTCTCTTTCTCTTCTGTGATTTCAATTGTGCATATTTTAGACCATTTAATATCATCTGAAATTGTTGAATGCTATGTTCTGATCTCCCCCTCCTCTAATTCTTTTTTTCTTTTGCATTTTATTTGGGAAATTTCTATTGCCCTATATTCAAGGTCATGGATTCCTTCCTCGTCTGTATCAAGCCTACTAATGAGCCCATGGAAGACAATCTTCATTTCTGTTGTTGTGGTTTTTGTTTTCCAGCATTTCCATTTTATTCTTTTTATTGACAAGCAATGTTACATTAGTTTCAGTTGTACTACATAGTGATTCAACAAGTCTGTACGTTATGCTATACTCACCACAAGTGTAGCTACCATCTGTCTTCATACACCACTATTATAATACCATTGACTGTATTCCTCATTCTGTGCCTTTTATCCACGTGACTTGTTCATTCCATAACTGAAAGCTGTATCTTACACTCCATTTAATTCTTTCTCATGGTTCTCTTGTCTCTGCTGACATTACCTATTTGGTATTGTATATTGTCTATCTTTTCCATTAAATTCCTTAACATATTAATAAGTTATTTTAAATGCCACACCTGTGTCATGTCTAAATCTGGTTGTAATGGTTACCCTTCAGACTAGGTATTTCCTTGCCTTTTCTTAGCCTGATAATATCCTGTTGTCAGAACCTGAGTATGTTGTAGAAGGTAGTAGATGCTGAGGTAAATACACTTTATGCTTGAAGATAAACATCTCATTTCTTCTGCTAGTCCTCCCTCAGCTTAATTTAAATAAAATTGACATATAGCATTGACATATAGCAATGTGATGATTTGATATATGTATATGTTATAAAATGATTACCACAATAAAGTTACTTAATATATCCATCACCTCACATAATTACATTTTTTCTTTGTGGTGAGAACATTAAAGATTTATTCAAGTACATAACACAGTATTATTAACTATAGTCACCATGCTGTACCTTAGATCCCCATTGTTTATTTGCCTTATAACTGGACGTTTGTACTCTTTAATCAATATCTTCCCTTTTACCCAGCCTTTGGCAATTCTACTCTCTTTATATGAGCTTATCTTTTTCTTTTTAGATTCACATGTAAGTGAGATCATACAGTATTTGTTTTCTCTGGCTGACTTATTTCATCTACCATAATGCCCTCAAAGTCCATCCATGTTTTCACAAATGGCAGGATTCCTTCTTTCTAATGGCTGATAAAACATTCTGTTATGTATATTTACCCACATTTTAAAAACCCATTTATCTGTGAATAGACACGTTATTTCCATATCTTGGCTATTGTAAATAATACTGCAATGAACATGGGAGTGTAGATATCTCTTTGAGATGATGATTTCATTTCCTTTGGATATATACCCAGATAGGATTGCTGGACCAGATAGTAGTTCTACTTTTTAATTTCTTGAGGAACCTCCAGAACATTTTCCATAGTGGATCTACCAGTTTACATTCCCACCAACAATGGGAATGAGGGCTCCCTTTTCTCCACAACCTCTCCAATACTTGTCTTTTATCTCCTTGATAATACTATTTTAACAAGTATGAGGTGATATCACATTGTGGTTTTGATTTGCATTTCCCTGATAATTAGTGATGTTGAGAACCTTTGTATGTCCCTGTTGGCCATTTGTATGTCTTCTTTGGAAAAATACCTATTCAGTTCCTTTGTTCATTTTATTATATTTTATTTTTTTTTTAATTTAAATTCAAGTAAGAAATCATACAGTGTAGTCTTGGCTTCAGGAGGAGAGCCCAGTGACTCATCTCTTACATGGGACACACAGTGCTTATCCCCAAAAGTGCCCTTTTTAATGCCCATCACCCAGTTAACTCATGCCCCACTCACCACCACCCCTCTAGCAACCCACAGTTTGTTTTCTGTATTTAAATTGAATGATGATGATGCTAATGATGATGATGATGATGAAGATGATGATGATTTGCTATCCAATTGTATGAGTTTCTCATATATTTTGAATATTAACCCTTTATCTGATGTATGATTTACACTTCCCATTCAGGTGAATGCTTTTTCATTTTGTTGATTGGTTTGTTTTGTTTTGTTTTGTTTTGTTTGTTCTGTTCTGTTTTGTTTTTTTGTGGTGAAGAAATTTTTTAGTTTGATATAGTCCCCCTTGTTTATTTTGCTTTTTAATTTGTGTTTTGGTGTCATATTAAAAAAATCCCAATGTCAAGGGATTTTTTCCCTTTGTTTTTTTCTAGAATGGCGTCTATGGTTTTGAGGGTTATATTAAATCTTGAATACATTTCAAGTTAATTTTTGTGAGTGGTGTAAGATAAACACCAATTTCATTATTTTGCAAGTAAATATCCAGTTTTTCCAAAGTCACTTATTGAAAAGACCATATTTTCCCAATGAATATTATTGGCTTTCTGGTAAAATATTAGTTGACCCTAAAGGCATGGATTTATTTCTGGGTTCTATATTCTCTTCTATTGGTCTATGTGTCTCTTTTTTCTGTTTTTGTAAAAAATTCCATTGAAATTTTGATAAGGATTGCATTGAATCTATAGATGGCTTTGAATAGCATGAACTTTAAAAAATATTAATTCTTCCAATCTATAATCATATAATATCTTCCCATTTATTTGTGTCTTCTTCAATTTCTCTCATTAATGTCTTATAGTTTTCAGTGTACAGATCTTTTACCTCCTTGGTTAAATTTATTTCTAAAGATTTTATTGTTTTTGATGCTATTATAAACAGGATTGTTTTATTTACTTTTCTTTCAAATAGTTCATTGTCAGTGTATTGAAATGTACCTTATTTTTGGATGTTAATTTTGTATCCTGCAACTTTACTGAATTCATCAATTAGATCTAATTGTATTTTGGTGAGGATTTTAGGGTTTTCTATATGTAAGGTCATGTCACTTGCAAACAGAGACAATTTTAATTTTTCCTCTCCAATTTAGATGTCTTTTATTTCTTTTACTTGACTAACTATCCTGGAGAGGTCTATCAGTACTGTGTTGAATAGGAGTGTGAGTGGGGGGTACTTTGTCTTGTTCTTAATCTTAAAGGAAAAGTGTTCGTTCTTTCACCATTGGGTATGATGTTAACTGTGAGTTTGTCATATATGGCTTTCATTATGTTGATGTATGTTACTTCTATATCCAATTTTTTGAAAGTTTTTATCTTGAAAGGGTGTTGGATTTTGCCAAATGTTTTTTCTGCATTTATTGATTATATCATATTATTTCTTCATTCTATTAATGTGGCATATCATGTTTATTGATTTGCTTATTTTGAAACACCCTTATATCCCAGGGATGAATCACACTTGATCATGATGTATGATTCTATTAATGTGCCATTGAACTCAGTTTCCTAGAATTTTCTTGAGCATTAGTATTCACCAGGGGTATTGGCCTGTAGTTTTATTTTCTAGTGTCCCCATCTGGCCTTGGTACCAGAGTAATGCTGGCCTCATAAAATGAGTTTGAGAGCATTCCTTCATCTTCAATTTTTTGGGAGAGTTTGAGAAAATTTGGCATTAATTCTTCTTTAATGTTCACAGGTAAAAATTTACTAGTGAAACCACCTACTGTTGGAGTTTCTCTCTTGAGAGGTTTTTGATTAGTGATCAGTCTCCTAACTCATTATTAGTTTGTTCAGATTTTCTATTTGTTCACGATTCAGTCTTGGTAGGCTTCTGAGAATTTATCCATTTCTTCTAGGTTACCTAATTTGTTGGAGTATGAGTGTTCATGCTAGACCTTTAAGGGCCTTTAGTATAGGGTTTTGTGTTACTATTTTCAGGAGTTTGGGCTATATTTGAAGGTCGTTATTGCTATAATCATCTCCAGTGCACCATAGTCTCAAATTCCTTTAATGATACTTGTGCTAGAATATGAGCTAATTGGCCAGAATAATTTTTCTCAATGTTTATTTTCCACTTGATTTTGAGTTCTCCTTCTATCTGTTCACCAGAAACTATCTTTTGCAGTGATCTCAGCTATGTGTTACTTTTACTCACTTGTTAGCATGGTGATGAAGAGTGGAAGAGGGGGCATTCCCTGATGCTCATTGAGCCTCGGTATGAGGCAAACATTGTGGATTTGAGTCTTGAGAGTGTGGCCTTTAAAGTACATTGCCCCTCTACCATCTATAATCTTAGACCTAGCATTGACTTCTGCCCTTCTCTAGGGTGGAGTTTTATTTATTTATTTTTCTCTTCTCTTCCCTCAGCTACTGTGGATTTTCTTCAGTGCTTTAAGCTGGCAATTTCTATTATTATTCTTTTTTCAGATTAAAGCTTTGGTACCATAGAAGAGATACTGGAGATGAAGCTGGGCAGAGTTTCAGCAGTGGCTACTACTCCCTACCCATAGTCAGCATGATGTGAAACTTTCTTAGGAATCTCTCCTATCTTCTGTCTGACTTCCTGGTAGTATCCATGGAGGAAAGGATTAGTAGAAGGTGAAAATCCTCCCTTGTCTACTACCCAGAGACTTCACACCCATATGTAGCCTTCAGTAATTTATTAAACTTTTTAAGCTCAATATTTATTTATTTATTTATGTGGCATTTGTCCTTGGTAAACAAGTGCATGAGTTCTTTTCTGTTTGTCCTTTCAGGCACTGGTCTGTCCCTGGATTTGACATTATTCCTTTGCCCTGTCACACCAGTTCTCTAACTGGTTCAAGAAAAGTTATTAATTTTGTTTAGTCAGTGTTTTTTCCCCCTTATTATTGTAAGGGCAGAAGCAAAGTGCTATCTAGTTCTCTACCTCTCTTAGCTGAAAACTTACAGCCCATGTATTGATTTTTAACACTGAACCAAACTTGGATTTCTGGAAATAACTCCATCTGATCACAAATATATTATACACACACACACATACACATGTATATATATATATATATATATATATATATATATATATATATATATGTATGTATTTGAATTCACTTTGCTAATATTTTGCAAGGGAGCTTTTTACATCTGTTCATGACTGATATTGTTTTGTAAATTTCTTTCCTTACAATTTCTTTGTCAGGTTTTGTGTTTAGGTTATTCCAAATTTTTAAACGAGTTGGAAATTATTCCTTCCTCTTTTAGTTTCTAAGAGTTTGTGCGCATTTGCATCATTCCTTACTTCAAAGTTTGCTAGCCATTGGGGAATCAATATACGTTGGTGGGAAGATTTTTTATTAGAAATCCAATTTGTCCAACAAATATAGGACGAGTCAGGTATTTCATTTTGTTTATTATTTATTTATTTATTATATTTATTATTTATTTATTATTTATTCATCTACTTGTTCTAAATAATCAAATTTATCACAAAAATTTGTCATCATATTACCTTATTACCCTTATAATGGCTGCAGGATTTCCTCTTCTTTTAATCCCAAGATTGGCAATACCTGTGTGTTTTTTTCTTTTCTTTTTTATTTTAATTTGTTGGATTATTTCTTCTAGGGACTTATCAGTTTTCTTGCCCTTTTCAAAGAATCAACTTTTGGCTTTGTTAATATCTTCTATTGTTTGTTTTTATTCCACTGAGTTCTATTATTATTTCTTTTATTTTACTTATTCACACTTTAAGTTGCTCTTTTTTCTTAACTAAAGACAAAACTGGGTTATTGATTTTCATTTTTTCTCCTTTCTATTAAGGCATTTAAAATGATAAGTTTCATTTAAAGTACTTCTTTAGCTACAGCCTACAAAGTTTGAAGTGTTGTGTTTTCATTGTAAATCAACTCAAATTTAAAATTCTCACTAGTAACTTTTAAAATTTAGTCCATGGATTTTTTAGAAATATCTTACTAACTTTCCAAACATTTTTGGCTTTTCTAGGCATCTTATTCATTTCTTATTTAATCTATTATTTTCAGAGATCATATGGTATAAGATTTCAATGTTTTAGAATTGATTAAATTTTATTTTATGGCTCAATATATGATCTATGTTGAGCCAGGTATAGACTAAAAGTATGTGTTCTCTGAAGTTGTTCATAATGTTCTATAAATGCCTATTAAGTTATATTGGTTGATTGTGTTCAGATCTTCTGTATCTTCATTGATTTTATATATATATATATAATATAATTTAATAATTACTGTGAGAGGTTGTTGAAATCTTCAACCATGGTGTGAATTTCTCTATTTATTTCTTTACTTTTGTCAAGTTTTGATTTTTGTTTTTTGAAGGTATATTATTAAGTCAATATGCATGTAGGATTTTTAAATATTCCTGATGAATTCGGTTTTTTATCAGCATAAATTGTTCTTCTTCAGATGTAGTAATACTCTTGTTCCTAAAGTTAATTTGATCTCATCTTAGTATAGCCATGCCTGCTTTACTTTGCTTACAGTTTTTATGATATATATTTTTCCATCCTTGTAGTTTCAACCTCAACTATATATTTATATTTAAAATACATCTCGTATAGCAGCATATCATTGGGTCTTGCATTTTTCAAATTCATTTTGACAATCTCAACCTTTATATTTGAGCATTTAGATCATTTGTATTTAATGTAATCATGATTATAATTGAGTTTAATTACTTTTAAATGATTAGTAAGGGATTATGATATATCCCAAACCTATCAAAGTCCATTTGAGTCAATATTATACCACTTTACACTTAATACCTCACACTTCCACTTCTGACTTTCCAATTCACACTTCACATCCAATTCTTCACCTTTTTTACAGTGTACAAATATAATACACCTGCCACAGTATGATTTCATTTACTCCCCTATGTTTGTGTTAATGTTGTCATGCTTTTATTTCTACATAATGAATAAATCCTACCTTACAATATTATTATGTTCATTTTAAATGATTACCTGCCATTTAGGAAATTATAGAAGGAAGAAGAAGCATAGTCTTTTCTCTTTATTCATTCTTTTATCATTTTTGGTGTCCTCAGTTTTTCCTGCAAACCCAAATTTCCATTTCCCTTCAGTCTTAAAAATATCCATAATTATTTCTTACAACTCAGGTCTATCAGAATAAATTCTTCCAGTTTTCTTTTATCTGAAAATGTCTTTGTGTATGTTAATATTGAAGGGTATCTTCTCTACACTGTAGTTTAGAATTCTGAATGTTTTTTTTTTTTTATTCTATTTCTTTTTGTTTTTAACGTTTAAAAAATCTTCTTCTGGGGCACCTGGGTGGCTCAGTCAGTTAAGCATCCAACTTTGGCTCAGATCATGATCTCACAGTTTGTGGGTTCGAGCCCTGCGTTGGGCTCTGTGCTGACAGCTCAGAGCCTGGAGCCTGCTTCAGATTCTGTGTCTCCCTCTCTCTCTGCCCTTCTCCCACTCATGCTCTGTTTCTCTCTCTCTCTCTAAAAAATGAATAAACATTAAAAAAATTTTTTTTAATCTTGTTCCATTGTATTCTGGACATCATTGTTTCAGATAAGAAATAAGGCATTATTTGTTTTGCTATTTCCCTCCTATGTAATTGTTTTTAATTTGGCTTATTTCTGTATATTTGGCTTTTAGAAATTTGACTATGACAGGCTTAATGTGGTTTATTTTGCATTTATCTTGCTTATGGTCACTGAGCTTCTTGAATGTGTAAGTTGATGTTTGCCATCAAATTTAGGAACAAATAAATAAATAAATAAATTTATTTTTTTTTAATATTTTTTTTAACAATTATTTATATTTGAGAGGCAGAGTATGAGCAGGGGAGGGGCAGAGAGAGAGGGAGACACAGAATTCAAAGCAGGCTTCAGGCTCCGAGCTGTCAGCACAGAGCCTGACACAGGGCCCGAACTCACAAACTGTGAGATAATGATCTAAGCCAAAGTCGGACGCTCAACCGACTGAACAACCCAGGTGCTTCCCCTTTTCTTTTTGAAAGAGAACTTTTTATTACAGTTATGTGCAGGACATTAGCCATTTGGTGGCCAGTTCTTTAGCCTTTGCCTTTTCCAACTTGGCAATGTGAGCCACCAGCTTTGGACCCAGGATGTTGCCTCCTTACTGATGGTGGATCTTACCATATCTGTCACTATAATTGGTCCTGATAGCTTCCACCAGCTTGGCCAGAGCTCCTCTGTCTTCCAAGTTAACCTCTGTGAAGCCAACAGTGTGCAGGTCTTCCTGTGGGCCAAATGCCCCAGCCTGGCCTTCCTTTTGATAATGCAGTAGGCAACTCCCATCTTATGACACAGGGCAGGCCAGAAAACCACCATCTCAATGGGATCCACATCAAGTGCAATCATTGCTACTGAGCCTTCTTGTTTTCCACCAAAGTTGTGACAATATTAACCCCAGCTCAAAGGACATGTTACCTCTTAGCAGGGACATTCCCCTTGAGGGAGATTTCTTCTTAGCCCCAGCCAACAATTTCTGATTCTTCTCTTGCTTTGTCTCTGGACTGTATTTGTGGGCCACCTTAAGTAGTTGAGTAGCTGTTTGGTGGTCCAAGCCCTGGGCGAACTGGTTAATTGTGGGAAGCACTTTAAGACATTAATAGAGAATAACCCTTTGACACTGCAGCTGGCTGTAGCAAGGCCATCTGACAAAGTGGGTAAGGTCCCTTTTGAGCTGGAAGTCTTGTCCAAAGCCAAAATTCGTGAGCCTTTTCTCAAACAGGGGATTGACTACCTTGTTGGCTTCCTGCTTCTTCATGACAGCAGGGGCTGGAGCCACCTTTTTCCTCTTAGCCTTCTTTCCTTTGGATCTTGGCTGGCTGGAGGAGAGAGCTATTTCTTAAAATATTATCATTCACTTTTTCTGGGGTTCTAATTCCAACAGAAGTTAGAAATTGTATATTATGCCACAGATTTCTGAGCATCTTTACTTTTCTCCCACCTATTTCTTTTTCCATTTTTCAGACTGGATTGTTTATATCAATCTGTCTTCTTGGTCCTGACTTATTTTCAGTATACCATTAATTATTTCTGAATTTTAAAAATCCTAAGTTATTGAAGTCTTGTTCAAGAATTCCATTTCCTTTTTTCTCTCTTTATTTTTTTTGTTTCCATCCCTCTGCTGAGACTCTCTAACAATTCATAATTATGACACTATTTTTCTTTAAATCCTTGAACATATTTATTATATCTGTTTTAATGTTTAGAGTACTAACTCCAATGTTGGCTTCACCTGAAGATACATTATCTGTTTTTTTTTCTTGATTATTGGTCAAATTTTTCTATTTTTTAAATATCTAGTAATTTTTATTGCATTCTCAACAGCATAGATGATAAATCTTAGAGTTTTAAGAATCTGTGATCTTCTTCCTGGCAAGTATTGACTTCTACTCTGGTAGACTGTCCAGTCATTAACTAATCAAGTTGAACTTGTGTACAGATGGTTTTATTTTAAGCTTTTTAAGGTCATACCTGTGGTAGGCTTTCCTCTGGGACTTGGTTCTTATTCCTAAAACAAGTGGCTTTTCTGCTGTGTCAAATGGATGCCAAAATGGATACAAGGTCTTTCCACTGAAACTGGACTAGAACCCCAGCATCTTATAGCTCTGTTCAACTTCTAGTAACCCAGTTACACTTTCTACTCTGTTGCTGCTCTCCAGCAAGCCATTCATTGCTTATCTTGTGCATACTCAGCTAAATCCTCTGCCATGATCTACTCCATTGCACGGCTGCCCTTCCCAGTGCCCTGTCTCACAGATTCTAGTTACTTTAAATGTCTTATACTTGATTTCTACTTTCTTCACTCAGGACGATCATCAAGCTCTGCTTGGGCTCCACCTCCCTAGGCCATAGTCAGGAAATTTTCCCTACGCAGAGATGGCATGATTGCAAGTTTACCTTCTCTCAGGGATAGCAGGCTGGCACTAACTGTTTTTCAAAGCCTGCAATAATTGCCTCATATATTTTGTCCAGTTTTATAGTTATTCTCAATAGGAGAGTTAGTTTTGCATCATTTACTGTATCATAGACAGAATCAGACTTTCCTGGCTGAGGATTCTTAAATGCAATCTGATTACTTACTGAGACCTATAAAGTTCTTTGATCTTCCTGTAATTATCTAGTTTATTCCTTGTCGCTGACCACTTCTCCAACCATAGCTTTTTCTCCCAAAAGTCTTCTCATACTTTTCCCCTTTGCTTACTTGCTGCTTGAAAAATCATGAGATTGTTTTGTCTAGAGTAGACATATGTGACTTCAAGAGCTAAAAATGGCATATGTTAGGGGCAAAATATGAACTCAGTTTTAACATACTTTTAAAGTCTCTACAGTACATCACATGAGTACTTGGGTTTTTATCTTTATTATTTCGTATCATTTACATTAATGAACACTTGAGTTCTTCTTAGTCCTATGCTAGGCACAGAATATGTTTTTAGGGTATAGAATAAGAAACTCTGTCCTAAGAACTTTGTTTACTTTGAGGGTAGGAATAAGGCTATTTCTAGATTGCCATTTCCATTCAAAGTAATTTGTGTAAATGCATGAATCCATCAAATTTCTTTCCTTCTTTTCCCTTTCCCTTCCTTTCTCTGTCCCATCCTTCTATTTCTCCTTCAACCAATATTTACAAATAGCCTCATAGGTGCTTGGAAGCCCAAAATATCAGTATCTTTTGGGGCATCCTATAGTTTCTTAAACTCTCAGCATTATCTTAAATTCCATGGCAGGACTAAAATTTCCCTAGAATTCTGCCATCTTTCCAGGAGCAAAACTAATGACAGTAATATTGGGTGTCTTCTGGTCTCTGGCCTAACTGATCAAAAGGAGGTATTTTGGCATCTTACTGAGGAATCTCTGTGAACAATCAGATACATGATTCATAAAAAGTGCTCTTGGGAGATCTATCCAAGAAGAACAATGAGTTCAGAACTTTTCTGTTCAATCAGGGACATCTTTGTCTGGATATGCTCTGAATTTTTATTTATTTGTTTAGTTTTCTCTTTATAGCAGAGATGATTTCAAGTATTAATCTGAAAACATCCCAGAATAGATCTAGCTGTCCAAGAAATAATGCAAAAATTCACAAAACAGTATTAATTTGTAGAATTTGGTAAACACACGTGATTGTGTTCTTTTTCTTTATTCTATTTCCATTTTTTCCATACTATTAACTCAAAGTAATATATAGTGATAGAGGTAAAGATGTATAAATATCATAGTATTCTTTCATGTAAGAGATTACTTTCTTCCTTTTAATATTACTTTTTATTACACTAATTATATTTTAACATAGGCTTACTGTTCAAAAATACACACTCCATAATCAGAGTAAAACATTGCCCTTAACTTCCTCTCTCAATTTGAATGGATTCCTTTTACTATATATGTATTTCATTTGAGTCCGGTTAAAATTTTTAAAATGTGCTGAAAATCACCTGTAGGTTTGAGGGAAACATCTAAAACTGAAATAGCAATGAGGCTTATAACTCTCAAGAACTTGGAGATCCCTGCCCTGTACTCTCAAAGTTTGATCCCTCTCAGATACTCGTTATATGGTGTCATTTCGACATTTAGAAAAATGACCTATGGTAGTCATACAGGCTACAGTGAAAAATTTTTTTTTGTTCATAAAATATTTGACTTTCCAGATCTTCTGATTCTAAGTTCAGTGTTTTTACTTTATACCAAGGCAATTCATTTTCACTTTTGCACTTCTTTCAAAATCTCTAATATTCTTCAATTCTAAAATCACTGACTGATGGCATACAAGTGTTAGTTTTTTAAAGGCACAGACTCTATTATTTTCTCTCCATTTTCTGTTTTGTTTTCATTACTGTAGAAATTTGTATCAATTTTTAGACAATTTGTTGTCCACACACCAAGATAAAAGTAAAGGATGGATGAGCAATTTCTTTACCCATTGACTCCACTCAGTGAGCAAGAGACTGTGCTGAGTGTATGCATGTGGCACACAGAATAATATTTCCAGCTGTGTCCCTAAATATGATGCATGAAAAGGAAAAAAGACACGCATTGGCATTTGGAAATTAATTCATACCTACATAGGAATGCAGGGTAGAGGTAACCAGCCCCCTATCACAGCAGTTAATAACTTTGTGTAGAGATGAGGGAGAAGAAGGCCTTGCTCTAAGGCCAAACCTAAAAAAGCTGTTTCTGACTATTACCAACCGAATCCCTTTACAGTTTCGCAATCATGAAAGGTTTTATAATTATTCTGTCTATAAATTTCTCTGTTCTACATGAACTCACTATGTGAAAGGGGCAAGGACTTGCCTTGTAGAAGAAAGGTAGTGTCTTAGGTAAACTGGTCTCCACTAGCTACAGTGCTAAGGTCTTCGAGACAATTTAAGTAATAGCAGATATTCGGTATGATGGTGATAATTTTTTTAAAGTTCTTTTCACCTACATATTCTATACCATAATCCTTTCATTGGATTCAGAATCCAGATTATGAGCAGATATGTTGGGTTTTTATTGATGAAATCTTCTTCTAAAGCAAAATATATAATTTGAGCTCAGGCACACATAGTTTATTACTAATTATACTCTCTTGATTGACAATATTGTTAATAACCAATGACCTAATTTGCATTATATTGTGGGTGTAAGAAGAGAATCAAAATGAAGAAAATAAAAAATTTGCCCTTTGCAGCACTGTGTTTCATGAACAGTATAAAACTCCTGCTGGTGAAACACGTGTTTCTACAAACATGAAGCCAAGAACAAACCACTGCAAATATTTAAACTCAATCAGACCAGTTATTAGACGTCGTGTAAATAATGAAAGGAAAAGAATGAGCTGGTTTGAATCATAAATAATTAAAGGAAAAATATCAGCTGACTTAAATTCTTTTTCTTAAATAGTCTGTGTAATTAGAAACAGAGATATTCTCATATTCTCTCTCTCTCTCTCTCTCTCTCCTTCTCTCCCAATCTTTTAAAAAGTCAGAATGCTGTGTCTTCTATATCTTCTCACTTAAAAAAAAATCTTGGAGTGTTTAAAATGTATGCAATTTCAACTTTTGATTGGTCATAAAAAATCATAAAACTAATTTAAATATGCACACTGATTAAAATATGAAATTAAGGATTAACTCCAATTTTATAATTGTGAGTTAACTACCCTTCTGTCAGGGATATTTGTTTTACTATCTTTATTTCAGAACTATACCATAAGGTCCTGTGAAGAATGTATTTAGTATGTTAAATATACAGTTATTCCTACAACTCTTTAAGATTTTTTTTTTTTACTTAGAGAAATATGGACACATGTGGGAGAAAAGAAAACCCAAATGAGACTAGAATAAAACAAAGAAATAAAGTAGGAATAAGAAAAAGTATTAAATAATGTACAAACAAAAAGATACCAGGGTGATTACAGAAAAAAACTATTAAGTAACTTTAGAATTATAATACTTTCAGGGTCACCTGTGTGGCTTAGTCAGTTGAGCATCCAACTCTTGACCTTGGTTTATGTCATAAACTCTTGATTTCAGCTCAGGTCATAATCTCACAGTTCATGAGTTCAAGCACCACATCGAGCTCTGTGCTGGTGGAGCATAGCCTACTTAGGATTCTCTCTCCTCTCTGCCCCTCCCCCACTTGTGTGCCCGCTTGCTTTTTGTCTCAAAAACGAAATAAATAAATGTACTTTAAAAATTGTAATACTTCCATGCCATTTTTATGGTTAACAACAATAACATAAAAGGTTTGGGGGATGATAATTTTGTCAAGTTGGAGGTTAAATTTTACCCAGAAAGAAACATAAAAGGACAGTATTTTCAAAAAGTTCCACACAATCTAGTTCTGGCACTCTCGCCTGATAAAGAAATGTTAACATTAGCAATACTTGTCAGTGCTTCTAACATTGAAAATGGTTAAAAACATTGCTGAAGGAAAACCACCCAGCAGGACCAACAGGTTCCTCAGCCTGCAGCTCTGTGCTTCCGCTGCTAGTCATGGCCTGCGCATTCTCTAGCATTTCACCTCCACAAATGAGCACCGCCATTCCTCAGCCCCCAGTACATCTGTTGTACAAGCTTCGGATCAGAGCGTAGAAATAGGGACAAATGCCACCCACTTCAGTGCACTTGCTGCTCTACCAACTGTTAGCAATTGTATGGCATGTTGTCTGCTTTCTCGGTCTCTCAGTTCATGTGTTTCTGGAAGGTAGCTGACAGGTAAAGAGTATGACTTTCCTGCCAAAATCCCCACCCCCACAGTGAAAGAGGTGGTTTTCTGTTCTCTAGAAATAAACAGAGAACATAAAGAAAAATATGGAAATAGGAAAAATCTGTCATAGCACTACCAGCCTGAAAATGACTAGAGAGACCATGTCATCCATACAGGCAGATATGTCAGCCAGTCATTCATTTATGCATTCAACAGATATATATTGACTAGATTGTGTGCAGAACTGATGTTTAAATAGATACGTATCAATAAAACGAATGAATCTTAAGGTACAATTGAACAGGGCACAATAAGTGACAATAAGAACTGGTTTCATTTTATTATTGTATTATTTTAGAGAACCTAAATGATATGTGTTGTTTTTATGAATTTGGTATTCTTGTGTTGCTCCTAGCAGTGAGTATTTCAACACAAATATGAAAGAATATATACTCGACCATCTCGTGCTATGTAGGCGAAAGAAGTGGGGATGGAGACAAAAGTTCACCTTTTTTAAAGACAGGACTAAACACAGCATTGGATGGGCTGAGATGAAGGTGAAATCATTGGCAGAAGGGAAAGGCCTCGGAGAAAGCAGATCTGACCCTACCCTTACACATGATCAATTACAAAACATCTCTTTTAGAGAGAAACCAAGATCCTAGCAAGCCCCTGGGGAAGAACTGGAGACTTCCTACTCATTTCTGGTTAGTGATCACTTCTGTCTCCAGATCCACTATCTGTACCTTAGATGAGTTTTGGACTTAATTGCATACAAAATAGCAGAAATCAGAAATGGAAGAGAATTTAACATCTCTCTAGTAGGCAATCTGTTTATTTTATACATGAGTCCCAGAGAAATGGGATGACCTGCCCAGGGTCACACAGCAGGTGTTGATATTTAGAATGTAAATTTCCTGAAGTCCAGCCTTTTTCTAAAGGGATCCTTGACAGGAGTCTTCGGAAAAAAGTGACCCAACACCCTCTTTAATTTGGAATAAAAGTGTGTTGTCTACCGATAATTTTCTTGGAATGCCAATTATATTCAAAGCCATTCTTTTCCTTATTTGTTAGCTTAAATAACATCCAGTAATATGCTGGTGCTGTTTATTCTGGCTCACTAGAGCTGATTGTTGAATTTCTAGCAACTGTGCAATTCGGATGAAATTGCATCGGTAGGTTGGTATATCAGTCTACACCATGAAAACCAGTGCTGGAAAGCCAGTTGTCAAACATTTGCCAGCACACTACTGATTACATCAGTTGTTAAATTTATAATTGAATAAAATATTCACTGTATCAATTTTGAATAGTCTTTCAATGGACCGATTCTATCCAGCAATACCATGGCCTGAATATAATAACCACACTTAATAAATAAATAATATGACCAGGGATTTTCTTTTCTCTCCATGAGTCACTTCAAACATCCTGTGAGGCAACCACTTGAATAAAAATTAAAAAAAAATTAAAAAAAAAACAACTTTAAGTTAAAGACAGCATTATCTGGAGGGCTTAGTCTTTGAAAGTTTAAATGAGTACTCAATGTCTGAATGCTGTAAACAACTAGAACTAGACAGAACATTTGGAATTATAAATGTTTATATCAATACTAGTCCCTTGCCTTCTCACTAATCTGAACATATAGACCATCCCAGGATTGAGAAACTTTCCTAAGGCAAGAAAAGACCTTGGCTTCCTCCCATACCTACCTCAGTATAGTGAATAATACTACACTCCAGAAAGCTCAAGTCTTATTCACACAGAAGACTTCTAGTCTTAGCTGCTTTCTTGAAATTGTGATTTAGTGGAATATTTGGTGTATAATTATATATGCTAAGTGATCTTGAATAACCATATCTGCTAAATCAGATGATCTGGTCATTTTCTTCTTCATAGAAGAAATAAACAATTTGAATTCACCATGAAATAGAAGTTTCATTGGCAAATAGTAGTTAGTGGTGGGCGGCTTTTTAAGCCTAAATGTTTTTTTCTATTTGATTTACTTAATTGAGCTAATGGGTTCTATGATCGGCTGAATAGTCCGGTAGCTAAAGTCATCATTAGCTATTTTCTTGGCTAACACAATAATGACCCTTAAATTGTCTCCAGTATTTCCCATTACCTTTGAAAACATGTGGAATGTCAGAAGCCCTAACAGGAAACATATATGATATGATATTTATGGGAAATATTTTTTTGCAACTAGTAGCTATCACAAAGCCCTTTTAAGTGTCAAGAGAAAATAGTGAAACAAATCATTGAACAAAACAGTGAAGGATCTGAAGAGAGGATTTTGTCTTGAAAAATACTAGAATCAATGGATACTGGGATGATTTAGAAATTCTCTAGCCCAATCATTTCATTTTATGGTTAAGAAAACCAAGGCTGGAGATGATAATTACCTTACAAAGATAACATAGCTAACAGGTGGCAGCCAAAATTAGAAATCTTTTTTTTTCCATTGAAAAGTGTATTTCTTGAACTAATCTATTAAAAATATGCTTTACTTAAGAGGTACTTAAAGATACTCCAAATCCCAAGTGGTTTAATTTCCCCCATTCTCTTTCTTTCCCTCCCCTTCTCTCTCTCCCTCCCTCTTTCTCTCTCTCTGTCTCTCCCTCCCTCTCTCTCCTTCCTCCCCTCTTTCTCATAAACATAAATTATAATTCATTCACAATATTATTGTAAAAGCTCTGAATTCACTGCAAAGGATAGAAGAAGCAAGAGAATAAAAGCACGACTGAAACAGCTCTGGAGCTCAGTTTGCAGCCTGGAGAGGACACTGTGTTGTATTACAGATGATAGAAAGAGGAAAGGAAGGAGAGAGAAGAGTTGGAGTACAATTGCTGAGTGTGGATTGAGTATAAAGGCAGCCACCCTTTAGATTCCAGGGTGGATCATTAGTGGTGTGATATAGGCTGGAATTTCACAGGTGGACAATTCCTCACTGGAGTCATACATTTGGGGCCCAATCCTGGGGTTTCATCATTTTTCCTCTGTGTAGTGAAATTCAGGGATAATGATTTTTGTTAAGCAAATTCACAAAAGAATGACTGGCTGTACCTAAGCTTACCTTGTTAAATCACAATGTGGAAAATCATTGCCACCGGGCCTGGAATACCTGTCAACTGGCCATCACATTCTCTCCCCTGCAGCAAAATCTATGAGCTGCTCGAAGCAGTGGATATGCATTATTTATTTTTGTATGCCCAGCACCCAGTGTAATGTTTGTCACATTGAAGGTACTTGAGAAATGTATAGTGAAAGAATGAATAAAGAAATGAATTACTAGAAGGCTGCTGGTTGAGCATGAAACCTGGCAAAGAGAGTTAGACGATTCTAAGAAAGAGTGTCAACTCACAATTGTAAATGGATATAGAGGCTAGGAAGGATCTTCACTACATTCTCAGCATCCAATCAACTCAGAGGCAATGACAGGATCAAATCTCTGACCCCATAAGTGTGAGGGTCATACTCTGTGCCACTGTGAACTCATTATAGATGATACAATCTTGTGAGGACACTTGGAAACTTGGCAGCTGGTCCTCCTTGGCCACTCCCCACTCCCATCATCTACCTCAATTTGAATCAGCTCCAGCTCCAGAACATGAGGAAGATAGGAATTGATATCCCAAGTCAGCAGAATACCCACACTCTCCGCACAGGGCTACCTAGGGTGATTGTTTCTAGAAGGCAACTGAGTAGTCCTCAGGTTCCAAAATGACTGAATTATTGTTGATGGATGTTATTCTCCAAATTCCCCAAAGTAACATGAAAACAAAATGAATTTCACCTACAGCAGCTGATCCTCAGTTGGTGGTTCTGTTGAATTTTCTCTACCTATTTAGAAGGTAAATTTATTCTTAAGTAAATTATAGTTGATTTTTTTCTTTTATTTTAATTTTAAAATTGCATACAGTAAAATTGACTTTTTGTGTACAGTTGAAATGGAACACATGTACAGAATCATGTGGCTCTCAGCACAATCTGGAAACAGAGAGGTTTCCTTAGTCTCCCCGAACTCCCTCCTGCTAGCCTTTTATAATCACGCCATTCCCATTCCCCAGCTTCTGGGAACAATAATATTGTTTGTCTTTTTTGAGAATGTTATATAAATGGAAGAGCATAATATGTAACCTTTGAGACTGGCTTTTTTCTCTCAACAGAATACCTTTTAATTATTCATCAAAAGTATTGCATGTATCAATAGTTCATTCCTTTTAATGGCGAGTAATATTCCATTGCATGGATGTACCACAGCTCATGTAACCACTCACCTGTTAAAAGAAATTTGAGTTCTTTCCAGTACAGGGCAATTATGAACAGAAATTCTGTAAAATTTGTGCACAGGTTTTCTTTTTTTTCTTCCTAATTTTTATTTAAATTCTAGTTAGTGAATATACAGTGCAATGTGGGTTTCAGGAGTAGTATTCAGTGATTCATCACTTACAGACAACACCCAGTGATCATCACAAGAGCCCTCCTTAATGCCCATCACCATCTAGCCCATCCCTCACCCACTTCCCTCCATCAACACTCAGATTGTTCTCCATCTTTATTTTTATTTTTTTAGAGAGAAAGAGAAAATATAAGAGGGGGAGGGAGAGAGAGAGAGAGAGAGAGAGAGAGAGAGAGAGAGAGAGAGAATCTTAAGCAGTTTCCATGTCCAGTGAGATTTCATGACTCTGAGATCATGACCTGAGCTGAAATCAAGAGGCTTAACAGACTAAGCCACCCAGACATCTCCGTTCTCTATCTTTAAGAGTCTCTCATGGTTGTTTCCCTCTCTCTTTTTCTTCCCTCCCATACGTTCATCTGTTTTGTTTCTTAAATTCCCATATGAGTGAAATCATGTATTTGTTTTTCTCTGATTGACTTATTAAGCTTAGTATAATACATTCTAGCTTCATCCATGTCATTGCAAAGGGCAAGATTTCATTTTTTTGATGGCTGAGTAATATTCCCTTGCATATATATACCACATTTTCTTTATCCATTCATCAGCTGATAGACATTTGGGCTCTCTCCATAGTTTGGCTATTGTTGACAGTGCTGCTATAAACATCAGGGTGCATGTACCCCTGAAAATCTGTATTTTTGTGTACAGGATTTCTGTGAATATATTTTTATCTCTCCTTGGTAAAATACTTAGAAGTGGATTGCTGGATTATGGGGTAAGTATACATTTACTTTATTAGAAATTGCCAAAGTGTGTTTTCTAGAGTAGCTGGGTTATCTTCCCACCAAAAGTGTATGAGGGTTTCTGTAGCTCAGTTATCCTTGCCAGCACTTGCTACATTTTAGATTCTCTAAGACCTATGTAGCACTAACTTATTGTGGTTTTAATTTGTATTTGCCTAATGACTGATAATATGGAGCATCTTTTTCATATGTATATTTGCCTTCCCTATACCCTCCTTGATGAAGTGTCTAAGTATTTCATCCATTCTTAAAATTCGGTTGTGTTCTTATAGTTGAATATTATGCACAGAGCAAATATTTTTATTTTTGACAAAGTCCAAATATTGAATTTCTGTTTGATGCATCAGGTTTTGCTGTCATGTGTAAAAACTCTGCCTTACTCCAGCTCTTGAAGTTTTCTGCTATGTTTTCTTCTAAATGTTTTCTAGTCTTATTTTAATACTTTTAGATCTATGGTGCATTTGAGGGTTAAGCTCTTTATACAATCTAGGGGTTAGGTTAAAGTTTATCTTAATTTTTTGCAAATGAATGTTCAATTGTTCCAAACATTTGTCATAAAGATTATCCTTTTCCCATTGAATTGCTTTTGCATGTTTTCGAAATCAATAGGCCATATTTGTGTGTGTCAATTTCTAGACAATTTCTGTTCCATTAATCAATGTGTGTATCTTTTCATCGATACCACACTGTCTTGATTACTAGGAGTTCATAAATCAGTCTTGAAATTGGGTAGAACGATTCTTTCAACTTTGCTTTTCTTTTTCGATAGTGTTCTGACTAGTTCCTTTCTATTTCCATATCAATTTTAGAATCAGCTTGTCCACATTTATAAAATATCCTGCTGGGATTTTGATAGGAATTGCATTAAATCTGTACGTTAATTTATCTTTACTAGGTTGAACCTTCTAATATATGGCCATGAAATGTCCCTCCATTTATTTAGGTCTTTGTTTTCTTTCCCTGGCATTTTATGTTCTCTGCATACAGATTCTACATGTGCTTTGTCAGATTTATACCTAATATTTCTCTTTTTTAGAGCTATTGTAAATGATATATTGTACTTACTTAAGTTTTCAGTTGTTTGTTGCTTTTATATAGAAATACAATTAATGTTTGTGTGTTGACGTTGTATTCTGAAATCTTGCCAAACTTATCTATTAGTTCTAAGAGTATTTTTATAAATCTGTTGGATTATCTGTAAAGAAAATCATATTATCTGTGAACAGTGACAGTTTTATTTCTTCCTTTCTAATCTGGCCTCCATGAAGTCTGATGAGAAATCCCCAGTCATTTGCATTGTCATTCCCCTCTAAATAATTTGTTGCTTTTCTCTGGTTGCTTTCCTGCTTTGTTTTTTTTGTTTTGTTTTGTTTTTTGTTTTTTGTTTTTTGTTTTTTTTAGTTTGTCTTCAGTTCTCAGTTTGAATATGATATATCTGGGTGTGGAATTCTTTTTCTATATTTTATTTGGGGCTCATTCAGTTTCTTGAATCTATATATTTGTGTCTCTCATCAAAATTTGGAAGTTTTAGCCATTATTTTTTCAAATATTGTCTTCTGAATCTCACTTTTCTCCTTCTGGAATTCTGATGACATGAATTTAGACTTTTTTTTCATTTAGAACTTCTGGCACTGTTTCATGACGCCAGATCCTTTTCCATCATTTTGATTTTTTATTCTCTTCTGTTCAGATTGGATAATACCTATTTTTTCTATCATCAAGTGCACTGAATCTTCACTCTTGTCATATTCATTCTGCCTTTGAGCCCATTTCATGAATTTTTTAATTTTGTTTATTGTATTTGACAGTCCTAAAATTCCCATGTGGTCTCACATACCTTGTTTTTTCTTTGATAAGACTGTATTTTAACGTTGTTTCAAGAATGTTTGTAATTGCCTGCTCAAGCATTTTTATAGTAGCTGCTTTAAAGTATTTGTCAGAGAATCGAAAATCTGTGTCATCTCATTGTTGGCATCTCTTTGTTGTCTTTTTTCAGGTGAGTTAATATTTCCTGATTCTTTCTATGTCATACAATTTTGAATTTTGTCATTACCATTATGAATAACATATTATAGGGCCCTAGATCTTGATTAAGTGCTATTGAGAATTTTGGTATTTTTGTTTTAGCAAACAATTTGATTTGGTTGAGTCATGACTACCCTTATTTCAGTTGTCATTCCCATGTCAGTTTGGTTTTGAAAACCTCTATAGTGCTTGCCACTCAGAACTGTCCCGTATGTGTACCACCTGGAGCCAGTCTGGGACACAGGTAATGGTCTATCCTTTAGTTTAGCTTTCAAGGTTCACCTGCCTCAGCTGTTTGGGTGTCAATCCAGACATGAGCAGCTCAAGGGGGGGCCAGGAGTTCACTTTACTTTATAAGTTTGCTTTCCTGAGCTTCTTTCTTTCTATGACCACACCAGTACTTTCCAGTTCCTTGGGGCTCCTTTTTTCAGTCCTCAAGCCAGCAGATGGGGGCTTAAATTATCGCAGTCTACCATGCATTTCCTGTGACCATGCCTGTGTCCTGGGCCTAGAGGAAGAAAGACAGATATAAAAATATGCCATCAGAATTGTCTTGTCCCCTTGAGATCACAGTTTCTTCTCTCAGAGTTTTAGATTCTTGCACAACCCCATTGTTTCAGCCACCAGTGGAGATATACAAATGACCTTGGGAATAGGGTACAAGTAAACAGAGAAAAAATAAAAACAAAAAAAGATAAAAAGAATAACAGGGTACCCCTCCACCCCCTCTCTGAGAGTTAAGAGCTCCCCTTCATGTTCCTAGAGCTAGAACCGGAGGTCATCTTCTAGCTCTTTTTATTTCTGTGCCCTGAGACCATCTTCCAGGTTTCAGGCTGTGTTGAGTTCAGGCTAGGGGATACAGCAAAGGAGAAACCAAATGGTAAACGTCACCAATTCAATGGAACTTCCAATTCAGACATATACCCCAGTGTGTCAGCTACTATTTCCTTTTTAGAGGCCTTGAACAACTGTTCTATGTATTCTACCAAGTGAAGAGACCAGGTGGAGAGTGGTTCTTCATCTCAGAGGAGGGGGAAGATTGCTGGTGGAATTTTAAGTCCCTATTCTTGAAGAAAAAGCTGATAATTATAACCCTGAATCTGATAGGTTCAATATTGGGGACACTTATTTGGAAATTTTTATTATATTTTCAAACTTCCAGAAAAGTTGAAAGAATAGTACAAGAAATTCTCTTATGCTTTTTACCCAGACTTACTAATATCTTACATTTTGTCCCATCTGCTATATCATTCTTTTTCCATCTCTCTCTAGATAGATGTAGATAGATAATTTGTCTTCCTGAGTCATTGAAAACTAAGTTGGAAACATCATGTCCATTCCGTAACTACTTCATTGTGTGTTTCCTTGGAACAGAGAACATTCTCCTACATAATCACAGTACAATTATCAAAGTCAAATAGCTTAATATTGATGTAATGTCACTGTCTCATCCACAGTCCATACTCAGATTTCATCAATTCGAAATCATGCATTTCATTTCGTTGCATGTCTCTTTAGTACCCTTAATTGGGAACAGTTTCCTAACCCTTTCTTTGTATTTTTTCACCTTAACCTTTAAAAGAATGCAAGTCCATTATTTTGTAGAATGTCTTTCAATTGAGGTTTGCTAATATCTCCTCATGCCTGGACTCTGGTTATGAATGTTTTCGGCAGGAATACAACAAAAGTGATTTTGCGCCCTGCTCAGTGAATCATATCAGGAGTTTCTTAATGTCAATTTGTCCAAACATTGGGTTATACCATTTGGTTAAGGTGGCATCCACCAGGCTTACCCATCATAAACTAATAGTGTCTACCCAAAAACCAGTTTAGGGGAATCAGTAGCTGCTTGCTCTTGGGAAACTTTCTTCTCTTCCTTTGTTAGGTTGTTTTGACCTAACATCTAGGGGATGCATTCTTTGCGTTCTGCCTGGAATCAAAACAATCCCTGGTCATTCTTTCACTGCTTGCTTGCTATTCCCAGCTGAGAGCAGTGTCAATGCCTGGGTGGGAGTGGGCCTTCTCCCAGCCTGGGCAACCACCCGCTGTTCTGCATGCCTATGGTGCCCAAATGTATGGAGACTGACCAGCTCTGTGGGTGGGAAGGAAAAGATCTGCAGGATGACAAGGCCCTAATTTTCATGGGAAAAATCTATCCTAAACCTTACTTCTGCTTCTTGAAATAGCCTAGTGAGGAAACACTTTTTGAAAATGAATTTCAGCCAAAGAACCCTTTAAGAGAGTTTAGTTCCTGAAAGTGCTCACATCCCCCACCCCCTCAGTGCCTGCTGCTCTGTGGTGTGTGATCTCGCACAAGTTGTGAATGAGTTGAGACAAGTAATCAATATTTCATTTCTATATTTATAACTCCCCTGTAATGCAAGTCTGACAAAGCAAATGTCCATTAAGGAAAAAGAAAAAAAAAAAAAAAGGAATTTGCACCAGGGCGTTTCACGTGGCTTCCTGAATGTATTCACACTAACGAACTGAAGCCACATCCTCAAAGAGTTCATTATACTCAGGTTGGTTCTGGCCGAATGTGGTTCCATCTCACTGTGTGCTCAGCCATTAGTATCCAGCTTCCAAAATAACTGAAGGCAGATGAGGAAACAAATATAGCACTAAGCCCTGGCCAGGTGAAGAACTGCTGTCTCGAGTTTTGTTTCCCCCAGCAGTTTAAAACATTTAAAGGGATAAATTATGGATTACTCCTTTGTTTTGATTTATTAGTCTTAATATTTTGATACACCGTCTCAGAAACTGGTGCGCTCCAACTCAGCATGGTGATAGCAAGGGCCTTGAGTAGTTTCTATTCTTGGATTTTTCTAGGTTTCCTTCTCAACAGTCATTTCAAAAAGAAAGAAATATTTGACATATGGCAAGTCGAGTAGAGAATGACCCAAGGCTGTCTAGTAATTTCTCCAGTTCTTGTTGCTTGAGTGGTCAGAAGTTCCTCAGCACATATATACAAAGTCCACGAAAACACACAAACTCATTTTTTTTTTCAAATTAGGAAACATGATATGTCCTGAACAAGGCCATGGGGAAGATTTCCTTACTCAAAGTGGAGCATGTTGTCACTTTTTTGTTAGCATTACCTTGCTTTACCTCTGGCTCTCTCTCCTGATTTTACTCACTTTTACCACTAACAAATTGGTAATTTTGACACGTTTATAAAAGTTTGTAGACGTTTCTTTTTTGTTATTTTACACCTCAGTATTTCTGATACGATTTCTTTTCTACGCCCCTCTTCTTATATGCTCAGGATTCACGCTTCACTCTCCATTTCACACCTTTCTCTCCTCAATATGTCTCTCATTAGAATTTCTTATTCCTTCCAGTCATTGGCTGAGGAGATGAAAATATGCTTGAAACAAGTCCCCAGTGTCTTCTGGCCATCTCTATTTTGGAAAGTCCAGTCAGTTCCAGCCAGTTCTGGGAAGCTGTGAGTTAGAGGTTGGCAGCAGACCCTGGTAGGAGAAAGTCTGCCTCCTGAGGTAGTCCTGAGAAGCTGATCCATCTCATTTCTGGATTGACCTGTATGGTTGAGGAGGATGGTCAGGTTCAGGGTATCCGTCTCCAAGCTAGCTGTGACTGGCCTGGACTTCTCATACCCAACTTAGAGAAAAGGACACAGAAGGGGTCAGAGAAGAGGTTCTGACTTGATTTATTCTGTGTCAGAGTTCCTCACCAACATTATCTTCCACATCTTCACATCGCAATTCAGCTTCCCACTTTTTCCTCAAGTACCTTTTCTGTTTGTTTTTTTCTTCTCTGTTTATTTTAAATGATTGACTCAGTACTTTGAGACTAAAATGGACCTTAGATCTTATCTAGTCTGGTTCCCTACCTTGATAAATAATGACTCTACACTCAAGGAAGATACAGGGACATGGAAAAGAATAGTAGAAATAGCATGGGGTTTTAATTCATAAGGAAAGGGGTTCACTTCTGGATCCACTTAATGCCTCTGAAATTTATTGTCTAATCTATAAAGTGGGAGCAATGATACTGGTCCTATGAACTTACTGAGGATTAAACAGTTGAGTGAAAGAACATATGTAGAATGTCTAGCACAGTGACTGGTATGCAGTAGGTGCTTAATAACCATTCATCTTCTTTCTCTTTTCTCAATAGTTTTTCCAATTTTGTCTTTGAATCCCTCCTTATTCTCTGCCCAATACTATTCTCTTAAGTGACTCTCACAAGAAATTTTTTGCCTATTCTCTTGCTTTCTACCTAGTTCTGTCTCTCTCCCTGTTTCTCTTCCTGGTGAATCCACAGTCCTACTTAAAACTCCCTGCAGGCTTTGCCTTTAATTCATGTACAAGAACTGGCTTTCTCAAGGGCAATTTCTGGAAGTATTTCTTGATTCCCACAGCCTTCAGGCTCTTTCTCCCTTTGAGTTCCCATCCCACTTTCTGTCTCCAGCATTTGCCATATTTTGCCTGGTATCATTGGTTCTACTTGTATGCATGCATCTTACCTCCTGAGCTAAACTGGAACATTCATGTCTTTTTTTAATAGAGGTAAAACTGACATACAACATATTTGTTTCATATGTACAGCATAGTGATTCATTATTTGTATATATTGCAAAATGATCACAATAATGTAGTTAACATCTGTCACAATACAGAATGTATTTGTTACAGAATGTAACAAATGTAACAAATCCAAAAAACTATGTAGTTTTTTTCTTGTGATAAGAACATTTAAGATTTACTTTCTTAGCAACTTTGAAATATGCAATACAATATTAACTATAGTCACTATACTGTACATTACATCCCCTTGACTTGTTTCTTTTATAACTTATTTATTTATTATTTTATTATATATCTTGGCTTATATAAATAGATATAGATGATATAGATATAGATATAGATGATATAGATAGATATTTTGGCTTATATAAATATAGATAGAGATATAGGTGATATAGATATAGATATAGACATAGATATAGATATAGACATTGATATAGATTATATAGATAGATATAGATATAGATTATATAGATATAAATATAGATAGATAAATACAGATACAGATATAGATATAGATATAGATATAGATGATCTATATATCTCAGCTCATACAGTAATTGTCTTTCTCTGACTTATTTCACTTAGCATTATACATTCTAGGTCCATCCATGTTGTCACAAATGGCAAGATTTTATTCTTTTTTATGGCCAAATAATATTCCGCTGTGTGTATAAATACTACATTTTCTTTATTTATCCATCAGTTGACACTTAGGTTGTTTCCATATCTTGGCTATTGTGAATGATGCTGCAATGAACATGGGGGTGTAGATATTTTTTCAAGGTACTGTTTCATTTTTTTTTCCAGATAAATACTCAGAAGTGGAATTGCTGGGTCACATAGTAATTCTACATTTAGTTTTTTGAGGAACCTCCATACTGTTTTCCACAGTGGATGCATCAGTTTACGTTCCCACCAACAGTGCAGTTTTTCTTTTTCTTCGCATCCTCATCAACTTGTTATTTCTTGTCTTTTCATAATAGCCATGTTAATAGGTGTAGTTTTTATTTGCATTTCCCTGATGATTAGTGATGTTAAGCATCTTTTCATGTAGCTGTTGGCTATCTGTATGTTTCTTTGGGAAAAATTTCTACTCAAATCCTCTGCCCATTTTTAAAAATATTTTTATTCATTGTTGAGAGACAGAAAGAGACAGAGTGCTAGCGGGAGAGAAGCAGAGAGAGACACACAGAATCTGAAGCAGGCTCCAGTCTCTGATCTGTCAGCACAGAGCCCAATGCAGGGCTCAAAACCACGAACCATGAGATCACGACCTGAGCCGAAGTTGGACACTTAAACAACTGAGCCACCCAGGTGCCCTTGCTCTGCCCATTTTTAAATTGGATTGCTTGGGGTTTTTTGTTTGTTTGTTTTGTTTTGTTTGCTATTAAGTTGTATGCCTTCTTTATATATGTTGGATATTAACCCCTTATTATGATTTGCAAATATTTTCTTCTATTTGGTAGGTTGTGTTTTCATTTTGTTGATGATTTCCTGTGCAGAAGCTTGTTAAATTGCTATAGTTGCACTTGTTTATTTTTGTTCTTGTTGCCTTTGTTTTGGCGTCAGATCCAAAAATCATTACCAAGACTAATGTCAAGGAGCTTAATGCCTTTTTTTCTTCCAGGAGTTTTATATTTTCAAGACATATTTAAGTCTTTAATTCATTTTGAGTTAATTTTTTAAAATTTTATTTATTTTTTAAAATTCCAGTAGAGTTAACATACAGTGGAATATTATTTTGAGATGTACAATATAGTGATTCAACACTTCCATACAACACTCAGTGCTCCTCACAAGTATACTCTTATTCCCCACTTATTTAACCCATCTCCCCATCCATCTTCCCTCTGGCAACCACTAGTTTGTTCTCTATAGTCGATTCTTATTTATTTGTTTGTTTGTTTGTTTGTTTGATGTTAATTTTTGTGTTTGATGTAAGATAGTGGTACCGTTTCATTCTTTTGCAGGTGGTTGCCCAGTTTTCCCAACACCATTTATTGAAGATCGTCCCTTCACCATTGTATATTCTTGGTTCCTTTGTGTTAAATTAACTGCCCATATATGCATGGGTTTATTTCTGGGCTCTCTAGTCTGTTCCACTGATTTATGTGTCTGTTTTTATGCCATTATCATACTCTTTTTATTACTGTGGCTTTGTAATATAGTTAGAAATTGGGGAGTGTGCTGACTTTGCTCTCTTTCTTCAAGGTTGCTTTGGTTCTTGAGGGTCTTTTATGGTTTTATACAAATTTTAGGATTGCTTGTTCTATTTCTATGAAAAAAAATTGTGGTTCCTGAGAGCTGGAACCACACTTAATATTACTAAGTTATTATTCCCTACCAGGTCTCAGAATATTAATATTCATTGGTAGATTAATGGATTCCTATCACCTTTTCCCCAAGACACATTTTCCTGCAGTTTTTTAACAAAAGGGGACAAATGAACATGAGTTGAATATTTGCTTGCAGTTTATAGCTATTGGAATGTTTCTGTATAATGGCACACTAAGTAAATGGTGCCACCCTTGCCTTGGGTAACCTGTGAACTCATGCTGCCACACACCATTATGGAGACACCATTGCCTATGCACACTAGCTTTTCTGTATTTGCATCAGGAATGTGTGCAAGCCTGTATCTGTGGTGATGAACTCCCGTTTTTCCTGTTAGAACACAAAACCATTTCATGTCTACCTGTGGGTCAAGTCAAAGATGCATCCATCAGTGATACAAAGGCCCTATTATGTCATCCTGGTTGTCCTGTGGAGGGACTGTGGGCACCCCATTGTGCATTTCCCAGCCCTTCGTCCCTTTCACGTGAAGCCCTTCAGACTGAATTTACAAATGGGCTTTAAACTGGATCACCTCAAGATGAATTTGTGTGCTCAGTCAGATGTTAGCAATGTATTATTTGGGTTGTATAAAATGGGAGTTTAGTGAGGTTAATTTCTCCCTCCTCCCCACCTTAGGCTAATTATTGGAGAAAGTGTTTGCAGACCTGGAACTTCTCATAATTCATCCTGCCTTCTGTTTCTTTAGAGTCTGAGCTCATAAATCTCTGTTTGTGATGACATAATTGGTTACTAGAGGAATGTGGTGGTACTGCCAGCTGAGAATTACAGCTCCAAACTCCAAGCAAACTGAAAAAAACTCATTCAAAGAAATACCCCTGTCCTTTTCTTCCTTGACTTGTCAGAGATGACGTGTCCAAACACTCTCATGAGCAAGAGTAACCACAACACATCAAGCTAAGAGAACCTGACGCTTATTTCATAATACAAACTCCCCAAAATTCATGAAGGAAACAGAAATGAACATACCCCAAGAGGAACCAGTCACTTCAGAATTTATTGTCTATTAGAAAGTACAACATTAAAAATAGCGAATCAACATTTTGCTCTGTAGGGATTACTTAGCTTTGAAATATAATGTAATCTTCCATTTTTAATTTCTGCTTCTTTCCTCTCCCTATAGTGTCTGTGAATTTGCATTTCTATGACATATGTATCTATTATGCATTTGCAAAAATTATATAAGGAAAGTGAGAATGGTGGCACATTAGAACTCTAAGAACATTTAAAAGATTTAGTCCAATCCCTAATTTTAGAGATGAAGATACTGAGCTCCAAAAACATGTCTGAGATCTGTTTACTGAAAGCAGGGTTAGTGTCACAGAAAAGGGTGGGACCCAAGGCTCTTATCCCCAGCCCAGCACCCCTGGTATCATACTGCCAATGTACAAATTAGCTAGATGTCAGACGGACAGACAGTTCCATTCATCTTGGCCCTTTCCCATTAAGGGTTATCAGAATTCTATTATTAGAAAAAAGCTAGTGTAAGTATTCTCATTTTAAACTCAGGAAATGTAAATGAAATTGAGAAGTGTTTAAGTTCACTAAATAGAAAGTTGAAATGGTGTTACTGTCACTGTCCTCATCTTTAAAATGAGTAAGTTGACTAAATGATCCTTGAGTCCTTTTCCCAAACTGAAATACTCAAGAATTATAAATCTTGCTGAATATTCTTTGTGAGATTTACCCTTTTCCTCTCCTGAAATATTGTCCCTTAACAATCCTGAACTTTCATTTTCTCCAAATACAAAATAGAGCTAATTGTATTTATCAAGGCAACAGTGATAGTAAATAAGATGATGTACATAAAGCACATTGAGTTTCTTGAATGAAAAGCAACATGAAAATGAGCAGTAAACCACTTACAGCAGCTCAAAAAAAGCAGTAACTGTAGAATATAATCATCTCTAAATTTAGCATTTGTGGATTATTATTTGTTTGGTAGATTATTTCTTGCAAATGTTTAATCTCAAATTGACTCTCCCACCACTCAGAATGCATCAGGATTAGTCAGAAGGAACTCAAGGAAACACTGGCCACTTTTAATATTTAATAAAACCTTCTATTATTAGTAAGGTAATTTGCTGTTGCATTCAAAATGTAAATTCCAATATACTCCAGAACTGTGTTTTAATGGCATTTTGCATGCTGTTTGGGATTATTTATATAACAGTTTTCTCCATTAACAGAGATAAGTGACGGTCAATTATAATACATTTTAAAATGCTTTTCATGTATTTTATTTTTTTATCATCTCACTTGAAAGTATATTTCTAAAGATACTTAAAATTGGTTCACATTATTTTGTTTAAAGTTTATTTATTTATTTTGAGAGAGAGGAAGAGAGTAAAAGCAGGGAAAGAGCAGAGAGAGGGAGAAGAGAAATCCAAGCAGGCACTGCACTGTCAGCTCAGAGCCTAGCATGGGGCTTGATCCCATGAACCATAGATCATGACCTTAGCCAAAACCAAGAGCTGGATGCTCCACCACTCAGCCACCCAGGTTCACTCCAGGTTCACATTCGTAATGAACTTGCTACAGATTGACCTTGGTACCTATTACACAGACAGGTTAGTTGCCATCTTGGATGTAGTTTAAGTAATCTAAATCTGACCCAATGTATCCCCCTGGTCTGCTAGTTATTTGTTTCAAATTTATAAATCCTTATGCACAGCACATATAACTGATGGCAAAGAGTAAAAGCCTTGTTTTAGGAAGCAACTCTCACTGTTAGTCCACTGGGGCGGTTTTGACTGGGGTAGAGAACTATATTTAAGAAACAGAGGGTAAAGTGTGTGCATGAATTTTTGTCTGTGCAGGAAACCTCACCCTGTAGATAATAGTATCTCCATATTACTTCTCTTGTCTATCAATCCTTATTCCCCTTAAGAGAGTTACCATGATATTGTGTAAACAATGGAACTTTAAAAAAAATCTTAATGAATAAATTAAAATGTTATTGAAATATGTTCAATTCTGCATTTGAATCCTTAAAGGGGATATAAACAAATTAACACTTTTTTGAAGTGGGGCAACCAGACGTGAAAGAAACCATGCTGTCTGTGGAAAGAAATAGAGATGTTGTGCCTGGAGATGACAGGCTTAGTGGGGATATGTTAGATTATCTTCAAATATCTGAAGCATTATCATGTGGAAGAATGACTTGAATTATTCTATTTGGCTTCTAGCAATACAGAAGAACAGATTTTAGCTTATTATAGGAAAGTGGTTTTCTAAGAACAAGAAAGGTGGGAAGATTTGGTAGAACGTGAGCCCCCAGTTGTGGAGGAGTTTGGGCCCAGTGTGGGTGAACACAGCTTAGATTGGATGACCCTCAAGGGTGTTCCCAGCTCAAAGATGTTATGATTTGAACAGTGACTTTGGCTGGATTATTGTATAGGTCTCTGTTGTTGTTGTTGTTGTTGTTGTTGTTTTCATTTATATAATGAAAGATTTAGACTAATTCAGCAATTGTCTGCTGGTTTTCTCAGAATGGTAACCACTACCTCCTATCCCCTGCCCACCCAATGAAATCTTATGTAGAACCTCGATGCAGAAACAAACAACCAAGAGGGAAGCGTCTGTCCCTGGAAAAGGGATTGAAAGTCTGGAGCTGTCTACCCTTCCTGCCTCCAGCCAACCTCCACTTCCCCTTGGAAAGTCTCTGAGTATCACTGAGGAATCTGAGAACTACAGGTTAAAACCACAAGATTAAATGCTTTCTAATATTCTTAGAAGAGCTACAATTCTATGATTATCATATAAATCAACAATTACTCTTTAACCAGATTAGTAAATATGATTTTTTTTTTTACCTGTTTCAGGCTTCCGACTTACAGAAGAGAAACTATGTACAGAATAGTAAGACTGCAGGAGGGACTGGGTGGCTCAGTCCGTTGAGCAGCAGACTTTGGCTTAGGTCGATCTCATGGTTCCTGAGTTCAGCCCCGAGTTGGGCTCTGTGCTGACAGCTCAGAGCCTGGAGCCTGCTTCAGATTCTGTGTCTCCCTCTCTCTGCTCCTCCCCTGCTCACACTCTGTTTCTCTCTCAAAGATAAAGATTAAAAAAAATTTTTTTTAAAGGTATTAGACTATGAACTTTAGAACCAGTTCCCCTTGATGTTTGGTTTACCCAAGAGATCCTAGCTTTGGGGACAACTTTTCCCAAACTCAAAGCTTTCTTAATAAGATCCCAGAGCTACCTTTTATAATCTTCACAAACATTCTTGATAGTCCTTTTTTTTCTTCTTTTTCTTTTTTCTTTTTATTTATTTTCTTTCGCTTTTTTTCTGTCTGAGGATAACCTATACTTTTTGCCTAAAATGGAAGTATATTTGTTCAGCAAACATTTCTGGCACACTTACTCTTTACAGAGTTTTAGCAGAAAACAAGAACAAAGAAAACAGAATAAATCATACCTTTCCACAGCTTACAGTTTAATTCAGAGAGTTGCAACCATACATTATAGGCTATTCTAAGATGATTTTCAGGGGCCATTTATGTCCCTGCCACTCATCTTCCCTGTCTACTTATTCCCCTTGATGTCCCTCCTTTGCTAGTTCCTGGAGCCCTCTTGCTGCTGTCTGTCCAACCAAAGCACCCTTCTACATCAGCTTCATGGCCACTGCTTCAAATGCTTTCTGCTTCCAGGCTTCTTGTCTTGTTTTCCTCCATATCCTTAATAAGGACTTCCATGCTATTGTATCTGACCTTGAACATTTAGTGGAAATGGTCTAAAAGGTGGATAAATTTAATGAGCTTAACTGTCTCCTTTCCTACTTCTCATTTAGGGAGAATTTATGCTTTTAATAATTTTAATAAATTGAAATTAACTAGTCTGAGGCAATCTTCAGTGGTTAGGATATCTAAGAAATATACTTTCCTGCCACTTTCTATTCTCAAGCTTTGCTGACCTGTACTCTAAATTATGGAACCAGATAGCAATATGAACTAGTTGAGCAGTTATGTAGAGAAACATATCTGTACGGGGTGCCTGGGTGGCTCATTTTGTTAAGTGTTGGACTTCGGCTCAAGTCATGATCTCAAGGTTTGTGAGTTCTAGCCCAGTGTTGGGCTCTGTGCTGACAGCTCAGAGACTGGAGCTTGTTTTGGATTTTGTGTCTCCCTCTCTCTATCTGCCCCCTCCCCTGCTCACACTCTGTGTCTCTTTCTCTCTCCTTCAAAAATAAATAAACATTAAAAAATAAACAAATGAGGTGAGAAACACTTCTCACACTTGAGAGCAAGCAAAACACAGAAAAACAAATCAAGGACAGAAGTTTGTTGGGAGAGGCTCCCTTGTGTAGATATGTCTTCATTTGAATTTTGAAGAAGGTAATAGACATATGTAAACTGATCCCATCTTTTTTTCTCTCTTCTTGGAAGTTCTGTAAGAAGGATGAGAGTACAGATATAGATTAGGATAGTCTGTCTAAGGATAATACCAAAGGTAAGTGTGCTTGGGGTTTTAAAATACTTGCTGGAAGCTATTTACTGACTGGTTACTAGGAGACAGCATGACTCATTGCTTACTTCCCCTCTGTGGCCAACTTTCAGTCATTTATCACCAAGCACATTGGATCAAGACTGATAGAATCTTTAGAAAAAATTATGGAGTGCTCTATTCTAGTAAGGAGGCACTAAACTGTGGAAATAAAATGATCCCCGAAGATGAGGTCTACTGAGAAATCATCGCTACACATGTCCTATATGCACTAACAGTCCAGGGATTTACTGTGGTGGAGAGGTATATGCATGATAAGATATGAACAATGTATTTAAAAGCAACCACACGTGGCATTATTGAGACCAATGTGGATAGTAAATATCATATCTTCCCTAGAGGTTTTACCCCCACTTTCTGGATAAATATATTTACGTTATAACCCAGTGTTCCTAATTTCCATGAAATGAGACACTTAATATTCTTTTAATAATCTTTCTAAAGATTTTAATAACCAGAACAAATTAGCATGAATTCCAAACCATCAAGTCTTCCCAGATAATTCATAAATTAAAAAGTACATTATAAGATATGTTAAAAAGTGGTGGTATAAGTGACAAATAGGAAAATTTTGGTCAAGTCACCTGTGCACCACACACTACCTCATGGACATCATGTGTAATGTACAATCAGTTGGGAATTTTTTTAACGTTTTATTTATTTTTGAGGGAGCACAAGTGAGTGAGGGGCAGAGAGAAGGGGGACAGAGGATCTGAAGTGGGCTCTGCACTGACAGCCTGACAGCAGCAAGCCTGATGTGGGGTTCAAACCCATGAACTGTGAGATCATGACCTGAGCCGAAGTCAGACACTCAATCAACTGCGCCATGCAGGTGTCCCTCTGTTGGGAATTTTAATAAAGGAACATTCAGTGCATTTCCATAACAACATCAGTATTGTCAAAGACAAAACCTAGATAATATAAGCTTTACTTAATAGAAGAAACAGTAAATATGAAAAGAATGAACAATTATGGAGGTATGGACGTATGCATGTGTGCATGAGTGTGAGGGCAAAGTTGAGCAGTGGGCATATGCCAATCACTAACACAAGAAGCAAAGGGATGTGTGGCTGGGGCACATTTTGCATTATTTACTTAAGTTTTCATGCTGTATTCTTCCTCTATCTTCTTTACCTGTTCAAGTCAAGATCTGTACCTGCTGGGGATTTGCAGCAGAGGAGAAAGTAAAAGCTATCAAAATTCTAAGACCATTGAGAAAAGCAGTGACCTAAGCAAGAGTGCCTAGAGCATATCTCTCTGGGAGAAAAAGAGAGAGGCAGGTAGGGAAGAAAGGAAGGAGATCAGTCTCCCTCATGGCAACTCAGATTTCCCTAGTTTAGGAGAGCTAAGACCTGCTCCCCACTCTTGGCAACATGCTGAGGCTGAGGGGGCTCAGGAAAGGTGGGTGTGGGATGCTCTCGGGAAACACCTCAACATTCTTGGCCCCAGGCTTGGCACGAAGCCACAGAACAGAGACTATCACGTGGACTGGGAGCAACCAGACAGAGAAACTGAGGTCTACCCTATCTTGACATGTCCATCAGATCCCTAAACCCTGCCCGAATCTGCTGAAGAAGATGATGAGGAAGCCCTAAAGGAGGTTGAGTTTTATTTCCTCCAACCCAGGTGGGGAAGGATGTAGAGATGATATTAAGTGTATTTATGGACAGTAAGCCACCTGAGTTTATTATAGACCTGCTACCAAAGTATAAATCCTTTTATTCTGTGTACCCCAAAGAGCATATGTCCTGATACAGATTGCTAAGGCTCTGTCCACAGATCCACCACCAACTAGCTGTGTGTGACCCTGCCAAGTCTCTTAACCTCAGTGACCCCAGTGTCTTCACCTGTAAAACTGGGATTAACAATAGTACCAATTCCACATGGCTGTTGTGAGGATGAAACAAGATCATGTGTATCTTTGGCACTGAGCAAAACCTCAATACTTACCAGCTATTATAATCCTCATTATTATTATTTACTTCTCCTCCTGAACTGCTGTGGTTGTTACCTAAATGTGAAGGAGAAGGCACTACCTAAAAATATGGTTCAATTGATAGCCATGGTTACTCATGGATTTTCTTTCACCATACCTTAGAAAATAAACAAATAAACAAAATTTTTTTTTGTTCCTTTGCCCCCCAGAAGACTATTCAATTGCATGTGAAACAATACACCTTCAGGGGAAGTGTTCCTGGGAAAAGGGATCTTTCCAAGATCTTGAATAGCTTATTGCACACTTCCCCACCTCTATCCACACACATTATGTCTACCCAGTAAACTTATGGTCACCAGATGCAGAGTACGTTAGGTCTCCACAAGTTGAACTGCGGTGCACTGAGGGATATCTATGGTCTCCTCAGTTCTATTCAGGCAGTTCTTTAGACAAATCACTTGCTTATTTCATTCATGACCATTTCCTACTTCCATAGCAATTTAAGGATATTGGTATATTATATAAATAGTGTTCCCCGGATAAAAGTTCATAGACTCTTGCCCCAAGTTGAATACTGAATTCTCACAGAATTAAGGTTGGCTAGCCTCACAGAACCCTAATATAAGCCATTTATAAGAAAGAATTCTTCTTCCCTCTCATCAAGTGTTCCAAGACCCTGAAGAGCTCATTAGAGTTTTGGATGTCATTGATCTAATTCCCACTTGATGGGAGAATACGGAGTGGCTAGACTTCTGACCCACATAGTTGGCATTCTTAGCTGGCAGTTGGGAGGCACTCCTCCTACTCAGGATTCAAGGTGTAAAGCCTGGCCAACGCACCTCAGAGGATACAAAGGTTCTTTCTCTATGTGGGGTCAAGCCCTCCCCAGGGAGATGGCTGCATGGGCATGTGTCTCTGTGGCAAAAGGCATAGAAGGGTTAAAATAGATATAGGTTATTTGGGAGAGGAGGGCACTCCCAGTAGAAACCTCAAGGAAGATTCTCTGAAAGAAGTGGTCCTAGAAAAGAAAGGAAATTTTGTGGGGGGTGATAAGGGTAACATGGGTGAGGAAAGACTTGGGCTTTTAATTGGAGTATTTGTGAGGTTTGAACCTATGTCATAGATTCCCTCAAAAAAACATAGCAGGGGAGACAGCGCCTATGTGGTAGTCAAGACATTTTATTCTTTTAGATTCTTGGAAAACAGAGTAGTATACAGAAATAAACCCATAGTGTAACCTTGAAGAATAGTCTTGGAAGGGGTGGGGTCAGCAAGACTGCAAGCCCTCACCCTACGGGGACTTGGATTTGTTTCTAGTAGCTGCTGTAACAAATTACCACAAAAGGGAGTCTTAAAACAACATTTTTTTTCCCCTCGTGGTTCTGAAAGCCCGAAGTCTAAATCAGTATCACTGGACGAAGATTGGGAGGCAGACAGGGCTGTATTCACTCCTAAGTCTCTAGAAGAGAATGGGTTTGTCTTCTGCTTCCAGAGATTCAGGCCTTCATTGGCTTGTGGCTGCATTATTCCAGCCTCTGCCTCAGAGTCACATCGCCTTCATTTCTGTGTGTCTGTGTGTAGAACCAACCCCCACCCTCACCCCCAGCAATGTCCTCTCTCTTCTCAGAAAACATGTGATTGCATTTAGGGTCCCCCTGGACAATCCAGGAAAATCTCTCCATCTCAAGATCCTTAACTTAATCACATCTTCAAAGATGTTTTTGGTTTTGCCATATAAGGTAACATTCACAGGTTACAGAGATTTGGGCGTGGATATCCTTTGAAAGGCCATTTTTCAGCCTACTGCAGGGTTTAACTTTATACAGAACAGTCTTGAATTTCCCAGTGGTTAATCAGTAGTGCTTTACTGACCCAAAAGTGTTCTGGCCCTCCCCCAGTGCCTCTGTCCCATTCAGACTCTGGCCTAACTCTAAAAACTGATGCAGACCCCTACCAGACACCAGACTTGGCCTCCCCAGGGAGGCCTACTCAAATAATATTTCCAGTCTTGCCAACTTCATTACAAAATGTAGAGGAACTGATCAGAAGAGCTTTGGGGGACAATGGGGTCTCTGATTTTGCATAAGAAAGCAGCAAAGCTATGTAAAGGGATAAACATTTGGAAATGCCTTTAGAAATCCAAATACACAGACTTAGGATTGTTTGACATTGATTTCATACCCTCATCTCCCAATTTCCACTATGGCTTTGTTCCTTGTTTTCTTTATTTTAATGTATTCTGTCTTACGATTGCAATAAGGTGTCCAAGCTGTGCATTTCAGGGTCATTATTGCACTTCTTAGGAAGTTAAAGCCCCCATCTTTGACCTTATGCTTTTTAATACCACCTAAGGTGTGCTGTAATTGCCCACAAATGCACAGTCTGTCAGGTCTTATTGCTCAAATGAAACCCACTTCCACAGTAGGACGAGGAGAGAGGGGGGTAGATCTCCTGCTATTTGTATCAGTACTTGTCCTCGGGAAATGCTGAATCTTGGCACTGAAAGAAAGTGTAAAAATGATAAATTTGTCACCTAATATGGACCACTGCACTCACAAGGCTGCAACTCCCTACACTAATGGAGATTAGGATATAACTTTTTTAATTTGGAGCCTCATTACACAGTATAAATAAAAATAGAACCCCAACTATATCATCTTTAATTGCCTCTAGACAGAATGCTGATTATCTACTAAGGTCTCGGCCATGTGTTTCTGGGGAGCCAGCAGAGTTTGTTCCCTGCATAGAAAGCAAAGTCAGAAAAAAATGTGGGTATCTTTAAGAGAGAGCAGAGTTGGGTGTCTGTACTCCCCCCAAGATCACAACTGAACACAATGTGTGTGCAAAAGTATGATGGCCTTGTCTGAGTGATGACCTCCTGTGTGTGAAAGCTGGAGAAAGGATATGAATTCTCCCATCTAAACATGAGTAGCCATCCATTCACTTCAACTTAGTGTTCTCGTTACCAAGAGTTTGAAAATAGCCACAGTTTTCACTCTTAGTCTGGCAGAGACCCAGAGAGAGATGCTGATACTCAAAGCTGTGATTGCTGAGTCTTTTAGCATCCCTTGGTACAACTGATTAAAGCAATTGATCAATACTAAACTTTGAGAAAAACTAGTGTGGGTATGTTACAGACAACATCCCATGAATAAATAACTCAGATAATGGCATTTGTCTTACTATCAAGCTCATCTATAATTTAGCAAGAATAATACCCATTAAAAGAACACCTAGGATGATCACTGCCAAAATAAAGAGTTAATTGTTTTTTATCTTCTGGGAAGTCTCTCAAACAAGATAGGGAAGGAAGAGTGGCTACCTACTGTAATAATAAATGCAAAGTAGCTCCTGAGCTGTATCCCTATCTGCTGGGAGACTTTCCTTCAATAGCATTTCAAATAGCACCTTTTGGATCCAACTTCTACAAGTCAGTGGAAGCTTTTAGGAAGGCCTTTTTTTTCTTTTCCACATAGGGATCAAATCTGTATCATAGAAAAATATCATTCCCTGCTTTAAATAAATTAATTCACTAAGCACTAACTATAGAAAGCATAAATACATGCCTCCTGGGATTAAAATGTTTTTTGTAATATAAATAAAGCATCCTATGCACAAGACACTCCTCTTCATTCTGGCTGGCACAGGCTTCAGTTACAAATGGCTAATGGTATCGCATCTACGTGGCTCTAAGACTTTGGGGTAGTTGAATGGGCAAGACAGACCAGGACACACTTCAGGGAGAGAAGAAGGATAAGACTACACTCACACAGGAGGCAGAAATGGTGTGATTGAGGCCAACATGGGTCCACTGGAACAGGTGGTCCTGTTTTACCACTGAAGAAACTAGACCCATGGAAATCAAAGAGATTTGAGCAAGATTGGTGTTGTGAGTCCAGTCAGCAAGCATGGAAGTTTCTAAATTTTAATGGGACAATGCTAGTTGTAGTCCATGCATTTGAGACTGGGAAGCTAGGTTATTACAGGATTTACCAAAAAATGACATCCTTGTCAGCATATCGATTGGCATCAGCTTTTGTCCCACTAGTTGATCTGTCATTGGATTTCTTTGAGCATTCTAGAGTCACACGGCTAAAGTTGGAGTGTGTGCAAATCATTGTTGAGTATAATCATTTGTAAAGACTTTTTGGGGGAAAAATAATATTTTTCAAGTAGTGTCCAGGCTTCTACTGAATCAGTAATTGCTATATAAAATAAACTTGAGTATGTTCCTAATGTCCTCTAGAGATGCTGTAAGTACCGTTTGCTAGTATTTATGGTCTGCAATCAAACAGGAGTCAAGGCCATAAATCATTACCTTGAATATAATATTTTTGTTTCATGAAAGTCTGAGCTTTCAACCCCAAAGCAACAAATCAGTCCACTCCTTATTGAGCCTGTCACAGCCCCATCCTTGAATATGACCACATTTATTACTATTGTCAACTGTCTTGTGTGAAAGAACAGGAAGGAGGGTTGGAGGATATAAATATAAATTGAAAAGAAGTGCTTTGTGGGGATCAGCCTGGCTGAGGGGAGAGGTAACATAACATGGAGACTTTCACCTCAGGGTCACATATTTGATGGCCCATGTACTGATGTGGTGATCAAGTTTCCATGTCACCTAGAATCTGGCTGTTAACTGTCACCATAGCTGAGAGGCTCCACACAGGGAAAAGTGCTCAGAGAAGCTGAAGACTGAACTTTCAGCCTTTTGACTGACCCCTAAAGCACTTTGGCTTCTCTGTGGACAAGGCTGCTTCTCAAGGAACTGCATTATATTATCTGCGAAAAGAAGTTGGAAATACTAGAGACGGGTAGATACTAGCTTGCTTATGGAGGAAGGTTTTCACCTCTAGAGCTTTGTCTTTGACAGATTTGATGAAATAAGATGTAAAATCAGAAACTGGCTTTCATTCTCATAGGGACAGCACCAGGCAGGCACAAGCCTCCAGGGAGTAAGGCCACCAAAGGAGAGGAAGAGCCACATTTCCAAAGGCAAAAGGTAGGTCTGTAAGTGTGACAACAACCTGGATGATTGCCAGCAATGTTTACAAACCCTCACTGCCAAAGACACAGAAGAAAACCTATCAAAACAGAGAGCTTTTCTTTGATGTTTAAATGAAATTGGTATCTCTTAGGGTGTCTTGTTCATACTTGGGATATTTAAAGGACCAGGAAAGAGCCAAGGCCTCTGCTGATATTTTAGATGTAGATGAAATATCTTTTATTTTTATCTTCCTCATTCAAAAACAAACTCTGATATGAGCATAAGATTTTGCTTGGTAAGTTATCACATAAGTAGACATTATATACCAATTTAGAAAATATTGGAATGCAAAAGGTAGACATAACAGCCATTAAGAAATTGCATACAGACAGATACTTCCAGAATCCTATATTCTACCCACATTTTGTCCTTCTTTACTCAACCTGAGTAGTCCCTAATATAGCATAACTAAGGGATTAATTTTCTTTTATTCTAAGTCGTCTTTTTCTCATAAGTTTAAAAGTCTCTAGTGAACCAGAAAATAGTCCTCAACAAAAACTTGGACTGAGTAGTTTTGCTTGCAAATTGCCATTTGTGCTTTATTTTTACTTCGATGTGGTTCTAATCATCACACTTAAAGCACTTTGCCCAGAGCCGATCTACTCTTAGCTATGTAAAGATGCAAACACTATTTATGCACTTATAAAAAAAAAAAAAAAGCCAACATCTTACTCATTCTAAATTGACAAGAGCATGTTGTTGTTATTTTCTCAAGGGAACAAGTAGAAACGGAGTACTGGTGTTTAATGAAAATGAGATTGGGGAAACACAACAGATGAACATAGAGGAAGAGAAGGAAATATAAGATAAAAACAGAGATGAAGGCAAACCATAAGACTCTTAAACACAGAGAACAAGCTGCCAGTTGCTGGAGAGGAGTGGGGGGGGGATGGGCTAAATGGGTGATGGACATTAAGGAGGGCACTTGTTGGGATGAGCACTGGGTATCATATGTAAGTGATGAATCACTGGGTTCTATGTTAACTAACTTGAATTTAAATTGAAAAAAAGTTTTGCTAAAAAAAAAACAGCTTTCAATTACATTGCATGTATGTATCAAAAAAAAAGAAAGAAAAGAAAATGAGACTAGGGAAAGGGAGGCTAAATTGCTGCTGAATTTGTATAATGTTGGCACCAGGCATTTATCTCCTCTGTACCTCCGCTTGTCCACAGAGAAGTGAGTGCACATGGCTTCCCAGGGCTGCACTGGGGATTAAAATAGAGGTGTATGGCATGCAAGTAACACATGCTGATCCCTCTCATTACCTCAACTTCAGACAGGCCTTCATCATGGAGCTGTGTTTTACTTGGGGCCGAAATACACTGAATTATGGATAATTTGATGATTCAGAAAGAACACAGAAAATGGCACAATGATTGAAAATGAGCTCCATGAGAAGAACAGAGGAAGTGGGAGTCTCTGGGTGATGGAAAGAGGACAGTGAAGGCTAAGTAAGGCAACACCTGGTAGTAAGTAGCATTCATACACAGTATAATGTCATTTATAGAAATTCAGAACACATACATGTTCATTCATAAAGTTACCTTCAGAAATTGTCAGGTGTGAGGGGCACCTGAATGGCTCAGTCAGTTAAGTGTCTGACTCTTGGTTTTGGCTCAGGTCATGATCTCATGGTTCGTGAGTTCAATCCCCATATCAGGCTCTGTGCTGTCAGTGCAGAGCCTGCTTGGTATTTCTCTCTTTCCTCTGTCTCTGGCCCTCCCCCGCTTGCTCTCTCTCTTTCTCTCTCTCTCTCTCTCAAAATAAATAAATAAACTTAAAAAAAATGTCAGGTGATGTGCAGTACCTGATTACAATTGAACCACAGGGACTTTGAGAGATTTAAGTAACTTCCCAAGTTCACCCTGCTAGGTCAATGGCACAGCTAAGATACAGATGCAGGTTCCATCTGACCCCAAAAACCATGCTTTATGTAGGAAAACTCATTAGGTAGTAAGTATTAAATGAGGTAAAATATAGAAAGCACTTGGTATGGGGTCAGGCACATAGTTAGTGCTCAGTAAGTGGCAGTTATTGTGATTATGTTTTAGAACGACACCATTTATTAACACCTTTAGTGCAAGCCATTGTTTTTGTTAGAGTTCTGTCCACTTCACCACCCTTAAATGAAATTAGTAGTTATAAAAGCCAACAGATTAGACACAGGAACAGAATGGCCAAAGACAGTTACTGCAGAGTATTGGGGAGACAGCTTGCTGCAAGATTTCTCAAACTAGTGTGTTCTATTTAGCTAAGCTGTTGTCATCTTTCCTCCCATTCCCTACCCCATTTCCATTACTTATTTGAGTCATTGTGCCAAATAAAATAGTTTTCTGAGTATTTTGACAACTTACTCTGAATATCACTGTATTAAAAGACAGTTTTCACTTTTTACTCATATAGGTAACTTCTAAATATATATTTGATATTTCCTGGAATGTTCCTCAGGAAACATGTAGATCAGAGTACTCTAATTGCAAATTACCAAAACAAACAAGCATAAACCCTATGTGAACAAAACATAAGATCTTCAAAGGCTAGGGTTCCTGTACCTTCTCCAGCTTTTGTCACTAAGAGCGTGTTAACACTGGATGAGATTTCAGTGATTCAGAAGAAAAAATTCAGACAGCCAGAGTTATTGTTCTCAACTTTAAGATTATTTAGTAAGCTACTTAGTAAGTGAAGAGAAGACAGTTTCTTCATTAACCAAGATCCAGACATCTAAGAGTCTTCCAGATTCAAATTGCAATATCCAGTAAGCCTGAGCGCCAAAGAGAAGATGCTGAAAGATCATAAGACAGTCTGTTATTCTAAGACTGCCAGCAACAAAGAAATGGAGCCAAAGAAGTCTAGAGGAGCTTGTCAGTGGAAGACTGAATGTGTTCCCCTTGAATTCAACACTTCCCCAACTCCATTTTAAGTCCACTTTAGTGAATTTCATTCTTTGAGAACTGCCAATACCTAAAAATATACCAGCAACAAATATGAGGAATTGCAAAGAGAATAACACAACACTCAACTACTTTAAATTACTCTCCTTTTTCATGTCACGTCTTCCCCTTAGCTAATCCCCACTTCCATATCTATGCAGTGGTGAGGTGACAACACAATAGGTCAATTTGTTCAATCAATTTAGTCAAGCAACTTGTACATTCAGTGGGAACTGACACATTGATTGAATTCACCTGTAAATTAAGTCAAAATGTTCAAACACATATATGCCTTCTGTTGAGACTCTGAGTCTAAATAGACTAATGTCAAGGCTGGATTCCAATTTTAGTTTGTGTCTAAATGAAGGTTGGTGCTCTTTGAAAATTAAGTGATAATAATTATTGAGATTGCTGTAATTATGATTTGCACAGCTTAAAAGTTATGGGAGTATCATTTTATTTGCTAAATAGTGTTGTTTTATTCTGCATGTTTACATTTACCAAGCAAATAGAGAGAGCTTTGAAGGTACCTGCTATCTCTTGGGACCCCCGATGGAAAATGAGGTGCTGTGTCTCATAAGACATTCTTGGCAAATGCGATATGTAAACCAAAAAAAAAAAAAAATCCATATGGTGCACAACATCTCTCAAATGAAAAATAAGGCTTCCCAGGGAAGGAGCCTTGGGGGATTCTGAACTCAAATTGCAAGGAACAAATGTGCTATTTTAATTTTGGCCTTAAAACTTCCTTTCCTGGAATGGTCTCAATATCACAATCTCTGCTCAACAGCACATACTAAACCAGAGACTCTCCTTGTTTTCTGGTTTGCTTTTCCTCAGAAAAAAATCATCAGAGCTCTGGATGAGATTTGCAACCCCTCCCACACCAACCTGAGAAGCCCAAGAAAATTCTATAAGTTAATGCCCAAGCAGGCCACAAATGGACAGAATTCTCCATGAGAGAAGACTGTTTCTTTTCTTGCCTTCCTTCTCCTCCTCCATTTTAATTTCAGATGCTTTTAATTTTGGAGGTGCTTCCTTGGGCTCCCCACTGCTTAGACAGGCTTTGCCCCCTCCACAGCCCTGCCTTCCCTCCAATGAGACAACTGTGTCCAGGAGGGGGTCCCGGTCCAGCAGCTTAAAGTGGACCTTTGTAGTCTTCTCTACACTTGGAAAGGTTGTGTCTCCTTCCTGAACTTGGTGTGGCTAAGGCCATGAGGGCAGTATATTCTAAGTCTACATCCAGTTACGACAATTTGTCAGTCTTCATTATTGCGAGCTGTGTGGCGGCACCACCAGAGTGAAGGGTCAGTGTGGCTTCCAATTAGAACTCCCTATTGAAGATGGATTTATGTTAGGTCTATTTCAAAACACATTGGGCTGTAACTTATCATTTAAGTTGTCAAGCTGGAAGCACTTTCCTTTTTTAGTGCAAAGGGTTTAAAAGCCATTAATTCATTTTCTTTAAGATGTAAAGACATAAACAAATGAGTGTTTTTAGTTTCATTATTTATTTATTTATTTTTAAAAGCAGGAAAAGATTTTCGTACAGATGTTTGCTCAATCCACTGAAACACTAATAGTGCGAATCAAATTTGCATGGTTTCTGTCTTACATATTGAGCAATTCTGATTTTAATGTGCTTACTATGGGAATGTTATGGTGAAAGAAAATAACAGACTCTAGATGATCCTCCAGATCATACGCTGAGAATTTCTAACAGAACCCAAGTCTTTTGGGTGAGTTCCGTTTCTGAAAGAGAAACGTGATTTCCTATTTTTAAGGATAAGAAGTATGTATTTTTAATAATCTTGGACACGAAGTCAAATTCTTGTTGTGACATTTAATGATGTCAGCACAAATAAATCACTTTCAGGAATAAAATTTCTATCACATACCTGTGGTTTAAAGAAAGAAGAAATGGAAAGGGGTAAAATGTTTTAGGGGAGTATCCTGGCAAAACAGATTAGCTCTGGGTGTAATAAATGAGAACTGTAGAGGAGAAGGAGACAACAGCAAGATGAGAGCGTGTCTCTTGCCAAGAGAGACCCAAACATTTCAAATATACCATGTCTAAGAACTCATTTATCTTTGGTAAGATCTATCCTTTGGCCTTCCTCTAATCTTGTTTCATTGCTTTTTGAGAAGGGGTCCTAGCTGAGGTCTTGTTTAGTAAGCAATGAAAATATTTTAGTTTCTTATCTCTTTTTGATAGCCTTAAGCTTACTGTTCTCTGGGAACCCATTCTTTCCCCTCTCCCACCCCCACCTCCACCCATAACTTGGGCAAAATCAATTAAGCTCACTTACTCCATCTATTTAGCTATATCCATTAACTGTGAAACATAGCGGTGCCCTGACATTCACAATCCCCCTCAGACAACCCTGGGACAGACACAGGAGAACACAGCTAATGTAACTGCCTACATCATCTGGCACCACTTTGCAGCCTGGGGAACCCTCAGCAGGTCAAGGAGCCCTGAGACACAAACTGGTGGGGAGTGTGGAGAGCCTGCTCCCTCATTTTACCTCAACACTCTTGACACCACCCAGGCAGATTCTGATAGAATAAAGAACCCCAGTTTTTTACCCTCTAACTACCTTTTGTGAGGGGGAGTATAAAAAAATTTCCTTTGTATTTGGAAAAGTAGGAGATCTTCCCAAAATCTCAGAGAAACAAACTTAAATGTCATAATGAGAATTAAAAAGTTTCCTCTTATAAATCTGATTTAGTCCTGGAAATACCACTGAATTTTGCAGTGTCCTTTCAAAATTAAGTAAATAATAGTGAAATGATAATAATAGCTAATTTTCATTGAACCATACTTACCACTCACTACACACAGATGCTAAGCACTCAGATTTTATCTTACCTAATCCTCACAGCAGGGACTATTTCATAATTATTTTTTAAATGAAGTAACTAAGATTTAGAGAGGTTAAGTAATTTGCCCATGGATATAAAATGGTGAGGCTGGGATTTGAATGCTGGAGCCTAATTCGTGAATCTTCAGGTTTAATCGCTGTACCCTAAGTGTAGCACATAGGACGCCTGATTATTTCTAATGTGCCCATCGATTTACAATTCAGCCACCCAGAAGCAAGTTCTGGTTGGATTTTTCTGTCCCCAAGGGATGTCATCTACTCTCACTCAAATAAAAACAACTTACTTTCAATTCTTAAAGGAAGGGAGAACAATATGTGTGGGCAACTGGCATGTAAGCTTATAAGGTCGAGTGTCCATTTATAAAGGAGAAAAATCCATTAAAAGTGGCACTTGGGATCACTTTTGTGTCACTGTTAAGCCAAATGTATGAATTTGTGGCCAGAGAAGTATTACTGGTTAAGCACTTGATGTGTGCCAAGGGTGAACACTGAAGCCTTTGGTAACTAGGCAATTGGGTGATGCAGTTAGAGACAGCGTTATCTCTAAGATGAGGTTCAGGATTGGGTAGGTCCAGTTTTTTCTTTTCTATAGAATTCTGCTTCAGCACGTGTATAATTATTAGCAAGCAAAGGCTGTTAAAAAATATTGGGTAAAATTAGGTTTGAGTATGTTTTGCCACTGATACAACGCTGTGGACTTTCACCAGGGTGCTATTTGTGCCTGGTGAGTCCCAGGGGAGGGAAAGATCTTGGTGGAACACTGTTTTTGTTTGATTTTGTTCTCAAATAATTTCTGTTCTTTTTTTTTTTTTTTTTTTTTTTTTTTTTTTTTTTTTTACGTGGAAGGCATTGGATTAGCCAAATCACTGAAATAAAACTCAGACTGTACGTAGAGCCCATGGTGAAAGAACTCCATCTAGGAACAGGTTTTTGGGCTTGTCACTAAATCTCCTCAGAATCTGGAGAATGGCCCAACTTATTGGCTATGAATGCTTTGTCTAAGAAGTCCTTGTTTCTCCACTGGGTAGAAGAAATGAGTCAGACAATCAGAGGCGTTGAAATGGAATGTGTTGTCCAAGTTACCCTGCAAGATACATGGGTGCAGGATAATGATTGTGTTTCTGCCTTATCAGCACCAAAATTGCTCATCTGTCCAGGCTGTCTCACGAATCCGATGCAGAAAATGCAGGATTAGCTTTTTAACAAGTCCAGATCTCCTACCTAACCAAGTTCCATTCCTTCCTTCTCCACTCTCGGTATGGGAATCAGGGACACCAGTCTGTGAAAATGAAGCAGCCTGAGAGACCTGGAAATAGGCTTTTTCAGGGGTGAAAGCTTGGTTCACGTTAGCATCATTCCATGATTCAAAACCACCTGCCTGTGATGGCTGACTGTCACCTGAGAGTGTTCCTCAGAAGGGAAATAGTCACTTTGCCAACTGCAGTATGATTCTGAATGTCTTCAAGCAGTCCATGAGAACTGCTGGGGTTTCCCATCTAAGATACGAAAAGACAGTTCCCATCTGTGGTCTGTGTTTCCATCACAAAAAAATGTTGTTTAGACTGATGGGGTGAATCTCTGACTGCTGGAGGCTCAGTCTGAATGGGAGAGGTTCTTCTTCATCATGCAGAATCTTTGGCCAAGCTTCTCCCATCCAGCAATCAGGCTGGAAGCTTTGCAGGATTCTGTGAGAAGAGCTGTTTAAAATAGTTTTAAATCATTCCTTATTTTAATCAAGCTAAAAATACTCAAATACAGCCTTTCAGTATTCTGCCATTGGTCTCTGTCTCCTCTGTCAGCACAAACACATCAACAATAAGGAAGAATTAATATCCTTCTAAATATCTGGCCTCTTCCATATATATCATGGCCCGGACTTGGGTTGACTCCAGTTTTGGAGAAGGATCCAGATTAATGATTCAGTTTCTTTGATCCAAACCAGATTTCTCAAGTTGGAATTTGATTTTCTAAGATTTATATTTTACCAGGGAGAATCTAGAGACATTTCTATTTTTTTTTTATCCTTAGCTGGAGGAACACAGTTCAGGGGATCACAAAGCAGTAAAAGAGCAATGAAAGACAGTGCTATCAAACATAAGGATGTGATCTCAACATAGTATTGAATGTTAGGCTTTAATGAACATGCTTCCTGTACATTGACTGCTGTTTAGTTTTCTACACTACATGGAAGCCCTATTCCCGTCAACACTGAATCAAACAAAACTTCACGTTAATAAAATAAAATATAATTCCAACTTATATTTGAAATCCATGGGTAAAAAAGATTTTTGTTTTACTTTTTTTTTTAATAGGGCACTTATGCCTTAGATGTGTATTTGAACTAGCTGGAGAATTTTTAAAAATAATGCTGACACATAGGCCCCTTCCCAATAAATTCTAATATAATTAGTCTGGTGTGAGATGCTTATGAAGTGTGAAATGAGAAGGGGCTTAGGAGTTAGACAGAACTGGGTTCAAGTCCTAGATCTGCCCCTTATTACCGTAGGACCTTGGCCAAAGTACTCAACTCTGTAAGCATTGGTTTCATTGTCTGTAAAATGACCATGTAATAGTCCTTACTTTATAAAATTGTCATGGAAATATATTTCAAAGATATTAGAAGAGTGTCAAGAACATCAAGTACTCAATAAATACCTCCGAATAAACAGAAGACCTCAAAACACCTAACTACTCTTCATATTTGGTTACTAAATCAGACACTTCTTAAGTACCATTTCAGAGCTTGTTCTTGTATGTCTCTTGTTCTAGCCTTCAATGGAGCTTCAATCATCCTTTTCTGCAGTTTTGGGCTATTTTGCACAACTTAATCTCACCTTCCCTCATTCCCATACTGTATGCCTCATTTTCCAGCCAACAGCTTCTCTGTTGATACTGCCCAGAGGCCACATATGTAAAACCTAAAGAGTGGGAGAGTTAATGTGCCCTGGGCCAAACTTTGATTAGTGGGAGATGGAGATGGTGATAAATATGATCCCTCTCTCCCCCTGATGAACTGTCCTGAGATACAATCCATGTAGATTGTTGAAGGAGGGACTTAGAAGTCAATCACAGTAAAGACCAGCTTTATGATGCATCATATGTTCACCCCCTTTATCTACTTCTCTCCCTTTTTCCCTCCCTTCTGCAACATGGTATTGCATCTCTTAATGAAGAATTCAGGCTCTGATTGCTGACACATTCAAGCTAAACAGACGCTGGACAAAATTACAGACTTCAGTTGCATAGGGCTGAGCATTGTATATGTTTATTGTCTTGCTTCCTCAATATCCATTTCTTGACCTGCTCTAAATTAGAGTTAGTTATAGAATATTAGGGCTGATAGTTACTGTCATGAAAGAATGTGTCCCCCCACAAAATCATATGTTAAAACTCTACCCCCAATCTGATGATATTAAGAGGTGGGTCCTTTGGGAGCTAATTAAGATTTGATGAGGTCATGAAGGTGGAACCCTCATTAACTGGGTTAATGCCCTGATAGGGGTCATCCAGAGCTTGCCTACTTTCTCTGTTCTCTGCCATGTGAGGATATAACAAGAAGTTGGCCGTCTGACACCCAGAAAAGAGTTTTCATCAGAACTCGACTGTGCTGGCACCCTGATCTCAGACTTCCAGCCTCCAGAAACGTGAAAATTAAAAGTCTGTTGTTCATAAGCTGCCCAGTCTATGGTACTTTGTGATAGGTGCCTAAGCTGACAAAGACAATCAGTTTAGAGACATTCTTATCCATGTCAGTCTCCTTCCCAGGCTTCACATCTTCCATCAGCTTTTGAAATTGCTTATTCCCAAAAATCTCTCCTTGTTGTGCTTATTTTCTGATTCTTACCTACTCATGTGGCTGTAGCTTTTATTCAGATGTTGATGACTTCTGCATCAACATTACCAGCCCAAACCTTTGTCTTCAGCTTGGTCTCTATTTTATAGGGACTACTGGTGTCTTGAGCCCAAAATGTCCAAAATATTTTTCTATTCCCAATATCTCTGCCTTAATGGAGGTTTTCCTGGACTCTACCTTATATTAATAATGGTAATTTATTGACCAGTCCTCTTCTTCCAGTCTTGCTAGCCTGGGAGCCATCTATACCTTTGTCAGGGTGAGTGTTCAGAAACTGAAGACTGCTGACATTTGTCCCTCATTGCCTACAGGACAAAGTCCATCTTCATGTGACATGCACCTGTCTTCTTTACCTGTCTCTTCAGCCTGGACTTGCTCTCTCTACGCACATGCAACTCTTCAACCACCACACACCAGTTACAGTTCAAAGCACGTGTCTGCTTTTCTTTAAGCCTACTTAACATCTCTGATTAAGTGCTTAATAAGCACCTCAAACGTAACATGTCAAAACAGAACTTTTCTTCTCTCTCTGTATCTTCTACGCTGAGCCTCCTCTGTCTTACTAAAAGACACCACTATTTCTCTGGGCCAAAAATCTGGGAGTCATCTTTCTTTCTTTCTTCTTTCTTCTTTCTTTGTTTCTCTTTCTTTCCTTTTCTCAATCCCTGCATCCAAGTAAATCCAGTTGACTCCATGGAACACAATATTTTAAACAACTCAACCATTTCTTACTATTTGTACAAATGACACTCAAGTAGAAGTCATAGTCATTTCTTACTTGAACTATTTAGAAGACATTGTCATAATTGATTTCATTCTCTTCTTTTTTTAAGTTTTTTTATTTTAATTTATTTTGAGAGAGACAGAAAGTGCGATCAGGGGAGGGGCAGAGAGAGAGGACAGAGCAAGAATCCGAAGCAGGCTCTGAACTCTCAGTGCAGAGCCCAATGTGGGGCTCAAACTCATGAACTGTGAGATCAAGACCTGAACCAAAGTCAGACACTGAACCGACTAAACCACCCAGAGGCTGCTGTATTCATTTTTACCCCGTCTTCTGGAACCCAGTCTACCCTCCAATCTTTTAAGCATGTTAATCATGCCCTGTCATTCATCCACTTAAACTCTCCATTGGCTGCCTCTACACTTAGTATGTTTACAGGACCCTATAAGAGGTGGTCCCCGCCTAGCTTTCTGACTTCACCTCCACCTAATCATCCCCTTATTCAGCATGCTCCTCCTAGAACCATCTTAGTGTCTTCACATGTGCTGATGTCCCTCTTTCTGGAATTTCCTGCAGATCGTTTCATGGCTGGCTTTGTCTTGTCCCAGATCAATGTCACCTTCTCATAGAAGCCCTCTGTGATTACCCAATCTAAAATGCCTTCCACCTTGCGGCATCTGGGTGGCTCAGTTGGTTGAGCATGCAATTTTGGCTCAGGTCATGATCACGAATTCAAGCCCCAGGTCGGGCTCAGTGTTCTTGTACTGACAGTCCAGAGCCTGGAGCCTTCTTCAGATTCTGTGTCTCCCTCTCTCTCTGCCCCAACCCCTGCTTGCCCACTCTCTTTCTCTCTTTCTCTCTCAAAACTAAATTAAAAAAATAAAAAATAAAAATAAAATACTTTCCACCTTTGCCCTCATTATCTATTCTCATACCCTGCTATATTTTTCTCATAGTACTTATTATTTAAAATTTTACCATATTATATCATATTATTTCACAATTATACCTTTTATTGATTCTGTTATCTTTCTTTCCCATGAGATTTTATACTTTGAGGGCAGAGACATGCCTTGTACTATTGTTGTATTAACGTATCTAGAACAGTATTAGATAATAATACTAAAATTAATATAACTAATGAATAAGAACTAATGAGCAATTGATAATAAATTCTCACTAATTTGTTGAAAGAATGGATGAAGGAATGACTTCTTCAGGGCCTTGATAAATGCTGTTTCCTCTGCCCTCTGCCAGAAATTTCTACTCATCATCTATATTTGCCTTATGAATTTGTTCTCCTTGGTCAAGGCTGAGCTCAAATATTTGTAAAGCTGCTCTGACATCTCCCCCAGAAAGAGTTGGCTTCTCTGTCTTCTATGACACCCCTCCACTTCTTCATACTTTATTATAATCCCCAAAAGCTCACAGAAATGACATTTTCCCCACTAAACTTTGAAGACAAAGCATCTTATCCTTTAGGGTTAGAAACTAGAGTCAGCAAAATTTACAGACTTGCTCAAAATTGTAAAACTAAAGCTGAAACCCAGAGCTTACTCTAGTGATCTTCATATTCTTGTAAGTATTCCCTGCAGTACTGTGGTATAGAAGGACCATCTATCTAAATCTGCCTAGATCCTTCTCTAGATCTCAGTTTCCCCTGAAACTTTCTTGCTTTCTCAATGTGGAGATGATTAGAGGTCACCAATATTTTTTTCACTGAATCCTTTGGCATTTGGTTATATATACAGTGCCTGGTACATCAAAAACTCCCAATAAATCTTTGAGTAAGCATATGCATGTTTTATTGTCTCTAATGTTTTTTTTTTTCAGTTTCATATTATTGAAACTCTAACTCTTTCCCCATCACCACCTACTTCTTATTTTTGAGCCCAGCTTACCCCCTTCCACTCTTAGTTCCCTCCTTTAGAGGAAGTAGTTGTTATGATCCTGGTCATTGCCAGGACAAGCTCTAGAAAAAAAGCTTCTTTTCTTTCTTTTTTTTTTTCCATATAAAGATATTGGAAATAGCTTGTTCCTTGAAGCTCAGAAGGAGCTAAAGAAACCTAACAGCAGAACTTTATGTGTTTACATTGATAATGTGCCTTAAGATTAGATACCTTATATCCAAAATTTTCAGATGGCCTTGAAGATCACTGGCAGTTGAAAACCCTGCAGCAATGTTTTCTGAGCATTCATATTGTGTACATATATTAAATCATCATGTTGCACACTCTAAATATATACAACTTTTGTTTGCCAATTATATGGCAATCACGCTGGAAAAAAATAAATAACAGGAAGGAGCTCTGTATTAGGTAATGGGGATCATGACAAATACACTTGCCCAATAAAGTTATTTTAATATTCCATTATGTCCCTGTCACCATTAGCTCTTTTTCAGGCCCTGAACGGGATACAAAATGAAGACTGACTCTTGCCCCAACAGAAACTGGATAAGGGGTTTTTCGGCAGAAACAGCATTGCAAACTTTGTCCCACATGACTCAGGGATGGAGTTCTAGATGTCCACACATTTCTGACCCTCTGTTTTGCTTTGACCTCAGAACCTGGGTGTTGGACCCCTGAATTCTTTCCTGGCTATTGAGCCTCTGTCTTAGTGCACCCTGAATCCTTGCATTCTTCTCACCTAAGATTCCACAGTTCTCTAAAGGCCTGGATTCTGCAGATTTGGGGTTCTAACTTCCTACCTGGTCTGTGATGCATACCACTATCCAAAGTTCATAACAACAACAACAAAAAGAGAACTACGCCAAGCTTCCCAGGAACCAGAGTGTTTTCCCCTACTATAGTCTTTACTGGGAAAGAATAAATGGGTACTTTCTTTTTGCTGGAGATAAAACTGCCCTTTCTATTATTTTTGGAACATTTTTTTTTTACCTTCTCAAGGAGGATGACTTCATGTTGTTCTTAGCTAAGACTTCGTAAATGTTTTTCTTTTATCCACTTCCTAAGTTATCCAGACTCTGAGAAAATGAGGGTCATAAAACAAGATAGAGTATTTCCAGGAAATGCAATTCCTCAATCTATTACCCAAAACTGCCACCAATGAATTGTAACTTGGGGGATTCTTGAAGCCTTTACAGAATTATTGCAAAACTGGTATAAGAATCCCACAGAGATTAATCAAAAGTAATAGGGATTGACAATAAGTCTTAGAAAAAAAGATAAGCATAGTTAAGGTTATTTAAACTGGAGAAAAGGAGACCTCCAAAAGGTAGGGAATTGTTTCCTGAAGGAAATGGTGTAATGTATTCCTGGAAATTGCATTATCCCAAGCAGAAAGTCAAAGAGGACACTAAGCCTATCCACATAAATGTTTACACCACATCTTGAAAATGTCCAACATCATTGGTAAAAATCACTGAATGAGCAGATAAAAGCCATGAGAAACAAAGTATAGATATTCACCAGGCTGCATTGACTGAACCAAGAAACAAATCTTGGAAGTAACAATAAAGTAATAAGCCAATAAGGATCGCCATGGTGACCCTGAGTTATGACATTTATTTTTTTCTTCTAGTAACAATATCAATTTCATTAATACCTTGATTGTTTGTACTTCAATAATAAATTTTTGGGACCATCCTGAGCTCTATGACCCTCATCTGGTTTTAGAGAAATGATCCATCTTCTTTAAAGAAAAACATGACAGGGGTGCCTGGGTGGCGCAGTCGGTTAAGCGTCCGACTTCAGCCAGGTCACGATCTCGCGGTCCGTGAGTTCGAGCCCCGCGTCGGGCTCTGGGCTGATGGCTCGGAGCCTGGAGCCTGTTTCCGATTCTGTGTCTCCCTCTCTCTCTGCCCCTCCCCCGTTCATGCTTTGTCTCTCTCTGTCCCAAAAATAAATAAAAAAAATAAAAAAAAAAAAGAAAAACATGACATTGTATGGTTCCTGGGCAGAGACAGGAGAACAGTATCACAAGTAAATCCATAAACGTAAGCTGGTCCTTGGGACACGAACAGTTGCGTAGAAGCAGGCATGTTCTTGCTCTGGCCTTAGTGCTTACACCAGGACCCCAGTGAGTCCTTTCTAAAGCACTCTGACATTCATATCTTTACACCGAGATTCTCTAGATCACACTGTAAAATGCATGCTTTAGGGCACAAGGCTACAATGGTTGCCCGTGGGTGGACTTGCCAAAGGTCTCAGGATTAAGTTACTGCTCATCCTAAAGAGGCTTCTACAACTCTATCCAGGACAATACAGAGAAGTGTCTTGCAAATTCCAGGTTTTTGGTTGTTTTGTTTTGTTTTGTTTTGTTTTGTTTTTCTGACCCTCCCAAATGAAACTTCAGCAGTGTAGCACAGACGGGCACTATGCTCCTGCTGATGTAATGCTCTTTGAGAATGGCTCTGTGTCAATTACCCTGACAGCTCCTAGAGTGGCTGCACGCTCTTTCTTTAATGAAAATATATGGGACACTGTTTTCCCTGAGTCCTGTCCTTCCCTGCGAGTCTAAGTGACACAGCTGCCTGTGACACAAGCCGAAGGATGTTACCACCTCTCCCTCTCCCGCTGCCACGTCTACTTGAGTCTAACGTAGAGTAGTGAGGTTGGAAATGAAGTGTCTTCCAGTGGGTATCATTCCTACTCCCCTCCAAATTCTTCAGCCACTAGACTTCAGTAGACACATCTAGCAAACCATTTTATAATAGAGGGTCTTGGGCTTGCATTGCGGCAGTAGCTAATTCTCATTCAAATTAAACAACGAGAATGAGTCTGTTGGCAGCTTTGTTAGAAGTAGAATCACTCAGGCATGGCATTAAGCTTGGGTCCAAAATGAGCTGTCTCCAATGGAGTGGCTCACTTTAGCACGGTAAACAATGACCACCTGCTATTCTCTCAAATGCATCCAGAGGATAAGGAGCACTTTATTATTTTAACTAGCATGAAGCCTCTGGAGGCCATCCTGGTAGACATCAATCACCAATTTACAGCTTGTAATGATATCTGGAAGGATATGAGTATGCAGTGTCTTTAAGAGTCCCTTTCACAAAATATGAAGTCAAATTGAACTTTAATCTTTAGAGCAAAGAAAATACATCCTTTTCCCTGGGGAATTAAAAAAAAATGTGAGCAAATTGTAAGTGACTTTTAAAGTATACAATAAGACTGCCAGCCCTATTCATGGGGAAAAAATAATTGGCACTTTATGTCAGTATTTTCCATGAATTATTTGAAAAACAGATAAAACGTGTCATTTATATGGAACTATGTCCCACTGTTCTTCAAAGCTCCTCTTTACTGAATAAGTAATCATATTTCACTGGTGATTGGCACATGTGTATAACTCCAACTTGGGCAAAATATGTCAGAAAAGCCATGGGTTGGTTTTATATGTAATACATCCAAAGTCCTCGGGAGAAAGAAAGGAATTGGAAAAAAACAAAAGAAGACTCTCTATTCTGTCACCCCAGGGTTACAAATGGAGGTATCTACTCATCTTCTGGGCACTGAATCCTGGGGAGTGGCAAGCTCTGTGCAGATAAAAGCCCCTCATCCACCAGAGTCACAAACCACATTTTTGTATATGTTGGAATTCTACTTCCTTAATCCCCATATAGTGAAATGCTCCTCTGACATTTACCTTTAAATTAGATAAAAAATAGTCTTAAGACAAGCTAACTTGTTGGTGAATGGTGTGTGTTCTTGGTGTTTTGCATCTTTGTAAGAAAAGCTGAAAAACAATGCAAAAAGATTTCTACCCTTCTAGAAGGGAAGGGGTGTTGCATAAAGCTTGCCAATGCGAAGTGCTGTAGATTGTGCATGGAAGAGAGGTTAACTATCTTAGAGACAAATGTTTTGTTACTTCTTAGCAGAAGCTTTAGGAGTGGGTGTTTGGAGTTAACACCCAAAGTCCTGCTTCTAAACATCTCCAGATCCTTCTTCTAGCAACAATTTGATATTAAAATCTTCAGTAAATTAAGCAAATGAGTAAAACAGGTATCACATTGAGATGTAGACAAGTTTAATGTGTTAGTCTTTCCATGCATGAAAAATATTGCAAGGTAATATATGTGAACAACTCTTGAAATTATTTCATGAGATCTTTCTTTAGAGATTTTTATACACCCCAAGAGTACATATGTCAAAAATGTTAGCTTAGAAGGTATATACCAGTCATGTTTGTTCGTGTTCAGATAACACACATTTTCAACATATCTCTCTTTATTTTGGCTCAAGCCAAAATACTGGAGCTGGATAGTTATTTCCTGTCACAAATCACTCCTTTGTGTTCCTTGTTAGGAAAGGTTAAGAGAAAGTGGGAGGCATTGGGATGTCTTATCTTATCTTATCTTATCTTATCTTATCTTATCTTATCCTAAGAAAGAGTGTGAGCAAGGGAGAGGGCCAGAAGGAGAGAGAGAATCTTAAGCAGGCTCCACACTGAGCATGGAGCCTGACACAGGGCTTGATCCCATGACCCTGGGATCATGACCTGAGCTGAAATCAAAAGAGTCAGAATGTTCAACCAACTGAGCTACCCAGGCACCCCTATAATGGGAAGTTTTAATGACCCATCCAGTTCTCCCCTAGCAGACGCCACACGTGCTCAGAGTTCCACTGACTTCTGCAAGCTCTACTAGGCACCCTCCACTCCAAAAGCAATTGTGAACTGGTCATGAGTGTCTCAAAGGCCTAGTTAGGTGGCTTCTGGGACCTACCAACACAAGAGTCCTTCCGTTCCTTTCCTTGACCTTAAGCTGTAGGAAAAGAGCTGGGCTTCTGTCTTGTTCAGTATTTCAAGGACATGTTCCTGGTCCTCAGTTATCCTTGCTCACAGGACTGGGAGCTAAGACTCTGAGCCTCACTGAGAAGTTAGGGCCCAGGAACATGCTTCCAAAGCTTTCCATTGCTAACTGTCTGCCTGCTTTCTCATGGTGCCTGCCCCCAATTTGCTGGGTGTTAGAAATCCTGTGGATTTCTCAGATGGTAAATATCAGTTCCTTGACTTCACTAACCACTGGCAATCATGGCCCTCAGTATTGTGCATAGATGCCCTAGTTAGTTTTATTTCCTGTAACTCAGTAGGTCTCCAAGCTCCTGTCCTGTTTCGGTATGTGTGTGTCTTAACTTTCAGCATATTATTTCAGTGACTCTCAAACTTCTGCGTGATCTAAACACCTGTCCTTCTCTGGGAATAGAAACCCAACTCACAGACATCCATGTGTATACTATATGTTCCTATCCTCCTCCTTCTTCCTACATCACCACCACCACCATCCCATCTTAGTCGATGGGCTCCAAATTGGATCAATCATAATCTTTTCCCATGGAATTTGGAAGTGCACATGTTTATTTAAAGGGAGGGAGAGAGACAGACAGACAGAGAGATCTGATGACCAACCATCCCGCTTCTAGTCCTTCCCTCAAACTCAGCTGCACTGCTCTTCTGGGTCTCTGATGTAATTATTATCATCATTATTGTTTTGCTAGATCTCATTCTTACTTTCATTGTGTTCTTTCTTTTGAGACCAGAACAGTCATGTAGTTCCCCAGAGATCTAAGTGTCTGAAAACTTTTATTGGAAAACTGCAGTGGAGCTGGGGAGCAGAGCCTGGTGGGTAGGGGAACTCTTCTCCATCCCCTCTGCCTTCAGCCCAAGCATCTCTATTCTGTATGTTTTATATATTGGGATTTTACACATCTTTTTACTTAAAACATATTCTGTTGACTTTCTGTTGCTGAAAAATAAAAAACTACTCCCTGTGGACCTGATGGTTCCCTGATATGCCATGCATTTCTATGGCTGAGGCAATTGGATTCCCCAGCTTCTGGCCTCACCTCATCCCTGACTGGGAGAATTGTCTGGTCTATGTAACTCTGGAGATCGTTTCAAATGTTCAGATGATGTGACTGTGCCCAAATCCAAGTGTTTTCCTTTTTTTTTTTTTTTTGTCTCTTTTCTGCCTCAGATCTGCAATCCACCTCTGCCAGCTCAAGAGTCTAGAACCGAGGATCAGGTATAGGTAGTACAGTGTCTTTTTATAACTACCCAGACTTCTTAAAGCATGAATGCCTTTATACATGACTGCCATTATCATTTATCTCATAATTCTAAAGTTTGACGAGCACAGGGACAAAAGGAAACACACATGATAAATTCTCTTATAATAACCTAAAGTTTTGTTAGCATTATTTTTGTAATGATGTTTTGTTTTACTGCTTGAGATTTTAAAAAGGAAGAATCAATTGTCTGTTCTAGAAAATGTGTGTGTGTGTGTGTGTGTGTGTGTGTGTGTGTGTGTGTAAAGATTTCCTTATAATGGAAGTTGTTACTAAAAAGTTATTGGGCATGTAAGAAATAGCTTCAAATGTTCTAGAAGATGAGAAACGTCCCTGATTTTGTTTACCTAATGTTATCCTTGCAAAAGTTGAGGACTAAATTGACATTCACAGAGTGCTGCTCAAATCCAGCAATCTCATTTACAGCATTTGGAGCTTACCCATTAGCCTTGGAATTTGGAAAAGTTCATTATAATTGGGGTTGGAGGGTTAGTTCATGCACTTCATTAACTCCTGTGCCAAAAATCTCTTCACATTAATGATATCTCCACCCAAGTTATTACATTTTTCTCTGAAAATTATTGGGCAATAAATGTTTGAACATAACTCACGTGATAGCGTAATGGAATTAATGTAAGTAGAGATGTAATGGCTTCTTTGATTAATGGGTTCTTGGACAACACAGCCGACTGAGAATATAATACCTTTTAATTAGAAGTGAGAACAATTTTGTCTTTCAAATATTGGTACTGCTTACATGGTTTATACCTTACCACAGGTGAGAATTATTTACAGTCTAACGGAGAGTGCTTATCTGGCAAACTGAGAGCTGGGATTTGATCCATTCCCGTTATCCATTGCATGAATGGTTTGCTTTTTCTTGTCTCATTTAAAGAAAAGCTTTCCTTGCTTTCTTCACTGTCTTCACCCCAAGTCTTTGGCAAACTGAGCAAACTCCATCTCTGACTTTTTAAATACCCCACCCCCACTCTTTTAATTTTGTTTTTTTCATTTTGTCATCACTTGAACCACAATAGCTCTTATCCTGATCGATTAACTTTTTACAGAAACTCCTCATGGAATTTGGCTAATTTTAAACTTACTAATGTTCTTTTCTCAACTTAAAAATAGATATTTGTAAATGCTTTCAGATTTTTATCTTTCTTATTTTCCAGACCATTTCATTGAAGAAAATTGGCATTTTGATCTCAGTTTTATAGATGTGGAATTGGAGGAACATAGAAGCAATAATCTTATCCAAGGAACATAGGGCTCAATTGCAAAGAATTAATTAAAACTATCATGTCTTTTCTTTAGTCATTCAGCTGTGAATGTGTTTAATGACCTGGTGTCTGCCGTTGGCCACAGTCCTGGAAACACGTTAAGAGAACAGGAATATTCTCACTGTCAGGCTATGAGACAAAGTGTTTGGGGAAACAAGGAGGCAGTGCTGTGTGGCAGGAGATTGGGAGTAGCCAGCACTGGGAACTGTTAAAGTTACCCTGCATGAGATTTGTTTCTGGGCAAGAAGTGTTGGTGAAGCTCAAAGTCTAACTACTCAGCACAATTAATTGAACCCTGCAATAGAAGCAAAAGCCCTGATTGTGAACTCAATAGCTGATGTGCACACGTGGATGGCAGAAGACCATTTTGGCTCATTCATCCAGGTCTAACGCTGATTTGGTGTGATCATGCCCCCTCCCCCATGTTCCATGACTTCCTCCACCAAAAGACAGAAGGTCTGGAAGTAACCTGGCCTGCTGTGTCCAAGCATATCCAGTGAGTTCCCACAAGGATATTCTTAGACTCTAGTCTAGTGGCCTTTTTCATTGGTTACCCCAGAATTAAAATTCATAGCTCTTAGTAGTAGTTGTAACAGTCATGGCAGATTCTCTGTTTCCACAGCCTTTTATAAGGTGGTGGTGGTACAGCACCCAGGAGAGTGTCCATGCACTTCAAAGCAGATGGCTCCTCTGTACTGAGGCCTTTCCAAGGACAGTGGCCTTCGGCTCTCTGGATTTTAGGTAAGTTAGGGAAATTCAGTGCTCAAATCAAAGCCAACTGAAATAAAAAGGCATTTTCCATGCCAGCTGAGGCCTCTTCATGGACACATGAAAAAATAAGGAAAACAGGGGCTAGGAGATAATCCATATTCAGCTTAAATAAACTGGAATATTAGACCTCAGTTTCATTCTGCTCTTCATTTTTCTCTGGACCAGGTCACCCCTTCCTAATTATGACTCAAAACTACTCAAGCATAGAATTATCACAGCATTTAAAGACTGCTGAGTTTAGGGGCTGCCGTTGTCCTATAAAAATATGTATGTAGACTTGAGCACTAAGCCAAGGATATTTGACCTCTGCTGTACCAAGGGCTCCATTTGTAACCTCCCAGAAGCCCAGTGGCTGTGTTTGATTTGCATGGATATTTACATAAATCTACATATGCATGCTTTGCAGGTTTGGCCCATGAGTTGATTATATCTTGTTTGCTCTAAAAGTTTAGAACTGAAGGTAAGGGGTGAAGGTTATAGCTATTCAAGAAGAAAAACATATGTTGTCCAGGAAATTTCTTTTAAGAGTCTCTTTTTAAATATGTCTTGCACAGTGAGGATGTAACTAAAATGCAAGTTCTTTAGGAACCGAAAAGCCTTTTAGAAGTAATTGTGGTCAGGGGCATCTGGACTTCGACTTAGGTCACGATCTCACAGTTCACAGGTTTGAGCCCCACAACGGTCTTATTGCTGTCAGCACAGAGCCCCACTTTGGATCCCCTCTCTCTGCCTCCTGTTTGTGCTCTCTACATTAAAATACATTTAAAAAAAAGAAAGGAAAATAAGTAATTATGGTCAGTCTTCTGCCTTCCATTTCCACAGGGCCATAGTGAGCCTTCTCATCTTAGAGAAAGGAGAATCTATTGATTAAATGTTAAGTATTAGCAAGTAAATATTATTATTATAGACTAAGTTCTCACCGCAAAAGTGAGAAATTATAACTAGATGCATGTCACACATAAAATGATTAGAGAAAAATATAAGGGAAAATTTGGGTTTCACTATTACTGGGAAATTCAAGGCTGGGCTCCACTGTAAATGTGGTTCTCCCTCAGGATTCTTACGTCTTACTGACACCAGTCTCTACTCCATTCCACCTCACCTCTGCTATTTGGTGGTCAGTTTTAAGTATTTTTTGTGAGGGGGATTTTATATGGGTTTTGTTCTTTAATACATTCCTCTGCCATTTTTATCATTGTGTAGAAGACATAGAACATGAGAATTAAGAATAGAAACCCTGAGGGGCGCCTGGATGGCTCAGTTAGGCATCCGACTTTGGCTCAGATCATGATCTCACAGCTCGTGGGTTCTAGCCCTGTGTTGGGCTCTGAGCTGACAGCTCAGAGCCTGGAGCCTGGAGCCTGTTTCAGATTCTGTGTCTCCCTCTCTCTTTGCCCTTCTCCACTCATGTTCTGTCTCTCTCTCTCCTTCAAAAATTAATAAACATTAAAAAAATTTACGAATAAGAACCCTGAAATCACATAATTCTCACCCTTCTACTTATGCCCTGTGCGATTCTTGATTAAGTTGCTTAAATTTTCTATATTTCAGTTTCCTTTTCTGTAAAATGACTTAGTAATACCTACCTCAAACAGTAGTAATAAGGATTAGATGAGATAATGTGCATAGTGTTGACTCATAAAAAGAACTCAATCAGTGATGCATATTATCATTATTACCTTTATTATTGGTATTTTGTCTTTTATTTTTTATATTTTATGTTTTTTATTTGTTTAATATAATTTATTGTCAAATTGATTTCCATACAACCATAAGAGACTCTTAAATACTGAGAACAAACTGAGGGTTGATGGGGGGGAGGAGAAACTGGGTGTTGTATGGTATTTTGTCTTTTAACCAATTCAGTACTTTTGCAGACTTCATCAGTTTTCTCCCAATTCTGAGGATCCCATCTTCACTACTCATCATATTTATTCGAACTTCTACCTTACCAACAGTTGCAACTGGTAGCATGGCCTCTGAATGGCACTCTTATATTGATAATGTTAGAGACCATTTTTAAAGGACTTAGGCTAAGTTTTCATTGAGCTGGACGATGGAAGTTTCTATGGCATGATCCCACTTTTCCTACACTAACACTTCTGCTTTTCACTTTTTCTCTGAGACTGAGTAATGGATCCCATTCTCACTAGATGTCTCTGGGATCAGAGCTGAAATCCTTCTTCATACTGCAATATCAAGAAACTTTCAATGTGCTTCCTTTATACTGTAGTTTTGGTAGAATTATTGGACCCACTGTTGCACACTGAACCTAAACTCTCCAAAACATTTTTTCCCAGAAGTTTTTATTTACACTAATCAGTAAATGTGAAAATGAAATTTGAATTCACTTGTCACTGGTTAAAATGATTATGTAAACCAAACCATTATATTCCAGAATCCCTAAAGAGCACTCAAATTAGACCTTTTCTGGACCCTGGGTTACAATACATGATACAGTCTTTAGGTACTGTAGATCCTTAAGATTTGCCAGAGGTATAAGCTGAGAAACTTGAAGGTTCCAATTTCACATTCAGAAGTTACTGAGGGCACAAAGATAGGTAGACAACAACAAACCTCATTTAGCTGTAGATGCTCAATGGTGGACTCATTTCCCTCACTAATCAGTGATTTCTTCATGAACATCATGAATCTAATCTACACCTAATGAAAGTAATAAGAATTAAAATCTCTTGTAACAGTAAAAACTATGGATGGTATATCTATAAATCCCCAAGTTTTACTTTATTGCAGAGGATCACAAAAGGTGAAAATCACTAAGTTTCAATATGATCTGATTTGACCTATGACCTGAAATATGTCAGGACTTGGAAACATAAGGAAAAGGAAAGAGTGCATGGGAAAATATACCCAATGATAGGAAGAAGGAAATGATTGGAACAGAGAATAGTGCTGAAATGAGTCACAGAGGAATAGAGAATTTACTTGGTAAAGGTCTCATTTGGTATAAACCATTCTAGTGTTGAACCATTGTTTTATTTCCCAGGAATTTTAGTAGTAATAAACCAGAAATTGTCATCATGAAGTTTAGCCTATTCTTGTTGTGTTCATCATGGAGCTAGATCAGAACACTTGTGCCAGAGACGAGAAGACATTCAATTATATGACAATGGTAGGAATTGGTTACCAACATCTGTTATGTTCATAGATTGCTGTGGAATTATCTTTCAGCCTCTGACCATCAGAATTAAGCTTTTCAATAGCTTTTCATCTTTTTCCCTGAGTTTCATTCATTCTTCATTAAGCTCCTTGCTGAATTACATGAACAGTAGATCTTCACATGGCTAGAAGTAGAAAAAGTAAAACAAACATATACTGCTTCTAAGAGATGATTTGTGTGTGTGCGTGTGTGTGTGTGTGTGTGTGTGTGTGTGTAACATATATGCTGCTTCAAAACTTCTTTTCCTTTTGGCAAATAAACATTTTTTTTCCTTTTGTTCCACTTTCTCTGCCAAGAAAACTCATTCCTCTGCTAAGTGGAACAATGTGAAAAAAAGAAAGGATACAATGACTTGCAGTCACCTGTTAGATGAGTGACCAGAGACTGTAGTAGCACTAATGGTGGATGAGGAAATGCATGTGGAGGTTCAAGGCTTGATCTGGTCTCTGTGGAACTGAGAACAATTATGCTCACCTCTCTGTGTTTCACTTTCTTATAAAATAAACATGGAAATCTCTTCTCTCATGTTAAGATTATATCTGGTAGACTGAAATGGTAGAAACATGTCTATTTTTAAGGAGGAGGACTATATGGTTCAGATGTCTGTATATACCCAATTTTCTTCAGTGGTCCCAAATTAAACAACATTGTTCCTTTATCTACATAAAGCCATGAACATTTCCTGGCAATTCCAACATTTCAGTGTTAAGTTACATTTCCTACACTGCCAAACACACACAGAAATGCTACAGAAATCTTTTCTTTGGCCGTACTGTCTAGATTTTTTGGTGTTGAAAATGTAATAAATCACTGTACAGTTCAATGGGATTTCTTTTTTGTGTGTGTTTCTTTTGCTCAACCATCTATATCTTTACTTGTAGTGTTGAGGATTGGTTGGTGTGTCCAAGTCCCCACATCACTGTCTTTCTTTCTAGCCCATGATTATCTTTCTCTGTTTGAACAACAATTCCCCTTCTGTTATCATGTGTCTTCATTTGTGTGACATAATTTGCCTCATTTTTTTTCTTTCATTTCAGGAGCTTACATAAACATCCTTATCGTCTAACTGAGCTTAGTGAAAAGGAAAAATGAGTTTCACACCCAGCCGTATGAAACATGATTGCAGAACGCTTTTGTCGAGATTCTGACTTCTGAAATTTAAATAGTGCAACTCTGGGACAGAACTTATGAGGGACTATCCATGCCAATTACACCCAAATGAAGAGATTTCTAATGCAATTATTTAGTGACACTTTGCTATTTTCACCACCATTTTCCCCCTGCCTGGGCTATGGGAAAAGTCTCCTTGCCAGCTCCCAGCTATCACTCTTTCTCCATAAAATAACCAGAGTGATTTTGTAAAATAGAAATCAGATTTTACATCACTCCCTGCCAAAGTCTTCAATCCTTTGTCATTACACTTAGAATAACATTCAGGGATGCCTGGGTGGCTCAGTCAGTTAAGTGTCCGACTCTTGGTTTCAGCTCAGGTCATGATCTCATGGTTTGTGGGTTCCAGCCCCAAGTTGGGCTCTATGTTAACAGTGCAGAGCCTGCTTAGGATTCTCTCTCCTTCTCTCTTTGGCCTTCCCCAACTCATGCACACGTGCTCACTCTCTCTCTTTTTCAAAATAAATAAACTTAAAAATTTTTTTTAAACTCACTGCTTATTTTCAAGAAGAATAAAATCAATTTGGCATAAAAGATCCACCTCATTGGGGCCCAGCCTTTGTCGACCCCCATCTCTACCACCCACTCCTTCCTAGCTTTTGAACACCTTCAGATCTCACAGCATCATAGTGCTTTCATTTCTGGTGTTTCTCTTTATGTCATTCAGGTTCTTCCATTTGAATGTTGCTTTCTCAGACAAATGCACATAGTCACTCTCTCTTTACCCTACTTTTTCTTCATAACATCATTTGAAATTACATTAAACTATTAGTTAATTTGTTTTCAAAATGTTTCTCTTCTGACAACAGGGTCTGTTTTGATATTATTCACTTCTGTCTCCTCAGAAACTAGAACCGTACATGAAACACAATAAGCCCTTAATAAGCATTTGTCGGGTAAATGAATAAATTCTGAAACACACTATATATATATATATGTTTCTTATAGCCTGATGTTATTATTCTTCAGAGGGGAAAATAAATATTGTTCTCATTTTTATGTATAAACTTTTTGGAAGATAAAATAATTGAGTCATTTATTTAAATGAAAGCTGTTAATTCACATCATAGAAAGGATCTCTTCATTATTCTTTGGTCTCTCCCATGAGGCTGAGGATTCTCAAGCCTGAAAATGAAAGTGTTGTCCATCCGTCTACCTAACCACTCTTCACTAACATTTGGTCCAACAAAGAGGAACTAAGATATAGGTGGTAACTGCTTAGTCCTTGGGTGCATAGGAACAAGAGGGGAAAAGACAAAGGCAGTGGTAGCATATAAATACATCACCTTAGTCCCTCTTCTGTGTGGGCCTAGAAAAAATGTCAAGGTGCTGGCAGAATTACTAGTAATTGAATCCAGAATTGCCAAAGCTATGACTGGACATATTGAGGGGGAAGAGAGGTAAGCTTTCCTTTCATTCCATGTTTATTTTTTGCAAAGTACATTTGGCAACAATATCTTTCACTCCAGAAGAGGTTATTGAAAGACATTGAGAGAAAAATCTGAACTTAAACTTCCTTAGAAATGACCCTGGGGTAGGGAGTGTTCTACAGCTATAATAAATTATTCTAGGAAGAACCAAAGAGTAAAAGGCTGTTCTCATTTTCAGTGAACAGAATATTTTTCTCTAGACATAGTTTTGCCAGCCTTTGATGAGAATTTGTCATACCAGGTATTCACAAACCTTCTATTCTGCTAGGACCAATCTGAACTGGTAGAGAGGATGTTCTCAGATTTTCTATGAAATTTATAATTATCCAGTAGGGTAATGCTAGGGAGCCAGTCTCTGAATGGAACCCACTAATCCAAACTTACAGCATTTTCCAAAGATCAAAATGAATCACAGACACATTTTCAAGCTCCATACATTCACATGTTGTTAAAATCTACAAATTCTTGATTCTTACATTATTACATTAATTGAATAACTTTATTCAATGAACATTTGGAGGCATCTACCAGTACCAGGGTTCATATCAGGTCAGACGATAGAAAGATATTTTCATTTTCTCATGTCATTTAGAATCTAGTTTATTTTGAGCTTTCCTATCATGTGGTAGAAAGTCTGTCTGGGAAAAAATAGGAATATTCCTAAAGGAGAGAAGGCAATACATATTGAACTCCTGGTGGAAATTAGTAGAAAATGACAGCTAAAATACAGAGAATGATATCTACTAGACTTAAATTTGATCTCATGGCAGTAGGTATTTAAAAAGACTAAACTATGGACCTCAACTTTAAATTAAGCAGTTAGTTTTTCTTTTCTCCCAAGGCTGCATATTTCATTGCTGAATTCAGGCCATCATTTTCACAAATGTTTATGTATACAGGACATAGGGGATGTGCAAGTAGGAACAGTTCTACCCAAATATTGAATTAGTATTAGGAAGCACACAGTATAGGGATCCTGGGTGGCTCAGTCCATTAAAGCCTCTGACTTCAGCTCAGGTCATGATCTCACAGTCCATGAGATTAAGCCCTGTGTTGGACTCTGTGTTGACATCTCAGAGCCCGGATCCTGCTTCGCATTCTGTGTCTCCCTCTCTCTGCCCCTCCCCCACTCATGTTCTGTCATTCTCTCTCTCTCTCTCTCTCTCTGTCTCTCTCTCCCTCTCAAAAATGAATAAACATCAAAAAAAATTAAAAAGAAAATACACAGTAAAGGCACAGGAAGCTCTTCTCTTTAATTTGCTAAATTGCTAATTTCATAATATTGTCAAGTATTGGATACATATTATTATATTTCTTGAGTCCTAGCACTTACTCCAGTGGAAAACTATATTTTATTCTTCTTATTGCAAAGTAATAGGGCATAAAGTCCTATAGCTAGAAGTGAACAGCTCTAGGATTACCACAGCAAGGACCCAGGCACCCAGAGTGTAGAATTTCTAATTTGCAAACTCCTAAAGATAATTGCTGATTCTCTCAAGAGGCGACCAATGTATATGGATTTCTGTCACTTTACAGAACAGAGTTGAGAAATTGTTGCCATTGCACACTGCTTGGATTTTTTATGTAATTACATAACTTTTTAATGTAATTTTCATGAATGAGTCTATTTTTGCTTATGCACTCTTTAATCACAAAGTGACCAGAGGAAAAACTGCCTTTGTCCTTGAGAGATATGTGCACACACACCCAAAGTTGACTTTTCCCTTAATGCAAGTATTCCATTTTGCTCATTTTTACAACGTAGAATCTTTGAACTGGAAGGGTGCTTAAAAGATATGTTTTAACCAAATCTCTCTAAATGCCCAAGGCCACACAGTAAATTTGCAGCAGGGCTGAGACTAGAACACAGAGCACTTGGGTCCCAAACCATTGTTTACCTTTCAGTGAGGCCCATTTAAGATGCTTCAAGAGCCTTTAAATACCCATTGAACAGCCCAATGTCATAGACCCAAGGAATTCACATACAGTCTATTTTTTGCAGCTCATCTGAGGCCTCAGAGAAATGTTTTCATTACCTTGAGTCATGGTGGAATCTAATACTTTAATTTGCTTTAACCCCATGAGATTCAAAGGTTATAAGTGGAAGACGGGATGAAGGGTTAGAGAGGGCTCTTTTCTCAGTCCTTTTAAGTAGGTAAGTTTACATAAGAAAGACACACGGTGATCTTCAATGGCACCAAGCTGCCACTCACCAGGTCTGACACTTTGTCAGAAATCCGTGTGCCCAGGACAAACCAAGAATCAAGACTTCTTTTCAAAATGAAGTAAATCTTTACATTCGCAATAAATGGAGATAAAAGGTTGTCTTTCTGTAGGCTTCCAACATAAATTGATGTTCTGTAAGAACGAATGGCTATTTTGCATTTGAAAGTTTCCCTAATGACAACAAGATAGAGAACCTGTGTCCCCCACAGGTCTCCATGAAATCAGCAAGAATGGTTTTTCAGTTATTTGGGATTCGGATATATATTTTATGGCTGATTTTTCAGTTTTTTGTTGTTGTTTTTAAGAGCTTTGGCTGGGGTTCTGAGAAGAAATCATGGCTACTGATACTTGACTGTGAAAGGTAGACTGGATAGTTAAGGAGAAGTCCTGAGTCCACTTGGGACAGGGCTCATGCAGAGTAATAAAGCAGGTCAAGTGCAAACATGTGTATCTAGGAGAAAATGAAATTAAGAATTGTTCCCATAGCTCAGGTCATGATCTCACAATTTGTGAGTTCAAGTCCACATCAGGCTCTGTGCTGAGAGCTCAGAGCCTATAGCCTGCTTCAGATTCTGTGTCTCCCTCTCTCTACACCTCCCCTGCTCACATTCTGTCTCTTTCACTCTCAAAAATGAATAAATGTTAAAATTTTTTTCAATAAAATAAAATTTTTTCTTAATAAAAAAATAATTGTTCCCATAAGTCCTAATCCATGTGAGAAAAAGACTAAGTCTGGAATCTTTTTCCTCCCCACACTTCTGATATATCTCCTCTTTCATCCATACCTTTCTCTTCCCTGTCTCAGAGAAGGAGAGAGATCCATCACTGTATCCAAGGCCAACTCACTTTCCTGGAAATCTTGATTTGATCCTTCCTATGAAACCCAGTTGTATCAATTAATCCTCTTCTCACATCACTATTCCCCCATCTTCTTAATTCTTTTTTTTTTTTTTTTTGCTTTCATTCATATTTAAGCCTGGTTTAAAAGGTAGTATGATACTATGGTCCTATAGACCTTTCTGTCATTTGACAGCTGTATTGTCCTTGAACAAGTTACTAACCTCTCTAAACCTTAGTTTTCTGTTTGTAAAATGAGAATAATAATAGAATCTATGCTTTAGGAATTTTTTTAAAAGATAAATGATAATGTATACATAGTGCCTGACACATAGTAAGGGCTTAATAGTAGCAATTGTTATTTTTTTGCTATTATTATTTTATATGTTTAATGTAATAGTGCATTATTACTAATATATTATTATATCTCATCTCCTCTTAGACAAAAATTCCCTTCAATAAAGGGGAACATTTCTTCTTCATTACTTGAGAAGGTCTGTCATAATGGTGCAATATGATATATCTTCGCTAAACATTTATTGAGTAAATGTGGCCAGTGATTTGTTTCAATGATTTAAGAAGGATAAAGCTTTTATTTGGATCTCCAAGCCTTAAGCTATTTTTCCTTTTTGGAATTTGTTTAGCAATTAGGTAAAGTTTAACCTAATAGTTACAATTTACTAGTGTCTCAGTAGTCTTAGTAACTTAGAAAGTTGCACGGGCCATGGGGTGTGCATAAAATTTATGATTTTTGGTGTTCATGGAAACTAAAAATGTGGGGATATTAAGATATTATTAGGAAAAATAACAGGAGTTTAATGTATACATAGAATTCCAAGTTTTGTCTTCCAAAAAATGATACTCAGCTTTTCATTGTCTGGCCTTGAATTTTATAAGACAACAGAATGTGGGATCTGGAGTACACCCTATAGATCATCTGGCCAGCATTTCTCAAAGAGTATCCCAAATATGTTAAAAACAGAGGAAGAGATCTGTGGCCAAATTACTTTGAGAAATGTTGGCATAAACAAAGATAAGTTCCTTTATAGAGGGAACAATGTACAGTGATTTTGACACTTATTTGCCCAAAGAACACTTTTTTTGCAAAGCAAATCTCAGGATTGTTATCAGGAGTAATACACTTCTAACCTCTTTATTTTATGGATGTGGGACTCAAATTCTAGAAAATTAAAATAATCTGCCAAAGATTACATAGTGGTAGAGCAAAAAGAACCTAGATGTCCTTGGAGGAGAGAGAGGGAAGATGGCGACGTAGGAGGACGCTGGGCTCACCGCGCGTCCTGCTGATCACTTAGATTCCACCTACACCTGCGTAAATAACCCAGAAAACCACCAGAGGATTAGCAGAACGGAGTCTCCAGAGCCAAGCACAGACGGAGAGGCCCACAGAAGAGGGTAGGAAGGACGGTGAGGCGGTGCGCGCTCCAGGACTGGTGGGAGGGAGCCAGGGCGCAGGGGCAGCTCAGGGCCAAGCAGAGCCCCCGAGTCTGGCTGGCAAAAGCGGAGGGGCCTGACGGACTGTGTTCCGACAGCAAGCGCGACTTAGCATCTGGGAGGTCATAAGTTAACAGCTCTGCTCGGAAAGCGGGAAGGCTGGAGGACAAAGGGAGGGAGAGCTGCTGAGCCCCCAGACGACAGAGCTCAGTTTGGTGGGGAACAAAGGCGCTCGCCAGCACCATCTCCCCCGCCCATCCCCCAGCCAAAATCCCAAAGGGAACCAGTTCCTGCCAGGGAACTTGCTCGCTCCGCGCAAACACCCAACTCTGTGCTCCTGTGGAGCCAAACCTCCGGCAGCGGATCTGACTCCCTCACTGCCACAGGGCCCCTCCTGAAGTGGATCACCTAAGGAGAAGCGAGCTAAGCCTGCCCCTCCTGCCCCCATGCACCTTGCCTACCCACCCCAGCTAATATGCCAGATCCCAGGCATCACAAGCCTGGCAGTGTTCAAGTAGCCCAGATGGGCCACGCCACCCCACAGGGAATCCCGCCCCTAGGAGAGGGGAAGAGAAGGCACACACCAGTCTGACTATGGCCCCAGCGGTGGGCTGGGGGCAGACATCAGGTCGGACTGTGGCCCCGCCCACCAACTCCAGTTATACACCACAGCACAGGGGAAGTGCCCTGCGGGTCCTCACCACTCCAGGGACTATCCAAAATGACCAAATGGAAGAATTCCCCTCAGAAGAATCTCCAGGAAACAACAACAGCTAATGAACTGATCAAAAAGGATTTAAATAATATAACAGAGAGTGAATTTAGAATAATAGTCATAAAATTAATCACTGGGCTTGAAAACAGTATAGAGGACAGCAGAGAATCTCTTGCTATAGAGATCAAGGGACTAAGGAACAGTCACGAAGAGCTGAAAAGCGCTTTAAACGAAATGCAAAACAAAATGGAAACGACGACAGCTCGGATTGAAGAGGCAGAGGAGAGAATAGGTGAACTAGAAGATAAAGTTATGGAAAAAGAGGAAGCTGAGAGAAAGAGAGATAAAAAAATCCAGGAGTATGAGGGGAAAATTAGAGAACTAAGTGATACACTAAAAAGAAATAATATACGCATAATTGGTATCCCAGAGGAGGAAGAGAGAGGGAAAGGTGCTGAAGGGGTACTTGAAGAAATTATAGCTGAGAACTTCCCTGAACTGGGGAAGGAAAAAGGCATTGAAATCCAAGAGGCACAGAGAACTCCCTTCAGATGTAACTTGAATCGATCTTCTGCACGACATATCATAGTGAAACTGGCAAAATACAAGGATAAAGAGAAAATTCTGAAAGCAGCAAGGGATAAACGTGCCCTCACATATAAAGGGAGACCTATAAGACTCGTGACTGATCTCTCTTTTGAAACTTGGCAGGCCAGAAAGGCTTGGCACGATATCTTCAGTGTGCTAAACAGAAAAAATATGCAGCCGAGAATCCTTTATCCAGCAAGTCTGTCATTTAGAATAGAAGGAGAGATAAAGGTCTTCCCAAACAAACAAAAACTGAAGGAATTCGTCACCACTAAACCAGCCCTACAAGAGATCCTAAGGGGGATCCTGTGAGACAAAGTACCAGAGACATCACTACAAGCATAAAACATACAGACATCACAATGACTCTAAACCCATATCTTTCTATAATAACACTGAATGTAAATGGATTAAATGCACCAACCAAAAGACATAGGCTATCAGAATGGATAAAAAAACAAGACCCATCTATTTGCTGTCACAAGAGACTCATTTTAGATCTGAGGACACAATTAGATTGAGAGTGAGGGGATGGAGAACTATCTATCATGCTACTGGAAGCCACAAGAAAGCTGGAGTAGCCATACTTATATCAGACAAACTAGACTTTATATTAAAGGCTGTAACAAGAGATGAAGAAGGGCATTATATAATAATTACAGGGTCTATCCATCAGGAAGAGCTAACAATTATAAATGTCTATGCGCCGAATACCGGAGCCCCCAAATATATAAAACAATTACTCATAAACATAAGCAACCTTATTGATAAGAATGTGGTAATTGCAGGGGACTTTAACACCCCACTTACAGAAATGGATAGATCATCTAGACACACGGTCAATAAAAAAACAAGGGCCCTGAATGATACATTGGATCAGATGGACTTGACAGATATATTTAGAACTCTGCATCCCAAAGCAACAGAATATACTTTCTTCTCGAGTGCACATGGAACATTCTCCAAGATAGATCATATACTGGGTCACAAAACAGCCCTTCATAAGTTTACAAGAATTGAAATTATACCATGCATACTTTCAGACCACAATGCTATGAAGCTTGAAATCAACCACAGGAAAAAGTCTGGAAAACCTCCAAAAGCATGGATGTTAAAGAACACCCTACTAATGAATGAGTGGGTCAACCAGGCAATTAGAGAAGAAATTAAAAAATATATGGAAACAAACGAAAATGAAAATACAACAATCCAAACGCTTTAGGATGCAGCGAAGGCAGTCCTGAGAGGAAAATACATTGCAATCCAGGCCTATCTCAAGAAACAAGAAAAATCCCAAATACAAAATCTAATAGCACACCTAAAGGAAATAGAAGCAGAACTGCAAAGGCAGCCTAAACCCAGCAGAAGAAGAGAAATAATAAAGACCAGAGCAGAAATAAACAATATAGAATCTAAAAAAACTGTAGAGCAGATCAACGAAACCAAGAGCTGGTTTTTTGAAAAAATAAACAAAATTGACAAACCTCTAGCCAGGCTTCTCAAAAAGAAAAGGGAGATGACCCAAATAGATAAAATCATGAATGAAAATGGAAGTATTACAACCAATCCCTCAGAGATACAAACAATTATCAGGGAATACTATGAAAAATTATATGCCAACAAATTGGACAACCTGGAAGAAATGGACAAATTCCTAAACACCCATACTCTTCCAAAACTCAATCAGGAGGAAATAGAAAGCTTGAACAGACCCATAACCAGCGAAGAAATTGAATCGGTTATCAAAAATCTCCCAACAAATAAGAGTCCAGGACCAGATGGCTTCCCAGGGGAGTTCTACCAGACGTTTAAAGCAGAGATAATACCTATCCTTCTCAAGCTACCCCAAGAAATAGAAAGGGAAGGAAAACTTCCAGACTCATTCTATGAAGCCAGTATTACTTTGATTCCTAAACCAGACAGAGACCCAGTAAAAAAAGAGAACTACAGGCCAATATCCCTGATGAATATGGGTGCAAAAATTCTCAATAAGATACTAGCAAATCGAATTCAACGGCATATAAAAAGAATTATTCACCATGATCAAGTGGGATTCATTCCTGGGATGCAGGGCTGGTTCAACATTGGCAAATCAATCAACGTGATACATCACATTAACAAAAAAAAAGAGAAGAACCATATGATCCTGTCAATTGATGCAGAAAAGGCCTTTGACAAAATCCAGCACCCTTTCTTAATAAAAACCCTTGAGAAAGTCGGGATAGAAGGAACATACTTAAAGATCATAAAGGCCATTTATGAAAAGCCCACAGCTAACATCATCCTCAACGGGGAAAAACTGAGAGCTTTTTCCCTGAGATCAGGAACACGACAGGATGCCCACTCTCACCGCTGTTGTTTAACATAGTGCTGGAAGTTCTAGCATCAGCAATCAGACAACAAAAGGAAATCAAAGGCATCAAAATTGGCAAAGATGAAGTCAAGCTTTCGCTTTTTGCAGATGACATGATATTATACATGGAAAATCCGATAGACTCCACCAAACGTCTGCTAGAACTGATACATGAATTCAGCAAAGTTGCAGGATACAAAATCAATGTACAGAAATCAGTTGCATTCTTATACACTAACAATGAAGCAACAGAAAGACAAATAAAGAAACTGATCCCATTCACAATTGCACCAAGAAGCATAAAATACCTAGGAATAAATCTAACCAAAGATGTAAAAGATCTGTATGCTGAAAACTATAGAAAGCTTATGAAGGTAACTGAAGAAGATTTAAAGAAATGGAAAGACATTCCCTGCTCATGGATTGGAAGAATAAATATTAGTAAAATGTCAATACTACCCAAAGCTATCTACACATTCAATGCAATCCCAATCAAAATTGCACCAGCATTCTTCTCGAAACTAGAACAAGCAATCCTAAAATTCATATGGAATCACAAAAGGCCCTGAATAGCCAAAGTAATTTTGAAGAAGACCAACGCAGGAGGCATCACAATTCCAGACTTTAGCCTCTACTACAAAGTTGTCATCAAGACAGCATGGTATTGGCACAAAAACAGACACATAGACCAATGGAATAGAATAGAAACCCCAGAAATAGACCCACAAATGTATGGCTAACTCATCTTTGACCAAGCAGGAAAGAACATCCAATGGAAAAAAGACAGTCTCTTTAACAAATGGTGCTGGGAGAACTGGACAGCAACATGCAGAAGGTTGAAACTAGACCACTTTCTCACACCATTCACAAAAATAAACTCAAAATGGATAAAGGACTTGAATGTGAGACAGGAAACCATCAAAACCTTAGAGGAGAAAGCAGGAAAAGACCTCTCTGACCTCAGCCGTAGCAATCTCTTACTCGGCACATCCCCAAAGGCAAGGGAATTAAAAGCAAAAGTGAATTACTGGGACCTTATGAAGATAAAAAGCTTCTGCACAGCAAAGGAAACAACCAACAAAACTAAAAGGCAACCAACGGAATGGGAAAAGATATTTGAAAATGACATATCGGACAAAGGGCTAGTATCCAAAATCTATAAAGAGCTCACCAAACTCCACACCCGAAAAACAAATAACCCAGTGAAGAAATGGGCAGAAAACATGAATAGACACTTCTCTAAAGAAGACATCCGGATGGCCAACAGGCACATGAAAAGATGTTCAACGTCGCTCCTTATCACGGAAATACAAATCAAAACCACACTCAGATATCACCTCACGCCAGTCAGAGTGGCCAAAATGAACAAATCAGGAGACTATAGATGCTGGAGAGGATGTGGAGAAACGGGAACCCTCTTGCACTGTTGGTGGAAATGCAAATTGGTGCAGCCACTCTGGAAAGCAGTGTGGAGGTTCCTCAGAACATTAAAAACAGACCTACCCTATGACCCAGCAATAGCACTGCTAGGAATTTACTCAAGGGATACAGGAGTACTGATGCATAGGGGCACTTGTACCCTATGTTTATAGCAGCACTCTCAACAATAGCCAAATTATGGAAAGATCCTAAATGTCCATCAACTGATGAATGGATAAAGAAATTGTGGTTTATATACACAATGGAATACTACGTGGCCATGAGAAAAAATGAAATATGGCCTTTTGTAGCAACGTGGATGGAACTGGAGAGTGTGATGCTAAGTGAAATAAGCCATACAGAGAAAGACAGATACCATATGGTTTCACTCTTATGTGGATCCTGAGAAACTTAACAGAAACCCATGGGGGAGGGGAAGGAAAAAAAAAAAAAAGAGGTTAGAGTGGGAGAGAGCCAAAGCATAAGAGACTGTTAAAAACTGAGAACAAACTGAGGGTTGATGGAGGGTGGGAGGGAGGGGAGGGTGGGTGATGGGTATTGAGGAGGGCACCTTTTGGGATGCGCACTGGGTGTTGTATGGAAACCAATTTGTCAATAAATTTCATATATTAAAAAAAATAAAATAAAAGTGGTTGAAGCATGGATTAGATACAAAGACATTCAGTTGGGATACACTGAATATTCTGTGAAAAAGAAAATATTAAAGGAGAGGAATCTACAGAGGTAAGATCTTCAGGCCTAGTGACAAGGAAAAAGGTTGATTTCTAAGTTTTGTGATTGAGCTCAGAGAATAACAAAGCATTTGTTATTGCTATCATTGAGATAAATTACAATATAATATTAAACAGAATGATCCAGAACTTTTGTTGCCACCCTTCCAAACTCTGTAAGTGAATATTATACAGGAATAATAGTTTATTCATTACTTCAGTTAAATTTGTTTCTTCTGTGTTGTCCTGACCTCTTTATAATATATTTCTTGTATTAATACAATTTTTTGTACAGTTTATCAGGTCATTTTACTTAGAGATAAATAAAAATGTTTTAAGTTAATTTCTCTATTGGGATAATAAAGTTATTCTTATGGCATTATTCCCAAAGACTTAGATGATTCTTTTACAAAAGAATAAACATCAATATGGTTTCTGGTCTTAAAAATTATTGCCAAGCTTTTACAATAAAAGATTCAAAAAAAAAAAAAAAAAAAGAACCTAGATGTCCTTATTCTTATCTGAAATTAGTCTTTCTGTTTATTTTTGCTTTCTTGGAAAGATAGTAAAATTCACATAATTATATCATTTTGCCTGTATTTTCCAAACAAGCTTACACTAAAAATATCACAACTAACTTTTGAGAATTAAACACACTAATAATAGTGAAATTATTTCTCCATAAAATTGGGAATACAATTACCTCCAAAGTTCTATTAGGAAAATTAGTACCTTTTTTTTAAAAAAACTAGATTTCCCCAAACCAATTTCTTTGATGTTTTACTCATTATTTTTATAATTAGGCATACAATGATTCATACTTTATTCATAATTTAACAGATTTTTTTGGTTATTTCCAAATAAGATTAGTATTTCTGCATATCATAGATAAGCAGTCAATCATAAATGACATAAACTTCTTCTTAAATATAATTAGGTTTGCTATGTGATGTTCAGAATTTCTGTATCTATAGAAAGAATAATCAAAAATTCATGAGAAATGTAAAAATACACTATCAGTATGATGAAACTAAAGGAGTATAAAGGTGAAATTATAGTAACTCAGTCACTGAAAGGTTATTTCTCTAGCTGTAAGGTTTCTACTACCTTCTTGTTAGGAAAAAAAAAAAAAAGTTTAAGATCTGAGTCCAAGATTATTTCCCCACCCAGTTTTTAAACATCTTAAATGGACTTTATTTATAGAGCATTTTTAGGTTTGCAGAAAAATTGTGAAAAAGGTGCAGAAAATCTGCATATATCCCCTTCTGTGTGCACAGTTTCACCTACTGGTATCTTACATTAGTGTGCTACATTTGCTATAATTGATGAACAAATACCAACATATTATAATTAGCTAAGTACCATCATTTACATTAAGGTTTCATTTTTATGTTGTACAGCTCTATGGACTTTTGACAAATGCGTAATAACATCATTGGAGTATCATACAGAATAGTTTCACTGCCCTGAAAATGCGCCGTGCTCCATGTACACATCCTTTCTCCCCCTAAACCCTGATCTTTTCACTGACTCTACAGTTTTGCCTTTTCCTAAAGGTCATATAGTTGGAATTATACAGTATTGTGGTTTGGGCCTCTCTCTCTCTCTTTTTTTTTCCCAGATTGGTTTCTTTCATTTAAAAAAAAATTGCATTTAGGTTTCCTCCATGTCTTTTTGTGGTTCAATAGCTCATTTCTTCTTATTGCTAAGTAATATTCCATCATAAGGATTTATCACAATTTGTTTATTTTCCTAGTTAAGGGTAGCTTGGTTGCTTCCAATTTGGGGCAATGCAAATAAAGTTGGTATAAATACTCATGTGCATGTTATTGTGTGGAAATAGTTTTCAACTCCTTTGGGTTTATACCTATGACACGATTGCTTGATTTATGGTAAGACTGCCAGCAATAAACAGAGTTCCTGTTGCCAGCATTTGATATTCTTAGTGTTTTGGATTTTAGTCATTCTAATAGGTGTGTAATAGTATCCAATTTTTTTGAGGTATAATTGATATATGACATTATATTAGTTTCACATTTACAGCATAATGATTCCATATTTGTGTACATTACAATATGATCGGAATTAGTCTAGTCTACAATTGTCACCACACATACTTACAGAATCTTTTTTTCTTGGGATAAGAATTTTTGAGATCTACTCTGCTAGCAAAATTCACATATGCAATGCAGAATGATTAACTACAGTCACTTTGCTGTATATTAGACACCCAGGACTTATTTATTTTATAATTGAAAGTTTGTTCCTTTTAACTCTCTTCACCCGTTTTACCAATCTCCATTCCCATCTCAGGCAACCGCCTCTTCTCTGTGTCTATGAGCTTGTTTCTGTTTTTGTTTCCACATGTAAGTGAGATCATACAGTATTTATCTTTCTCTGACTCGTTTCACTTAACAGAATACCCTCAAGATGGACATGTGTTGCACAGGTACCAAGATTGTATCCTTTTTTATGGTTGAATAGTATTCCATCATATATTATATACATACAAAATTCAGCTTTTCCTCATTGAGTATGATATTAGCTGTGGGCTTGTCATATGTGGTATTTTTTATGTTGAATTATATTCCCTGTATACCTACTTTGTTGAGAGTTTTTATTATAAATGGGTGTTGAATTTTGTCAAATGCTTTTTCTGCATCTATTGAGATTATCATATGATTTTTATATTTCATTTTGTTAATTTGATGTATCACATTGATTGATTTGTGGATGTTAAACCATCCTTATATCTCTGGACTAAATTCCATTTCGTCATGGTGTATGATCCTTTTAATATAGTGTTGACATTGGTTTGCTAACATTTTGTTGAGGATTTTTCTATGTTTATCAAAAGTATTTCCCTGTAGGGTCGCCCAGGTGGCTCAGTCAGAGTGCTCGACTTTGGCTCAGGTCATGATCTCGCGGTCTGTGGGTTCAAGCCCCACGTCAGGCTCTGTGCTGACAGCTCAGAGCCTGGAGCCTGCTTTGGATTCTGTGTCTCCCTCTCTCTCTGCCCCTCCCCCACTCATGTTCTGTCTCTTTCTGTCAAAAATAAATAAACATTATTTTTTTTTTAAGTATTTCCCTGTAACTTTGTTTTCCTGTGGTATCCTTGTCTCATTTTGGTATTGAGATAGTACTCACCTCATAAAATGAGTGTAGGCATATTCCCTCCTCTTCTATTTTTTTAAAGAGTTTCAGAAGGATTAGTATTAGTTTTTCTTTAAATGTTTGCTGGAAGTCACCAGAGAAGCTCTCTGGTCCTGGACTTTTGTCTGTTGGGAAGATTTTATTATTATTATTATTATTATTATTATTTATTCAATCTCCTTACTAGTAACGGGTCTGTTCAAATTTTGTATTTCTTTGTGATTCAGTAAGATCGTATGTTTCTAGGAATTTATTCATTTCTAGATTCTAGATTTTCCAACTTGGTGTATAATTGGTCTAGTAGTCTCTTACGATTCTTTGTGTTTGTAGGATATTGGTTGTAGTGTTTTCTCCTTCATTTCTGTTCTCATTCATTTGAGTCCTCTCTCTCTCTCTCTCTCTCTCTCTCTCTGGTGAGTCTAGAGAAAGATTTATCAATATTCAGGCTTATCTTGTAAAAAAATCACTGTATGTTGTTATTGTTGATGATATAAATGTATTGACCATGGGCCACTGAAGCAGATGATAAGTATTTTCACATGGGCAAGCTTCTGCACACATAACAATTGACTAGAAAATCATAAACTGAATAGTCAGTTGATAAAGGGAACTTGGACATTCATTACTGCAACAGGAAGTGAACTTTTATTACCTTTTTCTATCTTTATTATGGGAGACAATCTCCATCTATATAACTAGAAGAGTGTAGGTCACCTTTCCAAAGAATTTGATGCTAAGGCTACAACATAGAGGGACAAGGGACTATCCTTTGACACTGTGTAGACAATAGAGACACTTATTTATTCCAAGAAGTCTTTCATCTTCCCTAAGAAGTTGTACCATTACCAGTAACATGAAGAATAACCAGTTAACTAAGATAAAGAATATCTCTTAAGTTAAAAAAAATACTTGACATAGAATGGAAGTTTTTATCTCTGTGCTACTGGCTAGAAAAAATTACTTAGACAATGGTGAGTTTCCAAGGGTATTTAGAGTTGTTATTTGTTTAGAGACTTTTTGAAGTGAATGTGCCAGGAAATGAGTCTCTAAAAACAGAACTTGAAATTTGAGATGTGAGAAGATTATGAACTTGTAATTTAATACATTGGCCACAGACTTCAACAATTTTCTTCATCTATTTGTATGTCACCATCCAAATGTGTAACTAAATGGGCCATGTGTATTATTTTCATCTAGCAGCCCTGTTTGGACTGTTTCTAAATTTCCAAATGGACTAGAGGAAGATACCCAACCTAACTCTTGCACTTCTCACCACCTGTATTTATTGGTATCAGGTATCTTGTGCATTCTCAATAAATACATATTCACTGGTTGATTGATAAGCTTCTAACTTTCCCTTGTAGCCTCAATAACTATCTCTCTTCATTCTCAAGGCTGTCTCTAAACTCTATATATTCTTCATATTTAGCATGCATCTGGTGTCCCTTCAAGCTATTCTGTTATTTCAGATACTGCCTTAGCAGAATTTCTAAATGCCAAAAGATTTTTTTAACAACTTAGAAGGGAGATTGAGAATCATAAGTATGCTGCCAGCCCTGGAACGTTTGCCTAGTGACCTAATTTCATGGGAATTTGCCAGGCCTGCTCTGTGGAAGAAATCCAGTCTTATTTCTTGTCCCTATGGGTTATTTAGCTGACATTCTACACAGCCAGACTCTTCACATTGTTGTGACCTTCAAGAGACTCTCCCTTTAATACTGCTCTATTCTAATTTTGCTATATAAAATAAACTATAAGAATTAAAGGTGTAATCATTTATATGGCTTAGACAAATTTATACAACACAAAGATCTTAACTCAAACATAATTTCTTATACTGAATTATAACATACAATTGTTTCTCATTACTCTAGACTTCTGTCACATGCATTTTGAATAATTTCAGAAACTTATTAGTATAACTTATCCAAAATGTTACCAAGACTTGTTCCAGATGAGAGAAGTTATTTATTGTCCAACATGGACCTTCATGTCACTTCTTTTTCTTTTTCCCCTCTAGCTCCTCCTAAAGCCAGATCTAAAGTTATTTTAGACACCACAGTCAATTTGACATGGTTTTGTATTGATCTGACATTCTCTTCAGAAAACCAATACCAAAGTATTGTGTGTTTGTACACTCAGAATTGTACTCTAATTCTGTCCTGTCTACAGGCTTATAACCTTTTCTGAAGAACACTATGTACCTGTTTTATCCCTCCATCTAAAAGTACTGCAATGGCCTTAGGCCAAAAGCAATGAAATTGTGACTTTCTAACTTCTATATATCTTGCCGAGGGACATTAATGAGAGAAAAATAAACCTACTCTATTATCCTGAATGGCTTTTTAAATAATTAGGAGATTTTAATAATAGTGTCTGGTTGATGCTTTCAGGTTCCCCATGGGCATTCCGACATTTCGAGGGTGAGTAAGATGGTACTGATGCTTCAGGAGAGAAGACCTCATTCTCACCACAAATGACCTTCAATTCATACAAATGCTGAAAACAGCACTGGGCATCCCATTACTGAAATGGATTGTTTGGCATCAATGCTTGCAGTTTGGGAGTTTGACATCATTTTGTGGAGCTATCTTTAAGAACAGAAGTGATTCAAATTTTTAAAAAGGTAGAAATTTTAGAATGATAGATTTTTGACACTTTGATTTTTTCTAATCTCAGTACAAAATTAATTGAGTCACCTCTGACTTCTTTTCTATAAAGAAGGTGATGAAAATATATGCCAAGGCCCTAGGGATCTTCAGAAAAGTAAAGGCATGATGTTAAAGTGGACTCAAAATGAAAATGTATCTTAAGCCTTAAAAAGTACAGACTCTTATAACTTGCAACTCCACTACTAAAAGGTTACCCTCAGTTAATATAATCAATAATGCATACATATGTTTATACAAGGATAATCACCACAGTGTTCATTATAATACTGAAATTTTGGAAACAAATATCCAGCAATAGGAAAATGGTTAAACAATAGAATACACTACAGCTATAAAACATTATGGTATAAAATTATGTTTATTGATCTTCACAATATTTTACTTGAAATAAAAAAGCAGGTTACAAAACAGCATCTATAGTGAGATTCTGTGTTTTTTAAAGAAATAGTAACATATTAATATGGTTGATGTATCAATGATGGTATTTTAAATTTTTGTCTACATTTTCTAATTACTCTATAGTAAATATGTAGCATTTTAACAATAAAAAGAGGGTATTGAGATTTGTATTAAAGTATTTTCTTTTTATTTTAAAAAAGACTTTAGAAGGGAGTGGAGTGAAGTTTTTTCAAAGGTAGATAAGAACACGTTGATAAGTCCTGTATGCCCTATCATGTAGGAGTAGAGAAAGAGGTGTTGCTTTGAGAAGAACAATGAGGTGAAAAAATAATCTCTTGAGAGGAGCAGAAAACAGCAACAATTCCGTGTACCTCTTCACATTCAGCACACAGAGGTGGAATGGTGCCTGGATGGATCAACAATGAGAGCCAACAAATTCCAAACACCATCAACAGAAAAATTTTTCAAGATGTTGGCTTCTAGGAGACTTTCCAGAAGGAATATCTATGTTGTATCTTCTCAAGAAGGCGTGCACACACACACACACACACACACACACACGCACACACACAACACATGGAAAGAATTTCAACTCTTTCTTCATAAACAGAGACCATGAAATGGGAATTCTGTCATCTTGCTTCTTCACCTGTTCTTTTGTCTTTTTCTCTTGTGCAAGGGAAGAAGAATTTCCTTTTCAGGACTAGCCCTTTACTTCTGCTCTTCACTGTGCCTCTCCTACTTCCTCAGGGACCTTGTTCTTTAGACCATTTTAGCCATTAAGCAATATAAGTAAACTTCTTGGAACTTGTGAACTATTCAAGTACCTACAGACATGTTTGTATCCAAAAAAACAAATTATGGAATTCAAATTATGAATAATGAAAATCAAATGTAATAAATAACAGAATGTATATAAAATGTAATATTATGTCAACATTGTAAAACTTGGTATTTGTAAACTTTTCACTACATTTGGAAACAATTTGTGACTTGGAAGCTCTCCATTTTCCAAAATTCCTGAGTATGCACATACATTGTTGATAAATCATACTGAATTATAAACTGAGTAGTTCATAGACACTAAATTTGAAAGCAAAATTATAAAAATTCTTTTAAAGTTTTTTTATTGCAAAAATATACTTCAGTCAGGGAAGATGGCAAAGAGGATCCTAAGATCATCTAGTCTCATAAATGCATCTAGATAACAACCATATCAGTGCAACTACCTCTAAAATACCTGAAGACTGGCAGAAGAGATTTTCAGGATAGTAAGGGTGGAGACTCGGTCAGAAGCTAAACTCCCAACAAGGCTAACCACAAATTTGAGGGGCACCATAAGTGTGGAGAAGAGAGAGGAACAGACAGCACTCCAGGCACTCCAGGAATGAGGCATCTGCACTAGGAAGATGAGTCCCCATAACATTTGGCTTTGAAAATCAGTGGGGCTTAACTTTGTGAGTTTTTATAATTAGCAAGTCTTAACTCTATGTACTTTAAAAATTATCTCCCTTCACTATGGTAGAGCTGGAGAGCAATAGGAAACTGAGGCACTTCCCTTAAAGAGCTAGTATAACAAACCACCTCACTGAGATACAGCATAGAAGTAGCAGTTTGAAAAGTGCCTGAGGTATATGTGAAGGAGACTTATTTACTAATCTCAGAATGTGTGCTAGAGTGGCAGAGATCTTTAGGAGACTTCTTCAAAAACAAAAAAGCCAGCTGTAGAGTGCCATTTCTCTCCTCTCTACACAGCAGCCTAGATAACCAGACACTTGTGGGAACCAGAACATACGAGCTCCACCTATCATGCTAATACCATGAACCCTGGCCCTCTATTCTATGGATCTGCCCCCATCCAATCTGCCCCACTGGGCAGGCATGCTTCCAAAGCAGCTTCTGCCCAGACATACTCTGCAAGAAACCCAGGCAGGAGCCAGTGCCACACCAAAGTGACTCCAACCCTGGAGAGAAGGGAATATAACCACACACGGCAGTGTGACTACTGCCCCAGCAGACAGGTTGGGGGCAGGCAGCTGGTCTAACTGCTGGCCACACCCACCAATAAAAACCACTGAGGGACAATGCAGGGAGAGTACCATGGGTCAGTGTGACCCAGGCCCCTGAAACTGAGCTAAGGGCAGGCATCTGGTCTGACTGCAGATACTACCAACTAGAAGCCCACAGTGACACCAGACCGGCCCCTTGAAAGCACAGGAACCAAATCCTGCACAATGTGCCCACAATAGACAAAGTGGATCATTATAGCCAACTGGACTGAAGGCAAATGTGGTCCAGCTACAACAGTAGGGTGCATGCAACCCACATAGGAGACACCCTAAAGAGTCTGGTCCTGGTGAATAGGGGAAACTGAACTACAGGACACTGAAAGATGCCCTCTTCATAAGGAAACTACATTCAAGATCAGGAGACATGACTGACTTTATTAAAACATAGAAAAACCACAGAGAATTAGACAAAGTGATGAGACAGAGGAATATGTCCCAAATGAAAGCACATGGCAAACCACAGCAAAAGGACTAAATGAAACAGATAAACAATATGCCTGGTAAAGAATTCAAAGTAATGGTCATAAAGATACTCACTGGAGTTAAGAAAAGAGTAGAGGATCTCAGTGAGATCTTCAACAAAGAGATAAGAAATATAAAAAAGGACCAACAAGAGATGATGAACTCAATAACCAAAATTAAAAATTCACTAGATGGAATCATATCAGTTTAGAAAGGGCAAAGGAATAAATCAGTGAGCTGGAAGACAAGGTAATAAAAGCAATCAAGGTGAACAACAATAAGAAAAAAAGAACACTAAAATATAAGAATAGGTTAAGGAAACTCAGCAACCATCAAATGTAATAACATTGACATTATAAGGATCCTAGAAGGAGAAGAAAGAAAGAAAGAGACAGACAATTAATTTGAAGAAGTGAAGCTGAAAATTTCCTTAATCTGGAAAGGAAATAGAAATCCAGATCCAGTAGGCAAAAAGTCCCCCCAAAATATCAACCTATGGAGGTCCACACCAAGATACATAATAATTAAATGGCAAAAAGGATAAAGACAGACTTTTAAAACAGCAAGAGAAAATAAACAGTTACATACAATGGAAACACTCCAGGTCCATAGTGGATTTTTCAGCAGAAACTTTCTAAGCCAGAAGTGAGTGACATGATATATTCAAAGTATTGAAAGGAAAAAAGTCTGCAAACAAGAATACTCTATTCGGTAAGGCTATCATTCAGAATAGAAATAGAGATAAGGAGTTTTCTAGACTAACAAAAGTTAAAGGAGTTCATCATCACTAAGTCAGCCTTATAAGAAATTCATGGGAATTCATTAGCAGGAAAGAAAAAAACAGGTTTACCCTAAAGATATTTTGCCTCACGTGTGAGTGCTTGCCAATTTCTGTGTATAACGGTACTTCAGAACCTACAACAACAAGATAAGCAAAAGAAATAAAAGGCAACTAAATAGATAAGGAAGAAGCAAAACTGTCAGTATTTGCAGATAAGATGACACTATACATAGAAAACCCTAAAGACTCCAGCAAAAAACTACTAGCACTGATAAATGAATTCAGTAAAGCTTCAGGAGACAAAATTAACATATAGAAATCTGTCGCATTTCCATACACTAATAATGAAGTAGCAGAAAGAGAAATTAGGGAAACAATCCCATTTATGATCACCACAAAAAGAATAAAATACCTAGGAATAAACTTAACCAAAAAAGTAAAAGACCTGCACTCTGAAAACTGTAAAACATTGATGAAAGAAATTGAAGATGACACAAATGGAAAGATAGCCCATGCTCATGGATTTGAAGAACTGATTTTGTTAAAATGGTCATACTACCAAAGCAAGCTATAGATTTAATACAGTTTATATAAAAATATCAGCAAGCTTTTTTTTTTACAAATAGAACAAATAATACTAAAATTTGTATGTAACCACAAAGGATGCCAAATAGCTAAAGCAATCTTGAAAATGAAGAACAAAGCTGGAGGTATCACAATTCCAGATTTCAAGATGTACTACAAATCTGAGGTAATCCAAACAGTATGGTACTGACACAAAAATTATACATATACATCAATAGAACAGAATAGAGTATCCAAAAGTAAACCCACACTTTTATGGCAAATTAATCTACACTGAAGGAGGCAAAAATATACAATGAGGAAGACAGACTTCAGCAAATGATGCTGGACAAGCATGCAGAAGAATAAAACTGGACACTTTCTTACACCACACAAAAAATAAACTTAAAATCAACTAAAACCTTAAATGTGAGATCTGAAACCATAAAACTCCTAGAAGAAAACATAAGCAGTAATTTCATTGACATCTGCCATAGAAATATTTTTCTAGATATATCTTCTGAGGCAAGGGAAAACAAAAGCAAAATTAAACTATTGGGACTACACCAAAATAAAAAGCATTTACCCAGTGGGAAAAAAAAATCGATAAATTGGCAAGGTAACAAAAGGAGCAGGAAGATGGAGGCAGAGTGGGAGAACCCTAGGCTTGACTTATCCCACAGAACACAACTATATAACTATCAAATCATTCTAAATACCATAGAAATTTACCTGAAGATTGACAAAACAAAGTTCACAATTAAAGGGAGACAAGGAGCCACATCAAAGAAGGTAAGAAATACAGAGAAATGGTTTAGGGAAGAAATGGATCATTGGTGCTGTGGAGGGGAGGGAGCCATGGTCCTGGAGGAGAGACAGAGGGAGAAAAAGAAAGAGAGAGAGAAACACACAGGGAACTGCACTAGGAGAAATTTTCCCCAAGGTCAAATACTTGGAAAGTGAAAGGGGCTGAATTTTATAAGTTCTTGCAACCAGTGGTACTTTATGTCTGGAGTAGTAAAAGGTCAGCAGACTTGGCTAAGATAGAGCCTGGAGAGCATTGTGTTGCTCCTGGAGAGAAGGCAGGTAAATAACACTGGGGCAGACAGCCTGGAAATAAAGACCTGAAGAGTGCCTGGGGCACACAGAGAGGAGATTATTCAGAAGCATTCAGGAAGAGACCTCTCTGGGAACAAAGGAGCAGACTAGCACCTTTTCCCTCCTCCACCCCTCAGCATAAACACAGAGCCATCTGCAGGAAGCAGCACAGCTCTAAAACAGTCTGCGTAAGTTACTTACACCAAGCACCATCCCCCTGTACTCCAGTAGAACTGCTCTTCTCAGTAATTCTTACCTCAGTCCCAGCAAAGTAGGCTCCTTCCCACAGAAGACCAGCACAAACCCCTGCCAACACCACATCTCCCATACAAAGTTTTGCAGGGTGTCAGCTCCAGTGGAGGTGGTTATGGGTCTCATTTAACAAGGAGATCAGAGTACACCTACTTAAAATTCACCACATCCAGGCCAGAGCACACAGCAGACAAGGAGACCCTCTGTAGATTACTAACCTGAAGGATAGAGCAGCTAGAACACCACAGCAGGACTCACACAGCTCGTGACAGAAACACTCCCTGAAGCATCAGCTCCTGGGCACTATATGACCTCTTTTTCATAAGACCATTACTTTCAGGAGCAGGCAACATAACTGGCTTTTCTAACACAAGAATGAGGCAGAAACTTAGACAAAATGCCAATATGGAGGAATTCATCCCAAATGAAGGGACAAGATAAAGCCATAGTCAGGGATCTAAGCAGAACAGTTATAAGTAATATGACAGATGGAGAATTTAAGGCAACAATCATGAGGATACTCACCAGGCTTGAGAAAAGAATGGAAGACATCAGATATCAGTGAGACTCTTACCACAGAGATAAAAAAAAGTTAAAAAAGAATTAATCAGCGATGAACACTGAAATAAATGAGATTAGAAACACATTTGATGCAATGAACAGCAGGCTGGAAGTAGAGAAATGAATTAATGACAAAGTAATGGAAAACAATGCTGATGAGCAAAAAAGAGAAAGAATAATTATGAGAAAGAAGATTAGACTCAGGGAACTCAGTGACTCCATCAAACTTAATAATATTCATAATATAGGACTTCTAAGAAGAGAGAAAAGAGAGAAGAAAATTTATTTGAAGAAATAATAGCTGAAAACTTGTCCAATCTGAAGAAGGAAACAGACATCCAGATCCAGTAGGTATAGAAAACTCTCATCAAAATCAACTAAAGCAGGCGACACCAAGGCATACTGTTCTTAGATTTGCAAAATATGGTGATAAACAAAAAAATTTTAAAGCAGCAAGATAAAAGAAGTCATTAACTGACAAGGGAAAACCCAAAAAACTAGCTGGATATTTCTCCACAGAAACTTGGCAAGTCAGAAGGAAGTGCCTTGATATCAAACTGCTGATAGGGAAAATCTGCAGCCAATATTGTACCCAGCAACGTAATCATTCAGAATAGAAGGAGAGAAAAGAGTTTGCCAGATAAACAAAAACTAAAGGAGTTTGTGACCACTACACCAATCCTGCAAGAAATATTACAAGAGACTCTTTGAGTAGAAAGGAGAAAAAAAAGTGACAGTATAAAGGCAGGAACCACAAAAACAGTAAAAATGAATATTTCTGTAAAAATAAGTCAAGAATAACACAAAAAAAGATACAAAATATAGTAACATATCTAAAACATGGGTAGAGAAGAATGTGTTCAAATTTGAACGACCATCAACTTAACATAGACTGTTATTTGCAAGTTAGGTTATATACAAACCTAATGGTAACCATATATCAACACCCACTAATAATCATGCAAAGAATAAAGAGAAATAAATTCAAATATATCACTAAACAAAATCAGCAAAATATGAAAGAGAGAAAGACAAGAAAAGATTAGAAAATTTCTAGAAACAACCACAAATCAAGTAATAAGATGTCAATAAATACATATCTATGAATAATTACTTTGAATGTAAAAGGAATAAATGCTCCAATCAGGATACATAGCATTTGGAATGGAAAAAAAAAACAAAAACACCTATATACTAGAAACTCATTTTAGATCTAAGGACACCTACAGATTGAAAGTGAAGGGATGGAGAAACATTTATTACACAAATGGATGTCTAAAGAAAGCCAGGGTAACAATACTTATACTAGACTAACTAGACTTTAAAACAAAGACTGAAACAAGAGACAAGAAGAGGACTATATAATCATAAAGGAGACAATAAAACAGCATAATATACATTCTTTTCAAGGGCACAAGGAACATTCTCCAGAATAGATCACATATTAGGCCACAATACAGGCCTCAACAAATTCAAGGTGATCAAAGTCATACCATGCACCTTTTCTGATCAAAACTCTATCATACTATAAGTCAACCACAAGAAAAAAATCTGGAAAGACCACAAATTCATGGAGGTTAAACAATATGCTACTAAATAATGAATGGGTCAACCAGGAAATCAAAGAAGAAATTTAAAAATACAGGGAAACAAATTAAAATGAAAATACAAGGGTCCTAAACCTTTGGGATATACCAAAGTACTAAGAGGGAAGTATATTGCAATACAGGCCTACCTCAAGAAGCAAGAATAATCTCAAATAAACAACCTAACCTTATACTTAAAGGATCAAGAAAAAGAACGAAGCCTAAATCCAGCAGAAGAAAGGGGATAATAAAGATTCGAGCGGAAATAAATGATACTGAAACTGAAAAACCAATTAGAACAGATCAATGAAACCTGGAGCTAGTTCTTTGAAAAAATTAATTGATAAACCTCTAGCCAGACTTATCAAAAAGAGAAGAGAAAGGATCCAAATAAATAAAATCACAAATGAGAGAGGAGAAATAAAAACCAACACCACAGAAATATGAACAATTATAAGAGAATATTATAAAATATATGCCAACAAATCAGACAACCTAGAAGAAATGGATAAATTCCTAGAAACATATAAATTACCAAAACTTAAATAGGAAGAATTTGAAAACTTGAACAGATCCATAACCAGGAAAGAAATTGAATCAGTAATAAAAAAATAAATAAAAAAAAAACCCTCCCAATAAACAAAAGTCCAGGGCCAGATGGCTTCCCAGGAGAATTCTACCAAATATTTAAAGAAGAGTTAAAATCTATTCTTCTCAAACTATTCCAAAATATTTAAAACGGAAGGAAAGCTTCCAAGTTCATTCTATGAGATCAGCATAACACTGATACCAAAACCAGATAAAGACACCTCTAAAAAAGAGGTCTATAGGCCAATATCCCTGATTAATATTAATGCAAAAATTCTCAGTAAAATACTAACAAACTGAATCCAACAATATATTAAAATAAGCATTCAACACAATCAAGTGGAATTTATTCCTGTGTTGCAGGGGGTGGTTCAATATTTGCAAATCAATGAACATGATACATCACATTTAAAAATGAAATATCATTTCAATAAATGCAGCAAATACATTTGACAAAAGTCCAACATCCATTATGATAAAAGCCCTCAAAACAGTAGGTTTAGAGTGAACATACCTCAACACAGTAAAGGTATTGTCTTCAATGTGGAAAACCTGAGAACTTTTACTCTATGGTCAGGAACAAGACAGGAATGTCCACTCTCACCACTTTTATTTAACATAGTACTGGAAGTCCTAACCACAGCAATTGAACAACAAAAAGAAATAAAAGGCATCCAAAAATTAGTAAGAAAGAAGTAAAACTTTCACTATTTGCAGATGAGATAGTACCATGCACAGAAAACATGAAAGATTCCACCAACAAACTATCAGAACTGAAAAACAAATTCAGTAAAAAAAACTGATATCACTTAGAACTGATAAATGAATTCAGTAAAGTCACAGGATACAAAATCAACATAAAGAAATCTGTTGCATTGCTATATACCAATAATGAAGCCAAAGAAAGAAAATTAAGGAAACAATTCCATTTACAATTGCACCAAATACAATAAGATACCTATGAATGAATAAATGTAACCAAAGAGGTGAAAGACATGTACTCTGAAAACTATAAAACACTGAAGAAAGAAATTTAGATTACACAAAGAAATTAAAAAACACTTCATGTTCATGATTGGAAGAAGAAATATTGTTAAAATGTCTATACTACCCAAAGAAATCTACATGTGTCATAAAATCCCTACCAAAATACCACCAGTATTTTTCAGAGTGAGTACAATCTTAAAATTTGTATGGAACCACATAAGACCCTGAATAGCCAAAGCAAACTGAAAAAAGAAAAACAAAGCTGGAGGCATCACAATTCCGGACTTCAAGTTATATTATAAATCTGTAGTGATCAAAACAGTATGATACTGTCACAAAAATAGATACACCGATCAATGAAACAGAATAGAAAACCCAGAAATTAACACACAAGTATATGGTCAATAATCTTTGACAAAGCAGGAAAGAATACCCAATGGGAAAAAGAATATCTCTTCAACAAATGGTGTTGGGAAAACTGGACAGCAGCTCGCAAAAGAATGAAACTGGACCACTTTATTATACCATACACTAAAATAAATTCAAAATGGAATAAGTATCAAAATGTGATACCTGAAACCATAAAAATACTAGAAGGAAACACAGGCGGTAACCTCTTTGACACTGGCTGGAAACTTCTTTCTAGATATGTCTCCTGAGTCAAGGGAAACAAAAGCAATAATAAATAATTGGGACCATGTCAAAATAAAACACTTCTACACAGGGAAGGAAATAATCAGCAAAACTAAAGGCAACATATAGAATTGGAGAAGATATTTTCAAATGACAAGTCTGATAAAGGGTTAGTATCCAAAATATACAAGAAACTTATGAAACTCAACACACAAAAGTGAATAATTCAATTTTAAAAAATGGGCAGAAGATATGAATAGCCACAACAGATACATGAAAAGATGCTCAATATTACTTATCATCAGGGAAATTAAAATCAAAACTACAATGAGATATTACCTGTCAGTTCAGCTAAAATCAATAACACAAGAAACAACAGGTGTTGGTGAGGATGTGGAGAAAGGGGAATCCTCTTGCACTGTTGGTGGGAATGCAAACTGGTGCAGCCGCTGTGGAAAACAGTATGGCAGTTCCTCAAAAAGTCAAAAATACACAACCCTATGATCCAGCCATTGCAGTACTAGGTTATTTACCCAAAGAATACGAAAATATTAATCAAAGGGTGGCATGCACCCCAATGTTTATAGCAGCCTTATCTGTAAAAGACAAATTACGGATACAGCCCAAGTGTCCACTGACTGATGAATGGATAAAAAAGATGTGGTCTATACATACAAATGAATATTAGTCAGCCATAAAAAAGAATGAAATCTTAACATTTGCAACAACATAGATGGAGCTGAGAGTATTGTGCTAAGCAAACTAAGTCATCATAGAAAGACAAACACTGTATGATTTCTTTCATATGTAGAATTTAAGAAACAAAATAAATGAGCAAAAAGGGAAAAAATAGAATGTGGTAAACCCAGAATTAGACTGTTAACTATAGAGAACAAACTGATGATTACGAGGGGTGGTGGGTGGAGGATGAGTTAAGTAGGTGATGGGGATTAAGGAGTGCATTTGTAATGAGCATCAGTGATGTATGGAAGTGTTCAATCACTATATCTTACATCTGACACTAATATAACACTGTATGTTAACTAAGAAGCATTTAAATAAATTTTTTAATGACAAGGCAACCTACTGAATGGGAGAAGATGTTTGCAAACCCAATAAGTGGTTAATATACAAAATATATTAAAAACTTACACAACTCATACCTCAAATCATCCAATTAAAAATGGGCAGAAGACCTGAATAGACATTTTTTCCAAAGAAGTGGCCAACAGACACATGAAAAGATGTTCAACGACACTAATCATAAGGGAATACAAAATCAAAGTAAAATGAGGTATCATTTCACCTGTCAGATGGCTAAAATAAAAAATAAAAAAATAACAAGTGTTGGTGAGGATGTGGAGAAAAAGGAACCTTCATGTACTGTTGGTAGGAATGCAAATTGGTGCAGCCACTATGGAAAAAACAGTATGGAATTCCCACAAAAAAATTAAAAATAGGTTAACCATATAATCCACTAACTAGACTACTAGGTATTTACCCAAACAAAACAAAAACACTAATTTGAAAAGATATATGCACTTCTATGTTTATTGCAGCATTATTTACAATAGCCAAGATTTAGAAGTAACCCACATGTCCATCCATAGATAAAGAGGTGTATGTATGCAATGGAATATTACTCAGCTGTGAAAAAGAATGAAATCTTGCCACTTGTGACAACATGAAAGGACCTAGGGGTATTATGCTAAGTAAAATAAATTAGAGAAAGGCAAATAGCATATTGTTCCATTCATAGGCAGAATTTAAGAAGCAAAACAAATGAACAACAACAAAAAAAGACAGACAAGGGGCGCCTGGGTGGTTCAGTCATTTAAGCATCAAACTCTTGATTATGGCTTAGGTCAGGATCCCATGGTTCATGGGATCAAGCCTCACATTGGCAGGGGGAGGCTGTCAGTGTGAAGCCTGCTTCGGATTCTCTCTCTCTCTCTCTCTCTCTCTCCCTCTCCATGTATCTCTCTCTCTCAAAATAAACTGAAAAAAAAATGAGAGAAAGACAATAAAACAGACTCTTAAATACAGAGAACAAACTGATGGCTGCAAACCCATCAGAGAGGTGAGGGATGGGTGAAATAGGTGAAGAGGATTAAGTGTACACTTACCTTGATAAGCACTGAGAAATGGATAGAATTGTTGAATCATATATTGTACACCTGAATCTAGTATGGCACTATATGTTAATTATACTTCAATGAAACAAAATGTTCTTAATGTGACCTGTGGGTGCACTGTTATGTTTGATCTGAGGTTGGGAAGAGCCTCTAAAATGAAGTCCTGCTTGTGCCATAAATCATATGCTCTCGTCCTGCACTTTTCTCCTCACTTTGTCCTGGTTCCTTTCTCTAAGCAGTTAAATATGTGTATGTCTTTCATATTGTAAAATTACTACCTATCCATCCCTTCTCAACTTCCAGCTATTATCCTATTCTTCCTAATGCCTCAGATGTGGTCTACACAGATGGTCCATATTTTCCCACCTTCTAGTCACTCTTTATATCACAGAAATATGGTTTCTATTATAACCATTCCACTGAAATAAAATGTCCTCACCAAAGGCATGAGCAACTTTGTTCTAAAATGCAATTCATACATTTCAGTTCCTTATTTACCCACTTTCTCTTCCTTCTTCTTGAAACACAGTTGCATTAGGTTCTGTGATATCTTTCTGTCTTGGTTTCCTTTGCACTTCTCCGGCCACTTCTTGGTTTTCCTTCAAGACCTCTTTGTCCTTTAGATGATAGTGTTTAGGGTTTTGATCCAAGGATCTCTTTTTTCCCTCAACATACTGTCCCTGGGAAATTCCCTTGGTTCATCTACCATCTTTGAAGTAATAATTCTCAAATTTATATCTGCAATTTATATCCATCGCCTAGTTCAGACCAATATCACCAGCTGTCTACTGGTCATCTCAAGATAGACTTTAAGCCTTAGTGTTGAATGAAATTTCCATTTCACATCCTCACCCCCACTCCCATCAACTCTTCCTTGTGCTCCTAATACCAACAATTGGTTCCAACATCAATGCAGCTAGAATCTAGGAGTCAGCTTGACTCCTCAGCCTCCCTTATTGGCCTTATTCAACAATCTAGAAGTCCTAACTCTGAATTTTCCATAATTCCATCTCCCTTTCTCCATCCCCAAAGATCCTTTCCTAATTTAGGCCACCATTATTACCTGTCCAAATTATTACAGCAGCCTCCTAAACAGCCTCTGCTTCTGGTCTCATCAATCATTTCTCCACTCTGCTCTCCAAAGTGACATTTTTAAGACGACTAAACTAGAGGCGCCTCAGTGGCTCAGTCTGTTAATCTTCCAACTTCAGATCAGGTCGTGATCTCGAGGTTTGTGAGTTCAGGCCCCACATCAGGCTCTGTGCTGACAGCTCAGGGCTTGAAACCTGCTTCGGATTCTGTGTGTCCCTCTCTCTCTGCCCCTCCACTACTCGTGCACTCTCTCTCTCAAAAATAAAAACATTAAATTTTTTTAAAGAAAATAAAAAACCAATCATGATATGCTATTATTTAAATCCTTCAATATTTTCCCTAGCACTGTCAATAAAAAAAAGTCAAAAGTCCTTAAACGGGTTTACAAAATCAGCAAAATCTGGTTCCAATGTATCTCTAGCCCTGTCTCTTTCTTCCCACCTTATTTTATTAGAGTGAAAATCTTTTACCTCCCCAATCATTCCACATTCTCATTTTCTCCCTGGCTTTTATGTGTACTGTTCCCCTGTCTCTCCAACTGGCTGATCCCCAACTGCATCCTATAGGTGCCCTACTCTTTATTCTAATGTGGTTCTTGCATTGTTTATAATTGCTTGGCTATTCTCATATTTTCACTAAACTGTGAACTCTAGGGGGACTGGGATTATGTCTCTACTGTATAAGAACATAATAAATACTTGATAAATATGTGTTGATTATGCAAATAAATAAGCACAAGACACACACCTCATTGGCTGCTCATTATTCTGACTTTAGTAGGAGATTTGCTGAGTTGGATTTCCCATCTAACAACTTTGTTCTTAACCATTGTTATGATGCCTTCCAAAACTGTTAAAAATATTCTTTAATTTTTACTGAGCACTTTGAAATAGTGAGATAAATACTCCTAGCAAGGTGGCCTATTTTAAATAAGATCTGGGTCTGGCTTCACAGCACAAAATGGGCTGCCTTTACTGCAGTGATGTCACTAATGGTCGTTTGTTGCAAGCACCAAAATTTACTGCTAGTGGGGAAGGAAGTCACCAAGTATGTTCAAGGCCAGATTCAAACAAATGCTTGCTGCTATTTGCAGGGATCAGTGGAAAACTCTTTCACATGCTTTATTCTCAAAAACCCGTGCACAATTATTGCCACGTTTGGAAAGTAAGCAAATTAATACAAAAGGTTACCATATTTCCTTCCTAGTTATGACATAAGCTTGTGATTGCACTGGTTAGAAAACACTATTTGTTGAGAGTCAAACAGCATTTTTTTAATGAAATTTTACACAAAGGCAGTAACAATACTGTGCTTTCACTTGTGATTGTCAGGTTTATTCACAAAGGAGGTGGCAAAAGTAAAAGACATTCCAGGTTATTAGGGTGAGTTAATTTGAAGGCAAGGGAATATTAAATTTAGGCTTAACAAGTAAAAGGACCTCTGGCAGAGTTGGATCAGGCATCCAGATAACCTCTACTTCTTATTGTACAATGTTCTGAGTTCAAAGGGATGGCAAGATTTAATGTGCTTGTCACTGACACTATACTGACTTGTGCATATGCAGTCTTGTTTTGGCACGAGCACCAGGAGAAACTATTACGCCCAGAATTCGTGATCCCCAAAGACCACCAGGGAGCCGAGTCCAATGCAAAAGCAAAGAGCCTTTATTCGAGCTAGCTCGAGCTCAATCCCCTACCTGCACCGACGCAGCGGTGAGATACTGGAGAGAGAGAGCGAGTTTCAAAAGGACAAAGGTTTTATTGGGGCCTAGGGGCAGTTGGTGAGGTAATGGCTGTGGCCTCAGCCCATTGGCTGGGGAAGGGTCAGAGTCCTGTTTCGCAGGTCGCCGGGCATGTTTTGATTGGGAAGTTTGAATGGGTGAGCGGGAGGTTACTCAAGGGGAGGAGGCATGGTCTGAGGTTTCTGCGATTTTCCTGGAAAGGGGCCATGTTGGGGACATAGTCACTCAAGGTGGAGGACTCAGAACGAGATGGAGTCCGCCAGCGTAGGTCCGCTCTTTCAAAACCTCTTTAAAACACGAGGTTAATACCACATAAATGTGACTCAAGATCTGAAGTATAATCTTTAGGTAGAAGGGTTATTCAGTGCATAAAAAGGAATCCTATCACTTTAAAGCAACAGCATTTATAATGCACATTCCTTGTAAAAGAAAATTACGGTAAGTTCAGGATTTCAGTTGAGTCCCCTGGGGAAGGGATGTCCCCCAAACCCACATGCTAGAACTGGTTTTGGGTTTAATTCTCCCAGTCTCTTGCTTCAAAGTAATGAGGTATAAACTTTACTTTTCCCCTTTACTTCTTATTTTTGAAAAGGAGCAGTAATATTTTTCTTTAGGACCGGAAGGCTAATTAGCTAATGTTTGCCAAGAACCATGAAGATGAAAAGGCCTATATTAAGTCCAGAATTATAACTATTATTGTCACAAAATTCAAATTAGCTCAGAAATTTAGGTTTGATGACACAGGAGCCCACATTCAGGATTCTAGTTAGATTGTGTCTATAAACAGTCAAACCAATTCCCACAATGATTCACATTCTAAGTATTTATGGGTTCAGCATGACTGTATCCCAAATCATGCATAACAATAAAAATTAAACTGCATTCCTACTGATAATTTAGAAGACAATTGATAAAAGGGATCCCCAAAAGCTTTGTCTGTGTTGCTTCCAAGGCCAAATCCCTGCAAAGTTAGCCTGAGGAGAGACAGCCCAGCCAAGTAGAGGGTGGTGCAGACCAAAGGCAGTAGATACAGACTGGCAGCTGGAAATGCCAATTATACCAGATAAAGCCACTCGTAAATCACAATGCTATGCACTAAATAATTTAGTAAGGAAGAAACCAAATCAGGCAACTATCTTCAGCCCTACTTCCTCAAAGACCCTTCCCTGTACACCATTTTTCACACTGATCTGTCATTAATTTTTAAAATATTTATTGAAGAAAGGTATTCACTGTATGTTTCTCGTAAATGCTCTTTATCAGGTTGAGAAAGTTCTCTTCTAGTCTTAGTTTGCTGAGAGTTTATGATTGTTGTTTTTTTTTAAAATGGGGAATGGCTGTTGGATTTTTGTCAAGTGCTTTATTTGTGTCCATTGAGATGATTGACTGTTTTTGTTTTTTTTGTTTTTGTTTTTTTGGGTTTTTTTTGTTTTAGTTTATTAATATGATGAATCACATTGACTTTGCAACGTTAAATTAACATTCCTGAGATAAACCCCACTTGGTCATTATATTTTTATGTATTATATATTATGTATAAACACATAATTATGTATAATTTTATATAAAAGTACTTCTATATATTGTTGGATTTGATTTGCTAAAATTCCGTGTAGAATTTTGCATGCATGTTCTTTGGGGATGTTGTACAGCTTTCCTTGGAATGTCTTTTTTTGCTTTTGGTGTCAGGGTAATAATAAAATAAGTTGGAAATTATCTCTCCTTTTCTGAAAGACTTTGTGTAGAATTAGTATTATTTCTTCCTTAAATATTTGGTAGAGTTGACAAATGAAACCTTCTGAGCCTGAAGCTTTCTTTGTAAAAAAGTTTTTAACACATCCAATTTATTTAATAGATATATTTAGTTTCCAATGACCTGACTACTTACCAATCATCTTTTTATTATTGGTCTCTAATTTTTTTAAATATGGAGAGCATGCTTTATGTTACTCGGGTCCTTTTAAATTTATTGACACTCCTGTGAGAGAATATGGTTTATCTAGGTAAGCATACCATGTGCACTTGAAGATTGTTTACTCTAGGTTGTTGGCTGAAGTGGTCTAGAGATGTCAATTAGATCAATTGGTGGGAGTGTTTTTCGAATCTTCTATATACTAATTTCCTGTCTATTTGTTCTACCAATTATTAAGATAAGATTATAAAAACCTCTGATTATAAATGTAGGCTTACCTATTTCTCCTGTACCTCTATCAGTTTTTGCTTCATGAATTTTGAAACCCTTCTATTATATGCATAAATATTTAGGATTATTATGTCCTCTGGATTAATTAACCCCTTTATTATTATCAAAGGGTCTTTTTCTTTTCTTTTTATTTTAATGTTTATTTATTTTTGAGAGAGAGAGAGACAGAGCATGAGCAGGGTAGGGGCAGAGAGAGACACAGAATCTGAAGTGGGCTCCAGGCTCTGAGCTGTCAGCACAGAGCTAGACGCTGGGCTCAAATTCACCATCTGTGATATAATGACCTGAGCTGAAGTCAGATGCTTAACCGACTGAGCCATCCAGGTGCCCCTGAAAGGATCTTTTTCTATCCCTGTTAATGTCCTTTGCCTTGAAATATACTTTGTCTAATACTGCTATAGCTACTCTAACTTCTTGAAAATTCATTTTTGCACAGTATACTTGCATGGTTTTTGTTTGTTTGTTTGTTTGTTTTACTTTTAATCTGTGCATTTATATTTAAATATGTGTTTCAGGGCACCTGAACTGGGTGGCTCTGTCCATTAAGCATCTGAGTCTTGATTGCAGCTCAGGTCATGATCTCACGGTGGTGAAAGTGAGCCCATGTGGGGCTCCATCTTGGGCTTGGAGACTGCTTACTTAAGATTCTCTCCCACTCACTCTGCCCCACCCATACGTGTGTACATACTCTCTCAAAAGAACAAATTAAATAAATGAATGAATGAATGAATGAATGAATACATACATACATACATACATGCATACATACATAAAATGTGTTTCTTCTAAGCAGCATTTAGCTGGGTCTTAACTTTTTTGGTAATATAATGGCCCTTGCCTTTTAAGTAGGAGATGTGCAACTGAAATGTGCTATTTCACATTTGATGGAAATATCATATGGACAAATGCAGATCTACAATCTTGCTGTTTTTTTTTTTTCTATTTGTCCCATCTGCTCTTTGTTCCTGTTCCCTCTTTTTATGCCATGTTTTTGATGAACTGCATATCTTTTTTATAATTCCATTGCATATCTTCTAATAATTTTAGGTGCTTCCCTCCCCTCCTCCCCCAGCTTCAGATAATTTCCTCAAATGCGTCATCTGGTCAAAACTCAGATCTTCTGCACACCTCAGAATTCTATCTTTCTCTCTCCCTGCTGTCTCATGACAGTATGGTGTCTCGTGAATCCTAGCTGCATTGGTCTCCCTGGACTCTCAGCTCCATTTCCTCAACTCAGTGAGACTATCAGACTCTGCCTGAATTCCCCTTCCCTACACAGTGGCTTGTAAGTAATCTGGGGCAGTAGCTGGGGCAATCATAAGGCTTACCTCATTTCTCTGCCATCCCTCAGGGATCACTATCCTTTGTTGTCTGATGTCCAATGTCTTGGAAACTTTTGTTTCATATATTTTGTCTATTTTTATTTTTGTTTTTTGTTTTTGTTTGTTTATTTGTGGGGTTTTTTTGCTTGTTTCAAGCAGGAGGGTAAATCTACTTCCTTTTACTCTATCTTGGCCAGAGGCAATTCTGGGTAGAAGGTGATTTTGACAATCATGAGTTATCCTGATGCAAATTGGACATGTTTTAAAACATGAATCTGAAGATTTTCTGAAACTTTTCATAAAATGACCTAAAACGCTTAAGAAAACTGGTTGGGGCATTTTCTTATGTTAATTAGCTCCAAAATTTATAGCACCATTAAAATATTAAAGCAAAATAACCCAGAAACAAATAGCTAATTCTTGCCCCAGTTTAACAATCACTGAAAACACTAATGTAACCTTTCTCTCAAGGGCTTAGTTAAAAGGAATGCCTGTTAGATTTATTTCATTTTCAGGAAAGAGAGAGGTCATTATGGCCTAACAATTACCTAAGTCCTTCCTTGATTTAATCTTAGTCTATAAACACAGGTCTGTGTTTTGAAGACTATTACACTGAATGAAACACACTTATTACTGATATTCGTGGCTAAATGTATACCCCAGTGTTTGGAAGATGCATCCAAGAAGCTAATTTACCACCATGAGTTATCATCTGAAAATATATGTCTTCCACATAGCACAGTCTAAAAATATTCCTTTAGTACTCAAACTAATGGTTTATAAAGAAAAGATGAAGAAAACCATGTGAATTCTTATATATTTTCCATATGTAATTTTTTAAAGGGCAGGATTTTTTTCCCCTTGGTTGTATTTATTTCCTGATTCTATGAGATTTTTATCATATACCTGCTATTTGTCCTCACTTTTTTCTCAAACCTTTCAGTTTTCAAGAGCATCTGATATAAACAATGCCAGTGCCCTAGATTTCTATGTAAATGGCAATGTCTGAACATTCTCTGGAGTAATTGCTTAATGACCATCCGGCTTGGTTTTTTTCTGGACAATCAGTCCTTGCTTCTGAATCATCACATTTTCCTCTATTAATCCCTCAAATTCTTTAAATCTAATATTCACATATGCATATGTTAGATTTTAAGAATATATATATGTACACATACATATGTATGTATGTGTATGTATGTATATATGCACTATATCCTAGAAGTAATTTCCTTGATTTTGTAAGAGTTTAAGAATAAATAATTAATTGGGGCACCTGGGTGGCTCTGTCGGTGAAGCAACTGATTCTTGATTTCAGCTCAGGTCATGATCTCATGGTTCATGAGTTTGAGCCCCACATCAGGCTCTGCACTGTCAGCATGGAGATCCCTTGGGATTCTCTCTCTCTCTCTCTCTCTCTCTGCCCCTCCCCCACTTGTGCTCCCTTGCTCTCTCTAAATAAATAAATTTTTAAGAAGAATAAATAATTAATAAATAATAAATTATTAGTAAATAATAGTTTGGAAAAGCAAAGAACTATTTTAACTTCCTGGGAGGAAGGGAAACACACAGATTTGTCAGAAGTGGAATTCTTTCCGTGCCCCATCTCTTTGAAACCAAAAATGCCCCCTCACAGTGATAAACAGTCACTGACTTTCTCCACACTATCTTTCTGGAAACCTGAACAGAATGTAGTCCCCCAATTTAGTCCTTCATGGTTTAATTCGCAAAACCTTAACTGACCTCAGGAATCTCACAATGCCTCTCTGGTTCTAGAGCGTTTGCATGTCTGGCCATCCCTCGTCTCTGAACTGGTGCCTCTCCAGCTGTGTATACTTTGTATCCCTCAACCTTCAGTTGGCATGGTTGACTGTGCCCAGCTTCTGAACACTGACGTTAGCTGCTGCCTTGATTTTCACTTTGACCTTCCCATGTCCATTGACGCTGAGAGGGCCAATCACCATCTTGAAATATGTCCCTAAGTTTCCTGAATTTCTTCACCAAATCTATTTCCAATGTCCCATTTTTTTTTCTTTTTCAGTTTATTTATTTCTTTAAAGAGAGAGTGAGGATGAGCAAGGGAGGGGCACAGAGAGAGAGACAGAGACAGAGAATCCCAAGCAAGCTTCATGCTGTCTGCGCAGAGCCTGACATGGGGCTTGATCTCTTGAACTGCAAGATCGTGACCTGAGCCAAAATCAAGAGGCAAACACTTAACCGACTGAGCCACCCAGGAGCCCCTCAATGTCTACTTTCTTATTCTGACTACGCGGCACTGGTATACTAAGTGTGCCCATTTTTCCTCTTTGGCAGACGTACAGCTAAATGAATGTAAGCAAGTGGCCAAGGAGGTAGAGAAAACTAAAAGAACACTGAAATATGTCCAGATAGAAGCTGCCATCATGCTAACCTATTTTGTGTTTACTGTGACCTTTTGCCACTAAATGGGATGAGAGAGGGAGGTGAGCGTGGGGAAAATGGTGTGGAAATTGAACTGGGGCAGAAATGATGGGAAGCAAAAGAATAGATTCTAAACATTTTACAGAGAAATGACAGAAAATTGAAAGTTGAGTCAATTGAAAGGGAGGAGATTGAAGAATTGGTGAAAAAAATGAAAAAAGATACATCATCAAGGGAGTTAGAGAGCTGGATGTGACAGAATTTTTTTTCACAGAAGAAAATCATGTTTTGCTGGGACCAGATTTTGTCCATGTTAGGTATATTTCAGCACTTAGTTCTGTGAAACGTCTGGTGGTACTTTTTTGTTTCTTTTCCCACGCAAGTGTTTCAGTGGATGTGGAGGTTTGCTATAAGCTGCTTTCACCATGCAAAGTATTTTTCCTACAAAACTTTCCAAGGTACCACGTTTCAAAACTCTATGGGTGAAAACATGGTAAACATGAGGACATTGTTAGAAGATATTTTAACTGGGCAGAGAAAAGAAAACTGAGGCAGGTGCTGGAAGTTAGACATAGACATTGCACACATTTTATGTAAGGCAGAGTCTAAATGTAACATTTTTCACAGAGTGCTGCATGCCAGAGAAAGGAAGATTCGTGTACTGATTATTGCAAGAAATCACACATATCAAGTTTGATCTTACAGTCCATATGTATGCAAAACACCAATCAAAATGATGGGAGTCTGCTTTTGTAGATATGACAATATTGTACGCAATTGATATTTATTTACCTCTGTAACTGCTTCATAAACAGTATGCATTATGAAGTCAGTTGTGGCTTCCTGGAACATTCTCCCGGACTTCCTAGTTTTAAATCTTCTCCTATTGTCTCCTCTGCTTTGCCAACCCATTTATGAGAAAATGGGTGGGCTCTGCTTATGTCACTAATGATAATTATTTATATCCTTTCATTAGGGATCAGTCAGCTAAATCACCCCAGTACTTAAAAGCTCAAAGCATCTATCTATATTAATTTCAAGTTCCTATGAAAGGAAGAAGATACATCTTCTATTTCTTTATCTCTACCAGGGCAACAATGGAGCTGCTTACCAATTTTTCATTTTTCTCAAAAATAATGAACTGGGTCTTTTCCACCAGGATGAAGGGGGTAAATCAAAAAGGGGAGCATTTACTGGCCATTAGCAAGGTCACAATAGACAAATAGTGATTGCTTATTTCTATTGTACACATAACAGGAAAAAAGTTAAATACAGTCAGTTCCAGTTCTACCATTTAGCATCTGAAATATTTTCTCCTTTTTCATCATCCACCATCATTGACTCAGAACTGACCTCATAGGTGTAGAAGACAGCAAGGGTCAGAGACAAGAGAACTGGGTGGGAAGGAGAATCAGAAAAAACAATAAGCCTCTCTGGTTTTAAAAGGCCAGGTCCGAGGATAGGGAAGCATACATGCGGTTAGCAATACTAATTGATTGCAGTTTTTAAGAACTCTTTTTCTTAAAGTTTTCTTTCTTTCTTTCTTTCTTTCTTTCTTTCTTTCTTTCTTTCTTTCTTTCTTAGAGAGTGCAAATTGATTGCAGTTTTTGATCTATCTATCTATCTATCTATCATCATCTATCTACCATCATCTATTTACTTTAGAGAGAGAGAGAGCACGAGTGAGGGAGACGGGCATAGGAAGAGAAAGAGAATCTTAAGCAGGCTCCACACTGAGTTTGAAGCCCAACACCAGGATTGATCCCACAACTCTGGGATCCTGACTTTAGCTAAAATCAAGAGTCAAACACTCAACTGAGCTACCCAGGCCCAAGAGTACTTTAAATTAGGGTTTCTTGAATATTGTCTTTCTCTCTTTATCTCTCTCTCTGCACATATACATAGGTTTCACAAGTATTTTAAAGGAAAGATGAAGACTTTCACTGTCTCTCTCAGGATGTTCAAAAGTATTTTTTTTTTTTTACTTTTTCAATGTTTATTTATTTTTGAGAAAGGCAGAGGCGGAGCATGAGCAGGGGAGGGGCAGAGAGAGAGGGAGACACAAAGTCTGAAGCAGGCTCCAGGCTACAAGCTGTCAGCACAGAGCCCAATGTGGGGCTCGAATTCACAAACCATGAGCTCATGACCTGAACCAAAGTCGGACCAAGCCACCCAGGTGCCCATGTTCAAAACTATTTTAAAAAGCTAGCTGGAATTTTTTCTAAAGTTGGTTCAACTAATTGGGATAGGCTATTAGACACTTAGTTGCTAGTTTCATATGCGGTTAAAATTTCATAAATACTTTTTTGGTGGTGTGTGTGCCACCTTATGCACAAACACATTTTCCATTGGCAGAATCGTGAACTAAATAACATTTTAGGGGTGCCTGGGTGGATCAGTCGGTTAGGCGTCCGACTTCAGCTCAGGTCATGATCTCACAGTTTGTGAGTACAAGCCTGGCATAGGGATCTGTGCTTACAGCTTGGAGCCTGGAGCCTGCTTGGGATTCTGTGTCCTGCCCCTCCCCCACTCATGCTCCGTCTCTCAAAAACGAATAGACATTTAAAAATATTTAAATAAATACATAAATAACATTTTAATAAGTATCAGGAAACATGAATACAAGGCCTGACTTTGACGTTAGCATGCAGCCTTGGACCAGTCACATAACTTCTCTAGACCTTGGTGTGCTGGGCTATAAAATGGTGGTAGAGAGAAAGACCCCAGGCAAGGAAGGGCAGGTTAGTAATGTTGGACCAAAAATTATCCTTCCCTTAAGGGTCCTTTATCGGAAATTTGCTTTAAGTTTTTTCCTGTCATCTCTCATGCTGCAAGCATTCTATTAGAGGAGGAGTACATTTCCATGAAAATTACTTGGTTTTTATTTGTATTTGTCTTCCCATGAAATGCTTGCCCGGGCCCCAAAGATAACCTGTTTCCCCAATCAGACTTAAAATAATGTATATCTAGCTACAATATATATCTCTTGAAAAAAGAGGGCCTGCAGAAAAAAAATTAATTTCTGAATTTCAAAAAACACTGTTTCCTGAGACATTATCTCTCAAATAGGAGATAAACTTTTTTTTTTTTTCAGTATTTGAAAATTGACGGGAAGAATTCAAGTGTATTTACTCTTACTTTGTCTCGATCTTGCTTCCTCTCTCTTGAGTCTGAATGCAAATTAATTTGCAAACAAATTCAGAGTACTAAAACAGTCCACACATTAAAAAAAAACATATCTAGAGAATATTGACTCTTACCTGGAATACTGTTGTTGACATATTGTCTCTCATTTTTCCCTTTCTATACTGGTGGTGTCCTTAGTAGAGTTTGTATTTATCTCTGTATGAAGCTGGATTTCACTTTACTTTCTCTTTATGGTCTTATCACATCGTTTACAAACACTTTATCTCTGTTACAGAAAATAAATGAAATTCCAGCCTTTCGATGAAATGTCATGCTGAAATGGATGGTCCAAAAATCTATATTTAGATGAGTGACTCCTGTTTGAGGAAGACATGATAAATGTTTCATGCATATAAACTGAAGGATGATGGATTTAATGATCATACCCTAACTGGGGAATGCTATTTTGGAATAATTAAATGTTCCATCATTTGCAAGTCTAAATAGTCCATTGTTAGTTCCTGTTTTTGTCTGTCAACAGATCCTTCCATTTTCTAAAGGAAATTTATCATTAAAACAATTGAAGTGATAGCAACATCCCACCAGTGTGTTAGCAATAGCACATTTCATGGGACTCTAATTCATAGCTACAGTTTAGGAAAACTTAATTTATGTATGAGTCTGCTTCATAAATGACAAACATGACAAGTATTGTTTAAAGGCTAGTGGTAGATATTTATCTTCAGGTATTGAGAGAAGAGGTGGTTAAGTCTTTTGTCAGATGAAAAAAATCCCATAGAATACAAAGCATTCAAAAACTATTTTATGATAAAATAATAATAATTTCACAATTTCCTTGTTAATCCTTATATTTTAGAGGCCGTTACACTCTACATTTCTTTTTAAATCTTAATTATTGTTCAGCATTTCAAAATAAAAATGTATCTAGTTATCTAATTATAGTTATGTATATATACTTTGATATAAATTTTAATATTTGACTTCTCTAGGTTTTAGTCTGTTAGGCTGCAAAATGGTGGTAGGGAGAAGAAGTGGGACTGGAGAGTATAATATTTTTGAGATATAAATATATTTAGAATTGAAAAATATGCTATATATGAATAAACATTGCTTCTTTCTCATGAAAACTCTTATTCTTATTTGTAAAACTAAAAGATATCCCCAAATTCTATCAAAATGTTTGCATCATGTTAAAGATCTGTATACACCTTTCTCTCTCTCCCTCTTTAGATAGGTAGATGATTTAGATAGATGATAGATAGATAGATAGATAGATAGATAACAGATAGATGATAGATGATAGGTAGATAGATGTATATACATATAAAAATCTTAATTGGGAATGGCATAGTCAATGCATTAGTAATACATACGAATAAAAAATTAATTAACAATTGTTAATTGCTGATTTATTGGCTTCTCGCCCCATCACTGACACAGTTATATTGTATGAATTATTTGCATATAGCTATGACATGTAAATATTTTTGAGAACCTAGTCAAAACCTCACTATTTCCATGACAAGGTCCTAGAAATGAAAACACCTAGACCAATTATCATGAAAACCTAGTTACATTACTGACCAAATTGAATCATTGAATTATTGATTCAGATGTTATCCAATTAATTATTTAGATGGCTGAAAATACCAGACAGATCGTCCCATGACTAACAGATTTTGATTGCTTTGTATGTGCTGTGCAGTCCATATGTGGAAACTTGAACATTTGTAAATAGGTAGGACTGATTGGGCATGGCCAGATGGGCTTTGCCCAAGTTAGAAAAATCATTGCAGGCCATCCAGAACTTTCTATGTATCAATTCAGTGGCAGAGACATGTTAGTGAAGCAATGACCAAATTGCTTCCAATTTGATCCATGGAGTAAGTCATTTGTTGGAAGATAGTCTGCTTTTAAGAACACTGTATTAAAGATTTTCAAACTCTACTTGGACAGGGTGTCTTGCAATCCTTGATTATTTTACTTAATTCAAGTATACCCAGACATCTTATTGATTTTGAATGTCCTAAAGCAGGTCCCCACATCTGAACAAGACCATTTGAAGATGTGTGAGTTTCTGCACATAGGCTATAATGAAACACAGTGATCCAAACCTATCAAATCTGACCAAGTCAATTTGATAATTTTAAACCCTTTAATGGCCAAATGTACTACAGTCCTCAAAACTATTCCTGGAAATTTTAAACTGAATTTATATGTGATTTCTACCATTAAAGATATAGTGAAGCTATATGATCTGTAATTTAGGTGTTATGAAGAGAAATATCAATGATTCAACAGTTTGTTCCCCAAAGGTAAGGTCTTAGACTGAAAATAAGCTTGTAACAGTAGATATAAATGGATTTTTATGAGTTTCCTTAGGAGAAAAAAAAATCTTTAAGAAATGTTTCAGTTAAGGGGTGCCCAGGTGGCTCAGTCAGCTAAGTGTCTGACTCTTGATCTTGGCTCAGATCATGATCTCATGGTTGGTAAGGTTGAACCCCAGCTGGGCTCTGCACTGACAGTGCAGAATCTGCTTGGGATTCTCTCTCTCCCTTTCTCTCTCTCTGCCCCTCCCCTGCTTGCACACACTCCCTCTTTCTCTCTCAAAATAATAAATAAACAAACAAACAAACAAATAAACAAACTTTTATAAAAAGCTTAAAAAAAGAGAAATGTCTCAGTAAATATTTTGAAAGTAATTTGGAGAAAAGAAAGGACTCCATCATTGGATATGAGAAAGATAAAGCATTGTTTAAACTATGAAAAAGTGATTGTTGATTTGTTGTGAGCTATATTTTAAGTGTTTTTCAAAATATTTTTGTAATCAAAGTGGTATTATAACCATTAAAATATTGGAGTAGATACGAGTATCAAAATCATGTCATGGCTTGAAATATTTTAAAGAAAAGCCAATCTAATTTTAACATCAATGAGTGACATGTATTTATTGCAGCCCTTGTTTGATTAACCAGAAGTTTGTTATTAAAGAAGTAATAAAAGTAAAATGTACCCTCAAAATTTTTGATTTAGTGAATTGGTATAGATACAGTTTCATCAGAGATTAACTGCACTTTAATCATAATCCTAACAATAAATGAACATCAAACCATACTTCAAAATTATGGGATGCTCACAGAAAAAGTTAATTTAAAGAGGAATGGAAAGACAGGGCTGCCTTCAGGCAGCTGCAGTTTGGATTGCAGGAAATATGCAAGGTCATGTAGGCTCCTAGAGAAAAGAAAACATGTCTTACTCCTCTTTTTATTCTCTTACAGTCCACTCCTCAATATCTTCTTACAGAATTAATAATTTGTAAACAGTTTTGTAATTATTGAGACATTGCACAGGAAAAACAGAAAAGAAAGGAAAAACCACTAACTAATTGTAAAAACGGAGTCTTACTGCTCACTGACCTTGCTTGTTGTTTATTGCTGTTAAATAACTTAGCGTCTTACTCCTGTATAAAATTAAAACCAGATCTTCTCTGCCTGGTTCTCAACATTGTTGAACCAATCAAATAAAAGATGCATATGCCAGTACTTTGAAAATGGCGAGACTCTACACTTGATCTTAGCCAAAAGGCCGAGAAGCGATGAAAATGGCGAGACTCTAAAAGAAGGAATTGATGATTTTGTTAGCTGTATCTGCAACTCAAAGTGGACAAGTTTGATTGGATATCAGAAAGGCATGTTGGTGGATTAAGTGCTGACATTGGCCATCCAGTCATGTGTGGTTGGAATCACCATTTCATCTGTCTTTTAAAATAGAGATCTAGGGGAGCCTGGGTGGCTCGGTTAAGCATCCAACTTTGGCTCAGGTCATGATCTCGTAGTTTGTGAGTTCCAGCCCTGCGTGGGGCTCTCTGCTGACGGCTCAGAGCCTGGAGTTTGCTTTGGATTCTGTGTCTTCCGCTCTCTCTGCCCCTCCCACACTCATACTCTGTCTCTGCCTCTCAAAAATAAATAAAACATCAATTTTTTTTAGAGATCTATCACTAATTGATCTAGATTGAGAAAGGAATAACTGAATAAAAAAATATAAGGTGACAATATAAGGTTCCTGTCAATAGTACCAGTTATTTTTAATACAAACAGAGGACTTTAAAAATTAAGCTAGTATCTGGGTATGTTAGTTTAAAAAGAAAACAAACACAACTTCTAAAAAGTTGGGAGTTGCTATGGACTAAATTTTGCCCTCCCCCCAAATTCATGGGTCAAAGCCCTAATTCCTGCTGTGACTGTATACATTTTTTACAGAAGTAATCAAGGTTAACTGAGATCATATGGGTAGGGCTCTTATCAGATAGGATTAATATCCTTATAAGGAAAAGTGGAACCGGATCTCTTGCTCTCTCCTTGTGCATGCACTTGAGGAAAGGCCTTGTGAGCACACAGGGAGGGGGCAGCTGTCCACAGGCCAAGAAGAGGGATCTCACCAGAAACCCACTACCCTGACACCTTGATCCCAGACTTCCAGCTCCAGAACTACAAAAAAACAAACTTCTGTTTAAGCCACCCAGTCAATAGTATTTTGTTATGGCAACCCGACCAGACCCACATAACGGTTGTAAAAGAAACAAAACATGGATAATTCGTTTTGAAAGCTTAAACAGAATTTGTAAGGACCACATTAAGAATGTGTATTTTTAAAAAACAATGAATGCATATTTTTAAGCACTGTGATACTTATAAATTAAGTACTCTGCTTTATCCTTGCTTTTATTTTTTGTTCCTTTCCTTTCCAAAAAGTTTAAGAATAATAAAGATATTGCTTATTTCTGTCCCTCCCCCCTCCCTTCTTTAACAACACAGCTCCATTAATAGGTGAGCAAAACATTGTCTAAGGATTCTTCTGAGTCGATGGCAAAGAAATTGAAGGAGACAGCAGATGTTCTCTCCTTGGAAGCCTGGGAAATAATAATCCTGGAAATCATTGCAACTTTTCATTAAGCACCTACTAAGGGAAAGACACTGTTCTAAAAATTGACATGTAATATGTCGTTTTTACTGAGAAAATGCTGTCAACTAGATAGTTTTTCTTTCTTCCCTTCTTCTTTTCATTTGCTCTAATTTTTGGAATATTGACATAATTTATTTTTATAGAAGTGAAACATAATTGCTAATTTAAGAAATTATAGATAAGGAATAAGAAGAGAGGAAAAAACCTCCCCAATCTACTACTCAGAACCAACACTATTAATGCCATTCTAGACATGCATGTTTAGAGATAGATGGATGAAAGACAGACAGACATATACACATGTGTACATATTTACATACATGTAAACAGAAAATGGGTTATTATACAAATAATAAAGCTAAATTGACTAAAATTAAAAAAGAAAAATGAGTTGAAATAAAACTGGAGAAATTGGTGAACTTCAGATAATATTTCTTCACCAAGAAAGATCTTAATTCTTAAATGTTCCACATAAAGTTACATTAAAGTAAAAATATTTAAAAAAAAATTAATAAGACAAAGTCACATTTATTATTACTGATTTCCTACTTTAAAAATGGAGAAGTTAGCATATTCATACCCTTCTTACCTCCTTTTTCTCCTCATTCTATTATAACATTTACATTCTGGCCTACATCCCTAATTCTCCCAATTGCCCAGATGTATTTTTATATTTAAGTAGAGTGTTTTGGTTTTTGCTTTGTTTTGGCTTGGTTTTGCTTTTTTTTTTTCTTTCTTTTCTTTTATTTACTTTTTATTGAGAGAGAGAGAGAGAGCATGTGCACAAGTTAGGGAGGGGCAGTGAGAGAAGGAGAGAGAGAGAATCCCAAGCAGGTTCTGACTGTCAGTGCAGAGTCCAATGCGGGACTGGAACTCACAAACCTGAGTTTGAGACCATGACCTGAACTGAAGTAAGACACAACTGACTGAGCCACTCAAGTGCCCCTGGTTTGGCTATTCTTAATAGTTTCTCTATTTCTGTTTGGCTATCTCTTTCTTGCCTAGATTCCATCTTTTCATAGATTTTTCAAGAAGGGTTCATAAGAGATAAAGTCCCTAAATCTTCTATTTTTGAAGATGCCTCTGTCTTGCCTTAAATTTGAAAGACAATTTTCCTGGGTATAACTTTTTTTTTTACTTTCTTGGATCACATTTTCTTTTCTTCAGATCTCTTGTTTAATGTTGCCACACCATCTTCTTAAATTAACTATCACTGTGGGCACATCTAACCCAAATGATTTTCCCCCTTCAAACATGATCTATTTTCTCTCCTATTTCATTTTGTCCCCATAATGCTTAAGAAGCTGAAGTGAGCTTTTTGAAGATGTAAATCAAATCATTGTATCCCCTGCTTGAAGTTCTCCTATTAATACCCATTGGATTTAAAACAGATTCCAAACCCCTCCAGTGTTCTTCAAAGACCCTCATGATTCCATTAGTCTTGCCAATTTCTCAAACCCCCATTTCCCTTACTACCCACCCTGACCTGCTCTTCTGTTTCTCATGCCTCAACAAACCTACCTGTTCCTGTCTTGGGGTCTTAGCCATCTACCAGTTCCTAAGGTTACTTGTGGCTCATCACCCTGTTCCAGCATACATATCACTTCCTCAGAGGCCTTCTCTGACCACCCTCTCTCTCCCACCCTGCCACCATTCACCAGGCTTATTCGTATTGTTCCATTACCCAGTTTCCTTAGCTTTATTTTCCACCCTGGACTGTCTGTCAATGCGCAACTCAGGACTGAAGGCACACAATCAATCATGAGTTCATGACCATCCAATATTATTAGTTCATGCATAGGCTGTCTTTTTATTTTATTGTATTTTTTATCTTCTTTTGTATCCTCAATTTCTTCAAAGGCATCCCTTCTTGTGATATATTATGTTACATCTTCTTTGTCTTCCTTTTTTTTTTCCTTTTCACTTAACATAGGTTTTTGAGACTTTACATGGAGGTACATATGGATCTATTTCATTCATTTTGCGCATTATGTAATATTTCATCATTTGCATGTCTCCCATATTTATCCATTCCATTATTCATAACCATTGAAGTTTTATTTCAAAACTGTGTTATCTCAAACAACATTGTGACTATCGACATATATGGCTTTTTGTGAATCTCTGTGAGGGCTTTATGGAGATAGATACTTAGGAGTAGAATCACTGAGTTGGTAGAATGTACACACTCAAATTTTCAAAACTCTTTGAAATTGCTTTCCAACACACTGCATCAGTTTGTGTTCCTCCCAGCAAGTGTTTCAAGGTTGAACTCTGTTTTAATTCTCTTTATCTTCTATTGACACTTGATATCATCAAGTTTTTGCAGTTTTACCAATCTAGTGCTTTTTTAATAAATCCCACTGCCTTATAGTGAGGCTGAGTTTCTCATAAGCCATTTGGCTCTCTATTTCTATTGGGTTAATTTTTTTTTTTTTACTTAAAGAACTTTATGTATATGCTACATATTAATCCTTTAGTAGTAATATAAATTGGAAACATCTTTACTCAGTCTGTCTCCTACCACACTTGTTGAATATAAGTCTTTCATATTTATTCAATAAATTCCATCAATTTCCCTTTATGATTTATGATTTTTACATGTCTTTGAGGAAATAATTCCCCAAAACAATGTCACAAAAATAGCCTTCTACTTTGCTTTCTAATATATGTGTATTTTGCCTTTCATGCTTAAAACCTGAAACCATCGGGGATGTGTTTTGGTATATGGGATGAGATATTTTGACTTTTGTACATATGATCAACTAATTTCCTCAGAACAATTTATTTAAATATTGATATTTCCCAAACGTTTAATTTCTCTGCTGTCATATATTAGGTTTCCATATATATGAATCCATTGTTCTAGTTTAATACTATAAATTTGAAACATGTCTTTATATATGGTAGAATGATATCCTCAGGAAGATTTTCTTTTTAAGAATATTCTTAGCTACTTGTTGGCCTTCATTTGTCTACATAAATTTTAAACACTTAGTCTAATTTTGCTAAAGCTCCTACTGGGATATTGATGGGAATAATATTAAACATATACATTAATTTAGGGAAAATTAACAACTGTAAAATATTGTCTTCTCATTTTAAACCATGACCATTTTTCCATTGTTTAGGTTTCATTTAATATTATTGAGCAGAGTTTAAAATTTTTTTCTATAAATGTCTTGTGTATTTTTTTGTTGTTGTTAGGACTAAAACTCTGCTCTTCTCTTGCCAGTCAATCTTGTCTCTTTAATGCTTTGGTTTCATATTTACAGGATACACAATTTTCTTTATAGCTATTATTCACTGAAAAATAAACTTAAAATTTTGTACTTTCCTACTTTCCAATAATTCATTGCTTTCTCCTTGATTCATTTCTCTACTTTCTGATTTAATTCCTCCAAATTTCTCCAGAACGTGATTAAACATTTAGTGTTGCAATATGTCTAAATATTTTCTTATTTTAGCCTTGCATTTAAATAACAGCTTAGCTGGATTTTTTTTTTTTTTAATCTAGGTTTGAGGCCCCTGCGTGGTTCAGTTGGTTAAACGTTCAACTTGGGCTCAGGTCATGATCTTGTGGTTGGTGAGTTTGAGACTGGTTGTGGGGCCCTGTCCTGACAGCTCAGAGCCTGGAGTGTGCTTCAGATTCTGTGTCTTCCTCTCTCTCTCTGCCCCTTTTCTGCTCACACTCTGTCTCTCTGTCTCTCTCTCTCTCTGTCTCCCTGTCTCTCTCTCTCTCAAAAATAAATAAACATTAAAAAAAATCTAGCTTCAAATTCTTTTACTTTGTACTGTTAAACTCTTACTCCGTTTCTTCTTTCTTCTCATGTGGCTATTGAAAATCTGATGTCCTATCCTTCCTCCTTATTTCTAGGTAACCCTCTTGTTATTTTGAAAGCTTACATGTTCTGTTTGATTTGAGTGTTCCGAAGTTATTCTGCATTATGTACATTATATTTTTTCTCTAATTTGTCTTATACAGCATGCTATACAATTTTTTAATTAAAAGTTCTGATGTAATTCTTTAAATTTGAGAATTTTTGACTATTATTCTGCTTTTAATTGCTAGGCTTTGTTCATTAATTCCATTTATCCTTTTTCTTTTAAAGAATTTGAACTTCATATTTGCTTTTGATACATTTTGTGGTCATCTTTCTTAGTTTGGGGCTCTTTATGATACCTGCCCATGGCAACCTACTTTGTAATCCTCAGATTTAGTCTGAAGAATGGTTGGGACATGCCTTGACCATTTTCATTGTACAAAAGTATCTTATTCATGTATTTCTTTGCTTATTTATTTTATCCCTCCTCATTAGACTGTAAACATCCTGAGAACAGCAGTTTTGTCTATCCCAATTACAGTCATTGTTCTAAAGATAATGCCTGACATTATACAATATACCCAAGAAATACGTATTTTATAAAAGAATATGGAAAAGATTTTCTGTACCCACTAAAACAGGGCAGGCTATGCTGTAGAAACAAACAACCTCAAAATCTTGGTAGATTATAACATGTTTATTATAGAGCACCTGCCTGAGGGTTCTGCTCCCCTCCATTCTCACTCATGTACACAAGCTGATGGAGCCCCCTCCACCAGGAGTTTGGTTGCACAAAGTAGAGTAAAGTGATGCAAGACGAGTTCAGAAAGATAGTCATGAACCAGATCAGGTGACCTTTGAAAGTCAAGGTATAGATTTTGGATTCTGTGAGGGAATTCAATGGAGGATTTTAAAAAGAGGAATAACATTATATGATTTACCAGGTTATTCTTACTGCTGGTAGGGAATGAATTGAAAGCAGGAGGCAAGAATAGAATCAAGGAGACCACTACAGAGGCTCCAGCAGCATTTCAGGTAAGAGATGATGATGGCTTAGAGAGACGTGTGGCAGTGGGAGATAAACAGCAGTAGATGGGTTTGGCATATGTTCTTGACGTCAAGTTGACAGATCTTTTGGAGGATTAAAATAGAGGGGATAAAAGAAGTCAAGGATGACACCTAGGTTCTTGGCTTGAGTAATTGGTAGATGCTGGGGTATTTTTCTGGCAAGGGAAAACTGGCAATATCTTTGTGGTAAGAAATCAAGAATTCTGTTTTGAACACCAAGTGGAGAGTCTATGAGTCATTTAGAAATCAAATAACCAGAAATAAGCACAGAAGTAATAGATTTGGGTTCATTATCATATAGATTATAGCTATAGCCGTGGGACTTGCTAAGATTACTGAGGGAAGAGAAGGAGCCTGGGATTATGGCTTGGTTATTAAACAGAGGAAGAGGAGCTGGGGAAAGAGCCTAATAAGAAAAACTGTCAAGATGGAGGAAGAGTGTGGTGTCAAGGAAACCAAGTGCAGACAGTGTTTTTACAAAATAGGGAATGCTCAAGTGTTTTTGAAGGATGGTAAAATGTCAAGTAAGACAAGGAAAAAGAAATGACCATTGGTGACTGAAAAGAGCAATTTCAGAGAGATTTCTGGGAACAGAAGCCTGATTGGAGAGGACTGAGTGCTGAAATGAGGTGAGAAGTAGAGTTTTACTCTAGAAAATTCTTTCAAGAAGTATTGCTATGAAGGGACCTTGAGGAATTAAATCATGCAGAATGTACTCTTTGTTTCCTCCTTTCGTCAGGGAAGAAATCAAGTACTTGGCTCAAGTGAAAGAACGAGGAAGGAAAAGAAAATGAACACATAATGAAATTTTCACAAAATCAAATGGAAATAATAAAATAATTTTCTTAGAAATCTTTAGATATAAATTAGTCGTTCATTGCAGAAAAGATTTTTTATTTGTTTTGCAAAAGAGCTAAAAAGCTATGTGACCAACCAGACCTGAGCATTTGTTCATTATTTTATATTGCTATTAAAATGCTGTAGGTAATTTTCAGTTATATATAAAGAACTAGCAAGACAGCTATATTCTTATAATTTAAAAATTATCACATGTCAATAAAACTATTAAATTATAATTTTAGGCCATTAAAATGAATAATTTAAGGCTATGAGGAGAGCTTTCACTTTAATAAGTTCATAAGGTGTCAAACTTTGCAATTTATTATAGATTCTCCAGCTAATATGCCATAATTAATGTGAATGAAAAATATTTCATTGCCTAAATATTCTGTTTACGTATTCCTTTCTAATGATGAAACAAAAGGACTAATTTGTTAAAGATGTTCTTTAATTGACTCCAAAGGGAATACTTAGAATATAATTTGCTGACTGGTTTTGTGCAATTCCTGATTCCTGGTACTCAATGACGTCCATAATTTTATGATGACAAAACAGTATAATCATGTAGTAATGTTATTCCCAAGCACAACAGTTCCCAGTGGATTTTCACTACCAACTGTATGGTTTAATAAAAAGAACACTGGGGATAAGATTTCAAAAGGTAGAGGTAAAAAAAGGTCCCTCTGGCAAAGTACACCCTTGCCACCAAGAATACAGACCTGGGAGAAGGTAGGCAGGTGAGACAGATAGATAGATAGATACATAGATAGATAGACGATAGATGGATAGATAGATAGATAGATAGATAGATAGATAGATAGACAGCAAGAAGTATTATCATTTACTGCCAAGTATTTGCCCAGTTGGGGAAAACAAAGTTTCCCTACTTTAGGAGAGAGTAGACTTACACATCTCTTCACTCCATACCAAATATGATACACACTATTAGGTATTAAGGGGATAGGATTCCACCACCTATGAGGAAGGGTGATAGCTTTATCTGCTCAGGAAAAAGATATAAATTCTGCTAGACACCTTCTTTTATGGTACTCCCCAAATATCCTTGTGGCTCTTATTGATATCAGCTGGGTACTTGCTGTCTGTGCTGCATGTACACAAAAACAACTCATCAATCCCCTCAGTCATAACCTAATAATTCAAGTCACAACCTAATAATTCAATATAGGCAAATTGGGCTTAAATTTTAGCTAGTATCCTACAGATAAATTACATTTTATTATTAATTGTTTGGGGCTCATATGTGTTAACAATTTAGGGGAGAATTTGGAGGCAAAGCATTTGTTTGAAGAGGCAGGTCTTATTAGGGCTTATTTAGTTTAGATTAGATTTTTAGAAGTTCACCATTCACAATTTACTTACATAAATAAATTACCACATATAAACCTTAATTTGCTCAATGGGAAAACAATGATCGAATTAGCAACCATTCGACATCCCCAGCAGGATGTTTGTGAGATCCTCAAAGACCATGTCAACAAACGTTCTTAGCTAAATTCATACTACTTTACCAATAGGAGGCAGCTTTAAGCCTACTTCATTTCCAGTGTTCAAACATTAAAATTCTAATCACAATGGATATTTGTCAGAATATAACCCATTTAAAGGGTAAGAACTCCTACATTTTATGACCCCAAAGAAAACTTTAGTGAGCTGTTCATAGAGCCAAAACTTGCCTTAGCTCTGAAATCATAATGGACAGAACAAATGTGGGCCCATGACATGGCCCTGACATTAGGAAGTAAACATCACATGATGTCATGTGAGTGGAATATGAAATGTGAAAGCCAAGCCATTCTTTAACCCTACCTGTCATATGTTAGGCCCTGTATTAATGTGTTCTGCCAAAATGGGGTCTTTACTACTAAAGAGACATGGAAGTTTGGACTAGGTCCAGAGGAGAACGTGACAATTATTAATGACTTGGAAAAAAGACCTATGAAGAAAGGTCAAAGAAACTCAGAACTTTTCAGAGAAGACTTAAGTATCTTCACAATTTCAAAGTGGGCAATTAACCAGTAGGAAACACAAAATCAAGGAGAGGAGTCTGGCTGTTAAATTTGTCAGACAGAAGAAGTTTCCAAGGGACAATGTGGAATCTTATCTGGGGGTGATTACAGGTTTGATGATCTTTTGCTTGGATGGTTTCAATTTCATGTTATCTCAACTCCTAGGCTTAGACTTAGGAACCTCTTAAGGCCATTTGTAAAAGGGGTGCTTGGGCTTATCTGAAGGGCAATGTTTATTCCTTGTGTCAACATAGAGCTGGAACCAAAGAAATTGAGACTGTTCTTTCATTCTGGCAACTAAATTGTCACTCCCTCAATAAAATTTGTTGCAATAAAAGTCTACCCAGTACATACAAAAATCACTTGACTGTTCCACTTTGGTTTTAGTTCTTTCTTTGAGGTACCCTTTTTTAATGTCCCACACATACTTGCTAAACACACCCTGAATGTATCCTGTACTCCCTTATATCTGAACCTTTTCTTATTTTCTCTTCTCCCCCAGGAATGTCTTTGCTCACCCTTTCCATCTGTTAAAATACTACTGCTTTATTTCATATTCCTCAAGGCCAATTCAATTGGCATTTCCTCCAAATAAACTTCCTTAGTTTTCTCCTTCCACTCTGTTGGAACTAATCTCTCCCATATGCACATATGGAAGTATAGCTTCTATAGCACTTTGTACTTTTATTTTACTTCTGTTTTTGAAAATAGATGCTCAATTATTTATTTGCCTCTCTTCTAGAGATTAAGTTCCTTGAGGACAAGAAAAATTATTCTTTCTTCTACTCCCCATAGTGCCATGCATATAATAAATAAGAATATTTCTCAGGAAATACTCTCTGCAGTCATGGACATGAACCCTTGAACGTTCTTTTCTTTGTAACTGGAATACACTGTCTTATTCTAAGAAAAGTCATCTGTCTTTCTCCTTCACAACTCTGCATAGAATTTATATCTTCTATTATAATTTTTAACCTAATTCCACTGAGATATTGGTTCACATTATTCTAGACTCTAGACCAAAATCTGTATTTGTTACCTATTGCTGCATAATAAATTCCCCCCACATCTTAGTGGCTCCACATTTTCATTATCTCATAGTTTTTGTGGTTCAGGAATTGAGGTCTGGTGTACCTGGTCCTCTGCTTCATGTTCTCTCAAAGGTTGTAATCATAGTGTCAGTCCAGGATAAGAAGCTTCATCTAAAATATCAACTGGGGAAGGATCTCCCATATGGTTGTAGGCAAGATTCAGTCTCTACAGGGTGGTGGCTTGAGGTTCTTTGTTGGCTACTGGAAGAAGAATCTCTCAGTGCCTTGCTACATGGCCCTCTCCAATATGGCAATTTGCTTCATCAAAGCTGTTAAGAGAGAACATCTTTATAGTGTAAAGCTTATCCCATCTCATTCCCAGCTTATTTACTGGTTCTCAAGCCACCTTAGATTAGTGAAAATAGAATCAATTCTTCTCCCTCTGTAACTCCTGATGGTGCACCATAGTGCATAAAGTGTGTTTGACTAAAGATGTTCCTTAATGAAATTCAAGTAAGTTTGAGAAATGTAGCAAACTCTGCAACTCTCAGAAGACTCACAAAACAAATAAATATAGTAAAAGATCTGTAATATATTAATTTGCCATGGTAAAGAAAACTGTTTAATTTTATTTTTTTCAGGGTTTCCCAAATTTGTTTGGCAAGGGACCCCTATAACAACCTATGAAACTACTGCTCTGAAGAATGTGCTTATATAAATAAGGTGTTAATTTTATAGCAAGAAATAATCCCTTCTGAGAGTGTACCCAAAACACAGAGAAACTGAAAGCACTTGAGAGGCATTGTATTTCATATATGCTACCCAGGAAAGTAGGACAGAAGGCAGAGTGGTACTTAGAAGCACCATTGTGCAAATTCTATGAAGGAGTTTGATAAACAATGGTTTGGGTGATCTCTGCACACAGGACATATAAGACATACCATCCATCCAAGGAGCCAAATTATGGGTCTTGCTTGTGGAAGTTACTTCAAATAAGTAAATAATTAACCTACTTCTTGCAACACTGGAGCATACCCCCATCACTCTTTTTCCCTTTCTACCTCTTCCTCCCCACAGGACTGTGCTTCTTGGATGTAAACAATGCCAAGGTAAGATGGGGATGTAGTGGGGGGAACAGTGTAGTGAAGCATTTCTAGGAGAGGACCAGGATATGCTTCAGACAGCTCTGAAATGTGTGAGCCCTGACCAACTGCCCACCAACCGCCGATTTTATCCTCTAATGAGACTTCCTTATTCCTCCCAAGCACAGTTTTAATAAATTGTCCTGGAAAACATCAAAGTTATTTGAAAAGGTCCATTATGGCATATTATTTCTTTATGCAAAATGGCTGTTTAACAAGATTGCCTCCTTGAACTTTTCACATGAATAAGAAAGCCAATCTCATTTGCTAATGGAGGCTTTACAGCAGATCCTTTTGCTGCCCTTGTCTCTCTTTACCATTATTTTATGGATAATAATTTACAATTTGTGTAAGCTAGGGGGGGGAATACCCTAGAGCATAGGGTGACATTCTCTGTGCTGCCATATGGTGTGAATGTCCCTGAGGCACATTTTAAGGAAGCCAGCCCTGGCCCCTTTGGCAGTTTGACAGGAAGTAGAGAAGGGCAGGTGATACTTGCCACTGAGGTGAGGCCAGGGCTAGCTTCATAAGCTCCCAGCCTTTGCTCAGAAACTCTATTTGTAAGATGCTGTTTGCATCAGTTATGGTTAAGAAGGCAATGGATTCGTAAGGAAGGAGTCATGCCGCTCTTACCCCTGATTTGAGCACAGAGTGGATGATGTGGATAATTAGGCTTCTGCTGCTGCTAATGATTATTCAAGTGAATAAGGGGATAGAAAAGAGTGAGCAGTAGAAATATCTTAGCAAGAAAACATGTACTGAATGGGAAGCTTGCACGGCACTCAGATCCTTAGTAGACACCCACCTGAGTTTTGGCACTGGTCAAAAATTGGTGAATTTACCATCTATAGAAATTACTTCCTTGACATCATGGGATATGTTTTATATTCTCTATTTGGGAAATTCCTATGTAATTTTATGTTAAATGGGGGAATTCCTTCTGAGCAGCAAGGAGAGATGTTTTCAATTGTTTTTCTGAAGGGGAAAGAAAGGAGGTTGTAGGAGACAGCCCAGGATCCCTGGATAGGATGAGAAAAAAGAGAGAGAGAACTGGGGCACCTGGGTGGCTCAGTTGGTTGAGCCTCTGACCTTGGCTTGTCATGATCTTTCAGTTCCTGGGTTCAAGCCCCATGTTGGAATCTGCGCTGACATCTCAGAGCCTGGAGCCTTCTTCAAATTCTGTGTCTCCCTCTCCTCCTGCCCCTGCTCGGGCTCTGTCTCTCAAAAATAAATAAACATTAAAAAAAGTTTTTTTGAGAGAACTGGATTAACTATACAAGAAGATATAATAAAACAGAAAGGAAAAAAAAAGGAAATTAAGAAGTTATGGGATTTAATTTTTTCAAAGGTGATGTTTTGAGTAAATCATTTGAGGGAAAAATTTGAGGGAAGGTTGCAAAATTATTAGTATATCAAGATTTTCATTAGGGTAAGAAAGAATGATTATTTCTTTTATGAAACTTACTTTCTTCACGGATAAGTGGAAAGCTCCTGAAAAAAAAAAGTCTATTGACTCTGACTTTGCCCACTTTATGCCAATTGTTATTTAATCTTCCTGGTTGCCAGTTTCTTTGACTATACCTGAAATATACCTTCCTTTTCAACAGAGGCTGCCTTAATAATGGAAAGAATCTCAGGACATCAGAAACTATGAGAGTTGGGAAGAAGCCAAAAGGCAGGAGATGTTTCTTTGCTGAAATTTATTTTGGAGAATTTGATACTTCAAGATTTGCGTGATGTCAGAATGCCAAATCAAAAACATCAGAAAGAAAAATATGTTTTTCCTTCTTCAGTCAGCCTTTATTCTGTGTAGAATCCCTTCAATTAAGAGTTGTAAATGATTCAATAAATAACAATAATTTCAAAAAAAGTATATCAATTTAAAAATAGTTAAAATTGAAAATGGACCGTCTTGAGAAATTTTCAGTGGTATGTGTCTGTGTGTATGTACATGGCCAAAAGGCCTTCTCTAGCAGACAGAATAAAATTAAATTAGGAGATGTACCCTTAAAAGACTGATCATAAAGAGACCCAGTACCTGATGGTGATGCCAAAAGCCCTATAAAAATGCCTATGGATAGCAGGTGCCATCAGGCGATGATCAAGTTGATTGTCTATCTGCATCGAAATGGCTCTCCACCATGTAACTAATCACGTAGATGAATATTACTGTGATTTACACAGCAAAAAAATAAAATCACTTAGCAAAAAGGCCATGATTTAATGTTTTGCCTTGTGTTTATCTATTATTATAATCAAAAAGTACCAATTACCCATCATATTGGTCAATATGGTGGCCCAAGTTAATTAAAATACTTATTGAGTACCTCCTATGTGGAAGACTTTGTACTAACCACTGTGGAAGACACACACACACACATTTACACACACATATACACACTCACACACACAAACACGAACTGAATGATACATAAATCCTGCTTCTAGTTTCTTAAAATGTATGGACACTTTTATTAGATGAAAACTTTGAAGTATTATTCCCATGGTGGGAATACTTTGAATTACATAATCTAGGTAATCCTGAAGAGTTTGTATGTAAATATTCACAAACAGGATTATGTTTTAAATGCTCAAGGAAAGTTTGCTAATTTAAGAATCATAAATTGTCTTACATAAGGCAAAGAAAGGGAAGAACAAAGAAAGAAAAAGAAGAAAAACTTTTGATAATTCCAGTAGTCTATGTTACTTGTAATTTTTGAACTTTATACTTATTTATACTTATTTATTTATACATCTGTTATCTTGTAGTAATAATTCCATTTTTCAAACAACAAAATATATCCAACCTTTTTTTTTAAAGTGTAATGTAAACATTGCCTTTTCACAAATGCCAAAAATGTTCTAACAGTGTGTAGAACAAAGACAACTTATAAGGGAAAAAAAGGCTCCTTTCACCTGAGAGATCATTTCTAGTGCATGGTGTGGTAAAGAAAATGTTTACTACTTGCCCATTTAGAGAAAATGTCTTTTATTCACTACACTGGACCATACTTTTATCCTGTGCTTTTAAAAGATAAAAGCAACAGAATGCATTTACACTCCTGTTTTAAGAAAGGATATTTGTTTAAAAATATTTTTTTTCTTTCTTAAATGAATGGGGAAACATTAAAAATGTAATTTGAATGACCTTTTTTGCAGTAACCTAATGTATGTATTTCCTGACATAATCCTAATTTATACTACTATAGAGTTGAAAAAAACACATAAAGAACAAGCAAACATTTGTTTGTTGCAGTTGATATATACATGTAGTCTACAGATATGAAGGCTTATGTTAAAGTTTTAATGTGAAAAAATATTAGAATGCTTTCTTTTCATTTATTCTGATGGCTATGAAGGTCATAGCCACAGAGGCCAGTAAAGTTAGAAGTAATTTAATTAGGGTTGTCTAGATCTGAAATATCATCTAATCCACTTATTGCTGGGGGGAAATATGTGTATCTATATTTGTCAAAAGTGATTATGTACTTTTATAACCTGTGAAGAATTATACCACAAACCCCATGAAGAAGACAGCCATACAGGAAAAAAAATGGAATGGGCAATATTTATTGTCATGCTCAATATTGTTTCAAAGTACAACAGTATTTTTTTTCTTTCTTTATGAAAACTGCATCATAACAACCACAAAGGTCAGTTAAGAAGTGTTACGCACAGCCCCTTGCCACCTAAAGGAAGCCAACTTGTTACATCGACAAGGGTGACATTGCATGGTCTCTGGGCCCCTCCCAGGAGATCACATTTCAATGTCATGATACTTGCTGATGTCTCAGAGCCTACTGTGTTGTAGAGAGGCCAATGTGATCCATTGTCACCACTCACTCTGACCAAGTCAGTTCAAGAGATAAGACTTTCAGACAAACTATAATATGTAAGCTACAAGGTAGAATGCAGAATGTGGGGCTCCAGAGAAGCTTTTCGGTGTGCTGGAGCTCTCATTCACTATTTCCACAGGACGTCATGTGAGTGGTGGCTCCAAAGGACTGTATAATTCACCTGGATGTCCCACACAGGAGTCCCATGTATCCATGGTGGGCAGAATGCACCTGTTTTGTTACCCTATCTGAGATTCCTGAATGCCACTACCAACAGGGCACTATTAACTGGTGGAACATTTGTTCTACAGAACCTCATCATTTTTTCCACTCAATCTTTCTTTGTAGACACCAAATCCACAGAGAAACTGATAAGAGAAATTATAATTAACAATTAATAAATAAGTCTCCTCAGCAAGGAAAGTCCCTTATTCCCGAAGGTTTCTAGATGCATTTAGCGACTAATTGCATAAGCAATTCTGTCACCTGTGACCTTGCATCGAGACCTCTCATTATAAAAAAGGCTTCACCAAGTTAGTCAATTTGTTCCAGGAAAATGGAGTTGATGTAAAATTTCAGTCCTGCCTATAGAGTTTTCAAAGTGCAGGCATATGTTGCCTAGAGTTCAACTCCAATGAGGTTTGAGGCTTTTATTAAATTATCCCCATTTCATCGAGCATTTTCCTGAGTCCTGCAAACCCCTAAGTGAATATAATGTTAGTCTTACCTTTTTTCATAGTCCTGTGTGGGGCAGAGGGGGAGAGGGGTACGGGAGAATGAGCTTTGGGTTCATTGGACCACAACCTTCTGAATGGGCCTCACTGTGGAGAGGGACTTTTTATCCCTGACAGGATGGTAAAATAGTCTAACTTATTCGGATCTGCATTCCTTTTGCAGTCCTGAATCTAAACAACCAAGGTTTGTAAAAGTTTAAAACTCTGTAGTTTTTTTTTTTTTTTTTTTTTTTTTTTAATGAAACAAGAAGAGTATTTAAATGGCAACAAAGAAGGGAAGCTGTTAAGCCATTCCCATGATTGGCTTCCAATGGAGCAACCGGTGCGGAACAGAACTTGAGGGTTTCATATTGAGTTCCAGATTGCCATATGGGTTCAGATGAAAGTTAAAGTCAATGAGTTGGATACTTTTCAAATCAGATACATGAAAATTTGGTAGGAACACAGGGGTGGGTTTAAAAACTATACTTTAATTAAAGATCACAACATGTTTTCCACAGCTTTTCTGTGTTTAGGCTTGGCAAGCCCATGATGAGTCCACACTAATGACCACGAACAGAAAGAAAACTACTTGTGTCTCATGTTTTTACAACACTGTTTATAGACTTCTCTTATGGTACTTATAAATTGTGCTAAAAAGAACTTGATATGTAGGACCAGATAGACCCAGTTTTGAATCCCAGGCACACTACTTACTGTATGACATTGGACTAGTTGTTTAACTTCTAAGTTTTCCTAGTGATCTGGTTATCTATTACATAATGACCAACATTCCAGAACTTAAGGATAAGGCAACAATGATTTTAGTATGTTTGTGGATTCTGTAGATCAAGAATTCAGTCAAGCCACAGCAGTGATGGCTTATCTCTGCTTTACAGTGTCTGGAAAGATGGAATCTATAGGCAAACTGAATCGCCTAGAAGTTTTATTCAGTACCTGGGTCAGGATAAATTGAAGGCTGGCTCAGCTAGGACTGGCACCCAGAGCATGTAGACATGCCCTGGGCTTCCTCACAGCATGGCAGTCTCATGATATACTTCTTCCATGATGGTTCTGGGCTCCAAGAGCAAATGTTCCAGAGGTCAAGGCAGAAGATACATGGCCTTTTAAGACATTTTGTCATTTATCTTGTACTCTACCAGTCAAGGCAGTCACAAGCCTCCCTAGATTCAAGGGGAGAGGATATAGACCCCACCTCTCAAAGAGGGTATCAAAGAATATGTGGCCATGTTTTAAAACCACCAGTACAACCTTATAGGAACATGGTGAGGATTAAATTAGAAAATGTAAAACATTATATTTCCAGTACCAGGAAATTAACAGGTGCTTAATAGATGGAGTTCTGTTTAGTACCTTGTTTAGTACCTTGTTAGGGTTGTTAAGGTACAAATCTTACTGCCCACTGTAAGTTCGCACAAGATAAGTTCAAGTGGAATTCATGGGGTTACCCTGCACTCACGCAGTGCCCTGGCATATGCTTCATACACTTAGCTAAACATTTACTGGACTGTTTTTGGTTATAGGCCTGAGACTGTGAATGAATTAATGAAACTTTTGGAATCTTGTAGTAAGCAATGATACCTAAGATAGTTTATTAAGAAATATTGTTAAAGCCCCAAAGCACTTAAAGTGGTGCTTTAGAATTACTGACAAATTATCATTTCAACATAGGTATTGCTAAATGTGCAAAAGCAATGATTTGAATTCATGAATATATAACTGTGTAATTCTTTTAGAAAGCACTGGGATCCCTTATTGTCACTTACCAATGTCATTTAGTTAAAGTCTTAAGAACACAACTTTTCCTCAAGTTCTTCTTGTTTTTTTTTTTTTTTTAATCCACACTGTATGAGATTGTGCAAACCAATGAAAGGAGAGGTTAGACAGAATTTTCTGGCCAAAATGAATTTGCACAGCTGTGAGCAATAAAATACAGCAGCCATGGCAACCCTCTCCAGTGTCCCGATAACACATCTGAAATGAGGTTATTAGAATTATTAATTCACATTAGTGGCTACTAAAATTACTACCTGCAGATTTGCTGCTTGAAAATCCTTTCTGTGTGTGTCAGAAGAAGGCCTTGTTTCCAAAGGGATCTAGGTACTTAAATAGATGCAATCTATTGTGTGTAAGGTGTTAGAGGAAGACCAATGGATTAATAAAGCTCGCAGTGCAATCGGGATAGCTGCCTTGTGAGGCAAAGAAAGCACATGTAACACTTTGTTCTCCTGATGGTGGCAAAGGACCAATGAGGCTCTGATGGCCGGAATGATAACTGGATGCTCCTGAATTCTCTAGAAGGTATTACTTAAAATCCAACGCAGTGTGGGCTGTTTCATGAAATTCTGAGTGGCATAGAAAATATTCTACCTTGGCGAGCCATAAACAAAATTAAAAGAAATCAGCTGAAAAGTAAGTCATTTGTAAGGAGGTTATGGGGATTCTTGGAGAGCCCATGGAGACTTGGCTAACTCCCTTCCATCCCCCATTAACTCAACTCAAAAAGCAGATGCCTGCTGTTTTAAGCAAAAGAAGAAACACCATTACAGAGAGGCCACGGTAGGAATTAATCAGGGGGAGCAGCTGAGAAAGAACATTTTATTTATGGAAATGAGCAGGAAAAAACACACACACAAGGGGAAGAAAATCTACAGGTATAGGAAAGAGGATGCTGAGGTGACAGAGCTGCCTTCCTTGTAGCTCACGCGTGCCATGTGATGTGCGTAGAACCAAACATCTGCAGGAATGTCTTCCTGGTGACAATGGTACCCCTAATCCCTGGAGCAGGAGCCCCGTTCAGCCTTGCATAGTGTCACAGAAATGGGAGGCATGAATAAGAGGTCCTGTGTCCCTTCTGAATTTTGTCCTAGTGACTAAGAAGGGGTACTCCATACTTCTGCCTTTTTGATCTAGCTTTGCTGGGTTCTTCACCCACGCAAAGGCAGTCTGCCCTTGACTCAAGAATAGTTGTCAGCCAGAAGCCAGCAGGCTTCCTCCACACTGCTAAAAGTGGGGGTCTTTTGTTTTTCTTTTTATTGAAGTATAATTAACATATAGTGTTATATGAGTTTCAGGTGTGCCATATAGTGATTCAACAAATCTATACATTTCTCAGTGTTCATCAAGGTAAGTGTACTCTTAATCCCTTTCACCTGTTTCACCCACCCTCCACCCACCTCCCCTCTGGTAACCATCAGTTTGTTCTCTGTATTTAAGAGTCTGGTGTTTTGTCTATTTTTTGTTCTTTCTTTGTATATTTGTTTTGTTTCTTAAATCCTACATACAAGTGAAATCATATGGGATTTGTCTTTCTCTGTCTGACGTTTTGCACTTTGCATTATGCCCTAGAGGTCCATCCATGTCGTTGCTGGTGGCAAGATCTTTTTCCAAAACAGGGAGCCTTTGATAACCTCTGCATAAAGCACCAGGAACAATTGCAAGGGTTCTATTTAACCTGCTCTGAGTCTCCAGAAGTGGGCGCAGGAACCAGGAGACTAAGACAGAACACTGATAAACACCACGTAACTCCAGAAGCCACATTCTCCAAACAGAACTTCAAACACACAATCCGCAGAGGACTTGGGTGTTGCTTACAGATTCTCAGAGCAGTCTGAGTCATATATAGTTCAGAAGTCAGAAATGCTGAAATTGCTGGGACATTCCTATGGTTTGTGGGATGATTTGATAATATGTTTGTATTGAATCTGGCTGGAAAACCAGAAGGTATGTTTACTCAAAGAGGTCACACACAGAGACCTTCCTAAGTAGGAATTTGTCATAGAGGCTGGCCTCAAAGAATCATTGATTCCCACCCAAGGAGAAGAGCTTCCATGAGATTTTTCTAGTAGCAGAGACTAGATCGTATCTTTGTAAAGTATATACCTGCAAAATTCAATTCTATTCACAATTCCACTGTATCTAACAAGTAACTATTGAGTACTTAGTATTTTGAAATCCCATTGCCTTAAAATTCTTACCTACTGGCAAAAATGCCACACCTCTTTCATGGAACTACATGAAAAAAAAGTTTTTTTAAAGGATTAACTGCTTTACATATTTGGGCATTGAGATGGCCCAGTCTTCCCTTTGACTTGATTTTCAGTTAGCTGGCTTTCTTAATCACAAAAATAAATATACATTTTTCTGATTACAAGGTACATCAAATCATGATGCAAAAGCACAAAAGTAGAAAATGAATACTATTCCAAAAATCACCACTTACAGGTAGCCACCTTCTAATCTTTTTCCTGTGTGTGTGTGTGTGTGTTGGTATTTCTTCAAAACTTGCCTCTCTGCCACTTGATCAGTATCCATCACATCCACTTAGATTCCAGATCCCCCAAGCCCTCACCATAAGTCCCATATGGTTTCTTTTCCTCAATCTCAAAAGTTTTGGATGCAACCTCAACAATTGCTTTATGCATCTCTGGCTCTTAAAGTCATGCATTATGTTTACTTTTGGGTTACGAATCACTTCATTTATCAGTTCCCTGCTCATCTTCACCATCTTAACCTTTATCCTCGTGCACAAGTCAGCATCAGAAATTTCCTATCTTGTAGATAGGCACTATATCTGCCTTTAACTGCTAAGAATAAGAGGATGGGGTGGTGCTTTTGTTTCTCTCGGAAAAGGACAGGTGGCCCTGGCCATCTGGGTGTCATTTATCCCAAACATTTGCCTTTGATTTCCCAGACTTTTTCCCCAATTTCTTCCAGAACACTTGTCCCTTTCCTCTGTCCCTTCCCACCCACACTCCTGTTTCTTCACAGCCTGTCCTCTGTCACTGTTTTTTGCCACTTCCTCTGTACTTTCAAAATCAGTCTTGTGTTTGTCTTGTCAAAATCTTATCTGCCTTCTTTCTAGTTATTTAGAAAGTTTTATTCACATTGATACATAAAAATTCTGACTTTTGTCATTGGCTTATCCAAGAGTTTTCCCATCCCCTCTCTATTCCTCTCTTAATTGTAATCACCAAAAATCCATTTTCTCAATCTACAAAAAGCAGGTTCTAAAGCTTTGTGATTCAGAAAAATGCACTGGAAGGTACACAGATGTGGATGCACAGAAAACAATAAAATCTGGACAATGAAATCATCTGATAAATTCTCTGCCAATTGTGTCCATGCTCTTCATGTTTTCCCCTCTTGCTAAATTTTACTCTTAAGACATTTCTCCTACATTTGTGGAGTGAGTCATGACTTGGGTGTTGCAATCCCCTCTGCCCTCCTATTTCCTAGACACATCCTCTCTCTGGTCTTGACTCTTAAATGTTTCTCCTCATATATCAAATAACCAACCTAAAAATGAACCCTGTTTGTTTCCTTTTTAAGACACCTTCTTTCCCTTCTTGACTGTCAATAACACCTCCCCGCTTCCCAAACTCAGGGGCTTATAATCATGTATTATTCCTCCATTTCCTTCTCTGGCCACATTTCATTCCCATGGGACCACCGCTCCACTTCCTGAACAGAAATCTTACAAAGTGAGCGTTTTCATTCTCACTTCCACTGGACTTTAGTTTAGACTGAAATAATTTCCTGCTCAACCTGCATGCAACCCCAACTTCCTACCTTCCTAACTCTCTTGCTTCTCCCTTCTCCTTCCTAGGAATCTAAAATTTTACTAGCAAAATATTTTATTTTCTCAGCCCACTTCCCTATGTCCCCCACACCCGCAGGTGTACCCTGTTCATGTAGTTGTTCTTCTTGATTTCCAGAAGTATTTTTTTTTGTTTTTCATATACAATTCAGTGTTTCATGATATTTATGTAGCCCTCTCTTTTATCTCAGGCTCTGGCATCTTTCTTTCCTGACCTGCATTAGCGACTGGCTCTCATAAGCATCCTGTTATGGCATCTTTTAACTTCTATATTTATTCCAACACACTTGACTTAAAGCTTGAGCACTGAAGTATACATATTTTATCTACACTATCCCCTTCCAGATGAATAGTTTGGTTGCAAATAACCAGGATATGCTAGATTATGTTACTACATAACAAATGATTTCTAACTACTTCTTGTTTTGAATCACAACAAACAGTGCCACAAGGCATCCTTGTTATTATTTCTTTAAAAACACTTGGAGCCCTTGTACAGGAAGTGGGAAGTAGGACAGCCTTGGAATAGCCTTGAGGAAATATTGTGTTGTGGAAACTACTTTTGGGATTACATGGGACATTTCCTAAGACCCAGGTAAAAGCAGAAGCAAGAGAAAGATAGTCTAGGCTGCTTCCCAGGGAGTTTTCACGCACTGAAAACCACAAGAGTGTCTCCATGGCTCACTTAATGGAGAAGGTACTTGAGACCTTGGGACTGATTTGTCTAACTTTGGTGTAGTTGGATTGGTGTCAAATATAAGCATCAGTACAGTGGAACCGGCCAACTTTCTGAAATCTTTCCCTTGGTTCCAGACACCTCCTCTATGATGTTTATACTAACCCTGGAGCTAGAAAATCCTCTTGAATCGGATAACTATGAAGACCTATATTTCCTCCAGTCCATCTTAAACCTGTTCATTCATCCCTTAATAATCAACATGATGCATTAACTTTCTCCCTTTGACTTTCAACTCTTAGCTATCGCCTCCCGAGTCCTTCAGCCCAAAGATGCGTTGAAATGGCTGATGCTGTACAGCTGTCACAACCAAACACTCAGTTTAAATGTTACTTCTTCCTGGAAGAATCAGTTATTGTCTTAATGTTGCCCCAAGCTGGTCCCCTCAGACCACTCCTGGGGACTCTGCCACAGTTGCTTGCGCTGTTTCACCTCTTAGATTTTAATACATATTAGAAAAATCTAAATGAGATTTTTCATTGGGGTAATTTCAATTTCTTCCCAAAAGATAGGCAGGGAAAGCAGCGGGACGCTTTGCCAGCTGCAGCTTTAGCACTTTGATGGAAGGATGCAAACTCAGTCTTTATCTCTTTATGGATCACAAAGGCCTGAACTAATTAGTACTTATTAGAAAGCCAATTAGAAATACATTTTATTTCTCCATGTGGTGTAAATGGAATATACCAAGGTTGATTGTGGACCAAGATATGCTCTACAGCACTAATGCAGAAGTGGCAAGAGAGCGGAGGTATGGTTCTCTCTTTTTCACATGCAAACTTGACCAAATGCTATGCACGGCTGGGTCTATGGCTAATATCCATGTGCTGTGGGGAATAAATATCCTTGCCTACTTTTGATCTAACATCCCTAGCATTCCAACAGATCGCTCACCTAGAGTGTTTCCTTTACTTTCTCATTTTTCTTCATTATCAAACCTATTCAGCTAAGATGTTATGTAACTGGGTTTAGACACCAATAACCACACAGATGTGACATCTATTTTTGAGAACCTTCCATCTTCTTCTCTGACAACCCTTTTACCGTGTTATCCAAAGGTGCTCAGTCAGGGTTGATATAATACCACCTCCCACCTCCCACCTCCCACTTTAACCACTCTGTCTTGTGCTGGCCTTAAGTGTGCTCCTGACCTTCCTCTTAGAGATGCTTTGCCAATTAGCTAGGTGATAAATACAAACAACTCAGATCCATATTCTTCCATAAATTTCATACTCACTCTATCGATATTAGAATGCTAATGACTGTTTATCAAATATAAAATTCATTATATGTCTGTGTATCAAGCCATTTGCCCATCCATCTATCCGTCCATATCTGTATCTATGTCTGTATAACCCTCATTCCCTCTCCCTCCCTCGCTCTCTCTTTTCTCATATGTGCGCACTTTAATAACAACCTATATAGCTTAGGAGGTTGGAAGAGTGATGTCTTTTCCTGTCATATGCCTCCTTTTGGTTCAGACTCAGTAAGTAAACCATTTTTGGCCCTCCACTCACAATCTGGACCTTATGTGTTTATATTAAGTGTCACCTCTTCCTTCATTAGACAAAATGCTTCTTATTAGCCAGCACTGTGCCCATACTGAAATGGAGATCATAAGCTCAGTAACCTCCATGTGGACAAAAATTATTTGCTAATTATCAGAAGTACTTGCTCAGGAACTTGGTTCTGCCCCACTGTTACTGCTGAGCTGACTAAGCCATCTGCTAGCCTGCTTTCTTTTATTGTACAGTTTGGGGCCTCCCGTGTGTCATTCTGAAAGCTGCTATTGCGACTCCCTAAATTACTTTCCACTGCTCATATTCTTTATTGCCTTTGTCTTATTTTAGAATCTTAGATTGTTCTCATTCTTCACCTGTCTTTGAGCTTAAACAAAATTGGCCTGGTTGTATGGGTCACCCTTTATGTGGTCATTCGAAATTAAATGAAAGCTTTCAAACAGAAAGGTCTAATAAAGACATTAACTTATTTTATCCTATAATATCAATGCTTTTTTTGAGGGTGGGGTAGGGTGGTAGGGGGAGATTTTCATGGTTTGTAACTCTAATCTAAAATGCCCAAGAAATTCCATCACCCATAAAGTGAAAAGCAAACAGACATCCACAAAAAAAGCACATTCCTTATGCCCCTAATATTGCCTTCAACGCACTGGCTACCTGGCTGACATTTACACTGGTATTTTCTTCTAGTTTTTCCATGAGATTTGCTTCCTTCCCCTCTTTCAGTCATCTCCCTGGTATTAACTTGTTATAAGTAGAAATCTGTGGCATGTTTCTTCTTATTTCAGGTGCCCAGATAACACATGGATCTTCATCTGTCCCTAAGATCAGCTCTTTCTTTTCATTCTAGGACATTATGCTGTGCTTTTTTTATCCCCTCTTATATATCTTCATGTTAAACAATCAAGGTTTTGTACCCATCTTGTGTTGATTAATGAACCTTAATTCTTGGAAGAAAACTCTGAGACAAGATTTTTGAGTCGTTCCTGACTCAGCGAAGCTTCTAGCATTCCCCTGTCCTCAAAGCCCTAATACGAAGAATGTCCGTCTGACAGAACCTGAGTTCATTGCCCACAAATTAAAAGTGTAATTCTTTTTCTTTTCAAAGACTCAGGCATTTGAGCATTGGAATGCTCAACTCTGAGGTCCCCAACTGCACAACATATTTCACATCATCCTTCTGTATTACATATTATTCATTCTTGATATTATTCCCAGCCATGTTCTTTGTTATTATACAGATTGCTGATGTTACATTTTTGTAGACATTTCTCCAGTACCATCCTCACTTTCTCTCTGATGGGTTAAACTTCTGCCTGTCTCTTTGAGTCCTGTTCTAGTCACTTTGATGCATTGTGATTGACAGTTTTTCTGACCCCCCCCCCCCCAGGCCTCAAGAAAGGTCTGTTAGTGCAATGCCAGTTCTCCCTCCACTTTTCTCTGGTGAATGATTGGGCAGGTGCTCCAGAACTTGTTACCCAGCTCCCCATTGGTCCTGCTGGGACCACCCAGGTGCAAGTTGCTTTTGCTCTTGGGATCAGAGTTAGCTGCCCAGGTAAATGTGGTTCTTGCCTCTGTATGCAGAGAAAGACTCCAGAAATTTTTAAAATTTAAAAAAATATTGTTTTTATTATTTCTTTTTGAGAGAGACAGACAGACAGAGCACAAGCAGAGGAGGGACAGAGATAGAGGGAGACATAGAATCCGAAGCACAGAGCCCGATGCAGAGCTTGAACTCACAAACTGTGAGATCATGACCTAAGCCGAAGTCTCAGACCTGAGCTTAACCACCTGAGCCACCCAGAAGCCCCCAGAATTTTTTAATGTGGGATGGGTCATCAGAGATTTCTATAGTTCCCTAGGAGCTAGGACTGTTGGAGTGTTACCACTTTCTAAATTACTAAAAATGCATTTTTGTTATTTATCAGATGGATTGGATATGATTTAAACTTCCTCAGTTATGGTTTTCATATCTAGAAATTATGCATGCATTTTTATTATCTTTGATGGATGTAAACTTTTTAGAATTTGGCAATCCTAAGGAAGCAAGATTATGTCTCAGAAAGATGAATTCTAGCTGTTTCTTCTATCTTTAGTTCCTTCCTCATAGGCCTGGTCTTCCCCAACTCTGGTCAACAGAAATAAATACAGCTTTCCTTGCCATATGAGGTCACAAAGCACCATTTCACCAGGGGTACCCCTGGGCCAGGTGCTCTCATCTGGACTATGTGAGCCTGAGCAAGTTATTAATAATAAACTGTTCTCTGAATCCTCACAAGGTATATGTGCAGCTATGCAACCTTCCTGTAAATATCTCCCCACTTCTTCACAGAAAAGGATTTCAGTACATTAATCCCAGATTCCCTTTGTCATAGATATGCACAATTTCACCCCCATGTCGTTCAGGAATCTATGACAGCGCCTTCCTTCTGTCCATCCAACTGTGTCACCACTAGTAAATGTGATCCCTCAATGACACGCTAACAGCTTTTATCCTTGGCCTGTGTATCAGTATTGCTGCCAAACCAATGCTCATCTTATCCTCCAGAATAAGTCAGAAACAGCTCCCTTGATGAAGCTGACTCTGTACTCTCAACTCTGGAATCTGAATCACAGCTAAAAGGTTTGTGAGTCATGGCCACGGTTTTAATACCGAAAGTTCCCAGGGCCAATGTGCCAGTGTGGGAAGTCACTGGCTTCTTCTTCAACCCCCATCCTGATGATGACTCAGCTTTCAGCTCTTGTGATTTGCCCTCTTCCTTTTCATTAACCCTTCCAGATCTGTTCTTCCCTCTGTCATCTGGTTTCTCCTTCTGAAACTTTAGGGGAATTAACTGATTAATTCACCCATGCCAAAAAATTCAACTGCTTTTTTTTAATGTTTATTTATTGGGGGGGGGGGAGAGAGACAGCATGCAAGAGTGGGGAGGGGCAGAGAGAGAGGAGGACAGAGAACCCAAAGAGAGCTCTGTGCTGACAGAAGTGAACTTGACTCAGGACTCGAACTCACAAACCATGAGATCATGACCTGGGCCGAAGTTGGACGCTTAACTGACTGAGCCACCTAAGCACCCCCAGAAAATTCAACTTCTTAAGTCTAATATTTCCCCATCCTTTTTATTTTTCCTTCTTCCTTCTTTTTCCTTCAAGCAGCAATTCCCCTCATGTGGTCACTTGTCTGGCTACTCCTAGCTACTCCTCAAAGAAGCATCTCCCATTCTGATGGAGTCTGTGCTCTTCCATGATATTTCGTACAGCCCTGACTTCCTCTGTGTCTCTTACAGCTTCTCTGACTTCCCACCGCAGTGCTCTCTACAGTTGTTGAAGGAGTTGTCTCTCTCCCTCTTTTGTCCTTGCAAAGTGGCCATCAGGCTTAGCTTATGTATCTCTCAGATTGGGAGGATCTTGCCCAAATATAAAACTTCAATCACATGACTAGACTTTTAGGGAACCAGTATTCCTTATGCATCCCAAACTGTCATTTCTAGAATGGACAGGGAAACTAAAAAATGGTCAATGTAGGTGACAAAAATATTCAGGACAAAACAGAACAATATCCTATAATCAAGACTTTAAATTACAATGGCAGACAAAATAGCAGGTGAAAAGAAAGCTAAGAAGCATCTTTCTTGGTGGATGGGATAGTGCCATCTTCCTACCTTCACCCTCACAGATACTAGAATTTTCTCAGTAAAAAGCCACAGACTTGTGGGATTCCTTTACTAACCCCTTTTCTCTCCTAACCATGCTTGGTGCCACTAATACTATAATTGAGAGCAGATAGGTATCCCAGCCTCTCTAGAGCATTCAGGGGCTCTTTAGATAGGAGGAGAAGGCAGCAGAGAAACAGCCAGACTAGCTTTCTGAGTCTCCATCACAAACAGCTGGCCAGTTTCTATGTCAGATGAACAATAATTTCATGTATATTGCTCAAAATTCAGTAAATCAAAAACTATATTGACTTTCCATGAAAACTGGCTCACTTTCTCACTATTCCATTCTCCTGCATTGTGGTGTCTTTATTCTTTGGTTGAACGAGAACTTCAGGTTGGCTTCCCTTCCCTATCCCTGATATCCAGTCTGTCACTACTCTTTTTAGACTCTTCCTCCTTCCTCCTCCTCCTCTCCTCCTCCTCTTTCTTCTTCCTCTTCCTCTTCTTCTTCTTTTTTGTTCATTTTAAATTATTTTATCTTTTCCCATCTTAGATCAGATTACCACACCTATCTGGTGGATGGGAACTATGGCACCTTGTGTTTCCTTACCCTTCCCTATGTTCTTGGGCAATGACATTGACCACCCCAAACCCTGCTCTCAGGACATCCTCTCTCATTCAAGGATGCACCATGGCTTCATTTCATCACTATACCAAAAGCAACCAACCACACTTAACTAAATTTAAAGGTGGAACACTATTCAGTACTCCCTGTAGGATTGCCGTCAATCTTTGTTTGGTTTTTTTTCAGTATTATTTTGTTAAGTATATGCAGCTCATGATTGCTCTGATGACTTTGTTCTTTTAAGTATTATGTAATATCCTATTTTTGTCCCTATTGTTTCTGCCTTAAATTCTAATTTGTCGGATTAACATTACCAAACTAAATCTCTTTTGATAAACATTTGTATGGTGTCTCTTTTTACTCCTCTTCATCTTTAATCTTTCCGTGTGATTTTAAATTATCTGTTTTAAGCAATATATACCTGGATCTTTATGATATTGAATAATCTCTCTTTCAATAGATGGTTAATTCATTACTTTCATTGAATTTTATTTACTTTCAATAATTTTGTTTGGACTAATTTCACCATCTTAGTTACCATTCTTTTCCTTGACTTTTTTTCATCTTTGCCTTTTTCTGTAATAAAAATATTTCTGCATTTTTGTTTATATATTTGTTTTCTTCCACTACTTTTGTAATTAGAACTTGTGTTTCCATTCTTTCAGTGACAACTCTTAATTTTTTAAACATATATATTGTATATTTTGATACTTATATCCTTCTGTTGATCATGACAACCATATCAGTATGATTTAACACTCTCTGAAGAATGACCCTCTCATTATCTTATGGTTATTGGTTAGATTGTGTTTTACATTTTTTAGTTATTTTAGGGTAAAAAAAAAATAAACAAATGTAATGTCCTTTAATCAAATTCTGTTATAATCGCTTTTAACTTACCCAGTGCATTTAGCTTTTAATGTGCTCTTAAGAGTTTCTATTTTGATCTCACCCTTGAGATAGTTTAACTGGTTTTTAGATCATGCTGATGATTATTTCTCCTCACCTATTTGTTTATCTGCCATTTTGTTCTGGATAATCTATCTTTTCTGTTATGAACTTTAAGATTTTCTCTTTATCTTTGATATCTACAAGTTTATTATGAAGTGAATGGGTATGGATTTGTTTTTATTTCTCTTTCTAGGTACATGGAATGTGCTTTCAGTCTGAGTACTCATGCCAGTCTTTTCTTCCCAACTGTTTCCTCCATTTTCTTCTGCTGGAACCCTTACTAGATATACTCTGGTGGTTTTCACCTGGCCTTCCTGTCTCTCAGTGCCTGTTCATGTGTATTTTCAAATCAATCTCTCCCCACCACCACCACCCCACCCCACCCCCCACCTAGCCCCAGCCATTTGCTTCATGCTGGGTACGCTGTATCTTAGCAATGTCTTCCAAATGTGTAATATGTTATTCCACAGTTTATCCTGTATTTTGGATTTTTATTTTTATTTAATTACTATATTCCTCAATCCCAAAATTTTAGAATTGGTTCTTTTCTATATCCACCCATTCTAGTTTTATTTCTGCCTTTTGTTTCCTACTTATATTTTATGGTTTCATTTATCTCTTTATGCACCCTAAATGTAGGTCTTTGTCCAGACTTCATCTATGCTAATTTCTTGTCCAGATTTTTTTTTGTCTACTTCCTTCTTTCTTACCATTAGTTTTCTCCATGTGGCTTAGAGTTTTGTTTTGCTGGTTCATCCTGTTTGATTGGTTTCTTTCTCTCTTCCTCTCTCTTACATCTTCATCCTTCCTAGTCCAACCATTTGCATCTGCTTCTACCTGGTCCCTGAGTTCCAAGTGCAGAACCAGACTTTATAATGGTCATTTGGGGACCTAGTGTTTTGGGGAGAGGAGAGATGTCACAGATGGAGTTCCTTATCCTGAGACTGTGCCTCTACCTCCTACCTTCTTGGATTTCCAATTACCATCATCTGTAGTCCCTAGGCAGCAGTCGATAACAGTTTTTCCATATCTTTTTGAGAGCTTGGAGAGCCCAACCTCAGCCCCTGGCATTTGTCTTCATCTCTTGATTTTTTTTTAAATCTCTTTTACCCTGTAGGAACTTAGTTCCCATTGCCTGCTGCCTGACCTGGACTCCATCCCACCCGTGGCTATGACCCTGCTTACCACTTTGTATTTTTGTTTCACTTTTGTTCCATGGAAATGTTTTAATAGTACTTCAACTTAGCTATTATAATTTTCCCATTTAATACTTAATCATTTCTTGGTATTTGAAACAGATTGGAGGTGTGCCAAAGCCCTGCCTGCCTGTACCAGCTTGACCACAGTTCAACACTACTTCCAACTACTCACCAAAATAAGATGTTTGGTTGAGTTAGGAAACCAAACACCTCTGCCCATGCTGTATGCAATAACATATTCAAGTCTTATGAGACGCATAACCCAACTCCCTAGTCCTTGGCAAAGTCTTCACCAAAGCCTCCAACCCTTAAACCTTCGCCTCTCCTTTGAATTTCCCAAGTAGTGTAGATCTCAAATAGAAACTTAACATTCATAGCCTAGTCATTTTATGAACTATTTAGAAGGCCCATGCTTTACAATAACTTGTAATTGGTTGAGGCATAATTAAACTAGTTAGTAAAACCAGATAACCCCCAATTAATGCTGATTTTATTGTGCCTTATTTATCAATTGGTTGGTTATTACAAAAAGTGACCAAAAACTTCCTCTCTTTGACATTTAGAGGCATTTGTACATATTGCTATTATGCATCTATTTCTATTAACATAATATAGTAAAGAGTTCATTTGAGTTGTAGGATTCATTTTAATAATGTAGTATAGTTTTTGGTTCTAAACCTATATAGTTTTAAGTTTTGAATTGGACCACTGTATTTTTCAATTATATTTTATTGGATTTTAGAAAGGAGAAGAAATATATCTTATTTATTTTTTTCAATCAAATATATTAATATATTTTTTCTTTTTTATTAGGTTTTTATTTTAATTCCAGTACGGTTAATATACAGTGTTATATTAGTTTTAGGTGTACAGTATAGTGATTCAACAATTCTATACATTACTGTGTTCATCATGATAAGGGCATTCTTTAATCTCCATCACCTATTTCACCCATCCCCCCACCCACCTTCCCTCTGGTAACCATCAGTTTGTTCTCCATTGTTAATAGCCTGTTTCTTGGTTTGCCTGTATTTCCTGTTTTCCCTTTTGCTCATTTGTTTTGCTTCTTTTTTTTTCAAGCATTTTACTTCTTAGAATTTATTGCACAGATATATATTTGAGGAATGACAAAGATAAACAGAATAAAAATACCTAAATGTCCATTAGTAGTGGTCTTTTAAGGTAAGTTAGAATGTTCAGTTAAAAGTCACGTGAATTCTATACCTACAGATATGAAAAGATTGCTTAAAGTCTGTTACAGAATCAGATGTAAAGTTACCATTTATATTATGTATAAACATGCACATATTTACTACACCACATGCTCAACTATGCATACATTATCTTTGCATGAATACATACAAGAAACTGGTCACAGAGGTTGCCAGAGATGAATTTACTTTTAACCAACCATGTGTTTTCTTTTCAAGCTTTTTACTATTATATGGATACCTATGCAAAATGGAGAAAATATTTCCATTTTCAATTCATTTTGCCATGTTAAAGAGTATTTCCAAATCTGGAGGATTTACAAAGACCTAGCAGCATCTTTCATCAACGTCAAGAATCTACTCATAAAATGTTCCATTCGGTACCCATAGCTTAGCCTCTAATTTTATTTAATACTTTCACTCATATTTTCAATCTTTACAGCTGAATTATAAGCCCTTTGGTGGCAGAGAATGTCCTGCAGGACCTTGAAGAAAGGGACTCAGCTCTGTTTGTTCATGTGAACCCAGGATCTGGTACACAGAAAAATCTCAGCAAATGGTTTGCTGTGTTTGTTTGTTTGTTTGTTTTGCTCCATCAGTTCATTTTTATTTTCTTCAATCTTATCTGTAGTAGATAAATAAGAATGGGAACAAATACCTGTTACTTGTGAAAGGCTTTGTTCAATTTGACGCACAAGCTAAAATCAGGAGTAGATTCTTAGTACACGGAGATCAAGATGATATGATGAGCCACTATTATTTGGGTTGTTTGAGGGAGCTTTTAATGTATCTCAAAGTTCCTCAGGCACAGGGTTTTGTCTTCCACTTATTTTTACATCTCCCTTAGTGCCTAACAAAGGAATGCATACCTACGTACGTACTCCACAAATTCTTGTTGCGTGAATGCCACTTTCAGAGACTCCTAAATGGTGGATGTGAGAGCTCGAAAACTCCCTGGAGAAATCAGCCTAAAATGGGCTTGGGGAGACTGGCATCTGCGTAAAGCAATACTTTAGTATCAGGCGTTGGATTCTGAGATGTGCTACTTTGCCAGTAGGATCATCAGTGTGGCAAACCTATTTCCAGTGTTAATATTAAATTCTCTATCTCGTTGTGTCCCCTTTCCCTGGTCCCTTAAGTCCAATGGCTTGACAGTTTTAGATAATGCAAAACAATGGTAGTGCTTGGTCTTTGTCTGATTTGTGATTAGTTTTTCTTGGTTATTTTCGTACTTTAGCATTTCATCTGCCTCTTGAGACTTTGATGCTGGGCACATATTTTATTTATCTGAATTTTAAAATGCTGCCATCCTTTGTGAGAAAAGATAAGTAAAAGTGCTTTTTTGGTCCCCCTGTGGAGCTGTTCTTTGTTTTATCAGTAATGCATGTGCTAGGGAACAATTTTAATGGGATCTGTTCTGAGTGTCTGAAGGACATATGCAGATTGGATTTCATTCCTCAGTGAATTTTCATCTGAGAAGATTGCACCATCCTTACTATACCCATGCTTTAGCCTTTGCATGGGTGTGGTAGACTGAGTAACAGTCTCACCCCCCACTCCCCAAGATATTCATGTCCTGATTCCCAGAACCTATGAAGGTTACCTGATGTGACAAAATAGTCTTTACAGATATGATCAAGTTAAGGATCCTGAGATGGGGAGATTATCCTGGATTGCCCAGGTGGACCCAATGTAATCATAAGAGTCCTTGTAAGAGGGTAAGCAGAGGGAGATTTGATGAAAGGAGAGGATGAGGTGATGTGACAATGAAAGCAGAGAGTGGAGTGATACTCTTTGAAGATGGAAGAAGCCACAAGCCAAAGAATATAGACAGTCACTGGAAGCAAAAAAGGCAAGGAAACAGACCCTCCCTTCAGAGCCACCAGAAGGAGCCAGCCCTGCTGACACCTCGACTTTAACCTCATGAGTACCCTCTGGCTTCTGGAACTATCAGAGAAAACAAACATGTTCTTTTAAGCCATGGAGTCTCTGACAATTTGTTACAGCAGCAACAGGAAACTAATACATACCCCATATAGTGTAAGCATCCAACTTGCTTATATAATGACAAAGAACCCTGGAAGCTCTCATTGAACAGTTCCTTAACAGCCACAGAGTCCAACAATCCAAGTACTATTTGAATCCCTATTATGTTATCCATGGCAATGATCACTGGAAGGAGAGGAAACCATCCATCTGGAACATAGTCCACTTTACCTCTGACAGCTACATTCAGGGGGTAGATAATATATAGTATAATAGTTCTTCCTGAGAGAACCTTCATGCAATGGAAAAAGAGAGCCAGATAGGTTTAAATTATGAATGCATCTGAGATCCTTCAGCAGCACAATGAGGATAAAAACATATACCTTACAGGGTTGTTGAAAGGATTAGAGATCCTGGCAGAATACCTGGCATGTATGGGTCACTAACAAATGATAAACACCATTATTTTTATTGTGCACCAAATAAATTTGCTTCAAATAAATAGCTTCATCCAATTACACAATCCGTACTTTATCGCTATACAGGAAAAGTCTAATCCTTCCTCTTACATAGACAACCTTTGCAATACTAACAATAGCAATGCGTCTTGTGAGACTTTAGTCCAGTGAAACCTTTCCAGATTCTTCAGCTGTAGTTCCTATGTCATGGTTTAAATCTCCTCCATTATTTTCTAATCTCAAGCTCTATCCCATCCTTAGTGTAGAAATAAGACACGTGGAATAGGATCTGTTTGAGGGGTTCACAGCACCTGTGAATGGAAAGACAATATATAAGCACCCATGTTCTCCATTAAGGCTATCATGCAGCTGCTATGACTCAGCGTGGAAGATGGGCCTATGGGTAATAACCAGCCAGATGATAATCTCTGTCTTTAAACTGACATTTGAGGGATAATCCTCAAATTTGTAGTCCAGTGCCTAGAAAGTAGGATAGACTCAGGAGGAACAATTTGATAGTTATATATATAGTTATAAATATAAACAGTTATATATATATATAAATTTATATATATAAATACACTAATTATGTATGGGATCTCTAAAACATAGTGCAGTGGCCTCTCTGATTTTACTTTCTTGGGATAGAAAGCAAGTGGTCTTAACCTGCAACAAAATATTCCTCTAGTTCTGCCTTTCTCATTTTGTCATTGACCTGCATCAAACCCATTGATAACTATCCTGCTTGGCTCTTGCCTCCCTCCGCAGCCCTCACCTCCTACCGCCTTGCCTTTATCTCCTATATCCCCACCATAGCAAACTTCCAGCAGCTTGGCAAAGTGCCACTTCCCCTTGCCCATAAGTCAATCTGCCTGGTACAATCTTCTCCCCCTCCTATGTCTATTTCACCTCCTATTTGACTGTCAAGATCCATCTCAGTATTCACCTCACTCAGGACCTCCTTCTTTACCCATCCCACCCCATCACCACCACAAGGATGAATCAGAGCTCCTCTGTATGTGGATAATACCATGTACTTGCTGCCATCATAATATTTGTTTATATCTTGTTGTATTTGATGATCATGTGTCTCTCTCCCATGTGAGTTTCTGAACTTCTTAAAGGTTGGGATTTGTGTATTGCATGTACTTAGCACAGAGCTAGACTATGCAAAGAGTTCAATGTGTACATGCTAAATGCAAAGATAAGTGCTCACGAGTTCTCTGGTACTATATGTGCACCTTTGCCTAACCATTCTGTGTGTCTGGTGTTCTGTCATTATGTCACCAACAGGGATTGTCACACAGCCATCTCACATGGTACTCTAGATGCCAGAGCTATCCTAGTACAATTTCTCCATGGAGTAAATGCTCAAATAGACCCAACAAACCCATAAATTTGAAAACTGGAAATGATTTACCTAGGAAAAACAGCATGGAACAACGCTTTGAGCTCTCTAAACCAGGTGGTATCTCGCAAACTAGAATGTGGTTCCTGATTGATATTGGGTGCTTGAATTACTTAACCCTGTCTCCCCTTTAATCAATTAATCATTTATAAAAAAGACCAAATAATATAAATGATTATTTATTTATTGCTTTTATTCCTTTCTTTAAGCACTCTCTAGACTAGTCCATATTTCAGTGCATGTCAGCCCTCTTCAATCATTTTTTCTTGACACACACTGATCTCAGAATTTGGTATTTATTGCAACCTACTTAATGTATTGCGGTGTGGGGCATTTTTTTTCCTAATAGCATTTAAAAATGTGTGCTTATACTTCCATAAGAATAGTTACCAATTTTTCAATACATTTGTATTTGATAATTTTTGTTTCAAAAATAAATTACAAGGTCTTCCACAATTCCTTTGGTTATATCCTATGCAGGGGAGAAAATCTGTACAAAAGGATATCACTGCAAGTTTATGTGGAAAAAGTAGAGAAAATTTGCTTTCACACTTTCTAGCAAGTCTTTAGTAATTCTTATTCCCCTGAATTAACTAATCACTGACGCTTGTTCTTAAATTTGTTTAACAGGTCGGATAAATGCTGACTCAGCATTTATGGCTTATTTAAGAGAGGTAAAATTTATGTGTGTCTCTTAAACTCATTGGATAAAAAACACAAATAGTAAATCTAGGACACACTTCACACAAGTCACCAGAGGAGGTGAATAGTGTCAGATGCTAAACATGGGTCTTTTCTGAGGGAGAAAATTTTGTCAATTTCCAATCAAACACAGGCAACTGTAACAGCTATGCTCTGCTCACTACCTGCCATGTCACTTAACTGCTTGGTCAACAGTTTCCTTTAGAGGTGCACAAATAAGCTTTAGTTGGGCCTAAAACCACTTTTTTTTGCTTATGCTCAAGCCCCATTGAACCAACCTAGGTAATTAGTTGCTTTTCGGCACCTGTGTATAACACAAGAGACTGGGAAACATCCGGTGGCTTGGAGGCAAAACTAGCAAGCAGGACAAGTCCCATTGGTTTGTAAAATAAAATGGCTCATGCATAGAAAAAGTAAGCCATCTAAATAGAGCATGTGGAAATTTACTAGGACTTCTGATTCTTTTCCATGGAAAAATCTGTTTAGTAAAAACACAAGATAAAATTTAGACTATTTTCTGATTAGATGAATGCACAAGAGCCTGGGAATAAGAACATGCTAGAATATAACAATCAAATTAGAAAATGGGCAAAAGACATAGACACTTCACTGAAGAGGATGTACAGATGGCAAATAAGCACGTGAAAAGATGTTCCACATCAGTAACCATTAGGGAAATGCAAATTAAAACCACAATGAGCTATTACTACACACCTATTAGAATGGCTAAAATAAAAAATAACAAATGCTTGCAAAGATGTTCAGAAACTGGATCTCTCATGCATTGCTAGTGGGAATATAAAATGGCACAGCCATTCTGGAAAAGAGTATGGCTGCTTCTTATGAAACTAACCACATACTTACTATAAGACCCAGAAATTATACCACTAGGTGTTTGTTACAGAGAAATAAAAATGCACATTCACACAAAAACCTGTACATAAATGTTTGTGGCAGCTTTATTCCTAATAGCTAAAGCCTGGAAACAATCCAGATGCCCTTCTGTGGGTGACTAGTTAAGCAAATGGTGTTCCATCTGCAGCATAGAACACTACTCAGCAAGAAAAAGGAAATTTGGACTAATGATACACAGAACAATTTGGATAGATCTCAAGGGAATTATTTGAATTTAAAAGGTTATGTACTGCATGCTTCCATTTATATAACATTCTTGAAATAGCCAAATAATAGAAATATAAAAACATATTAGTAGTTGCCAGCGTCCAGATAGTGGGAAAGAGAGAAGTAGCCCAAGGTATCCTCATGATGAAACTGTTCTATATTTTGACTGTTGTGGTGGTCACATGAGTGAGTCTACACATGGATAAAATTGCATAGAACTAAATGCATGCACACTAAAATAAGTGCATGTAAAACTGGTGAATTTTGAACACAGTTGGTACAGAGTATCAGTGTCAATTTCTTGCTTGTGATATTGTAGTATGGTTACCATCAAGGGAAACTGGATGAAAAGTGCATAGGAACTCTGTGTTACTTCTCAAAATGAAAAGTTAAAAAAATTTTAATGTTAGAAAAATATCTGTAGGTTACTGATTGATAGGATTACAGTTTTAGGTTGATAAATTTGCTCTTCTGAAAAATGGTCACCTTAGGGTTTCAACATTACTCAGGGTTCTAAAGCAATGGATGACAGACCTGGACATCACCCTCAATTTTTTCCCTGTTTTTATCCTCTTCCACACTAACTCATCAAGTTCTACTTCCTATACACTCCTTAAATATTATGTCCTCCCTTGTTTCTACCACCATTGTCTTGGTACGGATCATCATCTTTCCTTAGAGACTATTCCAATAGTCTCCTGACTAGCCTCAAAGTCTTTGTTCTCTTCTTCATTGCAGTCCATTATCAAAAGTGTAATAAGCTAGTCCTCTTTCTTAAAAAGAAAGTTTGCCTGTCATCTACTTCATTGACTCCCACTTACCCCCAGGATAATAAAGAATTCCTATATATTAGAGAGAAGCCCCAACATGCTGGAACCATTACCTTAGTATCTACCATTATTTTTCCCGCATGACACTTGATACTTCAAGGATTTTAAACTACATGGGATTTCTATTCACACCACAAGTACTTACACTTCCATACCTTGTCCACACCCTTCCCTCTCCCTTGAATGATCCATTCCACCCTCTTACCTTCCAAGAAGTCTTCTGCAAAAACTCAACTTAGATATTAGCTTCTCTATCAAACCTCCCCTGAAAACCTAAGTAGAATTCATCACTTTCTTTTGTGTCTCGAACATACTGTTGAATTTATAACATTGGTTCATATGTGTTGATGTACATGTCTCTTTCCCTTCTCAGGGCGATGAACTCGTTAAGGACAAGTTCCATGCCCTCTCATCTTTATCTTCTTATGATCACACACAATGTTTATCAAACAATAGGCACTTGATAAGTGTTTGATGAATTGAGTTAGAGAAAAATTATGGAACTCCAGCAGTCTGATTGACTTGGATGTAGCTATTTGGTATCAGTAATGAGAATTACAGCTGTGATTAATTGCAGTGATGGTCCCAATTAATAGCCTCCCATTACAATGTGACTTTGCAGCTCCTCCCATCGGGAGGGGTAGTCTGTTCCCTCACACCTTGATTCTGAGCTGGTCTTGTGATTTGCTTTTGCAAACTGAAAGTGACAGAAATGTCAGTGTGCCAGTTCTGAGCCTAGGCCTTGAGAGACCTCTTGTGATTCTGCTCTCTCTCTTGGAAAGCTGCCCAACCACTATGTGAATGAGCCAGGCTGACCTGCTGGAGGACAAGAAACCACATGAAGGACAGCCCAATATTCCTAACCAGGCTATGCCAGACAAGCCTATAGTGAGCCAGTCCCTAAGACAAGCCAACAGAACTATCTGTATGACCTAAAGTTGACAGGAGATTTATAAGTGAGCCAGTTGAGACTAAGAAGACCACCCAATTGACCTGTAGATTCATCAACAAAACAAAGTGATTATTATTGCATGCCACTGATGTTTGATTGTTTCTGATATAATATTAGTTTGGTAATAAATAAAGATGTGAAAATTAGTACCAGAGGTGGAATGTCGATGTAACCAACATCCAAAGTATGCATCATTGATTTGGGAAACAATGTGTGAGTAGAGGATGGAAAAACAGTAAGTACGCTCTTAGCAAAGGCTGGAGAAATGGTGTAAATATTGTTTTCAAAGCTAGAAAAATGGTGATCTGTGTTATGAAACAGCAAAATTACTTGTAATGGTCATCCCTGCACATTACATGAAGTGAAAGGAGCCAGTCATAAAAATCCACATATAACTCCATTTGCATGGAATGGCCAGAATAGGCCAATCAGTAGAAATAGAGGTGGAATTTGAGGAACTTAACAGAAGTCCATAGAGGAAAGGAAGGAAAAATAAGTTACAAACAAAGAGGGAGGCAAACCATAAGAGACTCAAGTACAGAGAACAAACTGAGGGTTGATGGGCATGGGGGGGTTGGGAGGGGTGGGGAAAATGGGTAATGGGCATCAAGGAGGCACTTGGTAGGATGAACACAGGGTGTTGGATGTAAGTGATGAATCACAGGAATCTACTCCTGAAGTCAAGATTACACTGTATACATTATATGTTAGCTACTATGACAATAAAATATTATATATATGTATATTAGATTAATTAATGTTTGCCAGGGGCTTGGGGAAGAGAGAAATGGGGAGTGACTTCTGGTGGATATAGGATTTATTTTTAGAAGCACAAAAATTTTCTAAAATTAGATAGTAATGAGAGTAGTACAACCACTGAACTGTACAATTTAAATGAATGAATTTTAGAGTATGTGTATTATTTCTCAGTAATGCTGTTATTGAAAAAGCTATCACCTACTGCAAAATAAAACATGCTTCATCAATCAATCAATAGATTGATCAATCAAGTATCATATATACACACATATATATGTATATATACATACATATATATATATATATGTATATATATATATACACATATACATATAAAACCTAAAAAATGCTTGGTTTTGGTTAAGTGCATTCTCCAGGCAGAATGTTAAAAGTGTTAGCTGGTCACTTCTAGCTGCATATGGCAAGGTACATAATCAGAAGATGACGTAAAGAAAGCCCTGGACAGTGTGTAAACAGAATGACTTGATGGATTGAAAAATAAAACACTTACTTATTTCCAGTCTCTTTAGATAGCAAAAGATTCTTAATGTAAAACTCTGCCTGAGGACACAGATCAAATCAAGGGTATCATTGTGTGACCATTTGTTTAAACCTCTGAAATAGTTAAAGGACACATTGAGACAAATGATTCAATTGCCACTGAACCAAAGGACTTCTAAAATATTAATGGTATAATCTCTCAAAAACGGAATCCCAAAGTAGCAGTTGATGAATCTAGAGAGCCATATCTACAGAACAATCTTGGGTATTGGCTTTGTCCAATGAGGTGAAGAAAATAATCAGATTAATTAGGAAGTTATATAGGCAAAAGCACTGCCATTCTAGACTAAAGGTGATTGAGATTGTCCAAAATGTTCAAAATATTCTGAGCATCCTACTTTCTGTAGGCAGAAATAGGTTAAGAACGTCATTCATCAAAAAAAAAAAAAAAATCCATTCATCTGCCAATATGGGTTATTTCTTCAGATAGAGCCAATGAGGATGATGGAAAAGAAGAACATCTCAGAGGCCAGGGACAGGATCTCAGAGGATGGCATAAGAACTTTAAAACAAACAAAAAAAGACCAAGGAATCAGTCACAAGAATCAGAACCAAGGTTCTTCACCACCAGCCAAGGTCTAATCAAGAAACACTCCCCATCTCCAGAGTTGGAGCCGCCTGGTAACATTTCCCTGGTGAGTTTCAGAACTGCTATGGGTCAGTTCTTGCTAGTGTCTCCCATCCTCTCCCTTTTTCAAAAGGAGTTTTTATTGCAGTGATTTGCCCCTGTGCCATCATGATATGCTGGGTCTCTGGTGACACGTAACTTGTCTCTACATTTCACAGACCTCTGGATCAAGAGGATACACATTCCAAGAGCCACATGCAGAGCTGATATTAAGTTTAATGCCATGATTGGTTGAGATTTTGTCAGTCTTAGCAGAGTCTGACTATATTTTGCGTGTAGGAGGGCTATGAATTATTGAGACCAGAGGCAAATTGCTATGAATTGATTGTAGAGATAGCCCCAACTAATGGCATCTCTATATATGCACTCTGCAATGTGACTTTGCTGCTATTCCCATCAAGAAACAGAGGCTAGCTCCCTAGCACTTGGACCTGGCTAAATTGTCTATTTGCTTTGACTAATAGAATATGGTGAGGCCAAAGTTATGCCAGTTCTGTGTCTAGGTCTTGAGGACTTTCACACTTTCACTTTCTTTTAGAATCTTTCTTCTGCTAGGAGAACAAGCTTAATAAGCCTGCTAGATAATATGAGAGACAGAGTGTAGAGTATAGAGTATGAGAGAATTCAATTTCCATTGTTATTCCCTAGCCAGTGACTATAGAAACGAACCAACATCCAGAAGCAGAGCCACCTGGCCTACTTGCAGATGACTGCAGATGCATAAAGAAGCATACCAAGATGTACTGAACCCAGTCTAAATTGCCAGCCTTAAGAATTGTAAGCCAAATTAGTGTATATGGGTGTAAGTTGCCAAACTTGGGGCAGTTTGTTATGTAGATATAGTTAACTGATACAATAACTAACATAAACTGGGTACCTACTCAATGTTAGGCATTGTTTTATACACCTTGTAGGTATTAGTTCATTTATTCCTTACAAGAACTCCGAAGTAGGTGTTTTTATTATCTCAGTTTTACAGAGAATGAAACTGAATTAAAGAGAGTTGAAATAATTTGCCAAGGCTACCAACCAGAAGGTAGTAAATCCTGAGCTCAAACTCAGAAAGTCTGGAGAGAGAGTCCACACTTTTAAGCAGTATACTATACGATTGCATTGAGCAAGCAACTTGAGACAAACACCTTGATTTATTTACCTTTGTTTCCCCAATGCTTGGCATCAACTAAGGGCTCTAAAAATACTAAATTTTCCATTTGTAACAACATGTATGAACCCATTTTTAATTTCTACATGTTGCTAACTATAAGGAGCCATTATCTGAGGAATAAAGTTCAAGTCCTTTAATATCTATCTAAAAAGCAGCCTATAATGTAATTTCCTCTACCCCTTTCCCTCCATAGTGTACACACTATTCCTTGATAATTCTCCATAGGGATCTACCAACGTGTTCAAGTGTTCAGTAAATATTAAGTACATATGGTTTGGCAGATACTGGTCCTCTTGCTTTTTATGCATTACGGATGGCTCAATTCACACAACTCTATGAAGTATTTTATCCTAATTTATAAATGTGCGCAAGTATATGATTTTTTAGTATACAAGTACAGTTGTAAGAACAGAACCAAAATATCAATGATTTAAACAATAGAAAAATTTATTTATCTATTGTTTAACAGTCCAAATATAAACCAGGGAAGGTTGGAAACCCCACAGGGTTGCAGATGCAGACAATTTCTATCTTTTTGCTACATTATCCCCAACCCACAATTTTTGCTATCTGGCCCAAGATGGGTGCATTGGCTCCAGCCATCACATGTGGATTCCAGCCATAAAGGAGAAAAATAAAGGCAAATAAGAAAGCATCTTCTTTCCTTTCAAGGAAATGACCCAGAACACACCCACATTTTTTTTCCATGTTCCATGGGCCAAAACTTTATCATGTGTCCACATCTGGTAATAGCGGAGGCTGAGAATTATAATCCTTAGCAGAGCAGCCATGTTCAAAGTTTAAAAAAAATGTGTGTAATGTGAGAATGAGAGCATAGGCACTGGGGACTACTGGTCACTGTTGTCGCACCCACTGGGTCACATCCAGGTCACAGAGCTAGAGAGTGATAGAACTGGGATTTAATAAATGTGGGCCTGCCTCTGCCACCTGTGCTTGGTGCATTGTGCCTCCCTTCTGCTTTCCTCTCTCTTGCTCCCTCAGCAAGTTGTTTGTGCTTTCCTCAGAGCACTTGCACTGTCTGTGTTACAGTCGTGTCTGTGCCTCTTTGTCTCAACCGTGAGACAAGATGTCAGGACATCCTGAAGTCACAGAGCTATTTTAATCATCATTCTTGCTCCTAAGCCTTCAATATAATCCTAATGACCATTGTGTACCAGGCAGTGTGCCAGACTCTGCATTCATTCACCCCCCCATGTGAAGAACACTGTACTGATGTACTCGTTTCAGAGGCCAGGAAACAGACACTTCAAGAGATTAGGTAACCTGCCTGAGATCATGCAACTAGAAAGTGTCCAAATGGAGATCTGGAATCTGCACCGCTGGCCTCCAAATCCTCTTTTACACTGTCTATTCCGGACCAAGCTTAGCCATGGAAAGTCATGATTTATATACAGCCCTCCCATTCACTCAGTAAGCCACTTAATTATGCCACTGAAACTATTCCCTTGGGAATTATAAAGAATAGTTATTTTGTCCGTGTTCTCCAAGATTTTCTGGGTCAGTTCTCTTGGTCTTCTTCTGACAATTTACTCCTTTCTTACTTATCCTTATCCAGGGGTTTCCTCTCTGCTGATTTTATTCTTTTCCTGGGAGGTTTTTTTCTCTTTCCTTCGAAGGCAGGTACCCCACAAGTATATTCTCTGAGCTCTGCCCACCCTTCTCGTCCTCTCACTCAAAGACAGCATCCAGAACACTCTTTTGGAAGCTCCAGTCAGCCAAATTCCCGATGAGTCTTCATCTCTCCCTTCCCTGTCTCCCCTGTTCTGGTGCACATCCACCTGCCCGTGGACACCTCCTCCTGTTAACTATGCTAGCCATCTAAACTTGTCATGTCCAAAATGGAACAGCGTGCCTCTGCCTCTCCTCCAACCCAACCCCAAAACTAAAATTAAAACATAAATAAATTGACTCCTGCTTATTTTCCTTCCTATATCAGGGTATCATTTTTTTCTGTATTTCGCCAACTTTAAATGCCATAGTTGCATCTTACTTCTTTTTCTCCTTAGCCCAGTCCCTTCCCCTGCCCTTCTATGGTTCTTTCTTTTCCTACTCTATTGTTACCCTTATCAGATCCTGGCCACCTGTGACAGGGCACAACCTCTCAACAAGCCTCTCTGCTGCCCCCAGATGCATGAGTGTGGGCTGGGACTTGGGGCTTATCTCCCTGCAGCCCCCGTCTCCCTTGTGGGTTCCCATAGAACTGCACCTTGGCTCCCTTGGTCCTACCCAGCCTCCTCCCACTGGCTTCTGCCCAGCAGTCACTTCTACCTTCCACTCCCATCAGGGGCTAGGCAAAGACTCAGGGATGGTCACATTTGGACACATGTGCCTTGCAGAATCTCAGGGCGGAGTATGGCTATGGCCCTCCCTGACCCAGGCTGGCTGTACCACTGACCACTGTATGGGAATTTGGCAGAGATGAGCTTCTCATCCACCCTGATCCAGGAACCTCGCACCTTTAGGTGCCCTGAGGCCACCCATCTGCTCTGGGTTGAGGCAGCGGGCCATGGGAAGGGAATACGTACGTGGCTTGACTTCCTCACCACCAGCCAAGGCAAAGCACACTTGTACAGCAGCTGGTGGGAGGGAGAACCCAGCAGCTAAATGATGGGCTCTAGCCAGGCACCCATGGAGCACAGATCTTCCCCTGAAAGGACCCTGGTGCCCTGTATATTATCCCTAAAACACCCCTTCAACTCTAGTATCTCCTCACTTACTGGACAACCTGGCAAACAGGCTGCAAGTGCTTTAACCCAGTGTGTAATTTCTCCTTGCTCTGGACACGTGAACATCACCAACATCCTCTCTCCCTATCTCTTTCCTTCCTCCTGCTTGCCTGCCTTTGCTCATGCTGAACTCCTGTTGGAAATGCCAGTCCACACCTCAGCCCCATTGGATTCTACTTACCTGAACCCTGTGCGTCCTGCAGGGCTAGGTAAATCTCTCCTCCACGATGTCCCCATGATTCCCAAGGGATGAGCTCTCCCCTCTGAATACGTACATCACTCCCATACATTTGGCTACTTTACTGCCTTATATTTTCATCGGTTACACATATATTTCTCTTCATTCTAAAGGAGATTTTAAACCTGTTGAAGTATCTGGGTCTTAAAGATCTTTGACTACCATCAATATCCAGCACAGAGCTTGCACACAGTCAGCCTACAGTAAGTAGCTGTTGATTGTTAGAATGTGGACAAGGCGTGCAGAACAGACACTCCAAGAGGGTCAGCCAGTATCTGCAAGAGTGTGGAGGTGGAATACGTGTAAGGGACAGAAGGAGGCTGCAGAGAAGGGGGTAGAAGCTCGAAGAGGAGACTTCTTGACAAGAGCTGGGGGTCCTGGTGGGGAAGTGAAACATTCAAAAAAATCCCAGGTCACCGTATCTAATGAAATGTCAGACTGGTTCTCAAATCCTCTGCACAATTTTGCATTCCCACTCCAGTAGCCTCCAGGTGCTGTTCTCATACATTGATCTCCCTAATTGTATCTCACTGTTCGTTTGAAATGTGATTTGCAAATCCAGCCCGTTGCTTCAGAGCCCAGGTCCTGGCAACTGCTTGTGACTGATTCAGACGAGACTGTTTGAGGATACTCTCCTTCCCCCACCTCGTACATGTTTGCTGCAAGTCCTGTCTCTCAGAAAGGGTCTTTGTGCCACTATTTTACAATAATATTTTGGATAAAATGTTCATTTTCTTCTTTGTGATTCCAGTCAGATGGAGAAGATCTGAGCTCAGTGTGCAGGAAAGGGCAGAGGATCTGTAATTTTCCTTAAAACAGTTCTTGGCCAGAGCCCTTGTCTAATTTGTATGATGCATTGCTTGACAATGTTACGAAACACCATGCTGGCCTACAAGGCTAATTTATGGAAATTACAAACATGCATGGATTGGATTCTTTTTTATATTATAAAGTGGTTTGACGTTTTGAATTTTTGTTGGCTTTTTAGTCTCTGAGGGATGAGTGAGCCCAGAAACTTCCTAACGTTCCCATACATCAGAATCTTGCTAATCTTTTGGTGGTCTGTGAGTCCAAAAGCAGCAAAGCCTTTGAAAATGCCTCCTGCATTCTGTTCCACATTGCATTTCAAAGTTTCTTTTTGATGATTTTATTTTTGGGAGACCTTCAGAATCCTGTTTGTAAGTTGGCCATTTTGTTCCTATTGCTTGATATTTCACTAACATCTCAATAGACAGTACATTCAGCCAAAAGTACTCTGGACTCATACATCAAAGAAATCCTTAATGAAAGTACATTAAAATCAGCCTTCAGGGTCTGACTTAAATCACTAGAAATACATTTACACTGTAAAAAATTTAATTGAAAGGATTTTCTTTTTTTCAAAAATGTATGTAGTGATCTGATCCTAAGTATATTCCAAATCCAAGGTCATCTTCATAATGAAGCAAATAGCTACTGATTTGCTTAGCTTTGATGATAAATTCCATTTTTTTTCCCAGGCAAAATATAAGCCACCAAGGATTTGTCTATTAGGAAATAAGGTTGATGCACTGGGTTTGTCTTAATTTACTATGTAAGTAATTGTTACTTGAGATAATGTTTAAATAGTTCCTAGATACTCCTTTTATTCCAAGAAAGGTAGCCTATCACCTGTTTTCACCTAAATGAACATGCTTTCTAAATTTAAAAAAAGTACATTTTTTGCTTCTTTAATTAATCCCTTCTTCAATCCTAGAGACCATAAAAACAAAAGCAAAATATTTCTTAAAGTCACGTATTACTCTCTCATCTTCTCCTTAAAAATGTCAACCAATTTATTCTGAAATCTTCTTGTAATTAAAGTATGGAATATCTTACTTTTTATTCATTCATTCATACCACAGACATTTTCCCTAAGAATTCTCATTTCTCCATTCCAATTTTGGCTTTGCAAGCAAGCCTGCTATTTATTTCTGGTACTGTTCGATGTCTCTCAATTTAATCCTCAAATAATTATATTCAAACATCCAAAGAGCACAAATGTAGCAGCCTAACTATTTAACTCAAATTCTAAATCACAAGTTATTCATGTTAATGGTTATAATGAGTTTTTAAAGCATATATTACCATTATTTAACATGCCAGAAAAGGAGTTCAGTGTTTCTTTTCCTCATGAAATTTCAAAAATCACTAGAATTAAAATCACATCAGACATTTTTGGCTGACCTGTGAGTATCACAGGGCAGTGGTCCTCGCTTCCCATGACTTAGCACCCTCTTTCTCATTCGGTGTTCTCTTATGTAGAGAGGAAACAGCAACAGAGGATCAAATATCTGGATCTTTTCCATTTTTTTCCATATTTTGTCCACACATTTACACAGGTCTAATTGGCAAGATATAAATACGATGATCTTTTTCTGAAAGGAGAGCTTGTGGCATCATCCATATTCTCCATGCCTTTATACATGCATACACACACACTCATGTACACACACACACACACACACGCACACACACACACAGGATCTGTTACTGCTCCTTGTGAAATTACCCCAACTGTCTATGCTGGGAAAACTAGGAATATGTCCTTTGCAGCAAGTCAGCTCATTCAGACAATGAAAGCCTGGAAGTTAGGACTTGGCACTTGGCTTTATTCTCCTTCCCAGAAAAATGCAAATACCAGCGCTGTGACCAGGTTCTGTATCCTATTCACCACTCCCTGCCACTAACCCTGCCTCATCCAGGTCTCATTGCCAAACCCAAGCCTGAACTGAGGAGAAGAGCCACAAACACAAGGGGGTGGGCTCAGACCAGCAGTGGAGCAACAGGTGCAGAGGACTCCGTCATAATCCCAAAAGGATTCCATGTCCTAACACTGCTTTTGTTACTGACTGGACCAGGTTCCTTGGACACAGCTAGAGTAGAAATGAGGCCGAGCCCCAAATTTAAAGGCACAGGCAAGGCTTTGTTGGGGGCAACAGCTGCAGCTGAAAGGAGACACAGTCAGACAAAGGTGTCAGACTGGCTCCCTGAACAATATCCAGGGAAAGGCTTAAAGGGGCTGAGGTGGGAAAGGAATGATGTGTAAACAGGTAGGGGTGGGGAATCCCAGTAAAGTGGGAGCACAGGCGCAGTTGACAGAACATGATCTGGGTGTGGTTTTTAGCATTAAAATGAGGGGAGATGTTAGTGAAAGGTCAACTTTGGTGACCCTCTTGTTTCAGATCAGTTTGAACAGGTCTGGGCTTGCTCCTTGGTCCCAGCTGTACTCTGGAAGAAAAGCAACAAGAGCCAGTGGAGGGTGCCCCGGGTGCATAGGGACTGGTTACCAGAGTCCTTGACTGTCTCACTTTCCCTTCTCCCTCCTGTTTCCAGGCAGGGTTCCCACATACTGGCCTCCTAGGACCAAATTTCTGATTTTCTTTAACCTCTCTTAAGCCTTCCTTTACTGGCCATCTATCCCCATCTGCTGCTTCAGGAATTTCTCTCATTTCCTTTCCAGAACAAGGTGGACTATCAGAGTCCACTCTGCAGACTCACCCCAATTCAGCATCCTCCCCTAAATTGTTGGTCTGCGGGGTGGTAACTATACCCATGATTCTGGAAAAAATCTCCTTGTTAGGTGTATCATCAGTTCTCAGTGGTGAGCAAGTTAGTGGAAGGCTACTTGGCATACGGGCTTTCGTGAGGATCATCTAACTGTAATGCTTGGCATCTCAGCTATTCTGGCCACATGCATATTCCCTTCTGTCTGACTCTAGCCCAACATTTGAAGTAAGTCAACAAGGTAATCTTTCTAATACCGATTCTTCCATCAAAGGCTGCTTGGATTAATAGGCAAACATTCAGGCCTTGACCGTATCAGACTTTCCTTTTACTTACATTGTCTTCTAAAATATATTATGTAAGCCAAACACTATAACTGAAATTTCTACTCATTCAGAATTAGTTGCCCCACCTGCCTGTCTGACCAACAATGACTCAGTGGGAACTTCTGTCTATCAATGTCAGAAGGTCTTCAGGATGTTCTTTTGGCTGTTTCCAAAGTCATTCCAAAAAGCATTCCTTCAGTGCTGTAATAGAGGCCAGATTTGGTATTCAACAGCACAAAGACTTTTCTTTCTTTCCTGCCAACTTGAGACATCCTTATAGCTTTAAAGGACAAGAATATTCAGTAACTGCCAAGACTGAATGAATCAGCCCCCAAAAGCTATAGTAAAAATTATGTAGGAAATAACAGGCCAAGAAAACCCAGTGCAAAACAATGGTCATTTTACATGTAAATTTCATGGCCTTCATATTACAAAAGAAACAAACAAATTAGTAGAGACCTTAGCCCCAAGGAAATTAGTTTGGAATTTAGAAAGTGTGACAAATACATTTAAAGATTTTAACAAAACCTGGCATTTTTAGCCAACACACAAGTCTTGTATTTCATCAAACTTTTCCTTAGATCATAAAATGCTCCGTTATGAATATATTGGAAACACGATGAACTATTGTTCTTGGCTTCTTTGCAAGAAAGCAATAAAGTTGCCTTTTTCTTGGCTGTTATCTAGATTCTTGTCATTATCCATGACATTGCGTGAACCTGTATTATCTTTAATTTTGTTTTTGCAAACTAATAGTCATAAGAAAATCTCCTTTTTTCACTTAATGATTTGGTTTATTTTCAGTCTCTTTTTCAGTATGATCTCAGCTCCCAGGCAAAAAGGAGTTGAGAAACTTGTAGAAGATTGACAAGGGCAGAGGACTGCAGTTGGCAGGTAGAGGCACAATAAAGCCCTGATAAATCTATAAAATTTTGGCTTAAATATCTTAAGTAGCACTACTGTTTAAAACCTGCCCCAATATCATGGTAGTAGGGAAAGAATTCCAAAATATTGGCCAGTTTAGTGGGCATTCCCTTTCCTCTGGTGACCCAACACCACAGGAGAAATACACTTAGGAAGCTGAACAATGATATCTGACTGATGTGTGATGGCTACCCTGTAGGGGTACCCTAAAGGGTTTAGGCCAAGGTGGCTAAATGCGTTCTCACTAAGACAGCAACATAGGTTATGAGACAAACACTTTAGTGACTTCATATTCACTTTGGAGTCCCAACACCAGCCACTCTAGATTATTGTCTCATTATCTCCTGCTCTGGGCATATTATTCATAGACAAGGTGGGGGCTTATGATGGCAACAGAAAGAGAAAATTATTATTAAAAACATTTCAAGAACCCCAATCTCTTGCACATTTAGAATATGAATCAGGCAGAAAGAAAAAGCTTCATGTTTGTCAAACAAAAAGCATCCTGATAGACAAATAACATGGAAAGTTTAACATTAAGTTAAGGCAAAAAACAACCAGGGCTGGTAATGTTGTCCATCAAGGACGGAGACGGGGGGAAATGTGGGCAAATGCTACCAGCATGTAGACAGTGACCTGGATAATCCAGGACGTTCCAGGTAAGGGAACAGTGCTTTCCCATGCCCTGACTCCCTCTGTCTGTGGGGGGCCACTTTATTTAAAAATCTCAGTTAGTTAAAACTTCAAAACACCTACAATAAAACTGAGGGACCTACAGAAGGTACACCCGTAAACAAGACTCCTTCCCTTTCAAGGTCCTGACGGATAACAAAGGACCGGTGGTAAAAGCCTAGAAATAGATACAGTATGAGTGCTGTGAGGGGGTTATTTAAATAGACCCTGAGGTGAGGGTGAGAGGATCCCAGAAAGCATGAAATTGGTTCAAATCTTACAGATGAAGAAGGAAAGAGATTTGTTCAAGATCCCACAGTTACCAGGGTGCCTGGGTAGCTCAGTGGGCTGTCAGACTCTTGATTTTGGCTCAGGTCATCATCTTGGAGTTGTTGAGTTAGAGCCCTGTGTCGCACTCTACACTGACAGTGCAGAACCTGCTTGGGATTCTGTCTCTTTCCTTCTCTCTGCCCTGCCCCGCGCCACCCCCCCAAATAAATAAATCAACTTTAAATATAAAAAAGATCCCACAGTTACCAGTAGAAACTGAGTCTTCTACTTCCTCCATTATGTAGCACTACCTCTCCAGGACTCACATTTCTGAGAAATAATGAGGTTAATGGAATTAGATAACTCATAACCCAATTTCTCATTTCTCAGTGAGATCAGGAAGGGAACTATGAAGTCAGGATGTGTGTGACAATGAGATAGGGCAGTTCAAAGAGGACCAAGGGTAGACAGGGGTTAGTGCTGATATCTATCAGGGAGGGGACTTCTGTCCAGGATCTGGGAAGTCTGCAGAGGTGTGCAGAAAGGACTGAGAATTAAAAGCAGGTGTGCGGGAGCAGCCACACAGGTCAGCAAAGCAGAACAGACGAACCTGTTCTGATGTGGTGCTGAGGAATAGAATATTTACTCAACCTAGGTCAGAGGCTCTTTGTTTTCCAGTTTTATGCTGTTAGAAACACAAAAGACTATTCCAGAGAGAGGCATGCTTTACAGGTCCTGACAAACGCTACTCACAGAAAATACTGGATATAGGCTTGTTAAGAATGAGGATTTAAAGAATCTAGCCGACTTCGCGAAATAACCAATTAAATTAGAATTAATTATTGAGAAGAATGTACATACATATATGTACATACATATATATTTGGGTCTCTGGAAACAAATAACAAAACCAATTAGAGCTACTTTGCATCCAAAAAAAGAGGAAAAAAAAGAAAATTTACTCTCAGTATACAAAGTCACTCTATGGAACTCAAGGTCAAGCAAGCCTCAGGCTTCAGCAAGGAACTAGAATAGAAGTTGCTGGAACTCTCCACTTGCCCAGCCTGCTTTGCTTTGTAGATTGCTTCATTGTTCCCTCTCTGCATTTTGCCTGTGCTGCCTGACTACCACACTGGGCAGGAGGCGGCCACCCCCAGATCCACAGGTCACCGTTCAGTCACAAGCAGATTCTGATTGGCAGGACCACAGACCTAACGCCAAACACCTGAAAAGAGAATATGTTCATTCCAGCTCAATTCCAGAGTCCATCACTGGCCTAAATGGCTCTATCCAGGAAAAGTGCCCCAGCAGAGGGAAATGGATTGGGGGCTGAGCAGATGGTTTCCAGAAAAAGACCTGGAGGTAGGGTCCTGAGGCATCTACTATGTATTCATTCCTTAAATTTAAAACTAGGGACCTCCAAGAGCTTCTAGGCCAAACCAGTCATTTTGTAAATAAAGAATAGGCTCTAAGAAGTGAAATGCTTGCCCAAATTTATAAACCATATATATGGCAAAGCCAGAATTAATCCGAAGTCCTCCTATTCCTTCATTCCTTCATTCAACTCATGTTGACTTATAGCTTGTCAGCTTACTACATGTCAGGTCCTTGGCCAAGGACTAGAAATAAGTGTTGTATGCCAGACAAGATCTTCTCCTTCCTGGAGTATACAGACATGTGGGGGAACAATCACACAAATAAATAAAAGTATAACTCTCATCAGTGTTAAAAAAATTGACAGTACCAATTTTCATTTTGCTGTTAGATGTCATTGGCTAGGTCAAAAGAGTAGATATCAGCACTCAGAAGAGGAGTTTCACCTAAAATCAACTTTGACAGGCATGATATCGCCAAGATGGTTGCATAGGAGGCTTCTGACTGGCCCTTCCTTCTATGGACACACTGCAAATATAGCTACCCACAGACCAATTGCCTCTGAGAGAAATCTAGAACTAGTTGAGTGACTCCTGCACATTGGATGACACAGAAAATACCCACATCAAAACACGTAGAAAAGGCTGAGACACTCTTGCTATAAACTGCACCCAGGACACAGTGACATGCATTTGGGAAGGAACCCCCAAGTCTAAGCTGCTCCTTGAGGACCAGAGGATTTGGACCACACTTAAGTATCCTAACTTCTAAGGCTGCCACTCAAGGGACAGTCTCTCACACAAGGGACAGACTCCCAAATCACCTAGCTCTGAGAGTCAATGAGGTTTGTATTTACCAGATCCATAGCACTATAGCAAACAAAAAAACAGTTGTTAGATGGACATCTGAGCACTCCCCTTGGTTATATCCCCAGCTCAGCGCAGAGGGAGTAGGGAAAAATAGCCATCCCTCAGTTTCTTGCTGGAAGGGACTGCATACTTTCCAAGCTGCTGCCTGAAGGTCCAGCTTCTTATCAGCCCGTTGCTAGGTGCTGACTGAGTTCCTCCCCAGAACCCAAAAAAGCTGGTAAGCACTTTCCCTACATTCTCCCTCTGGCTCACTCTAACAATAAAACCAAGTTTCCAGCTTCTCTCTGGAAGGAACTTGTTCACACATTTAGTGCCCCAACTTCTCAGCTTTTGTGGTGGCCACCCAAGGGATAAGCCCTCAAATCACCTAGCTATGATAGCCAACAGGGCTCAGCATTCACAGGTCTATATTAAACAAACAAACAAAGAAAACAGTTTTCAAATGGGTGTGCAAGTACTTCCTGCAGATATCTTCCACCCTGGGCTCAGCACAAATACCAAATGGAAATAAAGAAAATCCCATTTACAATAGCATCAAAAGTATTCCTAAAATACTTAGGAATAAATTTAACCAAGGAAATGAAAGAACTATACACTGAAAACTGTAAAACATTGTTGATAGAAATTGAGGAACATACAAATAAATAGAAAATATTCCATACCCATGAATTGGAAGAATTCATATTATTCAAATATCCATAGTACCCAAAGTTATCTACATATCCAATTCAATTTCTCTCAAAATTCCAATGGCATTTTTCACAGAAATGAGAAAACATAACCTTAAAATTCATATGGAACTACAAAAGACCCTAAATAGCCAAAGCAATCTTGAGAAAGAACAAACCTGTAGGCATCACACTTCCTGATTTCAAACTACACAAAGCTGTAGTAATCAAAACAAAGTGTAGCACTGGTATAAAAACAGACACATAGGTCAATGGAACAGAATAGAAAGCTCAGAAAGAAACCCAAGCATATTAGTCACTTAATTTTTGACAGGGATGCCAAGTGGGGAAAAAATAGTCCCTTCAATAAATGATGCTGGGAAAACTGGGTTTCACATGGCAAAAAAAAAAAAAAAAAAAATGAAACTGGCCCCCCAACTTATACCATACAAAAAAAAATCAACTCGAAATGGACTAAAGACTTGAACATAAGACCTGGAACTGTAAAACTTCTCAAAGAAAACATAGGCAGTAAGCTCCATGACATTGGTATTGGCAATGATTTTCTTTGGGTTTACACTGAAAGAAAAAGTAACAAAGACAAAAATAAAGAATGAGACTACATCAAATTTAAGAACTTCTGCACTATAGGGGCACGTGGGTGGCTCAGTCAGTTAAGCCTCTGACTTTGGCTCAGGTCATGATCTCACTGTCCATGAGTTTGAGCTCCCCTTCAGGCTCTGTGCTGATAGCTCAGAGCCTGGATCCTGCATCAGAGCCTGGATCCTGCATCAGAGCCTGGATCCTGCTTCAGATTCTCCATCTCCCTCTCTCTCTGCCCCTCCCCTGCTCATGCTTTGTCTCTCTCTCTCTCTCTCTCTCTCTCTCTCTCTCTCTCTCTCAAAAATAAATAAAGATTTTTAAAATTTTTTTAAATAAAATAAAATAAAAGCTTATGCACCATAAAGGAAACCATTAACAAAGTGAAAAGACAACCTGTGGGGGAAAAAGACAACCTATGGAATGGGAGAAAATATTTGCAAACCACATATCCAATAAGGGATTAATATCCAAAATATATAAAGAACTCATACAACTCAACAGCAAAGTAAAGAAATTTTATTTTCCCTAAATTTAAATAACATTTTATTTTGCTTAAATTTTAATAAAAATTTAAAAATGAAAAAAAAAGACAAAGGACCTGAATAGATATTTTTCCATTTTCCAAAGAATACACACATATAGGCAACAGGTACATGAAAAGGTGCTCAGCATCACTAATCACCAGGAAAATGCAAATCAAAACCACAATGTGATATCACCTCACCCATGTTAGAATGTCTATTATCAAAAAGACAAGAGATAATAAGCATTGGTGAGGATGTGGAGAAGAGGGAACCCTTGTCCATCACTGGGGGAAATGTAAACTGGTGTAGCCAATATGGAAAACAGTATGAAGCTTCCTCAAGAAATTAAAAATAGAACTACCATATGATCCAGAGATCTCACTTCTGGGAATATAGCCAAAGGAAATAAAATCATTATCTCAAAAAGATATTTGTACTCTCATGTTCATTATAGCATTATTCACCATACCCAAGGTACAGAAACAACCTAAGTTTCTGTCAGTGAGTGGATAAATAAATAAAATGTGATACATACACATTTATACACAACGAAATATCATTCAGCCTTAAGAAAGAAGGAAATGCTGCCTTTTGTGAGAAGATGGATGGAACTAGAGAATAATATGCTAAGTGAAATAAGTCAGAAAAAGACAAATAATGCATGCTTTCCTTATATATGGAATTAAAAAAAATAAAGAAAAAAGCCTTCCTCATAGAAACAGATAGTAGAAAAGTGGTTCCAGGGGCTGCAGAGTGGGAGAAATGGGGAGAGATTGGTAAAAGTATACAAACTTTCAGTTACAAGAAGAATAAAGTCTGAGGATCTAACACATAACATGGTGACTATAGTTGAAATTTGCTAAGAGATAGATAGAACTTAGGAGTTACCACACACACAAAAGGTAAATATGTGAGGTGATGGATATGTTAATCAACTCAATTGTTGGAATCCTTTTTAAACATTTTTTTTTAACGTTTATTTATTTTTCAGACAGAGAGAGACAGAGCATGAACGGGGGAGGGTCAGAGACAGGGAGACACAGAATCTGAAACAGGCTCCAGACTCTGAGCTGTCCGCACAGAGCCCGACGCGGGGCTCGAACTCACAGATCGTGAGATCATGACCTGAGCTGAAGTCGGCCACCCAGGCGCTCCTGGAATCCTTTAACAATATACACATGTGTCAAATCACCACACTGTATACTCTAAATGTACTACAATTGTATTTGTAATAAAATAAACTTAGACACTTCATTATTTCATCAATCAATATAGTGTGTGTAGACATGTTACGCTATTATAAAATCTTGAGAAGTGGTTTTAAAAGCACCCATAGCTGTGGCACAGCCCTCAGTGTGACTGTTTACCAGCAAACAGCATTTTATCAATAGATATTAATTTTTGTTTAATTGGCATTGGCTGAACATTTGGAAACAATGAAAATATTCCATCAACTCAGAATACAGTCTTTTTCGAAGATTCTTATAGTACAAGCATCCTAGATATTTCTTTTTTGGATATCTGTGGCTCCTTAACTGAGATGTTGTCATCAAAAATGTAAAAGCCTATGAAAAATTAAAATGGCTTTGGTTTGGCTAAGGCCCTCAGCTGAAAGAATATCATCACATGTCTTCACTTCTCTTGTACGTATGGAATTGTACTTTGGAGATTTTTTTTCTTTTCTTCCTTTTGACTAAAACCAAGTGAGTTGCAAAGTATCAAGCCGCCTTGCTTCTTAAGAAAGTACTCTTGATTTTTAGGTGTCATTGTTCTCTCCCATTACCATGCAGCAGGTTTCTTCTCTAAACAAGTGGCATTCTTAATCTTTCCTTCCATTCCATGCAACACAAACTGAGTTGGAAAAAAATAACTCCAAAATAGCATCTTTCTATTTTTGCAGTTTTATATGATTATAACATGCTAGAAATGTCACTATAATTATAGCAACAAATTATTTCAACAATCCTCACAAGTGATGCTATTTATAGACACTTGGAGAAGTATACAGAGCATGAATCGACCCTGGCGGAAAATCTACTGAATGGCTGTGCTGTAGCCTTGGGCGGGTACCACCTGGCACCAGGTGATTAGATGTGTCCTGTGGAAACGAGGTTCCGGGAGTCTTCACTCAAATGCAAAACATAAGAAACAGAATAAAGGAAAGAGGACATTTAACTGATTATAGCTTGGCATTCACTCTGCATTCCTAGTGTGTTAGATACTATTTTAAAAAATTACAATCACTGTTTCACTCTCTTTCAAGACTTAAAGCTGACTGTTCTATCAGAGAGACCTCAGGTTCAGGAGAGGTAAATGGCAAGGGAGAAATGTTTAGGTCAGAAAAAAGAATGAGATATCCACCTATCTCTTATCTGTGATCATTTATGGACTATTGAAGCTGGAAAGAATACAAATAGTTATTATGGACCATGCTTACTTCGTTCATGGCAGTTTAAGCAGATTGGCTGGACGTGTTTGTTTGTTACTGGGTTTTCCCTTTTTTGTTTTTAGTTTCTTTCATTTTATGGTTTTTATATAGTATTGCTTAACAAAGCTGTAAATTCAGGGATGAAGTAAATTTCACAGTGGCTCCTTTAACCTCTACTGCTCGGATGCATTTGCAGAAACTGCACTTTAGCTCAGAGATTCAGCCTAGGATGAGATTTAGAGAGCAGGGAAAACCATTTCATCAAAAGTAACCCCTCAGTAAATCACAATTTGCTCCAAATTATCTGTGTTTTTGCATATTGGTTGATGAAGCTCTCTTCCTGGGTCACTGAGTAGAGTTGACAGTGCTGTCATTCTGACAGCAATGGGTAAGTAGCTTCCCTTCTCTTCCCCAAAACCTGACCATGCCTCTCCGGGACACCTCCCAGGAAAGTGTGAGCACCAGCTGCAGTAGCTGATAATGACAACCCTATGTTTGATTTCTTTTTCCTAGCAAACAAAAAAGATGTCCCTAATTTTCCTAATCTCCCTGTGAATGTCCACCTCTGTGTCATTAAATGTTCACCTATTTTAAACTCTATCAGAGATTGCTTTTTTCCTATCTGTATTTCTCTGGTGTGCATTATTGCCTCGAGTATGCAAAGGTAAATTTGCCATTAGTTGGCTGTCATTATGTTGTGGGAATATACATACAGAGTGAAGCTTAATGCAGGGCACAAGGTTGAACTTCCGTGACTGTTGCATGGTGCAGAGAAAGTGATCTGGGGACACACTTTATGGGTAAATGGCAAGTGCAAGAAAGGGGTCTCCAAGGCAGAAGACAAAGATTTCCGGAATTAATTGCTAGTAGCTTCTTCTGATCCATGTAAAGGACCAACCTAAGTAGGAAAAATAGTAACAATAAGAACAACAAAAACACAAACCCAACAACATGTGTACAGCAGGGACTGCAGCCGCAGCTCCATTTGGAATGAATAAACATGTGTTAATCATTAGAGTTTGAAACTGATCCCAGAGTATGTTGCATTATAGCTACAGACGTGAAAAATGCATATTTGCACAGACAATAACTATGAATGCTTAGATGGCGACAAAGCCATCCCTCATAGTGCAGAGCTCAGGATGGGCTGGGGAGGACAACGCAATGTTACAGGTCACATTTAAGGAAGGAGGAGATGAATTTTCTTCAGAAGCAGCAGGATGTTCCCTGGCACGCAAACTACGGGCTTTGTAAGAGAGCTCCAGATGGATGCTGAGAATAAGATACTAAACACAGCAACACCATGCTAGTTGGACAGCTACCTGACAGCATTGGAAGAAGCCTGCAGAAAGGGTCCCTTCATTACGCTAATAATACACGGGCTTATGTGGTTAACTGAAGCCAAGGGCTGGGGATAATTTTACAAAAAGGAAAAAAATTTAGCTGCCATGGTAACCTAGACAACGACAGATCTTCTGGATGTGACAAGATTCCAGTCTGAATTATACAAAGTCACCATAAGCCCAGAAAGCAAAATGGATTTAATTAGTTGGTTGAAGTCTGCAGTACAGGAAAAATGGCAACATTTGTCCTTTATTCTCTTTCCAAACTAACAACATTTCGCTAGTATGAGCGTTCCTAGAAAAGGAGCATTTTTAGCTAAGCACGTGATTGCAAAACGATGCTTCGCATGGGAAATCCCCAAATTTAAATTCCCTCAAAACTCCAGATCCAAATTAGCCATGACTCCTTGAAGGATGAACAGAGAATAGGCTTCATGTCATGTCATTACTAAACATGGAGTCTTCAAATGTCCCTCCCTGTAGCCACAGATGCCAGATTCCTAATTTTAAGGCTATTAAGATAACTATAGCACAGGAACCTTCTTCATCTTATTAATCAAAATATATTTTGGTAAGTACATATGGCATATTGAATATTAAATAAAGCAACTCTCAACAGAGAAGATTCCTATAAACTAAGATTTACTAACCAAAACAACAGCCGTGTTATCATAGCCAGGCCTGTGGGGGGATATTAAAGGGCACTGGAAACTTTTCTAAAATTGGAAGACTTGTGGGGATGTTGCACATGTATTTTGCCTTCCTATAATTTTCTTTTCCTTGGTGTCTTAACTGTGTATTATAGACTATTAAGATTATACAATTATTATTACTACTATTAATAATAATAATTGTTACTATTACACCTGCTTTATAACTCTCTTCTTTTGGTTTTCTAACCCCCATTTCTGGGTAATCTTGGTCCCATTCATAGCTCCTCTTCATGGAGTCCTCGTTCTCTCCTTTCCTGATGTCAGCTTCGACTCCTCATCTCCCATTTCTCCAATTTACCATTCGATATTTATATGTTTCCCAAAGCCTCCTCTCATATCCACAGTTAAATTCTTCTCCCCGGTCCTTTATTTCCGTAGGCTTCTGTCAATGCAGTCATTGCCCTTCCAGGGTTTCTAGTCGAAACTTCAGAATTGGTTATCTTCACATCTCATGTCTAATCAACCACCAAGTCCTGTGGGTTCTTCCTTCAGATTCTCCCTCAATCCTGCCCACATATTTATACTTGGCAATGTCAAATGAACTGCTGCTCATGAACAGATCATAGTCCCTCAGGTCTGCGTGCCTGGGAGTATGTGCTTTCCTCAAGTATCATTAGGTAAAGAGCAGTAGAAACTCAAAATAATTCTCAATGAAGGGATATTGTGTAAAGATTCAGAGAAATCTCATGGAACTCAAGGTGGGAAGCCAAGAGTAGCTGGCAGTCCCAGAGCTGAGAGTGGGAAGAGCGCCAGGAACTAAGGGGGTGTTTCTCTTTACTCAAGAGGTGCTTCATTCCCTCAGTTTGCTTGAAGGCCAACCGTCTCTTTATTCATCAACATGCAAATGACCACCAGGCATCAAGACCTTCCAGCTCTATTTTCTGTCACCACTTGGCAACATACCTGGGTCTCTCAGTTCAAAGTTCAAGGGAAAGAAAAGATTGGACCAAGTTATCTGTTTAACCAAAACCACACATATGTTTGGTAGCTGGACCATCAGTAGGCTGCCTTTGTGTCAGGTGGCACGTGCCTACCCCTTAGGCAATGAGCCTGATTCAAGTAGTGGGAGCCGTAACCATTGTGGCCATTTGCAGAGACTGCAGGTGGAGGATGGTCTTTAGAAGGGACCATGGGGAGGACAGGCAATGAAACAATTCTTGTCAAAAGTGCTGTTTCCTAGAACACTCTTTTCCCCACCCATCTACTCAGAATACTCCTCCTACTCATTCTTTGAAACCCAGAAAGGGTCACTCTTTTGTTCACCATTTCACTTATTTTGCTCAGAGCCCCAAGCAGAAACAATCACACCCAGCTCGGTGTTGTTGCTATTTCTTGAGCTTATATCTATTACTGCATATAAATCACTAAACTGTAATTATTTATTTGCATGATTGGGTCTCCCACTGGACCAAGCATCTCTTCAGGACAGTTTTGAATTCTGTTCATTGCAGTATTCCCAACATTGAACACAGTGTCTGGTAGTAAGTACTCAACAAATGTTTTGTTGACTGAGTTGCTTTTAATATGCTAATTAATTAATTAATATTTATGAATGTTGTCTCCCAAGTCTGCCCCTTGCTTTAGGGAATTAATTGTATGTAATTGAAAGGGCAGAAGTTGCAGTTAGAAGCAATGAATTAGAAGCATCTATAGAAATATGGATGAATCTTAAAAATACAGTCCTTAGTAAAAAACAGAAAGGAAGAGAAGATATGTAATGAATTATCATTTGAATGAATTAAATTTTTAATGCACACAAAATGTAGTAATATTTAGGAACACATACAAAAAAACAAATATACAACAAACACACGGAAATTTTTGACTATGGAAAGAGAGTAATGGAAAAAAGGTACAAGAATTTTTAAAAGAGATAAACACAAATAAATAAAATAAGAAAGGGGTCTTACACAGATTGAAGATGGTAATGTGCCTTGATCCAAGGAGAATGATGGACTCAACCATCTGCTTTGACTTCAAAATAAAGAATAACAAATGGAATGAATTTTAACATTATTAAGGTTTACATTGGTTTACGTATCCTAGCTCTTGTTTGTTGGTGAATTGATACTGGGAAAGTTACTTACATCTCCTTGTACTTTAGTTTCCCTATTTATAAAATTGGGATATTATCAACTTAGTAGGTATGCCTTAAAATTAAATTAGAAAATGTATATAAAACACAGGTCAAACAGCAACTCAAGAAATATTCATATAAATGGATTCCTATGCTGTATCCCTGCTTGCATTTGCCTTTGGGTTCTTCCAGATCAAATTTACCTACTATAAAAGACAAAGACATCCTGCCCCTATTCAAAAATTTTCCATTATTTCCTGATTCCTATATTATCTATTTCCCACTTTGTTGGAATTGGGGGGTTAGTGGTAACAAGGTAGAGGTGTTAGAAATGATGTCTTAAATCTTACCTGTGAGTTTAACACAGTAGAGGAAGAGGTGGCTGAGGGAGACAATAGAGAGGGCATGGAAGGATATTGCCCTTGTACCACAGAGTTAGACCATGGAATTGGCTACTGGAATGACTATCACACTCCTATAATATGAGAATTGGAGTGCCACCCAGTGATCCACTAATCAATGCTTAGCAACTCAAGGCCAAACTTACTCACTTCCTTTCATAAATCTTGAGCTCCAGGTAAACTGATTTTTTTATCATTCTCTCTGTAGGAGTGCTGACATTTCCTGCTCTGTGACTTTCCTGAAGATATTCCACACTTGGAATGTCTTGTCTCTTGTCCCCCTATTTTAATACTATTCATTTTTCAGGGACCAGCTAAAACCCAAACTTCTGAAAAAACTTCCATAGATCACTTCAATTTTTGAGGAAGCTCTCCTTTCAAGATGGTCACATTTATTTGGCATTATATACTACCCCCTCATAAGTTTGAGTCATCTGTTCAATCTGAATTATATATTGAGTGTATAGACTTTTATTCTTATGGTATCTTAGTATCTAAACAGTGATTTATATGTAGTAGACCCTCAAAAAATATTGTTTAACAAAGAAGTCACTTCAATAGCCTAAAATTATATAATTTTCAGGTGAGTTAACTGAAGGCTAAAATCTCAACTTGTTTTATCAGTGAGGAGACAGCAGGTAGAGGAAATAACGTCGTATCTATGAATTAATGAATACATTTGTTCTTTTAAATTTTGAGTTTCCCTGTCTTTTTCCTAATCCATAGAGGTTTATGGGGATATCTTGGGATGATACACAACCACAAAGGGCCTTAATTTCAACCATTTGTGAAATGAAAGTGTTTGATTAGAACTTTCTTCAATCAAAATCTCACAGAGAAACCCAATCAACAATAACAACACACACACATGCACACACACATACACACACATACACACACAAATACGTAGCTGCTGTGATTGAAGATTCCCATCATCTTTCCCTTACTCCATTCACCAGTTACTTGGAAGTAGAGTTTGAAAACCCCAGGATGGAACCAAAGGCTCTCAGACACTTGTTAGTTGCTGACTCCATGACTGCAGGAAACTGAACACCTTCTTGCTTCTTTCATACTATCCTCCATTTGGCAGACTATCTGAGTGGTACAAATTACTTAATAGGCCATTCAAAGTAGTAGGAGTTTCACTGCCTTCCCAAGATTCTATGAAGATCAAATGAAATAACATCAGTTGAGGTGTTTGCCAGTAATAAATCATAGCATAAAGGCATAGTGGTATTATTCATATTTAGATGGTGATTGTTGTTGCTTTTACCATTTTTATTATTAACTTGTAACACTACTTAGAGATACTAATTTTACTTAAATATGAGGAAATGAGGACTTATAGAGGTTAACTAACCTCAAACCAGGCAAATTCTAAGTAACAGAACAGTGATTTTAATTGCAAGCTTTCTTATCCAACATCCATCTTTTCACAACATGCGTCCTCAAACTGAATTAAAAAGGCTGCCTGAAAGAAAAGATGGTTTTTGAAAAATATGTTTAAAAGAACACAACTTATAATGTCCTCCATGACAGTAACCCTAACTGATATCTCTGAAGAGCTTGGAGTGAATCATTTTGATCCTTGGGGCCACCTTGAAACATGGAAGTGTTGGGGGTGATGGAGTAACAGCTTTTCATGAGCTTGGGATGCAATAAAAGATGTCAGAGGGAAACAAAGGCCAGCTGGTGGAATTTACCGGAAGCCAGGGATGAGTGTTTCTGGTAAGAGTAAACTCTATTCCCTGGGATATTACTCTGGTTCCTGTTTGTCATCTCCTATACTGTTGGTAATAGTTGGACACATTTCTATGCTTGGTTTCTAGGCACTCCCAACCACATACTAACAAGTTTAATCTTTGCTCCCCATTGATCTAATACCTCTCATAGATAAGACCTTCACACTTCCACATATGTACACTCTGCTTTGTGGTGTCAAACTTATGTACTTGTTTTTTTACTCTGCAAGCTCAAGACCCATCATCAGTCATGACAGGTAAGACATTGAGACTGAGACTGCCTATATTACTCAAATGAAATGACTTTCCCAAGATCATGAGAACACAGACAAATTCAGTGTCCAGATCCAAAATCCAGCTGTCTTCCCACCACATAGTTTTTTGGATGAAGCATTAAAAACTGGTCTGCATATTATTACATTGCTATCTGATTCCATTAGTGACATACGAGCTTTGTGAAATACAGTGCTTTCTTCCTCTGGAAGCCATTTGATTCTCATATAATCAAACACTGAAAGTATTGTATTTCATGTCCTCACAATCAACATGGAAGGTAACGAATATGGAGCATGTTTGGTTTTAAGAAATCTCTACATGAGGGGTGGAAGGGAGCAGGCATGGTGTATATTCATTTGTTTGACTTCATTTTATTGTCTTTTGCAAATCCTTTTTAAATTAATTGATTGGGCCCAATGAACAGGTCTTTCTTTTCTCCTTCCCACTCTCTTCTCTTTCCATAGAGATCCCTCTGGGATCCCAAAGACATCTATTCAGAGAAGAGAGCTTGAGACATAAAGGGGTCCATGCTTTGGGGAAAGTCTTCAATACCTGCTGTCTCATTGGGCTCCATGTGTGTCAATAACTTTACTTCTGGAAGGTGCTGGTATGAACATTCAGATTCAGGACAGAGACTCCAAAACCTCTAGTTAAAACCTCTGTCCTACTAGTTTCAGAGAATCTAAGTCTTCCCTCTAAGGTTTCATTTTTGGTCTCAGTACTACAAAAAAGGACATGTTTTCAATATAATTCACAAAAACCAGTCACATCTGGCGAATTATTAGTAAATACTAAATAATTAAGCTTCAGTTCAACAAAATTTGAATCTAATGTCATTAGGTGACCTCCATTTGGAGTTTCTGTTAACTACTTCGAGTCTAAAACTGGTACAAAACCCTTTCAATTCACCAATGTTTAAATTTTGCATTTCAATTTAGGAGGAGAAACAGGAAATGAAGAAAGAAAGAAAATTATTACAGTTCCAAATGTCTAAAAGTGTTTAACTTCAGTTTTTTTTAACTTGGTTTTCATTTTATTCAAATTAGTGTAGGCACTGCAAATAAAATTTTAGAATGCAGACAGAAGGTCTGTGAAGCATAAATTATAGGTGTTTTCCCAACTGGTTTGTATAAAGGATTTGCTAGATCATAAAAGTTTAATTCACTAAAAGTCAATTCTTCTGAAAAAGAAATTAACTTGGTTTAAAGAATAATATTCATTCACTTAAGGAGTTTATACTGAGTGCCTAGGATGTACCAAGCATTGTGCTTAGTACCATGGGAGACATGGATATACATATAGGTATATAATCTAGAAGTTTGGTGAACTTATTTGAAAAAGAAGAGGAGAGGGAAAGAAAGATATACCTATAATACTGGAAATGCTGGCAAATCTAGTTTTTGCAAACATGATATATGTTGAATTTCCTCTGCCACAGTTTGGATGCATATACCTTATCTATAAAACAAATATCTATCTAGTATTTAAGCACCAGTGAAGATACAATGATGAATAATCTGTAACCCCTGCCCTCAAGGAGTTTACAGTCTCGTAATCAATTTGATAACTAGGTGATTTTTTAGAAAAAGGGGTGAGCTCTCTATTCTCCCAAAGTAAGGATCAGTAGCTTTGAATACAGGAATTAGGGAAGCAGCAGAACCAGGCAGTATCTGGGTTGAATTCTGTAGGAAGGGGATGATGTTAAAAAGACTAACAACTAACTTTTGAGAAACAAGCTCAACATAGAAGAAAAATAGACTGGAGGGAGCCAATTTTAATTCCTGAGCCAAGAATTTACCACGGCCTGGATGGATGATCCAATCTGAGAAGAATCTGTAAGAATGGCCTCTTTATCTTTACAAAGCTAGATGCCTTATCCTTGGTGCCTGCATGCTCCTATCAATAAGGAACTGGTACCCACATCTGGCTATAATAAGTGATGAGTCCTTCCCCCCAAAAAAGATTCAGAGTTCCAAGACTGAAGCACAGAAGAAAAAATTGCAGAATATACATTCATCCTGCCACCCACCCCCACCTCAAGCAGGGTGCACAGTGCCAGTCCCCCTTCTCAGTATTGAGAGGACACTGAAGGGACTATGTCATTGTCCACAGTAACAGCAACAACCAATTTAGATCCTTAATGACAGTCATCCTGCACTTTTTCCCCATGCAGAATCTAGATGAAATAACAAGCACACCAGAGATGAGGTAAGAAATTAAAGTCATAAACTCAGACTCTAAGAGTGTACCTTAGTGTAACATTTAAATTTTAGCATTAGAGATTGTCTATCTACTCATAATATAAAAATAAAACACAGTAAGTCTTTTAAAAATCTGGCTCAAAAACTTTTTCATGAATTGATTTGAAATGAAATCTATGACATGTTCTAAAAACTCTTGAATCACTTAAAAAAGAATTCTGTAGAACCACGGAAACTTAAGGCATGGATGTTACCTTAGGAGGTAATATTCAAAATTGATTATGGGATTCTCCTGGGAATTCTCTATCGGAAGTACCCATAGTGTAATTCTGTACTGGAAACCAAGGATTACCTGTCCTTCAATATTCCCCCTATATCATCTTCTACAAAATCTGCCTCAGTAAGAATCTGCATTCTCAGGGCGCCTGGGTGGCTCAGTGAGACGGACTCTTGTTTTTGGCTCAGGTCACTATCTCTTGGTTTGGTTCCTGAGTTCAAGCCCTGTGTCAGGCTCTGTGTTGACAGTGCGGAGCCTGCTTGGAATTTTCTCTCTCCCTCTCTCTGCCCCTCCTGGACTTGAGATCTCTCCCTCTGTCTCTCAAAATAAATAAACTTAAAAAAGAGGGGTGGGGAAGGGCTCCTGGATGGCTCAGCTGGTTAAGCATCTGACTTCCACTCAGGTTATGATCTTGCCATTTCAGAGTTCGAGCCCCGCGTTGGGCTCTGTGCTGACAGCTAAGAGTCTGGAGCCTGTTTCAGATCCTGTGTCTCCCTCTCCTTCCCTGTCCCTCCCCCACTCGCACTCTGTCTCTCTCTCAAAAATAAATAAACATTAAAAACATTTTTTAAATAGAAATAAAAAAGAATCTGTGTTACTCACATTCCCTAAAGTAATTTGCAAATGGGATTCTGTTTGCCTACAAGAGATGGAACAGGGTAATTTTAACAACAACAAAATTTAATTTGATCTAGGAAACATACGAGGGAATTTTAGCCATTCAAAGCAGAAAAAAGGAATAATAAGAACTGAGGCTTCTCTTTTCCCTCACTTTCCTCAAAACTTGAACTTCTGGCAGGACCTTGTTCATTCTTTCACTTCTCAAACCTGCCATTCTTTGTTTCCAGTTTTTACCTTTTTCTTTAATACCCCATTCTCCTTATTTAAAGACAAATGTGGAGTTATTAAAAAGTAATTTTTTTAAAAAGAGAAATAAAATTTGTAGAGTACATACCAAAAAACCCCTAAATTTTATAAATTATAAATCTGAGGCATAAGGAATTTAGTGACTTGCCTGAAGTCACACAGTGAACACATCAAAAACCTAGGGACCCAGCTTCTAGGAAGATTAGAGTCAGATAGACATTGACTCTGGAGGCAGAATAATAATGAGATAACGTTTGGAGATTAGTTCCAAACCTGCATATAGTAAATACCCAAGAAAAAAATCACCATCATAAGTTTCTGTCTTCAAAGATGTCAGGATGATGAGTGCTGCAGAGGAAACAAAAAGGGGGGGGGAGGAAAGTAGAAAGTAAGGAGGGATGCTAACTTCATTGAGAGAGATGTATGTCGTTCACAATAACCCTGCCCGCAGCCTCCTGACGTAGCCCCCTTTTATCCTGGCTCTTTGCTTTAAGACCTTTTTTTTTTTTTTTTTTTTTTTGCCTTATATCTCTTGCTTCCTCTACTTTTTGAATACTAAATGTTTAATACCCAAGATAAAAAATATAAGTTCTGCACTCAATAAAGAGAGAGGTGAACGACATGGATACAAAAATTACTTCAGCAAACTGTGTATAACTTGGCTTAATTTTTGTCAAATATAGGGATGCCTGGGTGGCTTGGTCAGTTGAGCGTTGGACTCTTGATTTGGACCCAGTTCATGATCTCACAATATAGCCTGCTTGGGATTCTCTCCCTCTCTCTCTCTCTGCCTCTCTCCTACTCATGCTTGTTTTCTCTGTCTCTCCCTTTCTCTCAAAATAAATAAATAAACATTAAACAAATCTGTCAAATATAAGAAAAATGGTTTCAAGTTTTAAAAAGAAAACCCAAAATACACAGAAAAACTAAATTTTGTTGAAGACCCGTTAGTCTTTGCTCATTCATCTCAGGATAGTTGCAGAAAGGTGAAATCCATTCAAACAAGCTGTGGTCCCTAAAATTGAATTTTCACCGAGTCCCCAAACCTCTCTGCCAGTATCTCATTGACCTACTCATTTTTTTTGTGTATCCATCAAATATAATCCTCCACACACTGAATTGAAAAAGGAGTTAGAGTCAGAGTATTCAAATAATTTAGAATTTTTATAGTAGCTGATATCTATTATTAAATTAATTTTCACCTGTAGGATAAAACTGAAGTGTTTTATGGGCATCTACAATCTTAAAAACCTTTATTTCCATTTTAAAATAACTGAATACATGTTCTGGTAATCTCTCTTTCAGACTCTTCTTCTATGAAAAGAGGGTAGATTCACAACCCCTTTGGATACTCAAGCAGGAGAGGACTGAGAGACACAAACCTTTAAAAGTAATTTTAATGCCATTTAGAAATTATCTCATCAAACCTAAGATGGTGGCATGAAGTAGTGAGAAATCTTTGCCCTGACACTCTGGTGGGGTTGGGAAAGGAGACAAACCAAGTTTTCTAGAACCAATTGTGCTGGAAAATGCTATATGGTATTTTAAAAGAAACACCTTCATTTTTCCAGGTCCCAATTTCCTCATCTATAAAATGATGGGGTTATGTCAGCTGCTTCTAAGTTCAGGAATTGAAACTTAACGTAGTCAATTTCAACCTAAATATCTTCCTTATCTGGGGTGCCTGGGTGGCTCAGTCAAACATCTGACTTAGGGCTCAGGTCATGATCTCATGGTTCATGGGTTCAAGCTCCATATCTGGCTCTGTGCTGGCAGCTCAGAACCTGGACCCTGTTTCAGATTCTGTGTCTCCTTTGCTCTCTGCCCTTCCCCCGCTCATGCTCTGTCTCTCTCCCTCTTTCTAAAATAAATAAATTTTTTTAATTCGAAATATCTTCCCTATCTTGCTTTATACCTCAACCTGACCAGTGCCATCTGTCTCAGGAAAAGGAAACACCACTCACCCAGGTGGTCACACCCGTCACCTAGAAGATGTCGTTCATGCCTTTCTTTCTCTCACAACCCAAATTCAAGCCATGAGTACATGATTTCTGAACATATCCTGAATTTGGATCTTTCTTTCTATCATAATTGCATTCCAAACTACCTCCCTTTCTCTTCTCTCCTAATGTATTTTCCTGTTCCCGCTTTTGCTCTGATAAGGTTTATTCTCTACAGAGCAGCCAGAGTGATCCTTTTAAAACATACATCAAACCCTGTGCCTTTCCAGAACAAATTCATCCACAAGTTTCCCTTCAATCTCAGAATACCTTGGCAAATCCTTACCATGCTCTGCAAAGGCCTACACAGCTCACTTCTGGCTATCCCACCAAGTATGACTATATTCTCCCTCTGCCTATTGGCCTCCAACCACTCTGCCCCCCTATTGTCCCCACTCACAGTCTTTGTACACACAGCTCCCCTGGCTAGAACCCTCTCCCCTCACACCTGGATGGCCCCCTATTCTGCTGCACAGGTCTCTGTTTTATTGTCACTTGCTCAGAGATACTCATGCTGACCTCCATATCTGAAATAACTTCCCTGTTACTCTCTCTGAATCCCCTTCCCTTTGCTTTATTTTCCTTTGTACCTCTATCACAAATATGTTAGATTGTTTCCATAGTGGTGCACAATGAATCATGGCTCCTGACCATATGTAGCTCACTTTGAGCCCCTGGGACATGAGCAAATATGACACACTTGATAAACACTTGTTCTTTGGTGCTTGTTCCCATGGAACCCTAGGACCACCCAGGGTCAAAAGACCACATGGACAGAGGATCCCAGCCAGCCCCGCTCTGCCAACTGAGCCCAGCCACCAGCTGACCTTTCAGTTCAAAGCGGTCACATGAGGGAGCCCAGGTGAGGCCAGCAGGGACCCCGCAGCTCATCTAATTGTGGGACATAATAAACCATTGTTTAAGCCACTCAGTTTGGGATGGTTTTTTATACACCAAAATATAACCAACACAGCTCCGATGGCATATTATTCCTTTATTGTTGTCTTCCCATTGGCATGTGTAGCCTATGTGCATGTGGGGACTTGGTGCCAGAGAGTGTTGTGGTGGCAAACTGCCAAAGGAAAAGTATTTGAGAAGGTAATCCCAGCCAGAACGAGTGCAGACCAATCAAAAATATCTTACAATATTTCAGTTCATTCACACAGGCAGTGCCCATGACCAAAACCACTGCTGTGCCCATCCTGTCTTCCTGCTAAACCAGAATCCCCTCAAGCTGAAACCTTAGCTCACTGTATTATTGATTTCTAAACATACCCATCACTGAGCTTCTAGACCCTTGGACAAAGAACAATATACTTTTTAAGTAACCATTATTTTATATCTGGTATAATTAAAGTTATAAACCTGCCATTCCTCCCACCACATTAGAAAAATGACTTCCCCACACACTCGTAGCCTCAGGCAAGATGGGCAAAGAAAACTATGTTCATGGAAGAGCTGTCAGTTCTATTGATGATGAGCAACATGGATTGAGAGGCCAGACCTAACACCCTGTCCCCTGCCCAGTGGGCTGGTAGAGCAAGACTGGGGGAATGAATCAGAGAAACAAGCATGGAGGCTTTAAACTGAGCCCAGAAGTGAGCTGAATCTGAGCAGACAGTAGACAGGAGATACCATTTGTTTTTCATAGTCACTACTCTTGGGGACACCCTGGTGTCAAGTAAGGCAGGCAAACTAGGGGCTCGTTTGCTTGGGAGCCATTCTTGAGTTTTCCCACAGGCTACACTGCCTGGAGCAAGTTCATTCAGCACTCTGGGTTGTAGTTTTCTTATCTGCAAGAAGAGGAAATTGTCCTAGATGGGATCTAGGGCCCTTTTAAGCTAATGCTATGAGCCTAAATCAGTAATACCAGAAAGATGCTGTTTATCACCCCCACATCCAAGAGATGAACAATGAAGTCACTATTTTTATCAATTGTTAGACACAAATTAATAGTCCTATGAAGCAGTTTTTATGAAACTGCTCATTCCGCATGTATGTGCTGAACACCACTGCATGTTGGAAACTGGACAAGCACCCAGGCCAGGTGAGAGGCACAGAAGACAACCCCCTGTGGAAGGCTGTAGTCAGTTCATAAAGGATCTTGAGTCCCCAGTGGCTTTAAAGGAGGAAGTTACTGGTCAGCGTGATTCAGAGGAGGCTCATTCTGGTGTCAGGGCTGCTGGGCAGGGGGGGAGAAGCAGATGGTGGGGAAGCCAGCAAGAAGGCTGTCGCAGTAGTGTGAGTGAAACAGAAGCATAAAGATCTTCCTCTGTTATGCGGGCAAACTGTAACAAAGAGACCCAAGCAGGCCACAGCTCAACACAAGAGGCATTTCCTGGGCAGTGGGTCAGCACCGGGGGTAGTTCCTCCACATGGGTTGTGCCATCCGCATCTCCACCACCTCATGGGGACTCATGGCGAGCAGTGTACAACCAACAGAAAATGAAAGAGCACAGAAGACCTCGTGTGGCAGGTTCTCAGAGACCACACCTGAAAAAAACACATTTCTATTCTGTGTCCCATTGGCATGGCCTGGATGATACAACAGAGTCTGGGAAAACCATGTACTCCTTGACAGTCCCAGGAAGACAAAAACTTTTGGAAAACTACTGGAAGTGTCTGCTACAAGATGTGAGCTGACAAAGTAGCAAAGACAATAAGATGAGGGAAGGATGGAATTAGGAGACATTTCTGAGATTAAATCACAGAATGTGGTGACAATTTGGAAGGAAGCTAGGGAACGAAAGGGAGACATTTGGTGATGACCCTGAAATTTCTAGCTTAGTAAACTGAAATTAAAAATATTGCCAATAAGAAATAATGTTTTTGAAGGGCAACTTAGTGTTATCCATCAAAACTTCAAATGGAGCATATCTTTCATACAGACATTCTACTCTAGGAACTTCTATATAGAAAAATTGATTCTCTCTCTCTCTCTCTCTCTCTCTCTCACACACACACACACACACACACACACACACACTTACACACACACATACACACATGCAAAAGCATTTCTTGCAACATAGCTTGCATTAGTCAAATAAGGGAAAACTACTTAAATGTCCATCAAAGAATACAATAGGATGAAATATGATATAGCCACATAAGTGACAACCATTAAAAATTGCAAGAGTGATCTATATGTATTGACAAGAAAAGATGTTTAAATTGTACTGTCACATTTAAAAAGCAAGTTGCAGAATGATATATACAACTGTTTTTGGAATAAAAATATATGTATGCATATTCATTGAAGAAAAATTCTAAAATAATATACCAAAAACCATTAAGTCATTACTTTGAGAATTATGTATTATTTAAGTTTATTTTTATAGAGTTTCTATCTTCACTTGAATAATCAGGAAAATATATGATTAGGGGTTTTATTATTCATCTATTCATCTAGCTAGCTAGCTATCTAATTTATTTCCCAGGATCTAATTTATTTCAAGGAGTACATAGTTTCCCATGCCTGTTTAGGTTTAGGAGAATGGTCAGAATGTGAACATGTATGTGTGCATGTGTGGAAATGTGTGTTATTTTTGCTGTTCCTCCAAAACGCTTCATAACATCAGCAGCTTTCCCATTTTAGACAAGAGTCTCTGAGAAGTTAATGTGCTTCCTCCATATCACAAACATCCATATGAAGGATCTTTCCTTGGGCTTCAGGGAAAATATGAAGGCCTTCTTCTGCTATCCTTGTCTGCACAAGACCCCCACAGGCAGACATTAGTGGTGGCTTGGTGGCAGAAGGGTGGGCTGAGTGGGCAGAGAGGGAAAGGCAATGAGCAAAATAAAGAAAGCTGTGTCTTCTTTTGGAAGATCATGTGGAATGTCAGCTAAAACAACCCCCTGTCTATTTTCACTTTTCCTAGTTCTTGTTTCCCTTTTCTCTTGATCCTTCTCTCTGACTCTGTTTTTCTCCCCTCTGCCTTTCAGCAAAAGATGATAATGAGAAGAGATATAAAAGCCAACAAACCTTTAGCTGTTTTTGATATTTGGAAATGTTGCCTTAGTATTTTTTTGTTTGTTTTGTTTTTGTTTTTGTTTCTGATCACAAGCCCTTGAGAGATACAAGCCGTGCAATTTTGAATTTTTGTTTGTTTGTTTGTTTGTTTGTTTGTTTAGAAAGAGCAGGAGGTATGTAGAGAGAGGGAGGGAGAGAGAATCCCAAGCAGGCTCCACACCATCAGCACAGAGCTCAATATGGGGCCTGAACTCACAAACCACAAGATCATGACCTGAGCCAAAACCACGAATCAGATGTTAAACAACTGAGCTACCAAGGCATCCCACAATTTGAAAATTGTGTACCCTGTCTTCTAGAGGGACATAGTCATGCCCATAAAATTCTATTATTAAGCTCTTGATCACAGGTACCATTTGAGAAATAAACAGCAATTGTTGAGTTTTTTAGTTGTATATTGATGTTACCAGTTAATTTTTGTTTTTCTCTTTCTTCTCAATCCAGTTATCTCTCTCAAATGTATTGAGTGAAATAAATAACAAGGGTGTACATTTTGTCTTCCTGTCTTGTTTTTTTATTTCTTTTTTTTTTTTAACATTTTATTTATCTTTGAGAGACAGAGCATGAGCAGGGGAGGGGCAGAGAAAGACAGAGAATTCGAAGAAGGCTCCAGGCTCTAGCACAGAGCCAGATGCAGGGCTTGTGAACTGTGTGATCATGACCTGAGCCAAAGTCAGAGACTCAACTAAATGAGCCACCCAGGTGCCCCTGCCTGTCTTGTTTTTGATGAATCATAAAAGGATCCATATCAAAAAAAGGAAAAGTCGTTTCACATGCAAAATATTTCACAAAAAATGAAACTAAGACATAAGATATCACATATATTTGTATCAGCTCACAGAAACCTGTTATTTCCATGTAATAAGACATTTCATAAGCTACCCATGAAGTCTGTTTCTTAATATTATAGCCACTACACACACACACACACACACACACACGCACGCACACACACATGTACACACACACAGCGAGTTGGGGGAGAGACAAAGACTGACTTGGCTTAGCAAATATCACTAATAGCCAGTATTGTTGAAAATTCATCTTTATTGCTTTATGTATAAAAATAAATTTAAGTATATATTTAATATGCATCTAATGTAACAATAAATTTGTTATAAAAATAATCATTAGAATGCAGATGGTAAGATTTGTTTCTAAATAAAGTCGGCAAAAATTACTAAAAATGGTTTATTAGGTTCTTTTTTAAATAAAGGAAAATGATAAGCCTCAGTGTGTGTAGGATATGTCTGCATCATGCAGGTTTACTTGGAGCATAAGAATGCATACTGCTTCAGTAATTCGGATGAGAAGAAAGAAGTTACGATATTTTAACTTGTAATAAAAATCCATCAAATATGCTTTTCAAAAAATATTATTGTGTGAATGTCTTAAATGGCTATCATTTCTAGGAATCTTCTTTAGCTATCTCTGCCCTCAAGAAAATCAAATAAATTACACTAGACCAAGCATTAATTGGTTGCCAAGATTCATTTTGGTAAAAATCATTCTGGAGTTATAGATGTTCATAAAAAGACTAATTGCAAAGTGGTTTAAATTATTGTTATTATGATTTAATTGTTCAAAACAATTTTCCTTTAGGAGTATTTTTTCCAAGTCATTTATTTCACTTTACCAAATGACCTTTTAAGAAGTTCTGTAATCAGCATACTTTGTCAAGCCAAAATAGGAAATATGCAGAAATACTCTGGACTGTTTGCTCTCTTTTCTTCTCTGTCTCTTTCTTTCTTTAGGAAAGCCATGAATTTTATTATTAAAGTAATTCAAAAAGATAGGCACCTATAAAATTAAAAACAAAAGCTCAACCTTAATGCCATTAGGCTCATTAATTTTATGTGAAAAATAGAAACAGTATGTTAAAGTAGTATGCTGAATATTTAATATGAAAAATAATGTGAAATGGCTTAAACATATTAGATGTAATATTAATATATAATATAATATAAATATAAAATTAAAATATAAAATGCAATACCTAAATATATGATGTGAATATATTTATCTTGTAACACTTTGTATTTAAAGTCTTCTTTATAGGGAGTCTTTGAAAGGCCCCAAATATTTTCCTTTCCACAGCGTATAATTTAGCAACATGTCCTTTCTGTGCACTGACTGATATCAAAGTGGTTCAATAATCAAAATATATACAGAAAAAGAAATTCAACTCAGTATATTTGCATCTGCTTAATGTGAAAAATTTTATTGTCATCTGAGTTCCCAAAATAAAGAGGAGGATTGGAGACTGACAGTCTAGCTTGTGGCCCTTTTTCTATCCACACATTGAGCACAGGGTCCATGGGGTAAATATGAAGATGTGGGCCAGCTGACCTTCCCATCTTATGAAGAACCTGAGTAAATAATAAAGCTAGGAAACAGGATGGAGTTCATCTACAGATGATCAAACTCAATATTTTTTCATAGTTAAAAGCTGGGTGTATTTAAAATAGAATTTACTCTTGGGGCGCCTGGGTGGCTCAGTTGGTTGAGCATCGGACTTCGGCTCAGGTCATGATCTCACGGTCTGTGAGTTCGAGCGCCGCATCGGGCTCTGTGCTGACAGCTCAGAGCCTGGAGCCTGCTTCAGATTCTGTGTCTCTCTCTCTCTCTGCCCCTCCCCTGTTCATGCTCTGTCTCTCTCTGTCTCAAAATTAAATAAACGTTTAAAAAAATTTTTATAAAATAGAATGTACTCTTGATAATAGTTTGAGATTTCATCTATATAATATTAATCAGTAAAAACACAGGTTTATCAGATTCTCTTTTAAATCTAGCATTTATCTCTGGTCTTCAAATGGTATAAGAAGGTGGTGACCAGTGTCACGTATGCACAAAAGGTGTCTTCTACCAAAAAAGAAAAAAGAAAGAAAGAAAGAAAGAGAAATCAGCAGATGTAGTATGCATTAACTGTTCTTTAAAACTTTGTGGCCATGGTAGGAATATGGAGGAAAAACAGAAGGTGAAAATGTATGCAGATGAAAGGATCTTGTTATGGACTGAATTGTGCTCCTTCCCCCAAATTCATATGTTGAAGCCCTAACTTCCAATGTGACTATATTTGGATATAAGACATTTAGGGAATAATTAAGGTTAACAAAAGTCAAATGGGTGGGGTCCTATTCTAACACCGATGGTGGCCTTATAAGAACACAAAGAGACACCAGAGTTCTCTCTTTCTGCTAGTGCACAGAGGAATTCCATAGGAAGACACCATGAGAAGGTGGCCAACTGCAAGCCAAGAAAAGAAGTCTCATTAGAAACCAACCCTAACAACACCTTCACCTTGGACATTTAGCCTTCAGAACTGTGAGAAAATTAGTGTTTTGTTGTTTAAGCCACCCAGCCTGTGGCATTCTGTTATGGCAGCCCAGAAAGACAATGCCAGTTTAAAAAGTGCTTCCATTTGTTAGCTAATGGAAGGTGAATGAAAAGAAAAAGGAGACACAGGACAGGGGCAACAACTGATTGAACAAGTCCCAGAGGAGACTAAAGATGATGGAGTCTTGAACACAGAACACAGTTCACAGAACACAGATGACTTTCATTGAATAAATCAATTGCTCTAGAACATTTTAGACAGAATTTAGAGAACTTAACAAGCATTCTGACTTAGTAGGTGCAGTATTTTCAAAAATGCTTCAAAACAGTACCCTTTCCCTTTTATCTCAGAAGAAATAGCTCCTACTCCAGAACCAAACCTTCCACTTGTGCTTAGGATTTCAAAACTTCCCACCCCCTGAAGACATCTTAGACTTTCTCTTCATTACATTCCTGGCCAGGCCTCTCCTTGAGGTCTCTCCCCACCAACAACCACACCCATATACCCTATGCCCAGGCTTGAATTTTCTAGCCTCTTGTGACTTACAAACCCCTTTCATAATGATCTTGCAAATCATCTCCTTTAAATTTCTCCATGGTATAAAATGAGTAAATTTTAAGTTAAATTTTTTTTAAATTTTACATCAGTGTATTATTAAAAATTATATCACAAAATTCATTTAAAATACTCTCCTATAATATTAAATCTGTGTATAAAAATGTTTAGCTTTTTCCATTTATTATATGACATAGTACTGTTTGATTTGCTTTAATTATGTAAAAAAAAAAAAAAAAAGATGGTTTAGTAACAAATCCCAAAATGATACTGTATGCAATTTGGAGACTGATGTATATTAAAATGTAGATTAAAATTTAATTACGTGTTACATCATCAGGATTTGACTACTTTAGTAGCTGATGTTTAGAATCCCTATATTTTGCAGTTTAAAAATCAACTGGTTCATTTATATAATTGTTAAGTTCTAATGATGATATGAAAGGAGTTTTCAGGCTGTTATTTGCAAGCACTTTCCAAATAACGTATCTTTATTAGATGAAAAGCCAAACTAGATATGATAACTACTCTATTTTTTTCTCTTTTTATGTTTTTTTTAAGCATTTGAGGCATCTTGAAGAGCTTCTTCAGAATTTTGATATATGACTTAGGTGGATTAGGTGAAAATCACATAGAGGCAAACATGCAGAAATATTATCATGTGCTTTTCAATAATTTCTATTCTGACATCAACATTCCTTACTTTATGCCTTAAACCCAGAGGCCCCTTTGTCAGCTCCAAGACGAAATTGAACAAATTGCTTAAAAATTATATGATGATTAAAACCAGTGGTATTCAGTCTAGTGACAACCTTGTTATTTCCATCTCCACTTTCTACCATGCTTGCCTATCTGGTGTGTATAGGGACTCTGGCATCCTGCTGCTATTACTTACTAGGGCACAAATCCCTTGGAAAATCTTGGGGAATCTCTGGGTGTCCACAGATCACAGATCAGAACACATTGCTTTAGCCCCTTGCTCTCAAACTTGAGTGAGCATCAGAATCAAATGAAGGAACTGTTAAAGCACAAACTGCTGGGCCCCAGAAAATCCAAATTTTCTGATTCAGTAAATCTGGAGAGGTGCAACAATTTGCATCTCTAGTGAGTTCTCAGATGATGCTGAAGCTGCCAGGTCCAGAAGCAGGCAGGAAGAAGCACTGCTCCACCATTGCAGACTGTTTAAAGTGTTCCCATTTGTATCCAGGGTCCAGGTCTCAGCTTTTTCCCTTCCTGGAATGCCACTCCCCCAGCTCTTCCCATCCTCTGAGTTCTACCTGTGGAAACTCCACCCCCACCTGTCCTTCAAGGCAAATTTACTACACTTCCTCTAGCCAGCTTTCTATTCTGCCCAGAGTTCCCCATGTTCTCCCCTGTGAGACAGCCAGGTGGATGCTTGCCCAGCATGCACACATTGAGCACAGACTACGGGCTAGGCTGCAAGGAAAATGTCCAGGATACAAAGATGTGTAAGCTGCAGATCTTCCCTTTAAGGAGACCTCATTTATGGATCTCACTCTTGTTGGCTGAGTTGAAAACGCCTGGATTGTGACAACTATGTCTTATTAATCTCTATATCCCCTAAAGAGCCTCATGCACATTTAGGCATTTAATAAGGTTACTTCTAATTTTAATTGACTCATGAAAAATATTATTTACTTATTCAACAAATACTTATTGGATGTGCCATGATGGATGAGGAAGACCTAATCCCAGCCCTTATAATAATAATGACACATGATGGTTTATTGAGTGCTTATTATGTGTCAGACACTGTACTGAGTGCTTTATATTTATCAACTCATTTAAACCTCAAAACAAGTCTATATGATGAGTACTGTAATTACTTTGACTTTACATTGAGGAAGTCTAGGTAATCTGCTCAAGGTCACACAGCTAGGAAGAAAAGGAACCAGGATTTAGGGCCCAGGCAATCTGGCCCTAGAGTTTGCCATTTACCATGACAGTACAGCTGATGAAACCTATTTTATTTAGTAAGGGAGGAGGGCAGTAATGCTGAATGAATTACACACAATCCTAATATGTACTATGAAATGAGAAGTACAAGATGTTGTAATACTAGATGATGTAGGGGCAAACTTGGTCTTTGGGGATGGTCAGGAAAAGCTTTCTTGAAAAAATAATTTCAAGCTAAAATACAAAGTGCAAACAGGAGTAAAGAAAGCAAAAGAGAAAGAGGGTAAAGTGGTGTTACAAGTCAAAGAAAAGGTATGTGCTTAGTTTGAAAGGGGTGAAATATGTTTAAGGAACTGAATGCTGGGGCGCCTGGGTGGTTCAGTCAGTTGGGTGTCAGCTCAGGTGGTGATCTCAGGGTTCCTGAGTTCAAGCCCCGCATCCACCTCTGTGCTGACAGCTTGGAGCCTGGAACCTGCTTCAGATTCTGTGACTCCCTCTCTCTCTGCCCCTCCCCCATTCACACTCTCTCTGTCTCTCCAAAATAAATAAAACGTTAAAAATTTTTTTTTAATTAAAAAATTTTTAAAAAGGAACTGAATGCTTATGTCTGAAAAGATGCAGCTGAAAAACACTGGAAGCAGATCAGTCAGATTTAGGCATCCTGTTGGGGATTCTGAAAATCATCCTAAGAACAATGGGAAGCCACTGAAGTTGTCTATGTAAGACAGTTGTATGATTGGATGTACACAGATTGGAAAAGAACAAGTACAAATATGGACACTGGCTGGTAGGCTACTTCTATAGACTAAGCAAGAGAGGAAGATGGCTTATATTATGGTGTTGGCAGTGGAAAAATTGAGAAATGAATGGATTTTAGCAAGACTGAGAGAGAAGATAAAACTTATTGCTAACTGAATGGGAGGGCTGAGGGAGAAGTGCCAAAAAGGACTCTGATTTCTGTCATGCAGAGGGAGGTGACAGAGAGTGACTGAAGGGTGACTTTTAAATTGAAACCAGAGTGATAAAGAAGAACCAGAAATGTAGGGATCTAGACGAGGAAATTGCAGGCAGAGGTGAAAGTAAGTTCCAAAGCCCTGATGTGGGAATGAGCTTGATGTGTGTGGGATGGCAGTGTGACTGGGGCACAGTGGGAGAAGCAGGGTGTGGAGGAGAGCAAAAAAGAAGACTAGACCTGAGTCATCACAGCCTTGAGAGTGAAGGCAGAGAATTTAGAATTATTCTAAGTGAAATGGGAGCCACAGAAGAGTTGCCACATAATGGAGACATACATGCACATGTTTAAAAATTGTTTTAGCGGGGTGCCCGAGTGGTGCAGCTGGTTAAGGATCTGACTCTTGTTCTCGGCTCAGGTCATGATTTTGTGGTTCATGAGTTTGAGCCCAGCATCTAGGTCTGTGCTGCTGGTGCAGAGCCTGCTTGGGATTCTGTCTCTCCTTCTCTCTGCCCCTCCTCCATTTGTTCTCTCTCTCTCTCTCTCTCTCTCTCAATCTTAAAATAAATAAATAAACATAAAAAATTGTTTTAGCTGCTTTTGTAGAGAATTGTTTATAGCGAAGTCAGAGTATACATAGAAAGACTTGCAAGAAGCTACTATAATAGATCAGGTGAGAGATACTGGAAGCTTTAACTGGGGAAATGATTATACTTAACATTTAAAAGATCATGGGTGTTAGATTTTGGCCTAGACAACTTATGAATGGTGGTATTTACTACTTACTAATGTGGTGCATGCTGGGGAAGAACTTCTCAGGTGGACAAATATCAAGGGTTCTGTTTCCAATGTGTAGTTTAAGATGCCCAGCAGACTTCCCAGTGGAGTTACACTGACAATCAGGTATGTGGGTCCAGGGCTCAAGACGAGAGCTACTAAGAGTACATTTGGAGCTTTGCTTGAAGCCATGGGACTGAATAAGATCACTGAGTGAAACATGGAAAGGGAAGGGACAAACCCTGAGCTCTGGGACACCTCAAATATGGGCCACCTGGATCGTTAGGATGAAACTAAAGAAGTGACCACCACGTATGGCCACCTGCACATCATTGTGACCTTGACCAGGGCGATGTCAGTGGTATGGTGGCAGCGATAGCCTCACGGAATTCCAGTGAGGAGACAAATCAGAGGGAATGACACTGACTACTTGTGTCTTAAGTTGTGTTGTGATGAAACCCAGGGGAGTGGCGGGGGGCTGGAGAGGGTGTGGGAAATACTATAGCATATCTGGGTGCAGGGGAGAATGACTTTGAATAAAGGAGTGGCAGGGAGTGGGTAGCGAGAGAGAGAGAGAAAGAATAACCATAGGACTTAGTCCTTGAGAAGGCCAAAGGGGGTGACAGAAGTAGAGGAGATGGCTTTAGACAGCAACAGGGATAGCTCATCAACTGAAATAAGAGAGAAGGAATACTATATGGGTGCAGATAGTTAGGTTGGTACAGATAGGTTAGATAGATACAGATAGCAGTTAAGTTGTTAGATAACGTGGAGGGAAGATGAATTAATTCAGTTTCACTCTCTGCTTATATTTTTCAATGAAGTATGAGTTGAGGTCATCAGCTGAGCAAGATGGGAAATTGAATACAGATATTAAAAGCAAATAAAAAGTGACATAGTCAGAGAAGCAAGTGGAAAAAGAAACTACCAGAGAAATAAAGCAGGGTTGTACAACAATGTCCAGTACAGATTGTGGTTATGAATATAAGTGAGACCGGTCAGCACAGTTATGTGATCTTTTCCCCCAACATTGTTCAGCTGTTTTGGTGAAGCGTGGATGCATGGAAAGATGGATAATTGGTTGAAGCAAGGGTGTACATATGCCAAGCAGGTGCAATGAAAGAAGAGAGGGACAACAAAATGAAGGAAGTGGTTGTAATTATGGGCTGTGCAAATAAAGGTAGGTGAGGAGGGAAGGAAGAGAGGCACTAGATTTGAGATCTTGATAACATTTAAGAATCTCCGGTATAAGGTACCAGAGCATGTAATAGGGTAGCAAGGATAGGCTGTGGTGTCTCAAAAGAATTATGTTTAAAACCAAGCTAGTTTCTCTTGCATTATAGGTCATAATCACTTATTCAAAGCTAATCTGGCCAGATGCATTCACTATTCAGAATTTTTCAAATTTCCCAAAACATAGTGCATATGTGTCATATTCCAATGGGAAACAGGGGCACTCTCCAATCAAACACATTAATATTTCTGTAGCAAAACCACGAATTTTCATGTGAAGTAGGATAAAGACTATTAATACCCTTGGAACAAATCAGATCAGGTCATCTTGCCAGATGAGTTGTCAGAACTGGTGGGATGTGGCCTCCAAATGAGTGGCAAATAAATAAATAATCAAATAAACAAAGGTGTCAGAGCTATTTGATTGGGGATTTCAGATAAGAGATTGTGAATACAACAACCTCTGTGCCCCCAAGTCATTTGATTTTTAATTTTCTCTCGTTTTCTTTTTCTCCAAGAAATTTCATATACTTCCCAATTAACACAGCCATAATGCTCAAACAATAGCCATAATTTTAAAGGTCACACATGTTTACAATTGCTCACCTAGAGGAATAAAGTTTTACACCAACCCATGAAAAACTTAACCTCCTGTAAAAATATGTGAACAAATGTAGACTTGCTTCCGTAGGGAAGGGAAGCAGGGGGCAATTATCCCAGAGTGTGCCAGCTCTGGAATTGCTCTGGGGTCAGCTCCATCCTCTGGTTTACATTCGTGGGGAGCATCCACCCAACAGCTGTGTTTCAATCATCTATAGAGATACTGTCTCCCACCCACTACCCTAAGTTAGTGAATTGTAATAAAAAGCACAGAATTGAATGTGCTGCGAAATATACATTATGTTCCATTGTGTAACTGTGTAATTACTGTACTATACATGCTGGGCCAGAGAATGACTGAAAACTGAAGAATTAACCAAAGTTATGGCTAATCCTGGGCCAGATCCAGCAGGAAGATGAAAGGGAAAGTCCTGATATTTTGCCAAGGCCAGGGCTGTAGATAACTGAGCGACACATGGGGTAATCGAAAGAATTAATTGACTGAAAGTTCAGATTAGAAGGTTGTTGAGTGTGGCAAGCTTTGTCCAGAATGGTCTCTTGGGATGTGGTGTTAAAACAAACAAAGAAAACCACATAGGATATTAATATTATTTTAATAATCAATAAAAATCTACATAACCTTAAGTTTTAATAATCTTTCTCTGTATCAAGCAATGTTTCCATTCCACCATTTAGCAATGTTTCATCATGTTGTTGCAAGTATCAACCTTCTTCCTTGTTTCTTTTGTAATTTACTGAGGTAAATCTGTTTTCTTTTAGGATAATCTTTCTAGCCCAACATTCCTAAGCAGACAGAGTTTGCAAGAGTGGTCCATTAAGAATTTCATCTTTCCAAAAGCTTAAGAAAACCATACATTTAATTAGGATAAGGCTAAGAAGCTAATTAACCTTGCAAGTATATTCCTGAGAAAGTACATTCCAAGTGGGAGAAAGAGTGAATGAAAGTAGAAAGGTAGAGAGATGTAGATGCCCAGGGAGTTCATTCCAGCAGGACAGAGAGTGTAGGTAGAATTAAGGAAATTGAAGAGCAGAAATGAATGTCACCATCCAGTTTTGAGTCTCTTAAATGCTAGCCTGACAAATTGGAATTTATTTAGTTTGTTTGCAAAGACAACACGAAGGTTTTTGAATAAGACAATGGCATTATCATATTTATATAGCTTTTTTCCGTAGAACTCAAACCACTTCACGTTCTTCTGAGTCATTAAATATGTCTGTGGCTTTAGGGTAACATCAAGTTAATTTGAGTCCTTGTCCTAGTTTTTACTGACTTCCAAGACCTGGAATCTATAAATTAAAGTCTGCCAGTGACTCAAACTCTCTGAACTTCATTTTACTTCTATGTAAGTGGGGATAATAATACTAATTTTATAAAGTCCCTGTGAGGATCAAATGAGAGAATATGTAAACCACATTGTGGAGTATATGGTACAAAGTCAATGCTCATTATAAGTCAGTTCTCCTCCCAGGCCTTCCATGTCTTCTAATAATTAGAATGATAACATCAGAAAGAAAATATCCCTCCTGTAAGCCTTTTCATTTTCTCTTTATTCAATTTGAGAGACTTTTATATGGCAACTTGCTAGATCCTAGGACACCAAGATGAATAAAATAAGGCTCTTTTTCTCAAGAATTCCACAGGCTAGTGAAGGGAGCAGAAACCACATCAATAACCAGAACACCAAGTAAGGAGAATTAACAAAACACTGGAGGCTTAGAGGATGGGAGCTAATCCTTGCCAGTGGATCTGAGATTTCACAGGAGAGCTGATAGTTTAGCTAGGCTTTCAAGAATGAGGAGGTAGACATGTGAGCAAATCACAGAGGCATAGAGGGTGAGTTCCTAAAACAAGAAGGCCAATAGGTTGGACTAACCCAGTATGAATCCGGAAGGAATATGAGAACAGGTTATTAAGGAATGTATTTATCCTACTGTGAGTATGAGTTTCATCCTACATAGAAGCAGAAACCACAAAAAGCGTTCAAGCTGATTTGATATTTTAGGCAGTGGTGCAATAGGATATACTGGAACACCAGAGCAGGACCACCTCCAAGATCCACAGAGACCTTCATGTTTCCAGCATTGGTATCACGATGGAAACTGTAACCAAGATGAAGGGTCCAAGGAGAAGAAAAGTAGGGAGAAGTGGGTTGAGGAGTGAGATGAAATTATTTGGGAGCCCTTAGACTTGCATTGGCTGTGGCACAACCAGATTAAATCTGCTTTGAAGTTCAGTAAAGAGATCATGATGGATTCAAGGAATCACAGGTTATAGGTAAGGGCTGAAGCCTCGCATGTGACCAGGTTCAACCATGAAAATATGGAGTGTGAAGGAAAGAGGGCTAAGGGTGAAATGAATGATGGGGATCACAGGGTAAAACATGGTGTGAAGAAAAGAAAGGATTGGTAACAATAACACAGGGGCACCTAGCAGGCTTGAGCTATACAGCATGCAACTTTTAATCCCGAGGTTGTGAGTTCAAACTGTATGTTGGGTATAGATATTACTTAAAAAAATAAAAAATAAAATAAGTAATACAAGTGGAAAAAAAACAGAAAAAGAATGTCTATGAAGTCAATGGAGAAAGCCAGAAAAGACCAACTGTGTTGTTGTTTTTTTCTAATGTTTTTATTTGTTTTTGAGGCAGAGAGAGAGAGCATGAGCAGGGGAGGGGCAGAGAGAGAGGGAGACACAGAATCCGAAGCAGGCTCCAGGCTCTGCGCTGTCGGCACAGAGCCCGACGCTGGGCTTGAACTCACCGACCATGAGATAATGACTTGAGCTGAAGCCAGAGGCTTAACTGACTGAGCCACCCAGGGGCCCCAGACCAACTGCATTTTATGCAGAAAGAAGGTCAAAACATGTTTAGAGTGAAAATACATATATAGGTCTTTTTCCTTTATTCCTTTATTTATGTATAAATAAATATAATAAAATATAATATAGAATAAAAATAAATATATATAATATAAATTTAATACATAAAACATATCTTTTATCGCCATTTAACAAACAAGATGAAATGCTTACCTGATTTTTTCCATGTATTATGTAATGGCTCCAAGTAGAAAACATTTCCTGAAGAGAATATCATTTTTTCTCATTCTTAGATGATCTAGATGGCATCATTCAGTCTTTTGTGTCCACACTCATTATAATACAATCAATCCTATATAATGACACAAGATACATTTTCCTGAGACTACCAATCTGCTACTTTCCTATTCAAAGAACTTTGAGTTACTCCTAATTGCTTACAGGATAAAGAATAAATCTTTTCCTTTGTCATTAATGACCCTTCGTATGCAAGCAACAACTTCCTGTCCTGTTACTCTATTACATGAATCTTCTCTCTCTGGTTTATTCATTGTCCTCAAACAAATCTTATGCATTTATGCTTCTAATAGTTTTTTAATACCTGATATAATTCCCTTTATCCGACCCTTAGAAACAAAACGAAATGCTGCTATGTAATTCCTGAGCATCCTGGAAGGCTTATCTCAAGTATCATTCCCACTAAAGTCCACTCTGCTTTCTAGACCTTTGATAGTTTTCATTTGGTACTTATCAGGCCAGAGATGAGAGAATCTGAGCAGGGCCCCTGAAAGACTGTGTGACCTTTGGAAATATCTCCAGCCCTCGGTTTTCTCATCTGTAAAATGAGATAATTTTTAAGATTCTCAAGCTCCAAAATCATTTTGTTAGAGTGGGCAGTAGGTTCTAACAGGATACTAGAGGCCAGCAAAGAGGAAGACATGGGGCAACACTCCACAAGAGTTGGATCAAACCAGACAGCCCAAGATGGTGGATGCCATGACAGGAACCACCCCCCAACCCCGACCAAATTAGGAAGAAAAAGCAGGAAACACTGCTTCCCACCCCAAGAGATGAATATTCCATCCCCTAGCTAACAACTATCAATACAAGATAGAAACCCAACCCCCAGGGCATGCAGCACCTGTGCAGTGCTCTATCTCTGTCTCTCTCTCCCACTCTCATATCTCCAGAGTGTACTTTTTGCTTTCATTTTCATAAACTTTCTTGCTTGTGTTGCTCATCCCCTGTGTTGTACGTCTGTCCTCGAATTCTTTCTTGAGACAAGACCAAGAACCATCTGCACCTCCTTCAGGATGGGCTAGGTCTAGGCCCTAGGGTTCAGGGTCTCCCCAGTTCACCCAGCAACAATTTGATCCTATATGTTATAGTGCGTGTCTAGCTAAAGAGATAGGCACAGAACAAAACAGAACAGAATAAAACAAACCATGATACTAGGCACACACATGCGGATGTGCACGCACAGACACACACAGACACACACAATATTCCAGCAAGGAATGAAATTGAATATCTTCTAATGAAATGAATGTACTAATACTGATGAAGGAGCATGAGGTAGGCGGAGGGGCGAAACACAAGCTAGCACACACCCCCTCCCAAGGTGGGATTTGTGTGATATTCCTTGGACACTCCCGGCTGCCCAAAAACAAGACAGGACAAAAAAATAAATTGTTAAACTGATAGGAGTCTCCACCAGCTTACCAGAAAAAAGCAATCCCATCAACAGCCTAAAGTCCAGGAACTGCCTACTGTCTTAATGTTAATGTTTTGCTGGAGGGAAAAACAACCTTAGCTTGACAATAGCTAGGCCTCCGATTGTCTGTGAGCCTTTACCATATGACAATCCCTTTAGGAACTTCCTCTTTACTTTATCTCCCCCACTCTATAAAATGGTCACCCCTGACACTTACAGCGACGCTCTTCCTGCCCATGGGTACTGTCCCCATGCTTCAATAAAATTACCTTTTTGCAGCAGAGACGTCTTTAAGAATTTTTTCTTGGCCTCCATCTCCGGACGGCCCCTCCCCCCCACCATCACCTCAAAATTTCATCAATACTAAGACTTTGCCAATGAACTTGAGTTTGGAAAAGAACATATATATGGAATAGAATGACAGTAACACAGGAATCAATTCAAGCACCTCACAAAATTGGAAGCTAAAAGTGTAGAACAAACTTAAGCTTTTAAAAAACGTTGTCAATAAAATGAACTTAGGGTCCCTATTTTCTGACTTTGATGACCTCCTGGGATTCATTTCATGTTCCCCTCTCATGCACACTGTCCCATTTTGACATACAATATCCTCTCAAATCTCTCTGAGTATATTAGTCATAGTTTCCATATTTTTTTAAGTTCTTTTTTTCCTCCCTGAATTTTCTCTCTTTCTTATCTATCTATTTTTGTTTTCTGGTGTTTTGCTTTCACACTGCAGGATTTTCTCAAATGCTTTGTGATCCATGGTTGGCCCTTCAGACTTAAGATGAGGGAGCAAAACAGTTGTTTATATATCTGCTTTTCTTACTGAACAGTAAGTCCTTTGACCAGAAGGATTATGTTTTGTTTACCTTTTTTTTCTTAAACACTTTTGCAAACTTGACATGCAATATTAAAATTATAGTATTTAGAACACAGGAACTGACCCACTCTTTTCTATCCATACCATATTTGGAGTAAGAGTACCATTAACAACCAATAAGGAAGACTGAATCAGTTATGAAACTTCATTCTGTAATCAAAAGTTGAATAGTTATATCATTGATCACACAAATGGAGAGGTCACCTGGAAAAGAACAGGCAGAAGGAAGTAAGGAAAAATGGGACATTAAAGGCAAGTCAGATATCTGAATGACTAGACATGACTGTTGTACAAATACCATTACTATGATAGGCACTCTCCCTATATCAGGCACTATCCTGAAAATTAAACATCTAACTCTTGCAGTCCTATGAGGTAGGTATTATTTTTTGCCCCATTTTACAGATGTGAGATCAAAAGGCAAAAATACTAAGTACTTTGCCCAAGGCAACACTGTTCATAATTGGCAAAGCTGAAATTTGTACCTAGGCTATTCCTAGAATAGTCATTTAATCTCTATAGACCTAATTATCATACATTAAGGGCTTTAGAATTTGGAAGTGAATGGAATTTATTAGAATTTAGAATTTCAATCAGAAATTCAATTCAATTAGAATTTCCCAGTGATGAACTAATAGAATCAAATGTCAGGGACATCAAGAGGGCATGTTTGCAATGGTCAAGAAGTTAAGTCTTCAAGATCTACTCTAAATCCAAGAGTCTCTGATGGCAGTTTTATGTGCATATATGTAGTCATCCTTTCCAAGTAAAATGTAAGATTCTTGGAGGTATGAATAATGTCTTAACCTTTTCCGTGTTCTATGTTCTCTCCATACTGTTCTGTATGCATAGTAAGCAACAACTATTTGTTGTTTAATTTTGAAATACTTTCCACTGACTAGCCTTTTAGAACAGGGTCGATTATCTCTTCTCTGTGATGTTTAGCATGAAGGCAACAGAACAGATTGATGACTTCTAAAGCTCCCTTCCAGAGCTATGATTTGGTAGGGGACAAAAATAGACAGGAAAAAGCACCAACATCCTTATGTCCCTCTGTGGCACAGTTGGAGAGTGCTATGCCAGGGTTTCTGATTTTAAAGGTTGTTTTAAAAAAGAGAGAGAGAGAAAGAGAGAAAGATAAAATGAAGTTCTGAGCAAGTCTCAAAATGGCTTATTGATCATGTCACGCAGGTCTTCTAAACACCATCCTGAGTATATACAAAATATCAAATACGTGTTGGGAAAAGGAGCTAGCCTTTCTGATGGCCTCAAGGATATGTCAGATATAGCAGCAAGTTATCTAAATATTTCAAGACTACAACATTGAAGACAAGACAAGAGGAGCAATCACAAAGATTTTGCAAAACAATTGTCAGCAATAAGAACATATCTGACAAGTTTGGGGGTAATACTTCTTAAATATCTCTCTAGGTTGTTTAAATCCATTTGAAATCATCATTTTGTCTCCAAACAATGACAATTTGATATTACAAGTAGAACATTACAGTAATTTTGAAGCAAATGTTACTGGGTCACTTTGTAACTGACACTACATTTAAATACATTATATTATTTTTTTAAAAGCTGAATGAAAGTGCAAAAAATATTACTGAGTTAAGAAAGTGAGAGTATAGGATAATAATAATGATACTTTAAACCTAGTCTTGAAATTTTTAGACAGCATACATAACTATTTTCATCCAATAGCAAAAGCATACAGACATAAAGATTTGAACAAAGAGAATTAGATGTTCTTGTGTTGAGAGAGAACTGAAGAGCAGACCTCAAAAGTCTTTGAAAGCATCAAATGATCCTATAATAGTGAGATATGGTTGCTTATAAAGTTATAATTATATCCACATTGACTAAAACAGCTCCTAACCTCCAAAAAAGCCATTTACAGAGAAGATAGAAATTCTACTTACCTGTGGCCCCACCCTCCCAAACCACAAAGCCTCACTGATGGCAGCTGTTCCCTCTCACCCTCATCTTCAACTGCATGTCTTTGGCTGATCAGGCTCTTCCTTCAGGAATATGAGTACTATCAGGACCTCAACCAAGGCACTTCTTTAGAGCCCCACTATCCAGAAAATTTCCCCTCACAATCCTAGGAGTAGAACCCAGCTGCCAAAGCCTGGCTTTTTTGAGCTTTTCCCTATTATTACCCTATTGACTTAGTGTCCTTGCCCTTCTTAAAAATAACCAGGTCTAGGATCATAAGAAGCCTCACAGCTCATGGCTACCAATAATGAAAGTTCAGCTATGGGTGAGTTTACAATGTCTTAGTGAACTGGCCTGTTGCCTATCTTGTAAAACCTTGTCTCTGTGGGGAACCATGTACAACCCTAACCAACTAATTTTGAAACAGATATCTAGAGCATAACCCATGCCTAGGCTAGGGACCACCCATAATAATAATCACCCCCAAATAAGCAGCAGGAGCTAAAACTACAAATTGAAAATATTCCACCAGGGAAAGAAGAGGAACTAAGACATTGGGAATGCATATTTAATAGTTGTAGCTATAGAAAAAGAAAATAAATTAATACCCAAAAACAAAAGCAAATTAAGAAGGCTTTTTAGGTGAAACTACTAGCTAATAATGCTGTCATGGGAACTCTGATAAAATGCTTACATTGCAGTCTGACAGATCCCAGAATCCTCTGATGGTCTAGGAAATCAAGTTATTGAAAACAGTGTCTTTTGTATTTAGAATGTCTTCTCTGCTTTGGAGTAAAAAAAATGTGTCCACACTGGATGTTAAAAATAACCAAAAGGAAAAGAAAGGAAACAAGCAAACAAACAAAAATCACTCTCTTTTTTTTCTTCTTTTCCAATGGAAGCACTAGAAGGAACAGTAAAATAACAAGGCCATGGTATCAATCTGTCAGAATTAAAAGGGACATAGTAAAGGTCACAATTGCGTAGAGTGCACGAACTCAACACCAAGAAGATTTGGAAGTCATTTGACTTTGACTTAATACCGTAAAAGTGTTTGTGCTTAATTATGGAAGCCCTTGGGGACTCGTCCCTTTCCCCTTTGAAGGTGGGGAGTCACCAGTAATGGAAATTACCTGGTTGTGAGATTAAGAAAGACAATGTGCTGGACACCAACGAGGGGCCAACATGGTTCTGACAAATTACAACCAAGCCTCTCTTTTAGGGCAGCAGGATATCACTCTGGGGGATTTTTCCATCAACCAAAGTACACCTACCTGGATCTTTGTAGATGTGACCTTCAATTAAGGCAATGATTTCCTCATTACCCATTTTCCACAGGCTTATTTTACAGAGAAACTCCCAGGGAGCATGAAATAGGAAAACTCAGAAGGAACAACAAAAGGGATTTTAAAATCAGGATAGTCATTACAGCCTCAGGGGAAAAGGAAGAATGTTTTGGGAGCCTTTATAAAACTTTTATTTTATTTATATTGTTTTCCAAGGACAGCTTTTACTAAGGGATGTGGTTGTTAAAATCACAGCAAAGGTACGCTTTGTCAGATAGATGAAGAAGCTCTACTCTGACCTCCTCATGCTTTGGGCCAGCAAGACACTGAGGAATATTTTTATCTTAGCCACAAAAACAAACCTATCTTCTGGACTTAATAACATGGGGAATATTTGCTAGAGCCAACCACAGCTTAATCAGTATGAGCTCATCTAATACCCCTATGAAGAACCAAAAATTGCCCCAGAAAATGCTCCTGTGTCAAAAGCATGGTACTGGGTAGGTAGAGCTTTCAATCTCACGAGCAAGTCTGCAACTGAGGTCCAGATTAATCTGAAAAATACTCTGAAACATAATGTGCCCTTGATATGGAAGCTAGAGGTAACATAAAAGGAGACCCACAAACCAAATGTGTTATTTTTTGTCTTCAACTTGACCTAGCACTGGCAAGTCTCCATTATTGCTCCCTGAAGGGAAGTGGGAATGAAAGAGCAGAAACCCAGCTTGGTGCATATCCCGCTTCCATTGACAAGGGTACCCAGAAAGGCAGAGCATGTCCATTAGCACAACAGCACATGGTCAGAGAAACATAAAGAGGAACAGCCTTGCTTTAACCTGTACTTTCTCAATAAACCTTTTCTTAAATTTTTAATCTAGTTAACTCACAAAGATCCTTTATGAAATAAGTACTCCTGTTCCCAGCTGAATAGGAATGCTGACTTGCCCTATACTTATGAGAAATCAGGCAAAGAAGAGTTTTGGTGAGGGGTGTTTTGTGGTTTCTTTATTTTGCTTTCTCTTATGGTTTTCGTCACTCCCTGCCATTCCTCCAATAGTACTATTTTTTTTTTATTTTATTTTATTTTATTTTATTTTATTTTATTTTATTTTATTTTATTTTATTTTAATTTCTTACTGACAGTATATACAGATGGACACAGGACACAGTCTTCAAGTCCACTGCAAAGCTTCATGGTCCATGTTAGGAAAACAATTCAGAAAGAAAATACACTGGGAAGGTTTTAAATATCACATGAGCAAAGGAGCCAGTGTGAGAGACTCCCTGAGATGTCCTGGAATAGCACCCATACATTCAAGGTCTTACAGAATATTGGAGAATGAGACACCCACTCTAATGTTTAAAAAAAAAAACTGCTCTCAAATAGTAAAATTATCATCCAATTTTGCCACTGATAAGGCCTTGAAAGATTACTGAATCCAATGCCTGTGTTTTACAGATGAAAACCCTGGCAGCCCAGCAGGATGAAGCGATGTGTTCAGTACTGCACAGAGTTGTGGTAAAATGGTAGCCTGGACCCTCTGGGTCTGGACTCTCAGCACAGTGCTCTGAAATTAAGTTGTACTTTCCTGTTATATGCTTTCATAGGTAAGCATCTCTCTGACATTGTTCACATCCTTATTTAAGCATGTATCTTAAAAAATTTTTAGGGACAGCTGGTGGCTCAGCCAGTTAAGTTTCTGACTCTTGATTTCAGCTCAGGTCATGATTTCACAGTTAATGAGATCGAGCCCCAAGTGGGGGCTCTGTGCTGACAACAGGAACCTGCTTGGGATTCTCTCTCCCTCTTTCTCTTCTCCACGCCCCCCAACCCCTCTCTCTCTCAAAATATACATTAAAAAATACTATTTTTAAAGAGTAACATTATGTAAAAAAAAAAAGTCTGGTACTATAAATGTGTGTGGGCCTGTTCCAAATATGTCTCAATATAGTCAAGTAGTTCTTTTGTTCCATGAGGCTTAACATACCTCAAGAAAACGTACCACATAAGACCTGCATTAGAACATATTGTTCCGAGTTCTTTTTAGGATGTGATTACTGTTTATTGCGAACTTCACACCAGAGTCTACCAATCATGTCACCCTAAAAACTGTTTATTTGTTGAAGAAAACAAATTATTTTATAAGTGATTCTTAGGCTGTGTCTTCACAGCAATCTCCCCAAAGTAGATATGTTTTTATTTCCCCCTTGAAGGCAACTTAACATTTTGGAACCCCAGTGGTGGTACTCTGACACCATTGTGCACAGATTCCTTATTCATATCCTTATGAAGGTATCCTGAAAATTTCCTGGCCTCTAAGAGCTTACTAACTTGGATTACATAGCCCCTGAAATTTCACCATTCTGTGGGTCTTGTGCTCTTACAGTGAGTGCTATATTTTTTTTAAAGGCCTTTGTGAAGGAGCAGGGAGAAGAGAAATAAAATGCAGGAGAGTCACTGAAAAGAAGGTGGAGTTAAAAAGGAACTCCTTGGGGCGCCTGGATGGCGCAGTCGGTTGAGCGTCCGACTTCAGCCAGGTCACGATCTCGCGGTCCGTGAGTTCGAGCCCCGCGTCAGGCTCTGGGCTGATGGCTCGGAGCCTGGAGCCTGTTTCCGATTCTGTGTCTCCCTCTCTCTCTGCCCCTCCCCCGTTCATGCTCTGTCTCTCTCTGTCCCAAAAATAAATAAAAAACGTTGAAAAAATTTTAAAAAAAAAGGAACTCCTTCACCTGCTTTATCATTTTACTGACAGCTAACCTTAAATGAAGTTTGAAATAAAAACTATAGATGCATGCTATGTCACAGTTGGATATTTGGATAAAAATCTAAAAACAAAGGAAAGCAAAACAAACACACACTGTCATCCACCATAATAAAAATGAAGAACTGAAAGTTTGGTAACTGGTCACTCCCAAACAACAAAGAGACTGGTCTGCTGAATAGTGGACACTTGTGGCTTCTGGTGACCTGGCATTCCTTCCTACTTCTTCCAGGAAACTAGAGACCCTCTTTTTCTTTTGGAGACTGCCTCTCTGCACTCTGTCTATCATGCGCCCTCATGCCCACAGCTCTGGTTGGGCAAGTGACCTGGGATGACGAACAAGAGGAATCCATCTCCCTTGACAACTGTCTGCTCCAGGGATGGGCACATAAACCAAGGAGATCCATCTGGATTTTATGGAAGGTAAGTACATATTTTGGGAAAGAAAGCCTACCTCTGAACCCTTTCTCTACTAACACAATCTACAAAGAAGGAAGCTTTAAGTATGGACTTGCTATTACCCTTGACACTGCCTGGAGAGTGCCCGTTGGAGAATGAAGCCAGCTCAGATGAAAACACACATATCCTGCTGATTGGCACCAATTGAACCTTTGGCCTAGCTATGCCTGAGGCTAGGTCCACATCTTGATTTCCCAATTAGGACCATTAAATCACTTTTTTGTTTAAGCTAAAACGGACTGACAAGTGACAACCTTGATTACCCCTCATCAACCTGGAATTTAGGAGATGCTTCCTTTTATACCTGCCAGGAAAGTTGCTGTCTTATATCTACATAATAAAAGATATTCACCTGACATGATCAGAGCTAATAGGAACTACACAGATATCAAGAGTTGATCTGTTTCCTACAGTAGCACCTGTTTAAAAACCCAAGGCAGACCATTTCAAACCAAGGTCCAAAGAATCTTAAAAATCAATGAGACAAGAGTTTGCTTAGGCAGGCAACATTAAATTTGAGTATGTTTGAGTAAATCTGAGAATGAGTTAAATTTGACTACATCCAGTCCGTGTCTCAATATAATTCCAAAGTCTGAGATATCACAAAGGAATTTTAAAATCCAATGGAGAAATATGCCTTTGAATGCCAGACTAGAGACAATAGCACAGTGTGAATTTAAGATGCCATTTGACCTCATAAAACACAAGCTAGTGGATATTTTATGAATTTTCTAAAGAATAAACCAATTGTGTTAAACTTATTTTATAGTTTTACTTCTATCTTCCTTAAGATACAAAGGAACATCAGTTGGTAAAGATAAATTCAGAACATCAATTTCCCACAGTTTATTCCATCATAGAATTGCTGCATAATCTTGCCAGATTTGAATTCTCCATGTATCTTGGTTCTTCAACCTGTGGCATAAGAGGGAGAAATGATCTCTTTAGAGGCTGGTGAGACCCAGGTCCACTTTGAACTCTGAATGCAAATTGTAAGTAGTAAAGTTCTCATGGATGCTTGCTTTTTGTTTCTTTCTTTCTTTTTCTTTTTTTTTTTTTTTTGCTTTTCATTTCAAAATGCAAGCCCATATATTTTGTTTTATCACCTATCGCTTAACAATTTTGCTGTCTCAACTTTTACATTTCTATTATTTTTAATTTCTACAACTAAAAGTTACACCAACAAAATTGAGAAGAGAAAGTGCAGGAGTGTCTCTTACTAAATATTTTCCCTTCCTGTCTACATTGCTATTTATTGTCCCTGCTGAAGTGTTTATAGCATTTGTGCAGGAGGAGAATGTGCCTGCAAAAGGTAACTTGTTGAATGACTAGTCTGAGGAACTTTTACAGTACAAAGTTTCCCCAAAGGCTTCCCTTGTTCTGCATGCCTTCCTCAGGTCATACAAACTTTTATGTGGCATTAGGACAAGTCCATCAAAGCAATGAATTTTGTAGCTGAAAATCAACCAGCAAGTATATGTTACCTCTTATATAGGAGAAAAGGTGCTTTGACAATCTATTGGTTTAACATAATAAACTGAAGGAAGAGGGCTTGTTGAAAATGATGCCCACTGACAATAGTCTATCAAATACATTTGACTGAACTATCAAGGCAGGAAATTGTATAACAACTCAAAGTAAGCAAAACAATCACCTATGTATCTATGGAAAGTGTGTGCAATATTGTTGTTGAATCTTGACTTTCCAAAGTTGAAGAAACAGTTTATTTCACATGGGATATCCAAACAAGCAAGTCTGTGGATGGCTTCTATAGGGTGTAAGTGAACATTTAAAATTCTTCTTTGGCCATCTCCAGAAGGATAAAAGACAAAGAAGAGATTGGGTGGGAGTGGAAGACATTGCAAAGAGTTATTTGGAGTGACACTTTCCTGTACATTAGTAGACACATTCATTAATTTGTTATAAATAATAGTTAGAAAAATTCCCTTTTATTAAGGCATTATTAAACACCTACTTTGAGTCACTAAAACTGAAATAATACCATGAATATTTGATTACTAGGTCAGTAGGGGTTAAGCAAGCTTTTATGTTTCATGGAAGCCAATTTTTCTAGGAAAAGTGTCCCTAGTTCAAATTTTCAACCTACAAAATTATCAAAACAACAGGAACAGCTTCTCTGGTCAGTCTGTTCTTCATTCCAATTATGCTCATCTCCAGAGACTTTCAATACCTCTCTCTCTCCCTCTTATCGCATGGGACAGGAGAAAATGGAAGACACTGGAGAGAAACTGTCCCCTACCAGGACAGCAAACCTCCATGCAATTACATCCACCAGCTCCTCTTTCCTCACATGGCTATGACAGAGAGGCTGTGCCTTATTTTCAATATCTTTCCCAATACTAGATTCTACCCATTGGCGTTCAAGAGTGTTCGAGAGCACCCATCTTGAAAGCAAACAAGAAAGAGAAAAAATCAACCTCCCTCCACACTTCTTCTTCCAGGGCTATTTTCTGTCTCCCCCACCTTCAGTAGAAACTTGCAAACAGAATTATCTTTGCTCATTGTCGCTATTTCCTTACCTTCCACTCATTCACTAGCCTCCTCCACGCTGGCCTCTAGCCCTGTCCCTCCATCACTCCACTGGAAAGACTATTGTCAAAGTCACTGTCAGTAGTGATTGGCCACTACATCCAATTGCATTTCAGTCCTCATCCAACTAGGACTCTCAACAGTATTTCAACTTGCTTGTCTAGCATTTCCTGTTTGAAATCTCCCTTCTACTTGACTTTTATGACAATATACTCTCCTGGTTTTCCTTCTACTTCTCCAGCTGCTCGTTCTCCAGACCTTTTGTTGAATCACCCTGACAATCCAGTCTTTAAATGTTCCTCAGCATTCTGTCTTGCTCTCCTTTTCCAATTCCCTTAGTAATTTAATCCATTCCTTCCACTTCAATTACTAAATTCTTATAATTACTGGATTGTAATATCACAATCTATTGCTACATACCAAAGACTACGAATGTATATCTCCAATCCAAACCACTCCTCTGTATTCCTACCTCATTTGATTGTCTCAAAGACACTAAACACTAAACCTGGATCAGATCAAACTCATGATCTTCTTTCCACACTAGTCTTTCTTCCAGTGTCTTTTGCCTGTTTGAAGACTATCACCACCAATTATGAAAGCCATAACCTTAGGGGTTGTCCTTGACCACACCCTCTTCTTCATTAGCATAGCCATTTCACCATCTGTCCTGTTATTACACCTTCTAAATACACCAGAAATACATCTTTTTCCAACCTCCACTGCTATGATCTTTGTTCATGTTCATATTCAGATTCTACCATAGTTACTTCCTAACTGGTCTCTTGGCTTCTTCCCTTATTCTACTCTTAACCTATTCCCCACATAGCAGCTGGAATCATCTGATATGAACACAAAACAAAATTAAATTCTGCTAACATAAATTCTACAATTCTTAACTGTGGGTTTGTTTTGTTTTGTTGTTTTTGTTGTTGTTTTGATTTTTGTTTTCAACTTTTAAATTAGTTTTTACTAGTTTTTTTTTTCAAAATTCCTTAAAATTTTAGTTCTCTGTATAAAACTATGATTAAATGTTAAGAGAGAACTACTTCCCTGTTTGATTGCTCAAATTATATTTTATACATTGTCCTACTTAAAAACAATCCCTTGGAAATTTTGAATATGTTCTCCGTAATGTTTTTATTGGTCTGATGAGTGTTTCTATTGGTTATTATTACCTTAATTTTCCTAATTAAAAAGTAATTCAATAAAGGCAGAACAATCTAAGAATATTCTTTTAGACAAATAATACATAATTTTCAAATTCTAGCCCTGACCTCTAACACCAAAAACTGTTTTAAATCCGATAACATGCTTCCAATTTTAGCATTGTCTTCCTGCATCTTGTTATTGCATGTACTGTATTATAACTTTGTCTTAAAACTTTAGATGGTAGCATTTTCTCCAACATGTGAAGAATTTTTAAAGTAATTTTTTATTTACTTAAATTTTTTTTAACATTTATTTTGAGAGACAGAGACATAGAATGAGCAGGGGAGGGGCAGAGAGAGAGGGAAACACAGAATCTGAAGCAGGCTCCAGGCTCTGAGTTGTCAGCACAGAGCCTGACACGGGGCTCAAACCCATGAACCATGAGATCAGGACCTGAGCCTAAATTGGATACTTAACTGACTGAGCCACCCAGGTGCCCCTTAAAGTAATTTTTAAAAGGCCAAAACTGAAAGATAAGAAAGTAAAGGTTCATTTGTTTATTTTCTTCCTTCCTCTGCCAATCCAAATTAATGACATACCTGTGGATGAGGTCCAAAAGACACCTCCTGAATAGCAGAGTCCTTTGACAGAAGTGTCATTTGTAATATAATTTTAAAAAATAGTAGTAGGGACTCCTGGCTGGCTCAGTAGGAAGAGTATGCAACTCTTGATCTCAGGGTTGTAAGTTCGAGCCCCACCTTGGGTGTAGAGATTACTAAAAATAAATAAATAAACCTAAAATAAAATAAAATAATAGTAAATTAATTTAAATTTAAATTTCTAATCTTTCCCCAGTTTCACTTCTTCCATCCTTACATTTCAAATGTAGGTTAGCTCCTGCTAAAAATATGTTGTTTTATTGCTTTTCTGAAATATGTGGGCTTGGTGCTTTAAAAAACTTGCCTAGACTTGATATAGTTTTGAAATACCAACCTCAATCTCCATATTGCATCAACCTGGAATACTTTGAGGAAGTTTGTGGCTCAAATGGCCCTCCCGGAGCAATGGATCTCATCTTATTTCTGATAAATTGATGAGAGCTTGATGAAAAGAACCAAACATTTACCACCCAGTCTATTCTTAATGGCGGGCAAAGATTCCAGCCCTGCTAGGGAGGTCTGAGTCCCTTATTCCTCTGCAGTTCCAGTGTGGGAGTCTATGGGCCTCGGTGTTGCCCACCCAGGGCCTCCGCCTGGCATTCTGGAAGTATGCTCCATGAATCTTCCCTTCACTGAAACTGGGTCCTATCTAGTCTGGGGATTTGTGATGTCAGGAAGAGCAATGTGTTCGTGGGATCAAAATAAAATCAACCTAGGAACACTGCCAAATTCTTCCTCTGTCTATCACTTATTCTCATATAAAGGTCGGTCTGTCTCCCTTGCTGGAGAATTGCGGAAATCTAAAACTGACCCTCTTCAGCACTTAAGCGGAATCTAACAGCAGAGGAAAGAGGTTGTTAGCAAGGACAATTTGCTCTGTACCAACCCACTAGCTGGCAATTATCAATCAGTGTGGTAGGGCTCCATTCCCCAGTACTGTGTAGAAACTAAGAAGTCTAGAAAAGCCTCAGATCAGGTAAGCCCAGAAAAATCAGAGGCAGAACTTAAATTTGATATTTCCCCCCAGCACTTAGTGCAAGTCTTATTAGTTGCTTGGAGAAAGCCTGGCTAAAGTGTTCACCGGTGAGCAAGAGAGAAGACAGGAGTTTTTTTGTTTTTTTGTTTTTGTTTTTGTTTTTTTCCTGCGTGTTGACACGCTGGAGGAGCCCTTCCTCCGGGAAAGGAGGAAGGGAGCCAGAGGGGGCGGCGAGGTTGCAGAGTGGGGGTAGTCCCTCTCTGAGCGTCTGATCTGGTGGCTTTATTTGTTAGCGCGGTGGGTCCAGGCTGGGAACTGCACACTCAGCAGGGAAAGGGGAAGAGAGATTGGCGGCAGTTTTATAAAAACAATACAGCTCAAGTCTCCCGCGTGTGCCCCCTCGCTCACCCCGCGGAGGCACAGTCCGGTCAGAAACGGCTCCCTGGAGCGAGTGCGGCCTCCTAGTTCCCAGTAGGAAGAAGGCGGGTGTTTGCGACTGGAGGACGCCCTGACCGCTGCACGCCCCTCCCCATTCCCCTTCTCTGTCAAACCGCCAGGTTCTGAGAGGCGCCTTTCTCTCCGAGCCCGGGACGGAGGTCGCTCGGGGTCACCCCAAATCTGATGATGCCGCTCGCCCTGCGCAGCTGGGGCTTGGGACTGGCGGGGGTGCGCTGGAGGCAGAGAGGACACGGGGAGGAGGCGACGTGCGCCTGTCGTAGCCAAGCGCCGGGGCTTTCCTCCGCAGCGCCTGCTCCCCCGGGTCTGCGCTGGGCGCGGCTGGCGCCCTGGTCTCGCCTCCCTCCCGCCCTCCCGCCGGCCGCCTGGGCCCCCGGACGCCGGGCTGCCCACCGCCCCGCCACTGTCCCTTCCGCTCAACCCGGGCATTTGACTCCCGGCCTCGTAGCGCCACCTCCCCACCCAGCGCCTCCCGGGGGTCCGAGAGCCAAGACTCGGGAAACTGATGAGGGGAAGGAGGCGCCCTGAGGCCGGGTCTCCAGCTTGGAGGCGGGGGCTTCCCGCACGCCCGCAGCGGGAAGGAAAGCTGGACCCGGAGAGAGCGCGCGGTGAATGCCGGCGCCACGGCTGCACCTCCGCCCGGCCACTAGCCCGCCGGCACCCCGAGGGGCGCGCGCCATCGCGCGTTGCCGGGGCCGCGCGCCTCGGGCTGCCCTCCTCCCGTCCCGCCCCTAGTTCTTCCGCCAAAACCCTTGACCAGAGTCTCCTGGCCAACATTCTTAAATCTCTTTTGCCAGCTCTTTGCGCCAGGTAGGAATAAAGCTCTGCTTTCAGGGTGTGTGAAGAACGCCTATTCCCAGAAGGTGTAGTGACCTTTTCACCTCCCGCACGAACTCCTTGGGAGGGGGGTCCGAGGGCATTTACCCTCTCAAGGGCCTGATCGGTGGCCGAAACGTTTGTTCCCTATTCTTGCTATCCATATCCTCAGAGGCCTTATGCAGCAGTTCCGGGAAAGCCTTTGGGGATGGAACTGGGGGGCATCCAGTCCACAGTGAGGACGCGCCGCCACGGGAGGTGGGGGTGGACAGGAGCTGGAGGACTGGCATGACAATTGCCTGTGGCCTGGGGCGGGCACCGTGCGAGCCCTGCCAAGAGCCCTCCTACCCCGCTACCGTTCTCCCTCCCAGCAGAGGCACAGAAACGGGGGCCCCTGGACCCCTAATTGCCAACCCCCGGGAACACCTGGGCTCCAGAGAGACAAGAGTCTGGGCGGGGTCGGGCGACGGCTGCCCCCTAGCTGAAGGCGCACCACTTCCCACCCTCCCGCGTTCCCTCTGTCCCGCAGGAGAGGGCCCCAGATCTCAGTTAACAATGGAGCCCCCGGTGCGCGGCGGGCACCCGGGCACCACTGGCGCCCGGCAGCGCGCCCTGCTGCGGGACAGGGAGGCCGTGTGCGGCTGCAGCACAGCCTCGCCCGCTCGAGTGGTCTGATTCGGATTTACGTGGCAGCGACACTGTCAACCCTTGCCTGGCTCTGTGGTGCGTCTCCCACTCCAGCCTAGCTTTCCCCGGTCTCCCTCGTCCTGGCCCGGAGCGCCAGGGGAGCCCTGCTCCTCCTCGCCCCAGGCCTCGGGCCGGCACAGCGGGAGTGACCCGGCAGGCCCAGCGCTCCTCGCCGCCGCGGGTCGGGGATTTGAAGTTGCTCGAAGCTGCAGCCAGCTCCCGGGCGCGCCGCACTCCTCCGCGGCCGGATCCCGGGGATCCTCCACCAGCTGCCGGGCTCTCCCCCGGGGGTCCTGAGCGAGCGCGCAGAGGTAGGCTAGCCTGACCCAGTCAGTCGCTGGCACCGACCTCGATGCTTTCTTTCCAAACACACACACACACACACACACACACACACACACACACACACACACAGACGCCCTGGGCGCAGACCCCCCAACGCCTCCCTTCCCGTGGATATCCTTCAGGGCCTCCGGGAGAGACCGACAGACGGACGGGGAAAGCACACGGAGGGAAACTTGTTCCTTCCAGTCTCCTGTCAGGCAATTACTGGCGAGCCTGTGCCGGCAGAGGGGAGGGAGGAAGCGAGGGAAGGGCTCCAGAAGGGGAGGGGGAGGACGAAGGAGGTGGGGGAGGCGGGGGTGCAGTTGGTGAAACTCCTCTGTCTCCCGCTCATCTTTTCATTGCGTGCTCCTCTCCTTCGCGCAGACACCCCAGACCTCCCCTGGGCGCCAGCTCCTCGGCTCCAACGGGTCCAGAAACAAGCCGGATTTTTTTTTTTTTTTTTTTTTTTTTCTGGAAATTGGCTTTGGTGTGTTTCCCTACCTCCCTCCTCCCCCGTCTAGCCCCCCCTCCCTTTTTTTTTTTTTTTTTTTTTTTTTTTTTTTTTTTTTTTGAGACATGGCCCGGGCAGTGGCTCCTGGAAGAGGAACAAGTGTGGGAAAAGAGAGAGGAAACCGGAGCTAAATGACAGGATGCAGACGACTTGAGACACAAAAAGAGAAGCATTTCTCTCGGATCAAGGCATTGCATCGCTGCTCTCCTTTCTCCAAGACGGACTGAGGATTTTACGGCTCTAGGCGGAGTTGAAGCTCTTCAGATTGTTTAGATTCCCCGCTTTGCTCTATTTTCCCCGCACGTTCTGGTTCTCCCGCGTCTGCCTGGGGATCCGGCGAAGGGAGAATGGAGAGGGGGCTGCCGCTCCTCTGCGCCGCGCTCGCCGTCGCCTTCGCCCCGGCCAGCGCTTTTCGAAACGGTAAGTGACAGGCGGAGGCGCGTGTGACAGCGCGGCGCCCGGGCTCCCCCGCTGCCCGCGTCCGGCCGGGACTTGGGCTTCCCGCTCCAGCCACGGGACTCACGCGGAACTGCCGGGATGCACCGGGAATAGCCACCTCCTGGGCGGAGGAAACTTTTGTCCAGGAGGAGAAATAAAAAAATAAGAACGGTCGGTTCTGGGCAGGAAGATTTCAAGTCCTCCGCCTCCCTCCCGAAGTTGGTTGTTTGGTTATGGGGGTTTTCCTACCTCTGTTACAAGGCAAAGCTGCCTACCTTCCCAGATCAGCACACCAATTATCTTAATAATGTTTCCTCCCAAAGGCAATTAGATGAGACTCCCTTTCAAAAATCTGATGGCTGTTGAAAGTTAATGAACACTTTGCCGGGAGAACTTCCTGGTTGTTTTGCAGCTCTTTGAAACCATCTCCTCTGGTGGGTGCCTGCAAGAGATAGCGGCTTGCTGGACCTCCCTCCTCTGTCTTTACATATCGCCCCTCATCTGTCTGAAGTATGAATGAAAGTTACATAGTGTCAATAAAGGAATCTGATATATACAGTGTAAGACACCGGGATATCTGAAAATCCCTAACCTAGCTACAGCTTCCACTTAGCTTCTAACACCACTCACTGCTAAGTAAATGAAAGAGTGCTGGGATATAAACAGTATTCTGTAAACTAAATAATATATTTTAAAATGTGATCTGGTTATAGGCATGTTTAACTTACACTTTAAAGTAGGTGAAGGCAAGGATATGGAATTATCTTTACAGTAATTCTTCAGCAATTATTATTAACTATTTATCAAATATTTACTTTTGTCTGGCTTAGGTTTCAATCAAAGTAATTAGGAAAAAAAAAGAACACCCACTACTTACTGTGGTATATTGTTTTAATAAGAGGCCACAAGTGGAGGGGTTCATACCAAGAGGAATTTAAATCACGTCTTTATGATAGGAGTTAATCTCTCTAATATGCTTTTTGGAGGTTTTGTGTTTGAAGCAATAGATTTCCCCCAACAGCCACCAAGCAGTGTTCTAAAAGAAAAGCTTAGAGGTGACACACACACACACACACACACACACACACACACACACACACCTGTAAATATGGAGTTCAGTTTATTAATGAACCTGAGTTAGTGGCATCTTTCTATTATCTGGCTGGCAAGGGATGAAAAACATTCTCCTCCAATTGAAAGAGGTCAAGTGGTTAGACTTTAGAAATTACAGTAACCCAACCTCTGCCCTCTACAACTCCCGAGATTAAGTCCTTAGTAGGGATATTCACAGGATGGATTCGTAGCCTAATGCAAATAGCTTCCAGACTTTAGATTGTGAAGTCCATGGAGATATATATATATATATATATATATATATATATATATGGTATATTTTTAAATTTTCTTAGCAGAAATCTGGGGAATGCTGAGAACCTGAGCTCCAGTCTGTGAGCTTGCCTGGTTAAAGCCATGTTGCTATGCGTTCAGTGACCAGAGCCAGTAAATGCCTCTGTAACACAGCAGACCTCTTAAAGCCATGTCCACCTCCACCAAGTACCAGTGTCTGCTAAATTAATTCATTAACCTTATTTAGGTCTAATGGTCCAGAGTCATTAGAAATTGCTCTTTCTTAATCAACTGTTAGAGAGATTTAACAGAGCCAGGGAGTCTAGCAGTCCACATTATCTTATTACACTGTCACTTTCTCAGAAGTCACAGATTAAAGAGCTCTGGTGTGGTACCGAGTCTACCTAAATGTCTTCTGAAGTGACTCTGTGGAGTGACTAGAAACAGTGCTGTTTTATTTCACTCCTCTTACGGATGCCAGACACTGCCATGATGTTTGTATAGAGCTGGATGAGACTTAATGAGATGGGGTCACTTTCCAAGTTTTCTACACATTTGAAATAATGGAAAAGCCTCAGTAGAATCACATAACAGAGTCCAACATGATCATTAGTTGAGATCCTGAACTCTAGTTGCAACATTTCTTCTTGGCAAGCCTTAAGCTTTTAAAAGCCAAGGCAAAGGAAACCAGTAGAAGGGTACCCCCCAGTCTAAGAAACAGGGTCAGAAACATCTAGCAATTGAGAAAAACAATGTGATTTATATTGTCTTCTTTTTAATTTATGGGAAATGATTTCTGTAATGCATGTAGCTTTATGCATTTTTGATGTGCACTTCATCTTTCATTTCCATTTGACCTGGTTTTCCTGTAATAAAATTCTGTAGATTTATAAATTCATGCTGAGAGCAAAGAATGCCATTCTCTTTCCACAGGGAATCTATTAGATGCAATATTAAAATCTATATATACCATTACTGAAAATTTGTGATTGATAGGCTTATATATTTCACTGCTTTCATACCTATTCCTCTTACATAGTTTATGCACCAAATTTTTATTGCTTAAAATTAAGCATCAATAAATGTGGCAGCATTTCAGGCTGAGACTCTCCAGCATGAAATCCATCATAAAAAGTGACAATGAGAATCTATGCTGAACAATAAAGCAGCCCAGTGACTGGTTTATTTGGCTCTCAGTGAATCACTTCAGCATTTGGTTTTTGTTTTTGTTTTTTAAATGAGGGCTCAAAACTAGTTAGCTCACCTTTCGCAGAATGTGAGACTATGGCTTACCATACCCGGACCTCATGTGTGGTAGGATTTTTTTTTCAACATATAGGGAATTAGAATTAATGCTGGGTGGCTATTTATTTTTCTTTCTGCCCAGTAGCTTTGATCTAGTCTCTAGGACTGAACAACTTTACTTGGAGCGGTAGAGCAGAATTATTTCTGCTTCACCAAATACACTTTGTTCTCTGTTGATCTGGATCTCCAGAGCAGAGATAACTCAAAATCACTTAGATTTATGGGCAGATAAAACAACAACACAAAAGGTTTGGCTTTAAGCCAATCGAAATCTTGGATGACAATCCCCACTGATCAATGACATAGACCAGGCTTATCATCAAAAAGCCACACAAGGGGTCGAATCACTTCTTTTAGTCACCTTCCACTCAGAACTTGCTACTTAATGCGATTACACTTCTTGGGGGATAATTAAGTCTAGTAGAAGCTCCCTGGGGACCATGTTAACATCCATTGAGAGGATTTAATGTTTTTAACGCTAGAAGACCTTTTTTCTTGGGAAGGAACTTTGTGGGGGTAAGGGTGGAGTCCTGTCAGATGTCAGTCTACTTTTCTCCTGTGCTAACCTTCCTGGGATCAAAGAGTGTTCCTTGGTGGGGGGTTGCTATCAGTGCCACCTGAAGGGCCTGTGGGGACCTCTTGGAGTTCCCCCTACAGAGTTGTGGAATGTTTAATAACCAGTAATGTTTGTATAAAGCTAGAATACCTAAATGGTTGTCAGGGAAAGATGTTATAAAAATGTTATTTTTATTACAGATAAATGTGGTGATACTATAAAAATTGAAAGCCCAGGGTACCTTACATCTCCTGGTTATCCTCATTCTTATCACCCAAGTGAAAAATGTGAATGGCTGATTCAGGCTCCTGACCCATACCAGAGAATTATGATCAACTTCAACCCTCACTTTGATTTGGAGGACAGAGACTGCAAGTAAGTGAGAAAGTATTTGAACAGGGCACCACACCACCATCTAGTGGTCATGGATGCCTAAGGGGGGAAGTCTGTGTGTACAGTATGGGATATAAATGGATCCAGGAGGGATTCTGATCTAGACCAGATCATGTATCAATGGTATGGAAATTAAATTATGTTAAGTAATTTCTGAGTTCCCCAAACTAGCATATTATGTTTAAATGTATAATCTCTCAATTTTTTTTTTCCTGTTAACACTTATGGTTTCAGAACTCTTTTGTTAAGAAATGTATATTTACATTTCTTTCTCTCTTTTTTTTTGTTCCTGGAAAGGGGAAGAACTAGAAACCCAAACTTTCACTTCAGATTTTTTTTTAATATTGTGGGGTACTAACATATATAGCATCAACAGATGATGAGGTTGGGTATTTTTTAACAAATCTGTGACACATTTTGTGATTTAAGGACTGAATCTTATTGAGTTTGACATGACAAAAGCAAAGTGTCATTGAATAAAAATAAGGCATATAGTGTAAGCTGGATGAGGGGTTTTCGTTGTAGATTAATGATTGCAAGTGTCTTATGGAAAATGCAAAAAAAAATGTTAATGCATAATGAATACAATGGGGCTCAAATGTAAATTATTATTTCATCTATCTGCTTTCATCTTGCTAACGCCTTCTACTGTGAAGTAAATAAGCATCAATTTATGCCAGATTTCCTTATTATCAAAATATCCTCACTATAGATACAGTCTAAATTTTATCTCTTCACTTTATATGAATGAGCTAGTGTGTGGGTCTTGCTTTGCACAGTGTAGAAAATGTGTTTTAACATTGCAGGCAGCAGTCTTCTCAGATCCAGGATTTGCTCTTCTCTCTGGACATCCACGAGACCACCTGTCTCTGTCTTGTCCACGTTACCACATTCTGCCACCCTGCATGTGATGTGTTCTCCAGACACTTGAACCTGAGTATCTATCTTTAATGAATGTTTGGACAACGAAATAGTTTTAGCCAAGGAAAACAATCTACTTAAATCTCAGTTCTAAAGTGTTTCTCGGGGACCAATATGTTTTCCCAAGTTTTAAAATGGATCAGTTTGATATAATTTCATACGATGTGAGTAGGCTATGGTTTCCATTGGATATGAACATTATTATGCAGGCACATTCGTTATTAAAAATGTTCTATTTGCAAACACATAGCCTTTTTAGGGAAGAACAGAGTAATATGAAAACGTTCCCACCTGTAGGAAGTCCTTAACGACCTGTTGAGTTGGTGGGGTAAACTAGTGTTTCATGGGCAGGGAAATGAGGTCATCGGACTAATTCAACATTCTGGTACCTAGAGAATTAGCATACATTCATACACTGTTGATCAATTTCCAAATAATCAGCATACACTAGGGTGTAAAAAAAGTATGCTGATTCCAATTTAATCCTTGTTCTGTGCCTCAGGGCATTATATTGACTTCTTAATCTTATATGAAAGTTGCCATTAATAGAGTGTTCCAGTGACTGCTAAGAAACAGGGAGTTTATTGTTGTTGCCAATATTCTGTATGGTGGTTTTACAGCATCAGTCACCTAGAGAAGCTGGATATTTGTTCTCTCTTTCATTTTATTTTGTTTTATTTTTTGCTTTTTGAAAATATTTAAACTGCTATAAGAGATATTTTTAAGAGATGGTAAAACATGTTCAAGTAATAACATTTTTCCAAAGATAAGATGCCATTACATTTTAGTAAACTCATGTCTACTAAATCCTGATCTGAAAATCATGACCACAACTGCATATGATATAATAGCTAAAACATTCAAAATAATCAGTAGTCAGTAGCAATGGTGTGCTGGTAAGGGTTGAACAACTGGTTCTTGGAAGGGGGTGGGTCAAGTCCTCATTTGTAACATTTGCCAATTTCTGTAGTGTAAATATTCCCACCATGGCCAGTTTCAAACTATCTATGTGATGTCACTGTATGCAGACTTGCAAAGAGACGTGCATGAGGGGTTCTTGTGAGCTGGTGCAAGCTGGAGTAGAAGTGTATGAAGGGGAAGCCAGTCAAGTGAGTTAATATGTGTTAAGTGCGTATCACAGTGTCTGGCAGGCAGTAAGTCTGCAATAACTATTTGCTATTTCATAATGGGAGGTGGAGGGTTGTGGAATTGGAAGAGCACTTTTTCAATGTTCTTTCTTAAACATGACAAGAAAAGGGATAATTATAATTTATAGCAAGGGAAAATTTTAGTGATGTCGACAAGGTATTCAAGAAACTGACATGACCAAGAAGATTGTTGCTGTTGTTCTGATAGAGGCGAGACTTTTCAAGGCTACAGAGTGAAGTGGTTTCTTAACTGTAGCGAGTAGGGATTTGTTCTCTGTGAAGGTGCCATCTCCTGGCCAGCCTTGAAAGGCTGATAATGTTTAGCCTGATGAAGTCAACGGAGATGATGGCATAGAAAAATAGCTTTGTGCCCTGTTTTGAAGTGTTGCTACCTGATTGTTTTATCAATAAAAATTCAAAAAATGATATAGGAAGAGCAGCTTAAGACATTGCTGTCACTATATTTTCAGGCTGGTCCATATGTGACTCCTGGTCACTGTTGCACGTTGCAGTTGAGATATAAGTGTAGCACAATTCTGACAATCTTTTGTGAAGGCTGTGAGAATAATCTACAGCTTTAATTTAAAATTAAAATTCCCTACAAAAATGAAAAATACCAATAACCCTTGGGAGAACAAATTCATAGGCAAAAATTTTTTGTTGGATGTGCAAGAGCATAGTTTCTTTGTTTTTTACATTTTAGTGGGTTTGGGGTGGGTTTTTGTTTTTGTTTTTGTTTGTTTGTTTGTTTTTTGGTCATTTATAATAGGCTCCTTCCAAAAACATATTTGAGTTGATACAAAATTAGGTACAATAAACCAAATACAGCGAGCTGGCAAGCTTTTAGTTATCATTCCTGTTAAGATCAAACTGATTGTCTTATTTGAGATATTTAATATCTTCCCCTGTTTCAGCTACATTTTATATCTAAGAGCAGTAAAAAGTCCAATGTCATTGGGTTATTGGCAAGATAAAATAGGGTAGTGGCTATGAAAGCCCTTTGAAAAGTTAAAAAGCTTCCCTCAAAAGAAGTTGCCACTGTTATTATGATACCTTTAACAACTTGGTGATGGTTAGAACATTTAGAAATATGAAACTTAAGCATATGTCAAACTAAATACATAGATCCAGTAATGGGATGATCCACATAAAATATACCTGGCAATTTCTCTTGAAGCTTTCTAATATTTGTACAGTCAACTTCCACCATGTGAAAGTTTAAGAAATCAATTCCCTAGCACATTTGCTTATTGAGGAACATCCTTAAAACCCAGGTAAAATTCTTTTTGTGGAGTGTAGTGATGGGTAAGTAATTAAATAGATTAGCTCTGGTAGGAAAAATATTTACTTATTTAAATTGGTATTGTTTTATTTATAATTAAATTAAAAACTATGTGATATTTTTTAACAATATACTAATGCAGTATCAATTTTTCATGTGAAGAGCTCCAAGACCAACCCAACACATAAGCACTATGAACCTAACCTTACAAAAGGTTTTTAGAATGGATATCAAGGCGTTACTTCCTTAGGGAAAATGGATGTGCAAGTTTGTGCCTGATAATTTTAAAATGCAACAATCTATGCTTCAGGTTGCAGTATGAAAGTCAGGTTTCATTACTAATAAACATAAAGACATACTATTATAACTACCAGAGTTCTTTTATTGAACAATGTATAGTATTGATCAATCAATCAATCAACCAATAGAGCAGTAGAGAATCTGTCTGTGGCTAACATTGCACTAAGACGTTTAGCTAGAATTACCACCTGGTTTTATTGTTATGTTGATAAAAGAGAGGTGGCTAGAGAATATTCTGAAGGAGGAGAAGGTATGGAAGGAATGTACCAGTAAAATCCTCCATACCTGTGAAGTGTCAAAGCATAGTTACAAACAGAAAAGAAAGAAAAAGGCAACCTGCTGAAGTGTTTTTCAGAAAACAGTGTTCATTGTGACCTGTAAATGGTTTTCAGCATTTACATTGAGCTAGTTAGCTCTTACTCAGCTACAGTTTTCTTCGGTGGTAAAGCAGACATCTTGAATCTCATAAAACTTTATATCTGCATAATAAACAAGAATGTCATTGATACAGTAGTTAGAATTTATGGAACTTTTCCGGTTTCCCAGCAATGCAAACTATCAGCATGATAATTTATAATGGGTTGTGACAAATACTGCTGAGCAAAGAGGTGTGTGATTACATTCAGATCAGATGTCCTCATCTAGGGAGCAATAAAAATTTCACAGACTTTGGGTTAAAAACATTAAGAAAATGAATGTGGAGCTCCAGAAAGAGTCTAAAAAGGTGGTAGTATTGGAGGGAGCAAACTCAGTAGTGGTCTTCTTACTGACTGGTTCCTGGCTCCAATGGCTGATTTGTCAGTTGCTGTTTTGCAGGATTTCACCAAGACACAAGCTAACATGGTACAGATGCTTTTTTGTCTATAAGAGATTTGTAATCTGTTCTTTGTGTAACCAAAAGTAGGTTTTTTTTCTAATTCAATGGAATCAAAGGAGATTTCACTCTTGTAACTTCATGTGAAGTTTAGTTATAAGAAAATTCTAACTAAACAGAGATAATACTCAAGTTTGGGCATTTTGTTGGAATAGATCACACACTGTTTCTTTAGTGCCACTTTTAAAATTACCTAAGTTATTACGAACTTAGAAACACTGGTCATTTCATTTATTTTCATAGACTATAAACTCACTGAATGAAAATTAATGTTATGCTAGTTTCTCAGGTCTGATAATTTCCACCAATTTAATTATCCAATGGCCACTTTGTCATTTATTGCCAATTTGGGGAAGTATAAGTTCCATTTTTGGTTTCCCTGAGTGCTATTTTCTGTTTCAGTCTTTTCTTATTTTCCTTTGTTCCACATGGGTTTTTTTTTTCCCCAATTAATTTTGATTTTTTTAAATGCTGCATTAAAATATTATTTATCTTGATTGGTAAGTTTTTCATTTTTTTGTTTTTGAGGTGAGTGCCTTACTCTAGTCCCAGTCTTGCATTTGAGAGCATCACTTACACCCAGACAAAGTCTTTGTTTTATGGAAAACAGTATTTTAAACCAAAATACTTCTCCATTTTCTATATGAAATATAGAAGTATAGGTTCTTTTAATTAAGGTATGATATGTATGTAGAAAATACACACAGTGTGAAGTTTGATAAAATTTTATAAGGTGAGCACATCCATATAACCAATCCAAAGTAAACATTTCCAGCTTCCTATGAAGAAGCCCCTTATGTTCGCTTTCAGTCACTAGCCTTTAGCTTTTTAAGGATGACTACTATCCTAACTTCTGTGATTCCATTTCTATAAATTTCAAAGTCAGACAAAACTAAACTATAGTCTTAGAAGTCTGTATGCACTATCCTTCAATATGATAAAACTCTTTGGAATAGAGATAGAACAATGCATACTATTCCCTTTCTAATAATAATAATAGTAATAATAGTAATAACAATCATACTGAAGTGTACTCTAATATTTTTTAGTAACTCCTGTAGAAATCTCTTGTATTTGTTACATATATTATGCATATGTTAAAATATACACAAAGTTTTCAATCTGGAGCTTGCTTTAGATTCAAGGCAAATGCAGAAAAATCTTCCTTTGCTTTACTTTTCAGTTTTTCATTGTTGATTTTCATCCCAAGTAACTTCCTGACATGGTCAGTGTGAGAGACACCACTCAATTAAAAACTTTTGAGTGGATAAGAATGAACCCTTCTTAGAACAACTGCTGGCCAATGTTGTTGCTACCACCTGCAGCCTCCTTGGTTACTACTCAGGCAGATAATTATCTACTTTCTTCCTTTTGATTTTTTTTTCCATTAGCACTGATTCAATTTGAACAAAACCCCATGTGTTTAATAAAATTAACTTTCTTTATTATTTTTTACTATAAGCAGTCACATTTGATCATAATGAATTTTGAGTATTATAGGGTTGTTTCGCGTTAGGCATTTTGGTAATTTGAAAGAAGAAACCTTTATGAGAAACTAAAAGAGAAGGTTAGTTGAAATCTTATCAAATTGAATCAACATGTGCATGGCATTTCCAACCAGATTTCACTTGGGGAGCAGACACTTAAAAATTGATCCAAATGAGACATATGCCTTCAGCCGGCATGCATATTCTCAGCTCCTTTCTTTCCAGCATAAAACTTGATACTTGCATGCATGCTGACATACTCCGGCAGAAGCACACACACAAACACATATGTGCATGTGTGTGTGTGCTTGTAAAGGAGGCTACAAAATAAACTTAACTAATTGCTGTTGTAGTATTCATCAAGGCTGATCATTAAGCCCAAAGAAGAACAAGAGACAAGATTAGTGTTCAGATCAGGTTCCAAATGCCTCTTAATTGGGTGTTTGTAATCAATCCTGATTGTAGGAGTCAGTGACTTGGCAGAACATAGCACCTCAAAAAAAGATTTTTCCTGCTATTCTGTGGTTGATAGAACTGTGTCTAGTATCTAGGTCAGTTAGGGATGGCATGAGGTCAGGATAACTCTCAGATTGGCTGTGAAGCATGCCAAACACATTATGCTGCTTATGTTTGAAATCACTTAGTCTTTGCAGTTAGCTTAGCAAATGAACTTCATTCATTCAGAACTCTACTAAATTCTGCAGAAGAGCAGAGAGGAAAAATAATCTTTTGGCTTCTGTCCACTCAATTGCCTTGTAACTTGGATTCTTTCCTGATCACACCCAGGTCTATATTGTACACATTTTATATCTTATTCAGTCAACATGTTTTTTTCCCCTTTAATTTAAATAGTTGATAGAGTGTTTAGAAAGTAATGGTCATGGCTGGTTCTTATTGTTGGGTCCTCACTCCATGCCTGCCATGGCACTCACTAAGCACTATGTACGTGCACGGGATGTCACTTAATCTTCCTATCATCCCAATTTTACAGATGGCAGCACTGAGGTTTACAAAAGTTAGACTGAGCCCAAATGCTCAGCTGCTGCACCAAATCTCTTTCCATCTTTGTGACTGATGTGGCTTGTGATGTCCCTTTTGAATGAGAAAATTCTTATGAAGGGTTGCCACCTTATCTTTTATTCAAGTAGCCATTTTCTTCTATGAAACACCTCACACAAAACTTTGAATACAAACCAACTAACTCTGGGGAAGGACTCAGTTTTGGAACTCTCAGTTCAGATTAGGTAAGAACCGCTAAAAATGGTGCACAGAAACTTCACACCAATTGGTGATTTTCCACTCAGTTAAAACTTGCCTTGGGGTTGGGTGGCTTAGTTAGTTGAGTGTCGAGTCTTGATTTTGGCTCAGGTCATGATCCCAGGGTTGTGGGATTGAGCCCCGCATAGGGCTCCACACTCAGTGTGGAGCCTGCTTAAGATTCTCTCTCTCCCCCTTTCCCTCTCCCTGCTCACTCTCTCTCTCTCTCTCTCTGTCTGTCTCTCTCTCTCTCAAAAATAAATAAAAAATAATATAAAACAAAATAAAATAAAATGAAATTAAAGTAAAGTAAAATAACTTGCCTTAACTTGGGGATGAAATCCTGGGGGGGAAATATCTAAATTCTGGTCCCTTTGGTTGGTGGAGTTGGAAAGCACAAAGCACATACAAACACAATATTTATGTAAAGCCTGATAACCAGGCAGCACAAGCGTTAGATTTATGCAATTGGTTCGGGGGACATGTGAGATCCCAGCTGGGTCCAGGGCTTTTTCGCAGGCCCAGAAGGCAGCAGGATGCCTAGTCTTCCAAGCATGGCTCATTTACTTAATCTCAGGCAAATGTCAGGAAAGTTTTGCTCTCTCATGTCTTCCCTGTCTGTAAAGTTTTGATACTTCTCTTTGCCATCATGACTCTGTAAGGGTTAAATGGAGAATGTTTGCTCAGGCACTGGATTCCTATGAGAAACAGAAGAGTGTTTTTTGAGAAGAAACAGATGCTCCAGAGTATTTTGTTTTTATCTGGTCAGATACTTGTATAATCAGCTGGCCAGGTTGGAGGTGATGGCTTGTTGCTTCTGATTGACTGGCATGTCACAGAGAGAGCAGCCAGTCCCAGGCTGAAAGAGGATGCTGAATGTCTCCTTATTCAACTTCTTAAATTTCTTTAGAACAGCCAGAGGTGCCAAAGGCCAGTCAATATATTTGTGATTCCAACTTCTTGCCTGACTCTCCAACCAGCAGATGCTATGAGCAGGGAAGCTATTGTGTGAAATATAAGCAGTCACTGAAATGGCATGGAAAAAAAATTAAATGTGCTCAAAATCTTGTTCTGAGAGAGATAACTTTAAAAAAAAAATTGAAGGCACTAGGGATGCCTGGGTGGCTCAGTCGGTTAAGCATCCAACTTCAGCTCAAGTCATGATCTCCCTGTTTCCTGAGTTCGAGCCCCACACTGGGCTCTGCACTGTCAGTTGTCAGCGCACAGCCTGCTTGGGATTCTCTCTCCCTCTCTCTTTCTCTGCCCTTCCCCACTCATGTGCTCTCTCTCTTTCAAAATAAGTGAACTTAAAAAAAAAATTAAGAGCACTAAATTCCCAAATTTAAAGAAAAAAGAACAGGCTCTTGACCCAAACAAAATAAAGGACACAAAACCCCACAAGCATGGTAGCTTGACTTCATCTCGTTTGGGATGATGATTTTTAGACAGAGCAATCCCTGGCAAATGAGACTGATATTTTACCTTTTATCTCAGTTCATACCTGCCTGTTCATTCTTGAATAGCTTGAGAAAACAGGCGTTTATTTGTAACACAGTTGGTCACAGAAAAAGATGATTAAAATTTTAATTTCTGGATCAATCCACTGTTGAAAAAATTTCAGCCACTAGAAATGACAAATTCTCATTAGTTCGACAATGAGAGTGCATTTGCATCTCTCTCCTACCACCCATCTGTTCAGGTTCTTCATTGTAACAGTACAGGTAAAGGTTGGTCTCCCCATTGGGTAGTGAACTCTTTGGAAGTAGACACTGTGTCTTACTTTCATTTCTACTCTCTACCATCCCCACAGTGCTTTGCACATATAAGTTAGTGGAACTGCACAGCTGACTTTTCTTGAAATTGAAGTCTGGAAAGAAGAGAAGAGAAGAAAACAATGTTGCCCTGAGTAGAGTTCACAGTGGGCAGTCTGGGGGACAGACTAGCAAAAGTCAGTGAAGGGAGAGCAAAGGAGCAATTCTGGTAACTGTCCAAGTGGGTGTTCTCTTGGTCTCAGTGCCAGTTTTTCGAAAAGACATGATGGCAGCCACTCCCCAGACACGGAGGTGCGTTACCGAAATCTGGCCAGGTTCCCCCTCCTCCATCCCCACCTGCCTAGTCAGAGGCATCAGAACTGGAACTTTCTTTGTTTTTTGTTTTGTTTTGTTTTGTTTTGTTTTGTTTGTTTGTTTTAATTTATTGTCAAGTGAGCTAACATACAGTGTAGTCTTGGCTTCAGGAGTAGATTCCGTGATTCATCCCTTACTGATGACACTCAGTGCTCATCCCAACAAGTACCCTTCTCAATGCCCATCACCCATTTTCCCCGCCTTCTCCAACCCCCCACCCCCATCAACCCTCAGTTTCTTCTCTGTATTTAAGAGTCTCTTATGGTTTGCCTCCCTCTCTGTATCTTATCTTTCCTTCCCTTCCCCCTATGGTCTTCTGTTAAGTTTCTCAAAGTCCACATATCAGTGAAATCATATGATATCTGTCTTTCTCTGACTGACTTATTTTGCTTAGCATAACTTTGGAGTCTCAGTTCCCAGCCACACAGGCAAGGCTGGCTGATCAGCTGGGGAGTGATCAAGCAGAAGGTGGGGGGGGGGGGGCAGGGGTTAGCCTCTCATACATGTACAGCCCACTGCTCTTACCCTGTGTATGTTTGAAATGCATTTTAGCCCTGGTTCCACTGGAGCCAAAACATCACCAGAACTGCCCTAGAAGCGTCTTCCCTTCTACAAGCGGTAGCCCGTAATTTCATTTTTCAGTGAAGGTTGTTGACCCCGGGCAGAAGGAAGAGTGAGGTTTTTTTATAGAACTGATTGGATTTTCTTTCTTTCTTTCTTTCTTTCTTTCTTTCTTTCTTTCTTTCTTTCTTTCTTTCTTTCTTTCTTTCTTTCTTTTGAAAAAGTTTTATGTTTTCCTTATCCTTTATTCCATTGCCAATTTTTTTGTCCCTGAGCAACTGTTAGGTTATCTTGGTTCAGTCCGTTAAGACATCCTCCTTTCCCTCCTTAGCGGATCTAGCCTCATATCTGGTGTGTGTTAGTTCATTAACAGGAGCTGGAGATTTCTGATTGTCGGGGGAACATGTTAGCAGCTCCTGTGAAAAGTGTTCTGGTGAGGATCAGGGGCATGGAGTATAATTGCACGTCTGCCCTTCATTTCCATCTGTGAGGCAGGACACAGGGAAGGTGGGCGGGGTCACAATCTGTGAATGGCTGGGTTGTGGCGCTGTGAATACTGTGGTTTTCACAACGTCAACCAGTGCATCTCAGGCAGATGTAACAACATCAGGCTCTGATGGAGCAACACAGCCTAGACATAGCTTCAATTCCTCTTTTTCCTTCTCTTTCTGGAGAAAAAAAAAATTGCTTTCCTTCCTCTACCTATCTCGGTGACACAGTGTTGATGAGATAACGTAGGTGGAAGTAGCTTAGGAATACAAGAGAAATATGTTAAATAAAGCCTAGGTATTACTATAACAGGAAGTGCATCCGCAGGTTTTGTTCCTCAAAATAAGTTCAGACTGTAAACAATAACGTCTGCATCCTTACGAGGAGGCACTTATAAATATTTCAAAAGCACTGCACATGTCTACAATGGAGATAGTATCTCATGCCCAGCATGTATTCAGCAAACAAGAATTTCTGAACGTTCTTATACTAAGTTTGGCTGGATAAGTGGGCTATAATTGCTGTCTTCTAAAACTCTGGATGGGTGGAGTTTCTGGAAAAATCTCATGGAAGATGCTATCTCAATGTCACAGACTTGATAATAAAATTCATGGCTTTAAAAACATAATTTTCTCAAGTTTGCCTGAGGACTTATAAATATATGGTACATTCAGACAGTAAACCAGCCAATACTTTATGTACAGCAGGAGCCAATATCATGGTGGCTGTTACAGGAGGGATGCCAGTCCTTTCCGACCAGTTAACCAAAATTGTGCCAGTCCATTCATGTCCACAAAAGAGGAAATTAGACGGATTTTGTGTTAGAAATTTGTACAGAAAAGCAACTGGGAAAATACATGTCTTTAAATTGATGATTCATTGCATTCCTGTCCCTGTCCCTGCACTTCTGGTGGCCCCGGGTCTTTTAACTTTGCTGTCTCCTTCCCCTATTTCTGGTTGTGAGAGATTTCCCAATCGTGAGGAGATGTCTCGGTGGCTGTGATGAAAAGCACGTTCTCAGGAAGTCCCTTGAGAGAGTGGCAGAGGAGAGATTGCTGTTTTAGCCCCCTCTCCCCACTTCACCCTCATAAATGGCCTTAGATGATACAGTCATATCTGTAGCTTCTCAAATGCACTTTCAATTCTGTTTTCATTTGAAATGCCTTCAGGTGCGTGTGTCCGGGAGCTCCAGCAGAAGTGGTTTGCTTTCCTTCTTGTGGGACCATTGTGGTTCTTCACAGGTCAGATAGATTCTGTAGGACTTTCTTACTCATGAGTAAAAGAAATCCTCCTGGGAACTTGTTACCCTTCACACAAATATTTCATCTCTCTCTCTCCCTTTCCTCTTACTGCCACAAATACTACACTCCACAACTCTACCTTCTCACTTAACTCTTTTCCACATAATTCCTGTCCCCTCCAGTTGATTGAAACCTCTTGTTGAAACGTTACATTCCAATTATTCTTCTAATGCCTCGACCACTAGCCTTGCCTTGGCTCTAATTTCAATCTATGTACAACATTATACACAATTTGCTACTCTCTACACGTCGGGGCTTCCTTCTTTCCTGCATCTCGTCATACTGAACCATCATGGTTTCCTCCCCACCTCTTTTTTTCTGACTTTCTCTTTCTCTTCTAACTAAAAGACAGGCCCTTGCCAAGTTTCTGCCTTTGCCCTGAATGTCTTCTCCCTGAATTGCCTTGTTGATCTTAGTCACTCAGCTCAGATAATACCCAAATTTCTGTCCAGCCCTAGACTTGACCTACGCATTGGACTCAAACTTCCAAATTCATATGGGATGATGTTGACTGCCTGAGTGGTAGACCATTGCTACAAATGAAAAATCCGATTTTGTCCCACCCCTGCATTTTCTTTCTCTTATTGACTCCTTTCTTTCCTGTTTATCCAAACTCGACACTCTGGAATGTCTCCCAATGCCTATTTGTCCCCCAGGTGCAGTCAGTTTAAAGGCCTCTAAATTACAAATCTAGAAGGTCTTTTTTGTTACATTTCTTCTGTAACCACTCAAGCCCTAACACTTTTAACCCCTTCTTGGTGCTATTGCGCTAGCCTTATAAAGGGACTTTCCTTATTCTTCTTTGCTTAGAAACATGGAGCTTCCCATTTCTCCTTGCTTCTGTCTGTACTTCTCAGTCCGTCTTTCACAACATAATTTCCCCCATCCCTCTGGCCTATCTCCTGTGGTTCCCCTATACATCCTAACCAAAATACATTGTAGTTCTTTAGACTTACTCCTGCTTTCCCACCCCACACCTATTCATAAGATGTTTCCTTCAGAAAGGTGGGAAGGGTAAACACCGTTCCCTGTGAAAATGTTACATATCATTCTAGTTGAATCTGAAATGCTGCTTCCTTCATAAAACCATTCACCGAATAAACATGGTTTCTCTTTCTCTGTCCTCCAACACCTTAAAAACTGTATTTATACCTCATTCATGTTCTTTAAAATATTCTACATTGTGTCACAATCATTAATATTCTGCTACTCTTCATTCAACTAGTTCGTGAGTTGCTCAAGAATGGAGGATGACATTGATTTCCACTGCTTGCAGGGCCTTGCGTAGTGTTTCAGCTATTATAGGTGTTTAATTAACATTTCCGAACTGAACTGACCAACTGACACCCAGCGAGTCTTCTCCAGTGTGTCTATCTAGCGTGGAAGAACCAAGCCAGCTTTACAGGGAAAGCTCTAACTTAATCAGACTATTAAAATGCACACTTACACTTCTCATTTACATAGTAAACCCTTCATTTTCACGGGTAGTGGAGTCAAACTTACATTTTCCTTCTAAAAACTGCTAGTTTTAAAAACCTAGATTTCAACAGGTGAATTGCTTTAGCTAAATCTCGAAAAAATATGCAGAGGTAGTGCTTGACTGAAAGCTTTGCTTTCTGTCTTACACTCATCTCCATAACCTGTTTTGGATTTAGAGACATAACATGAATACTATTGTATAGGTATATGTCCTGATTGCTGAGTGTTTTCTGATATCCCCACAACTCTTAAGACCTTGTGTCACTACTCTGAATATTTTGTCCATTGTATATTTATATCTGGGCTCATGTTCAAACCACCTTTATGTAAATTTAACACAAATAATTTAGAGCTTTCGTCCATTCCAGCTGGCAACCTCAGTATATGCACATGTTAACTTCCCAGCAGATCACTGGGGAAGTTGTATAAAGTTAGGTTCTCTATGATAGAAGTCAACAGGGCATACAAACTGTGCAGAATGGTGTAAGTTTGTTAGTCTATATCGCCAGATAAATACCATGCCCCAGGCCTTGGTACAGCCACTTGTAAATACCACTCTGGGGAGGTGTTAGATTGAGCTAGCCCAGGGGTTGCTGCAGTGGGGTGTTTTCTAAAATGGACAGTACAGGGTTTCAGCTACTCCTCTGGTTGACAGCATGGCAGTGTTTCCTAAGTGTTTCTTAAAGTTGTGTGTCACAATGAGCTAGTGTCAACCCAAGGGGAAGACACAAAGAAAATTGTAGGTTCATGGCTACACCTACAATAGCAAGTAACCTCAGCCACCATGGCTCATTTTTAGATTTCTTACTACTTTACACTGAGTTCTCTGGGATAGTTCCAGATGTTTCTGTTATCTGTCTTATCTAGAAACCCACAGCACATCCTCATTCTCCCATGTCCAGGTTGCCTGCAACCAGAGAACAGAATGACTTAGATGACAAACTCTTGCATTTCCATGGGTATAAAAGATTAGCTGGGGCAGAGGTGGGAGTGCTACCTGACCAGGCCCTCATTTTATGCTACTTTGTGCCAGTCTGTGTTGACCATGTTCATCGGTCCCTCGGGAGACTTGCTTAGTTAACAGTGTGCCCTTCATGTATGATGCCTATAGGAACCTATAGTGATCCTGAATTCTAGAAGCGATTCAGCCTTTATGTAGCTGTGGGCTCCAGTATTTCATCTTTCTGGGCTTGCATTTCCTCATCTGTGAAGTGAGAGGATTGGGCTCTGTGCTTTCAGCTGTCTTGCCTCTAATATAACAAGAGTGAATGTGTGCAGGGGAATTCTGCTGCCATAAGAGCATATTCCAAAGATGTCTTTTCTGGCGATTTTTCCTGGCCCTGATCCCTGGGCCTTCCTTTTTCTTTGACAAGACCCCTGCCCCTTTTTCTTTTGTCTGTCTTAGCTGTAAGCTATCCCCACTCAGCCTTTTGTAAAATGGCCCCTCCCATTTCCTTACTCTTTTTTTTTTTTTTTTTTTTTTTTTGCCTCTGAGACACTCTTATGTCAGAGACACTCTTTTATGTCAGTTTTCTACCCCCAAATGGTATCAGACATTTTAAACTCTATTTCAGCAACATTTATTCCGAGGAATTGCCCATTTTCCCACCTGACTTTAATCTTCCCCATTACCAGGTCTGTTTCAGCTAATCAGTCATTTGGAAGAACTGAGAATGTGGTCCTCAGAAATACTCATCTCTCGTTCTGCTGTCGTTGAATATATTTGCGGGCAGTGGAAATTTCGCATAGGAATGAGTTGTTTATTCTTGAAACTAAATGAGCCACAGGCCAAGTTCGAAGTGTAATTTAACTGCAATTGATAGCCTAAGTGTTAATCGAAACTTGGATTTGATCACTAACACAGAAGTAGCTCTACCTTACCTTTTTGTTTAACATAGTTTCTTAAAATTAGATTATAAAAAATAGAAATTACATTGGAAAAAATACAAAGGAATGACAACAGCGATTTTGTTAATGAATCCCACCTCACTCTTTATGTCTCAGAGGCAGTGTAAACTGTGTAATAAGCTATGCATCTATTTGTAAAACAGCCTCGAATTAAGGAGCTTGTTCAGATGCCATTGTAAAAATAATTTTCTGAAATTGTGGTCTATCAACAGGAGATAAGATGGCACTTTGTTGTCGCCTGCTGAGGCCCATTATGAATATTCTATTTCAGAAGCAAATCACACTGTAAATACAATGTTCAGATTCATTTATTTCCACAATAGCATTTTTGCAAAGGTGCAATTTCATAATTTGACTTAGCATTGATAGCACATCATCATTTCAAAGCTCTTTATAACCACTGGTTAATTCACACATCCTTAGGAAATTGTTTATTTGTACCAGCCCCATTTTACAGTGAAATCACCAAAATGTACACAGATAAAGCAACTTACCAAAGACTAAACAGGGAGAGAGATGTGATTAAAATGTGCTGTCCTTCTCCTGAGCACATCTGACTAGGCACTTCTGAACATACATGTGTTCCCAATAAAAACTAAGAGCTCTCTTAATGATTCTATTACAGGCAGGAAACTTGGTTTAAAACAATAAATCCAAGTCATTCAAGATGCAAATGTAAACAGGACCTGAAATGAAAGAACATATTAATTGTACTTTTCTCCTCCCTTTGGTCCCCCGAGCCATATTTTTGTTAAAGCAAGTGATCAATGGTGGACTAATGTCTAAAGTTATTTAGCTAATTCCCAGCATTAATTGGAAAATGTCTAGTATTTCTAAACACCGCAATAAAAAAAGAACTTGAACTGTCAACCCCCATTATTTTTGTCATTACATCCTTCCTAGGACTGACTCTGGGATTTAAGCTCTTCATGCTTCTTATCCATGTTGTTTTAGGGTTTGGTGTAGATATCATTTATACAGGCCCTGAGGCTGATGATGATCATGAGTTTACCGTTCAACATCCATCACAACATATTCTTAAAAAAATACATGGTGATAAATTCAGAACTTATAACCTTGGAAGTTGAGGTCAATTCAGGCACTTTCCAAAACATTGTTTATTTGGACACCAACATTCCTCCTTTGAATACCTCAACTGTTGCCTACTATTTCATTCATTTGACAAGTAATTATTGACTACACAGTATGTGCCAATGACTGTTCGGTGATATAGCAGTGACTGTAACAGACATCATCCCCTTCCATCATGGCACTTATATTCTAGAAAGACGGTGATAAACAGAAGAGAGCCTCTGTGGCAGGAGCTGTCCTTTGTGCTCACTCTGTGCCCTTCCATCTTGATCCTCATTATCTTCACCTGCAGTTTCCAGACTGTCCCACCTGGGACCTGACTCTCTCTCCAAATAAGATGCATATAAAAACATCTGGCTTAGGCAATTGTTGGTTGAGTGTCATGTTTGTTCCTGGTTGCTGATGCTCTCTACATGTAACCTCTGCTGAGGTTCCAGACCCTCTCTGATTCAGCCTTCAGTCACTACTCTTGCTTCCCAAGCTCACTCAATCTCCAGCCCTAAATACTTGACCGGTGCATGCCGGCTATCCACATCTGACACTGGCTAGGAAGGTCCTGCCTCGGGTCCTGGCTCCTTTGACTATAATTATGGATCCCAGTCCATCCTCTTTTACTCTCCAGCAGGCTCTGAGTGACAGGTTTCAGGAAGCAGTGGACATGGACAGAGTGAACATGTGGCCTCCAAAGTTCCAGGATGGTTTTGGGTTGCTTTAAAGTATATGTTTGCTAGAGCCGGCTCGACAGGGCTGCAGGGGACATGGCCTCTGGGTGATTCATATACAAGAATCTCTCAGTGGGGACCAAGCTCAATCAGCCCTCACATTTTAGAGTTGGCTTATAGCCTGAGCAACCATTTTACTCTTTCTTCAAGTGGCAGAAATTAAAGAGAAGACAGAAGGAAACTATAGGAAATCTTTTCTCTCTCATATCCCTAGCTGGAGTATAAAAATAATAATACTTTAACAAAAATGGAGCAGAATGCTTTACCTTACCATTCCATCTTCGTCTCTTTCCATTAAAGGTCCCCATCCACTTCCTGAACATAGTGAGGGGTAATAGAAATAGAAAGGAAGAGATAATCCTCAAGGAGACATGGACAGAACTTGACCAATGATTGGATCTAAGGGGAGATGGAGGCTGGGATTAGCGACTCTGGGTATCCCTGTCTTCAAGACCTGAAAAAACAATAGTACCAGTAACATAGATAGTAAAAAAGCAAGGTAGTAGGTCCCATTATGGACATTTTGAGATGCTTTTGAAATGTATACACAACATTCGATTGCTTTCGAAGTAAGATGATCCAGTTCAATGCTGATAAAAATGGGTTTGACCATTTCGTCTTAAGAGAAGGAGGAAAACTAGAATTCACCTACCAAATCTGTCAAAGATGGCAAATATGTTTGGTATGGATTAGCAGTGGCCTTCTGTAGTACATTTGAGAAAACTTCTTGGAAAGGAATGGCACAGTAGAATGCAGTGCCTCCCACAGGCTTGAGAAAGAGGTGGTAGTTCAAGTGCTACAAATAGCCATCTTTAGTCCGTACACAGAAGCAACCTCTTTTGGAAATAGGCTAACCACAGAATGGTAGACAAGAGTTTTATGTAGAACAAACATTTTTGTTGATTAAGTTAAGGCACGAGTATTTTTTTTTCTTGAGCACAGAGTTATCCGAAATAGATTTTTAAATCTAATTGTTATCAGCCCAATGACAATTTTTGGATTATTTGTCTTGAAAGAAGTCTTATGTATATATTCTATAGAATCAATTTTAAAAACTCAAGATTTGCAGATACTGTGAAAATATACATTATCATTTTTATAGTTCTAAATAAAGATTTTCTCTGTGGCTTGGCAAACTCTACGTTCTGATTTACACAATAGGCCTTCTATAGAGACATGCACACCACACTGAGGTTGCATATATATGATGGACTCATGCTGCATATTTTTCCTTTGAATAAATATTTGAAAAAAAAAAGACACAAGAAAATAAGTTACCCGTAATCCTACCACTCAAAGATAACACTGTCTTCTTTTTGTGTATCTTTTTTTAGGCTTTTCTCTTTGCATTTGGAAATATGCATATGTTAAAAAAAATGAGACAATTCTCTGTAAACACTTTTTATCCTACCATTTTCTCTTCAAATTACATTTTAAGTATTATATTAGGCCCTTAAATAGCTTTTAAGACATGACTTTTATAAATCACATTGTCTTTGCAAAAATAATAATTTTTATTAAACTGCTTAGGACATTTATTTTCAATTATTCAAAATTATAAGTAATAACAATAATGGTGAGATGAACATCTCTATGCACATCGTTTTGTATCTTTGAGAATTTCTTTGGAAGAGATTTCTAGAATTATGATTTCTGAACTGAACAGTAAGGACAGTATTAAGCCTCTTGAATACAAATTAGCAGCTTGCTTAAGAGGGTAATTCTCAGAGATAGGGGAGGTTGGTGAGATTTACTTTAAAATCATCTACATTTTCAAAGAAGCTGATATTTTTATGACATAAATTGACACTTTAAATCAGGAATTGGCACACTTTCTGAAAAGGATCAGCTAGTAAATATTTTAGGTTTTGCTGACAAGATGATCTCAATCTCAACTTCTCAGCTCCTCCATGATAGTGTGAAAGCCCTAGACAAGTAAATGAATGAGCATGGCTGTGTTTCAATAAAACTTTATTTACAAAAACACACAGACCAGTTTGCTGTGCTGACCATAGTTTCCCAACCCCTGTCTCACCTGAAAATTCTGCCAGTCTGTGAAAACATCTAAATTTGTCACCAGCAAGATTTGGGAGCCATGTTTTGCAGTGTTCCCTTTGTAAAGATTTGAGCTTGTAGGATTGTAAATCCCAACTATAGTCTAGGGAAGGGAGTAAATTTGCTATTGTTGAAAGGCAATTTGGAAACTAAGCAAGGAAGCTATGAATCAGCCTGTTGTTTCAACATATGTAGACTATGAAGAAGTCTATACAGTTAAGCTTCTGTTTGCCTCTGTTGGGCAGCTGTAGCTCTGCCTTGCATCTTTTCTTAGTGTGCTTCCTTGAGATATTCACTCTAGCTTCCACAAAAGTAGTCCCATCTATGTACACAAACTAATTTAACTCAACATTGATTCAATCAAGGGCTCCATCACTCATTAATTCCAGCATTACTGCACAATTCCTAGGAAAACAAAGCTGATGCTGGAAGAAAAAAAAAATCTTATGAGAAATAACTTTGTTCTCATGAAACTTACTGAACAGGGAATATTTTTCCCAGATGTTAATCATGTAATTGCTTTTCCTTAGGTGACCCTTTATGGACCAGCTAAAAGACATCACTGACTACCTTTAACAAAGGTATAAAACAAAGGAAATAAACCAAGTGTAGTCTAAATAATGCTACTATGTCATAGATAACTAGCAATTATTTGTCAAGGAAATTAGTAAACTAGCCACAGGTGTAATATATATTTTAACAGTCTTTATGGCAAAATAGAGGATGAAGGAAATTACTTTCAGTGACTGTCGGATCTTACAGAAATGGGCATGCATGTGCGTGTACACACACACACACACACACACACACACACAGACACCCCCTTATGACTTTAAGAATGCAAAAGCAGCTGCCTTGGTAAACACCACATCTGAGTCCAGCAGTAGTTTTATGCTCATTGTTTCTGTCTCTTTTATTTATGCTAGGGAAACAATGTGAGCTAGATGCAGACAGCATCTCTGCCAATAATAGAACTGTGTTTGCTGGGGAGCCCAAGCAAATAACAAAGAGTTAGAAAAAAATGGATTTGACCTTAGCAAATTAATATAAACAATAACTTCCCTGCACACACGCACCCGTACTCATACACACATACACATATTCACACCATGTATGTATAACAGCTACAGTTAAAATTTTGGTTAGAATTTTTTTGTTTTACTAAAGGACCCCAAATTGTGTTCCTATCATAAGCTTTTAGGTCTAACATAGTTTTTAAAATGTATGGAAGTTATAAACACATACACTGCTTGGCAGTTAGCTAAAATGATAACCCCAGATTTATATTCTGACCCTTCTGTTGGGTGGATGAAGAAACTGGAGATTTAACAGTGAGTGACTTTCCCAGTGAGTGAGGCTGTGTTACAAGCTTGTTTCTCCTGATTCCCAGAACAATAATTCCTTCACCCATTCACACTGCCTCTGTACCTATGTTTCTTTTCCTATTTGTTGTTTGTTCTGGGTAGTATATATTCATGATTTGTTGTTTGGGACACATGTATCTCTTCTGCAGCTTGTCCTTCAAGAGGTTGAGAACTTATTCTGTGTCATCTTGAAAGGTAGGACTGGGACCAGTGAGTAAAAATGATGGTCCTAACACACCATCACAACCCTTCTAATTGTCATAAAATATGACTTCCTGGGAATGTAAGCTCAATCTTGAGCTATTTTAATTTGAAAGGTTTACACGTTAAAAAAATAGTTTTAGTACATTATATATGTTTATACAAATGCAATTCAGTACCTTATAATAGTTGCTATATGACAGAAAATCTTCAGACAGAGTTATCAGTGAGGTCACGCAAATCAATGATTCCCACTATCACTGTGTGCTGTGAATTGGTCCATGGTAATGTCACAGAGTGCCCATTTGTAGCCTGGCAGAACACACGTTCCTGATGCACAGTGTTCTATAGCAAATCACTTTTCAATTACAAAGAATTGATTTGATTCTTTACATTACTTTAAATCAAGCTGGATGCTTTTGCTTTTCTGACTTTCATTGTTTAGACTCAAAGTATGTGGTTTTCTACTCAATTTCTACTCTAGTGAGGGACTATTTCATAAAGCAGTGGGCTCCCATTACCCCCAGAAGCTTTCAAGCAGTGGCTTGATGCCATCTGTGAGGAGTGTCATGCAATTCTGTAAAATTTCAGACCGAGACTGAATCGGGTCCACAAATAAATGGAGATGAGTAGATTGAATGCCAACGCCATGGCCATTGGTTTAGATGGAGTCATTTTCATTTCATTCCCCAGAGTGCATAATGAAAGACACAGCTTATCTCAGAGCTAAGTTTGACTTGGAAAATAGCATCACAACAGCTGCTATGGGACAATCATCATGTTGTAGAGTCCTGGTGCCCTTGGGTACTGAGAAGCAAAGGAACCAGTGAGGCAGTATGGATTAAAAATAAATAAATAAATAAATAAATAAATAAATAAATAAATAAATAAAAGGCATCCCAACCAGGATGACAGAGAACCTCACTGAAGACAAAATGCTACCAACTGTCTCTTATGGTTGGGGTTTGGTTTCTTCCCCATTCTTTTCTTAGCTTTCTCAGTCTTTTGCAGTGATGAGTTAGTACTCCTGGGGGGCTAGGGGTTCAGTTCAAATAAAGAGAAGTAAATCAGTGAAAGAAGAGGAAAGGGAAGCCAAAAATAAAAGGTACTATAGTGAAAACATGTCTTGGGTCAACTCCTAAACTAATTATTATAATGTATTTCAGTTACCTTCAACCGTTTGACCTTTTTTTTCGTGTGTTAACCAAATTACTTTTCGTTATTTCCCAAGAACAGCTAAGTATCATACAGGGAATATTTGTTCTGTCATATGATTTGGTTGAATCCCCCATTTATATCTTGATGGAAAAATGGATTCTCAAAATTTGAAAAAATCAGAATCTTCATTTCTTCTTCCTTATCACGATACCAATACTGTTTTATTCTATTCAGTAAAAACAAAAGGCAGGGGCATATATCGCATGAAGTACCACAGTGGGCAGTGGGCACTGGGCTCAGGATGATGAATAACGCCTTGTTTACCATCCTCAAAGGGGCTACAGTAAATGGGGGAAGCAGGACTGGTAAACAGATGTTTTATAATTTAAGATGGTAAATGCTATAACTGATGAGTAAATGAGGCGGTTTCCAAGTTTGGTTATGTGGGCAAAGCTTCACTTTTCTCCTGCCACTTCCATCCCATTTAACATTATTTACTTTTTTCTCATTAACCACCAACCTCCCATTTAGAGAGGAAACTGAATATCCATTCACACCCACAAATTTTGGCCTTTCACTTCATTTCCCTATTATAATGAAATAAGGCCCTAATCATTGTCAACTGGAAACTAAATAAGGTAGAGTTTAAACATGAATTGTTATTGATCTGTACCACCTACAACTGCATGAAAGGCAGAGACAAAGAACTGTACCCTGGAATGCATCCCTTGATATTTAAAAGTTTATCATCTCTTTTGGAATATGGAGTTTATCCAAATAATGAGATAGCAAATGAAACAAGGCAGTCTGGAAGTGCCAGCTGAGTGTTACAGAGGAATGTGTGATAAGAATTCAAAGCACCCGTTTTTCCTTGTCAGGTAATTAAAAAGAAGAATGAGTTCTACAGATAAGACGAATACAAGAGAGAAGGTCTTTTAGAAATGTTTGTTTGTTTGAGTACACTTTGATCTATTTGTCCAATTTAGAGAGAAGGTAACTGATAGCGTTGATTGCTCTCTCTCACTTCACTCTTACATAATGAGGTTCACATACAGGTGTGATTCACTAGAAAGGAATGCAAAATCTCGCTATGGTGGAGGGACAAATTTTGCCTGAAATTGGTAGATTGTAGTGAAATTACAGAGGGGTGATTAACTGCCTTGGACAAAGATGTATTCAACTTTGGAAATATGAGCTGTGACTATAAAATGATAAAGTTTACTTTATAAACAATCATACCCAGAATTTCTGCCTGGAATGATGTCTCTACCTTTTAAGTCATTGACTGTGCTCCCATTTGTCAAAACCAGTTTCAAAGTGACCTCAGGGCCCTTACTAACCACAGGGATAGAAGCGATCTTTGTGTTTACAGTTATTATTTTTATTTCTAAACTTCGAGGTCCCCAAACTTGCCAGAGCACCTCCCACACCTCTCCTGTCCCCCTTTGTACTGTGAACAGGTCTGATCAGCTTGCCTTCCTTGGCTGTTAATCAGGACAGAGGCTCCAGGCCTGGGCCTGGATTTCTCAGAGGAAATCTTAACTTTTCTCCAAGCCCCACCTCCTCATTAACAGACCAGCTACAACTTACTCTTCCTGCATTTTCTGTGTGGCTCTTGCAGTCCTGGCAAGATGCCGGCACCTCTGCCACGGATGGTAATAAAGTGCCCTCCAAGAGAACATCTGATCTGCAAAGTGTTAATGGTGAAAAACTGGGGGGAAGTCCTTATCCAAAAGCCATCTTTTGATCAAGGAGGGGCCCTCTGCCTCAGAGGAAATCTTTCCTGTTTACAGACTTCTGGGGCTTTGAAAAGCCTTGGCAGACAGTGGGCCAGGCTCCTTAGCTTTTACAGAGGGGCAAACAGGATGAGACCAGGATGGAAACTACATATCATAGGAACCCAGAAGGACAGGAAGTAACAACATGAGAGGGAACTCTTGATTAAAAGTATAATTGGAAAGGTTTGTGGGAGGTGGGAAGGGGATAATGACATTAAAATATGTCTGTAGATTTTGTTCGTGTTTGTGATAGTACAGCCATTAGCCCACCTTTTCTTCAATTGGTTTTCTTTGTCACATTATTCTCCAGTTTGGAGAAATTTGATCTTTTTTTTTTTTTTTTTTTCCCCTGCATGAAGATTTTGTGCTAAGTCTATTTGGGAGAAAAGGCAATCACACTTCATTATTTTGATTATTATTAATTTCTTTTTTTTTCTTTTTTTAAATATGAAATTTATCATCAAATTGGTTTCCATACAACACCCAGTGCTCATCCCAACAGGTGCCCTCCTCAATACCCATCACCCACCCTCTCCTACCTCCCAACACCCATCAACCTTCAGTTTGTTCTCAGTTTCTAAGAGTCTCTTATGTTTTGGCTCCCTCCCTCTCTAACCTCTTTTTTTTTCCTTCCCAATCCCCATGGTCTTCTGTTAAGTTTCTCAGGATCCACATAAGAGTGAAAACATATGGTATCTGTCTTTCTCTGTATAACTTGTTAAGTGAAATAAGTCATTCAGATTATTATTAATTTCTATGTGAAGTGGAACTTGGGAAAGACCTTATTATCCTTTGTAGAATTAATTATTCTAGAATTAATAATGAGGATATTGAAAATAAAAGAAGTAGGTAAAGGATGAAATTGCCATTCACTATGCTTTTCCTACATCCATCCTGTTCTCCAAGAATGACATAGATGGTTGTGAATTCTTTTTAAAAAATGGCTCAAAATTAGACATTACTATTAAAGGAACATTTTTTTCTCCCTTCAAAAACTGTGTTGTGTGTGTGTGGTGGTGGTGGTGGTGGTGGCCATTGAACTCCCACTTGTGGATGGGGATGTCCACGAAATGCCCCACTAATCTTTACTCCATTTCCTGGCTCCACCCAGCCTTCATGTCACCACTGAGCCACACCCACCCAGCTCTGTATCCCACACTACAGGGTGAGCCATGATCATCTGTTTCCAGACAGAAGTCAGTAGTAACATGTTTTATAATTGTAGTCCTATGCCAACTAGAGAATAAATTGTCATTACCAGATGGCTCCATGTTGCAGAAAATGTGCTAGTACAGAATTCTGCATCAGCCTCCTTGACTTGCACCCAGCAGGTGATATTTATGGACTGTTTACAAGTTGCTCACATATGGCATTCTAAAGAGGTTTGTAACTTTTATATGCTGTCATCCAGTTTATTTATTTTATGAAAATCCCACTCCAAAGGTCAGTCTCGTTCTGTCTACCTCCCTAACTTCAGACTGAAGGAAAAATCCTGAATGTAATCTCAGGACAAAAGAGCTAAACAAAGGGACTTTCAAACTCTCCAAATGTAGTGCTCCCCCACACACACACACGTCCCTGCCACGCTGCTCATCCTGACTGCGGGCGTAACCCCAGTGAGAATGGGGTAGCATCTCTCACTTATTCAAATGATACAACATTCATGTGCTTCTGTGTGGAATCATCTGCCAGCACTGGGCTTGGTTCAGCTCATATGGAGGAGAGACCCCAGCAGCAACCCTGCGGAGTGAAGTGTAGTCAGTCACATGGGAGGGCAAGCCATGGGCACAGAAGCAGAAGTGCCCACAGACCCCTCCTGCCACGCACGCCTGCCTCAGTCCTCAATGGGCCCTGGCCATCAGGTAGGAGCCTTGCCTGGCCACCGTCCAAAGTGGAGCATCAGGGCTCCCACCTGAGACAGTGACACATCGGTTCCTGAAAATAGTTCTTCCTGACCTGGATGCACTTTGCTCTGGACATTGGCATTCCCGACTTCATCATCCTTGGTCCAGGTAGACACTCAAGATGCGTGGAAATTCTACTCATTTTTAGGTCAAGGAAAATAGGAAGAAGATGTTTTCTTGTCCTCGGGAGAGCTAATCTACAGGAGTGACATTATTTGGTCATTGGAAACATTTCAATACTGAAATGAACACAAGGTGTCCCCATGGTGGAAAGAAGGGGCAGGAAAGAGGGGAGAAAGAGGGGGCAGGCTGCCCAGGAGCCACAAGGTCCAAGGACCATGAAGATTTTAGACGTCTTGAAAGTCAAGTTCTTCATCTTCATTTGGTAGGAAATAGGAGACAGCAGGAAATTTTTTAGAGCATGAACTTTTCAAGTGACTTTTCCAAGTCACATAGGTAATCTTTTCCCTTTTCACAGATTTCTTTAGGTAATTAGAGAGCATATCATAACACAGAGTTCATATGGGGAAAATGGAGGCCAGTGATTCCCCCACAGTTCAACAGGCACTGTCAAGCTAACCAGGATCCAGTCGTTATTCTCAACTGATTGCACCCCTCCGAATCAGTTCCTGCAGCAACTTGTATTTTTATTTTTTCAAAACGTTTATTTGCTTATTTTTTAGAGAGTGCAAGTGGGGGAGGGGCAGAGAGAGGGGACAGAGAATCCAAAGCAGGCTCTGAGCTGACGGTCTGACAGCAGCAAGCCCAATGTGGGGCTGGAACTCAGGAACAGTGAGATCATGACCTGACTGGAAGTCCGACTCAACCAACTGAGCCACCCAGGTGCCCCTGCAGCAATTTTTTAAAAAATACCTAAAACTGGGCCCTCAGATAATCCTGAGCTAAGAGCCTGGGGATGGTGCTCAATACTGGTGAGCGGAACAGACAGAGACCCTGCCTCAGCACCCAGGCCTCTGGCCCACAGGTCAGCCTGCAAGGCTGATGGACCCCTGCCTGGGAGAGCCAGTGGGTCTAGGGAAGGCTGCTTCTGGGGGAAAGGAGACAAGGCTTCTATGGTAGGGGTGGGGCAGGTTTGGCTCAGCCTCTAGAAAGAGTAGGGCATGGTTTATAGAGCCCTTTCTCTGGACCACACTGACCCAGGGTCAGCCACTTACTCTGTGACCTTGGGCAATGTAATCTCATTAAGCCTCATTTCTCTCAAGGACAAAGTGGACCTAAAAATAGTACCTGGTGGGGTTATTGGAGTATGGAATGAGATTATACAGGGCAAGTGCCTAGAAAAGCTCCTGGCGCACGTAAATGCTCATGAATAGTAGGTGGTAACAGTAGTGGCGGTGGTGGGAGTATTTTGATTAGTGGGAAGAATCTGGGGTTTCCATTCTGGCAACATTCCAGCCTCAGCCTATAACAATAACAGCTACGGTTCCTGTGGTGTCTACTGCGTGCCTGATGGCATGTGTATATCTTTAATCCTCACAAGCATGCTGCAAGATATTGCCATCCCCATTTTATGAAAGAGAAATGAAGTATAAAAAAGTTAAAAGATCTGGCTAAAACCACAGAACTTGCAGTGGCAGAACAAGGGTTTGAAGCCAGAGGTCCTTCTGATGCCAAAACCACTGGAGGATCTAGGTTACCTGACCAGATACTGAATTATGGGAACTTGTGTTCCCTTCCAGCTGAGCAGGGATCCCAGAACCCCTGACCACATGACTGGTACTAATGTGCTTATTTCCGGGGCAATAACTGAAAAGCACTTGGGATCTTGGGAATTCAGGCATGACATAAGGTTAGGACATTAAATTGGACCTCCAACTCTGAAGTTGAAAAATCAGGCTTTTCTCAGGGCAAAAGATGGCTGTGAATAATGAACAGGGGCTGCCTAGATGGGTGGGTGTTGGCTGTGTGCAGGCAGACCCCTCAGATCCCCGAGACTCCCTTCAACCTGGGCAGCACACCCTAATGGAGCAGGAACCACATGAGCCCACCTGCTGGTAAGTCCCTAGTCACCCAGGGTAGAAAGAAGACTTTCACATGCTGCTCCTGGGACCAGTGCTGGAAATAGGCTCTCTTAAAGTTCCCTATCACAAACTGAAAAAAAATTTCCTAGGGATCCCAAGATCTTAAAAATCTGCTTGGCTCCAGAAAAACAGGTACATTTAATGCTCATCTTGAGCAAGATTAACAGGATAACGTGAATTTCCACTGTGAACTGACGTTGATAAGTATATTATTAATAGGAAAATGTAGTACTCGTTTTCAGAGAATAATGTAATTCCTAAGAATGTTTTCTTAGAGCAGTGTCCAAGGGTCTAATTATTTTTTAAGTTTATTTATTTATTTATTTATTTATTTTGAGAGAGACTGACACAGCACGAGCTGGGAAGGGGCAGAGAGAGAGGGGGGCAGAGAGAATCTCAAGCAGGCTCCACACTGCCAGCACAGAGCCCAGTGAGGGGCTTGAACTCACAGACTGTGAGATCATGACCTGAGCTGAAACCAAGAGTCGGTCACTTAACCAACTGAGCCATCCAGGTGCCCCAAGTCTAATTTTCTAGAGCCATGAGATCCATCTGACTACAGGATCTCAGGACATCATTGAGAAGGTGGTCCTCTGTTTTTTTCCCCTCCCCTCCCTCTGTCCTCAGACCTGCACAATTTAAGGCAGTTAAACCCTACCTTGAGGCCCAAAGTGTTTGAAGGAAAAGTAGGTTTGCTGGAATGGAGTGCACTTTGACAATATGAGATACAAGATGGAAAGTAAAACTGCAGAGTCCCCAGAAATATTTCAGAATCCATATTTATATTCAATTGAAATCTAAAGAAACAGAAATTCATGCAGGTGGCTTATAGGAACACCCTTGAAGAAAACAGTTCATTAATAGACTACAAGTGAAATATTCACCCCTTAAACAGTGTGCTGCTTTTTATAATAAGACACACAGGCTGTGGCCATAACTAAATTTGCCATAAATTATATGGCATCACCACAGACAGTAGTGTTTAGTGTTGGGTTACAGTACAGATTGTGTAGACTCCCAATCTGTAATTTATAATCAATTTGTAGAGTATTTAAAGTTGCAGTGAAGGAAAGATTTTTATTTGTTTAAATTGGATTATTAGGACTGACATGCTAATGCTGTCTGGACTCTGGTAGCCCAGTAGGTGCCTTCCAGGGAACTGACTGACTTGCCTAAACCAAACTTGGTGTGTGGCCTTGGAGCACTTGGCTGCCAGATTACCTGTTCCCATCCTATCCCTGCAGCTCTAGAGTAAGAACAGACCCCTTGTGCCACTCCTGGGTAGTGACTGCTCCAGATCAACCTTCCTGGCACTCCTGTCTGCATTAGGCCTACCCTGAGAGTGCAGAAACTTCTTGTGCTTCTCATCAAAGAAAAAGCTTATTTCCAGCTGGCTCTGGGCTGGTTTGGGTATAAGAAGCAGGATTAAGATGAAAGGAATCATTTTTCATAGGTCTACTTAAAGTAACTAAAAGGAAAAGGAGATGGAGAGTTCCAGAACAGTCAAACTAACCTCCTGAGAGGTCAGTGGACCAGGGGCAGCTTGCCTTCAAACAGATCTTCCTGTCTGGCTGTCGGTTCCTGCCCTCACTGAAAAGCCTGAGGATACAGCTGAAAGAAAAGTGTTTCCCAAACTTAAGGAATATACTTATCCCCCCTTCAAGAAAAGCATTCCCGCCAACCTTTAGTGTTGAAAATTATTTTATTATTATATTGCTTACTATATACGTACAAACATGTGTTCATGTCCTATTTATGTTTAGCATTCCCACAGAATAAATAAAATAATGCAAGTTTACACATTAATCTTGACATAACAACAAAACCAAAACACTCAGATAACAGCGTCAATTTTACGTGATGAATCATGGCATTTGGTAGAAACAAAATCCCTGTCATTGAGTAACGTAATAATAGCATGATGGGTTTGCAGTTTTATACTTAACTTATTATTAACTTAATTTTCTTGAGTTTCAGCACAATGGACAACCCTTCTGGCTACTAGCATGGCCTTTGCTGTTTTTCCTTTTTAATTTTTTATTGTTTAATTTGTTTTAGCCACTGATGGTGGTTTAAAGTAATGACGTATTAACGATGGATTAATTTAATGGTGTAGCCCAAAATATTATTATGTTGGAAAATAATAAAAAGTTGTTCACTGCCTATTTATGTCTGGAGTTGTCACTTGTGAACTACTGCCTATTAGTTCCCCAGTGACTAGACCATGGTGCCAATGGCCAGGATCCCAGTGTTTTAGGGTTCAGTTCTATGTTACTCCTGTGTTATCTGGTATGACTCGCCCACCCCAACCACTTGTGTCTGTTTGAATGAACGGGAAGCCTTTGTCTACACAGGGAGCCATGCCTTCAGGTGGTCTGCACTGCTCACTCATTTAATCATAAACGCAAATACACGCGTGACTACAGAAAGACATGGCAATGTTCCTTATATGATGGTTATCGAGGCGATCTAGAATATGTTTGCAGTGCAGGTTTTTAAAAAGATAATCATCAGAAGGAAAACCCCATAATGTTAAATTCTTTTATAACTGTTTGACACTTGAAGAATGACTGGCCTTAGGTCCAAGTGCCCACATATGACGTATTAGAGATCGTATCAGGGCAAGCCACAGGCTCTGGATCTTGATCATAGCTATGGTAAAACCAGAACCAACATGACTATTTTTAAATCCTGGTGTGTTGTTAATGGAAAAGGCCTTTGAGATCTTCTGGGGCAATACCTTTAGGTTACAGATGAAACAAAGGCCCAGACCAGTCAAGTGACCTACCCAGCATCACCCGAGTCCCTCCTGACTCTTTGACCAAGGCTGTCCTGTCACTGCATTGGCTTCAGAGGGGCAGTCAACCCTGGCAGCTCAGCAAGTTGGTAGCTGTGGCACAGAGGAAATGTTCCTTGTTTAATGTTATGGATTTTGCTCAGATACAAAGTGGATGTCGGTTCTCTCCCAGGTTTCACTTACATCGGGTGAACCCTTCAGGATTTCACAAAGACTGGCTTATTACTGCTTTTCTTCCTCATTAACTTTCCAGTGCTTATCCTTCTGGCCCTTTCTATCTCTGAGCAGTTGCTAGAAATGAGTTTTGCTGAAACATTATTTTGTGAAAAAGATCACACCCAGAAATAAGGACTTACATATGTTAGCAGGAAGTTAGATGTCACTTTAGACTTCGTTACGATTCTCACATTCTAAGAGCTTAACCCAAAGCTTTTGAGAAATGTAGGGACCTCACCACTACATAAAACGTCACATATACATAAAAATCAGTAAGTGATCAACACCTTACATTGCAAGAAATAACATCAATTTTAACTTGAGGTTGTAAACCCCACTCTGATTTTATATAAAGTTCTACTTTGTTGAATTTGCTCACACATGTTATTGTTCAAGGTAACATGAAGTAAAGAATATATTTAGCTGGTATTAGTGACCTCTTTGAGTTGTCTGAAGAAGGAACATTATCCACGCTACAACTGTGATGGAGGACTACACATTGGATATGGGGGAGTGAAATTCATTCATTCACATGGTAATGCAAAAATTGATAAATCCTCAGTATGGTGATAATGCCACATACCTATTATACAAATCAGCTATGTTTTAAGGGATGTTTGTGACTTTTAAGCATGTGTGTGTGTGTGTGTGTGTGTGTGTGTGTGTGCTGTTGGCAGATGTCAAGCATTCCTCCTTCAAAGATAACAAATATGTTTTTTGTCTTCTCCCTCTTGCTGAATGCTGAGTGAGTGTGTTTTAATAGAAATGCTGGAATGGGGAGAGACAATCCAGAGTCCACTACTGACTCTGCTGCAGTCTCCTGGTCGTATGACCTGTAGCAGTCACATCACTTACTAGGGGCTCTGTTTCCTTATCTGTAACATTTAGGGGTCAGAGAAGATGCCTGCCAAATTCCCTTCTGTAATTCTTGTTCTTGATAGCTTTCTTTGTTTCTAGCACGATGAAACAAATTGTGTGTGATTAAATACACCATCACCATTATAAAGATGTAATAGTCCAAACAGGTTGTAAAATTCTAAGGATGCAACGCTCTTTCTGTTTTCTTCCACACTGGAAGCCAAGGTATCTACTAAAGATGTTAGAATCAAAATTGGCTGGGCCAAAAACATTCCAGGGAAGGAAAAGCCTGGAAAATTCCTTCTCAGATTACTATATTAAAGTCTATATTTCATAAATGTCTCTTATCTCATCTCAAAAGAAATAGAGAATCTAAGTATTCTGGAATAAAAATAGATTGTTATTTAAGTATATGTGCATGCGTACATTGAAATAAATTGGAGAAAAGAAGAAATGTTCTGAAACTGAAACGAAACAGGTTGGAACTGTCTTCAAAAATTTTCTTTAAAGTAGAGGTTACAGAATGCAGGAATAAGTTACTAGGGAAGCTGTGGAATTTCCTTCTTCAATGGGTTTTAAACGTAGGACAGACACAAATCTGCTCATCTGCCTGAACTGGATTAGGTTGTACAAATGAACTCAAGCCCTTCATTGTTGATTCCCATGAAAATGCTCAGATGCCTTTCTCTGCCCATTAAGGTTCAGGGTCAAAGTCAGCACAATGGTACATGCATAGAAAACTTAATTTCCTCTCCTCCCATATTTGTAGCTAAACATTAACTGAGCCCATCAGAAGGCTTGAAATCATTTATTTTTTTCAAGTGGGGACTTTAAAAATCACTTTGCTTGCTGTTCACATATGTGCTAGAGAAACAAAGGAGCCAACAACTGTAGAATCCTGTTATTCAAGAAAAATCAGGGCAAAAGTAAATTTGTAGAGAAAGTTCATGTTCTTAAACCATGCAAGTGAAAACATGTTTAGGAAGTCTGTGGAAAAATAGTAGCTAGGGTATCAGGATGTTAAAACTCACTCTGATCTTGGCTACTCCACTTCTCTGTCTCAGTTTCCATATTTAAAAATAAGGAGCTCAAACAGACAATTTTCAAGGACATTTCAACTTGAAAATAGATATATAAAAACCTTTCTCCCTCCCTCGCTCTCTCTCTTTATGTAATATATGGCAATATATATATGACTGTATATGGCATATATGTGACTATATATATAAGATAGATATGTGTGTGTGTGTGTGTGTGTGTGTGTGTGTGTGTGTGTGGAGAGAGAGAGAGAGAGAGAGGGAGAGAGAGAGACAGACAGACAGAGAGAGAGAGACAAGGTATATAGATATATACGTATCTTCTAAATTTTGTCCCCATTTAATTGACTCTCTAATTCCAGGAAACACTTTTTGACCCATGTTTTAAATGTTTATTATAAATGAGTTTGCAAGCCCTCGGTTTTCTCTAGAATTCATGCCGACACTCTTTTGAAGATTCTATTTGCATCTACTCTACGTACCCCACAGATGTCTTACTGCTCTCCACGTCTCCACAACACAGCTCTGTTTAGTGGCGCGCTATGGTTGCTGTTGTTCGTAGTTGTCTGGAAAAGTCTTGTCTCCAAATTACAGTGGCTTTCTTTTCTCTTGCCCTGAAGCAACAAATGATGGGAGAAATCTGTGTATGTTTCTGTTCTTCAGAGTCAGAGCTGCCTCAGGCGTAGAATTCTTAACCCTCTAGTTTATTCCAAATGCAATGAATTGCTAAATAAATGAGAACCATGGGCTGCCTATCAGGGCATTTGTGTAAGTTAAATTAATTTTTAGAACCAGATTGCATTAGTTAAGGCTGGGATCTTAATGTGCGCCGACAAAAATGTCCAATCAGCCTACCAAGGTGCCTGAGATGTATTGCCCAGATAATAGCTGAAAATTTGAACTTGGCATTTTTATGGATTGGTTTGTGTCTAAAAGGCAGGCAGCTTTTAAAAGCCCTGCATAAACACTGCTTTCTGTGGACACCTATGGCGTGACTATTTATAAAAGTACCCAATCATTTTTCCCCTCCTAAAAGTGCTATTGGCAGAGGAGGGCTTGATATTTAATCCATAACCTGCAACTCACTGCACCCCACAGTGGCAAAGAACACACAAGAGCCAGAAGAAAGAGATCAAGAAAGCATTAAAAATGTCAGGCCACAAGACCATGTTTAAATTATTAGGTGAGATGCTGTCCTGCATTTAACAATGGCCCAGCACACCTCCAGGCCCAACTTCCTCTCCACTTGCTCTGTTTTGATGGGTTACTGCAATCTGTTCTGAAATTGAATTTCAGTTTGTTTCAATAGCATTTTGCAGTAAATAAGAGTGACTCTGGTATCTTGTTTGCGAATCTTGATGTAATAATCAGAAGTAATTGAAGCATGCACAAGCCACAGAGACTTATGACATGTTTTTAAACAAGTATTGACTGATATGAAACTAATTTAACTAAAACTGGAAATCGGACTCCTCGGAGAAGGCGTGCACAGAACACAGGGTCTGTTGCAGTTGCACTGAATTGGCCTTAAAAAATGGCTCGTTCAAGTCTCCTTACCTTTCCTGAGGAGTTTAGGTGCAAGTTAGTGGCAGGCAAGGTTGTGACCCCATGAATAGGGCTAATCATCTGACAACCGGAATTAATCATTTGTCAGTCCTGTGGTTTGGATTAAGTGGGGTCAGTCATCCACGACTGCCTCGGTGGCTCCTATGGATAAGAAAACCTCTTGGTAACAGAGGCACACAAAATCGACTGCAAATGACAACATTTTGTGTAAACCAGCACAGATTTGGAATCTTTTTGTTTTATAAGTGAAACTTCCTTAGATAAGATTGTAATCTTTTGTATTTATGCTCATGCTTACATGGATCTATGTAACTACAGACATCCCACATAACCATCATATACATTCTCACTTGCAGTGTGCCTGCTGGACTTATATTCCACTTAATGCTACTTAGGTACTGAAAAGGAGAAATAAAAGAACAAACCTATAATTTACATCTCTAAGCCTTATTACAGACAAAGATTATTAGAACAGGCCGTGCTATTCTCCTTAGGCTCCGGATTTAAAGCAGGTGAAAAGCGTTTGAGGATAAGAATTTGGAATTCAAGTGATGGAAAAAAATAGTCTAAAATGTTGGCTTCCACAGATACTGACCTTAGGTACAAATGGTGGTGAATTCTTTTGTTCACACACTAAAGAAAAGAGAATGGATTGTGTTTAGTGCACTCAGATTAGTGATAAAGTCTCTGAAACCTTTTGATGCTTGCCCCCTAATTGAAGGAAGTAGAAGAGAGTGATAATGCAGAGAGGGAACATAACAGAAAGAAAATAATTAACAGCTTCATTAGGCAAATTTTACCATTTGAATGTGTTTCTAGCACACAACTAATGTCAGTTGGATTGAGACTTTATGTGGAGCAAATTTCTTTAAAAGACAATGAATTACAACATATAATTTGAAATGCATAAATGCTGCCCTTATCAGTAACACTACCAGAGATCACAGAAAAGTTGAGGTCTAAACAGTATATTTTCCTAAATAGAATCTTGAAGACATGGACCTCATTAGAATCATCATTCCACCTGTGGAAACAGGATTGACAGAGCGACTGGGGATTTATAGACGTAATACCTATTATCACTAATAGGAGTTAGGTACCCAAATCCCAGAACGGTAGATGAGACTATGCCCCTAAGTATTTGGCATACTCCTCTGCAGAGGTGTTGTTGTCGTGATGGCTATTTTAATAAGGTTTAATGTAATTGGAACAAAAGTAGAACCACCCGGGGTCTTGAGTTTTCCCCACAGTGATTGATATCATTTGTAGAAAAAATTTCTTAGAGCATAATATGTTTTCTTCCAGAACCTTTAGTAAGCAAATTAGACAATGCAGCTGAAATGTTGTTACAATATCAATACCAAAGAGTTGGACTACCTGAGTTATGTGATGTTTGTTGCGATTTTTCTTGTTTATTCATTTTCTCCATAAGCATGAGCTTTTTTCCAGGGAGGCAGTTTTGTTTCTGATTCTCATAAAAGCCCGAGATAAATAGAGAGACATATTTTCTACCTACCAGAAATCTTATCAGGGAAAAAACTAGGGCATGGCAACACCTAAAAACCAATTCCAGGGCAACACTGGGCAAATATAATTACCTGGTCCATACTGGCTAACAAAGGGCTCCATAAATTCAAGTGGAGGAAACATCTACAGATGACTGACTATAAGGAAAGCTTCACAGAACAGATGAACCTTGAGTTGGGCTTTGAAAGAATGGAATTTGGTTTGGCAAAAATAAGAAAAGAGGAACTTCTAGGAAAAGAGATGCCAGAACAATTCTGTGCAGTTAATCTTAGGTGAGGGGTGTTAGGGAAGTTGTCTCTGGTCTTTGGAAGAGTAGTACTATCCCAGGGGTGGTGACTGGGCAGAGAGGCTGGGAGCAGAGGCCCACAGGAGTAGCCAGGAGAAGACTCTTTGGGTTTGTGTCTTCAGACGACACACATTTGCCTTCAAGTCATCGTTTCTAATTTCCTTTTTACCCTGCCATTTCTCTAGTAGGCCTTTTTTTAAGGCCATTATCAGCATTTCTATCTACATTTAAACACTGTTTTTCAAAAGTCCAGGGGAGAACAAGGGAGAGATGTGTCATGTTGTTTGCAGCCCCAGAAGAGCCTGGCTGACACTCTACCTTGAGCCAGCTCTGAAGTACTGAACGAGCAGAGCGTGCTTGAGAGGCAGTGGGAAACACCTTGCTAGAGAGATATCTTCACATCATCTTCAACTGGCACGACTTCTATTTCTTGGACTTTCCGTCTAGCATCCATGCTATTGGTTTGCTTTTTGGTCCCTGACAGTGAGGTCGAGAGCCAAGGATGAGAAGTCAGCTCTGTCTACACTGCCACTCATACCCTTGACTCTATTCCAGGCACTTCTGTGCGACTCTAGGTGAGCAATTCAGGAGTTAATTCAGCTTATTCATTAGTAAGTTCAGTAAAGAATTGCCTGTGACACCAATGGTTTAACAAAATCGACCAGCTACTCTGGTCATGATGTGGACATAGCTGCAGTAAAGACACCCTCACATGTCACAGGACACCATGTATTCACTCTTTCCTTTCAAGCCTTTAAAACAATGCCAAGTGTAAAAGCTCTGTCAGCTTTGCAGAAAAAGAGTGCTGCATAAATATAAGCTATTATTGCTTTTCTCACCAAAAATTATATATACACATATATGTGTCACACATGCTAAGAATACTTTCCTCCTTAATTGCAAAGCATAATGGGAGTAAAAATCAAAGCTTTTGCTAATAGTCTGCCATTTGTACAGAACATTTCCATTGAACAGATCAATATTATTACTGTTCAAACATTTACACAGCCTGTGTTTAACACGTCTGTCACACATTAAGGGGCAAGTATTTTTGAAGACATTGGATTTTAAAGAAGAAAAATTAGAAAAACATCAAGTTGAAGTTATTATTTTTAATGACTGCTAAACCCACCATTCCTTCTGCTTTGATAGTATTTGAACTATTAACCTGTGTTTCTGGAGTGTATGTTCATCAGTGAATAATTAAGGAGGAATTCAGTAGTAAAAAACTGATATAAAAGCCATTTGATTCTAAACTTACAAAAGCCTATTTTAAGGTTTAAAAAAATGATTAAGGCTATATGTGTGCTTAATTAGTGAAAATGGGTATTTCGCCTATGTCTGGCAAGGAGAATTATTACAACCTGTCATTAGGAAAAGTATCCTGAATCAATGACATTTCTACAGTATAGCAACAATCTTGCTATATTACACTCACACACACACACACACACACACACACACACACAAATGTTAAAGGGACTATCACTTGGCATGAAATTACATAGTAGTGTGTGTGAGGAGGAAGGGAGTAAGAGAAAATTCAGCATATAAATTTAACAGTTACAAAAATAGGAACATTCTCAGTCCAGCATTGGGAGTTCTTGGCTGGTGTGCCTAGTTTGTAAAAGAAAAATCAGCAAAATAAATTCTTTCTCTGGCATCAGAAAGCCAACCCTCAATGTGAATGTGGAAATTTTTTGTATTAAATTGTCATCTGGGCATTTCTTTTGCCCTCTGGCTCCATCCATGGGGAGACCTAGAGCAGCCCTTCCTCTGCCCTGAACCTCTCTCCATTTCCTGGGTCCCTGCTCCACAGAGACAATTTGTCATTCCCATGGCAAGACCCTGCGTCAAGATTGCCTAGCCCCAAATCAATAGGAAAGGTGGAGGCTGGAGAGTATGGGAATGGAGGGAGAAGGAAAGCATGGTGGGGTAGGGAAGAGAGGAGAATAGAAGTCTAGCCACCCACCCTGCCTTTTGTGGCACCAACACTACTCCAAGTGCCCACAACATTACAGTGTTTGAAATACATATGCACCTTCCATAGTGCTCACTGTCCTTATACTTGCTAAAATAAGCTTGTCTCAACAACCTTTGAGCAATTTGAGAAGTGGTTCCTTACATATCTGTGCTTTTGCCTGTTTTCAAAAGTGTCAGTCTCCTATATGTGTTCTTTAATTTTTTTCTATTCTTATAATACCAAAAAAGTTAGAGACTTTAGGGTTGTAATGCTTATCCACAGATACCTGAAGAGCTGTCTTGTGGAGGAGGAATTGAATGTGGTCTTAGGATAATGGGTGGAAGCTACATTAAATACTGAAGAAGCATTTATTGAGGGAGCAGATCCAAGGTAAAACAAGGAACACACAATAATCATCAGGATGACAAAGATGGAATGAACTCCTTGTCTGGACTCAGTCCATCTCCTCTTCCTATAGGTTTTGGAGCAAGGCTGAGCAGTCCCTTGGTAGGAATCTCAAATTGGAAGTAAATCCTGATGACCATCAAGACCCTTTCATCATCTCCTCACAAATGGGATGTAATGGTTTGTCGTTCATCAAAATACAGTAGAATGTTCTGGTTCTTCTGGTAACTGGATTTGAAATATTGCTCCACTCCCCTTAAGTGTTTTTGGCTTCAGTTTTCTCATCTATAAAATTTAATTTTTTTTAATTTTTTTTATTTTAGAGAGAGAGGGAGAGAGTGCATGAGTGGGGGAGAGGAGCAGAGGGAGAGAGAAAGAGAATCTTAAGCAAGCTCCATGCTCAGCACAGAACCAGACAGGGGATTTGATCTCATGACCCTGGAATCATGACCTGAGTCGAAATCAGGAGTCGGATGCTCAACCACCTGAGCCTGCCAGGCATCCCTATACAATGCAGTATTGGTCTCCTATCCCTCAGATCTCTTCCCACTGTAAAATTTGCTAGTTCTCTTCATGGTGCTCACCACAACATGAACTACATAGTAAAAATCAGGACATTCCCAATTCCTGCTCTCAGAGTTGCAAACTAGAGTAATCTAACCAAGTGCATCTGTCAGGTGTGGTCAAGCCTGTTTTACCAAGTATAGGGATCAGTCTTAGGGATCAGCATTGTACTTGTTTAGCTAGAAACAGTTGCTAAAACAGTTTTCCAAGCACTGATTAAAATTAAATTCCTAACATTTAAGGCAGAAAAGAGGAAGGAATTATGTTGCCAAATTTATCTCTGTCTTCGCAAATTTATGTCATCACTTACAAAATTGATTCCCTTCCTGAATTTTTTATTATTTTTGACCTGTGGCTAGTTCAAAGTCAGTGACTTTCCAAAATAACACTTTGAAAATACTTTCTGATGAACAATAGTTCCACAGGTATTATGTAATAAAAGATGCTTACAATCAATAGATTGGCACATGTTGGGTTAAACCAAGTTAAATCAAGGTTTCGGACCTGTGGGACTTCTCAGAGCCTTTAATATACTGACATAAATTGTGAATATTCACAAAAGGAACATTATGACATGTAGCATTCCCAGATGATTTGGGAAAAAAAAACCTATTTTTTCCATGAAACATTTCATGAGTATTCTGGGGAACACATTTTAGGACCAATTCTCCACTGTTTCTGCTTCCGTTAAAAAATAATAATAATAAAGGCAAACACAACAGATTGGAAATTGATGAAAACAACAATAATATTATCTAGGTAATTGGCCATTACTAGAGAAAAAAAGCAATCACAATTAATGAAATATCTGAAATATGGGATATTTTTAATGTAATGTGATAATCTCAAAGACCTGCACTATTTTAAGTAAGTTTCCCCTGAAGGATTCTCAAAGGGCCTGTTTTATTGTACATTTGTAAGTGAGCACTTATTTGCCCCCAAATAATTCAAGAACGAAAATGCTGAAAAACTACCTTGCTATCTCTCCGTGTGACTTTATACTATCAATTCTCTTAACAAACTTTTATTTATAAAGTGCAATAAACTGTAGCCCTCTACGTTAAAAGCGTTCAAAGAAAGTAAGCTGTTTAAATACAGTGAAATGTTCAATGTTTCATGTATTCTGGTTTTTAATGCAAAAAGTCACCTTTCCTTATGGAATAATTAGTCAAAGTAAGGGAAGATAAAGCACAACCTTCTATCTCCTTTGCCTACCTGTCTTGTTTTTACAGCTGAGTCTTTACTATCATCAAGAGGAAATTTTTTATGGCTTTCTCTAGCTTATGTTGTGATAAAGAGAAGAGTGTATTTGGAAATGCTCCCTTTATGCTCCTTTTTGTTTCAGCAAACTTGACCATATTCCCTTTTCCTTTCTGTGAAGCTTGCCATTAAAGACACCTTGGGGTTGGGGAGGAGTTTAGATGGTAGGACGGAGGTTGTCTGATCTCCCGGTTGAGTCAAATCCATGCTTCCCCCACAGAGCCATTTTGGCACACTGACCCCCTCTATGTTCATATGGTTAAACTTAGATGGTGCTTCTGCTTTTAGTCTACTGGCAATGTTTATGGCCACTGCTTTCTTTTCTTCTAAACACGCAGTTACTCTTTAAGGTCTGCATAAATCATGGGGCCACCTAGATCATTAAAATCCTTTCTTCTCTCCATGAGCTTGCTCCTAACACAGAGATAGTTCGAGTCTTGCTCTATACCAATTAATTACTGAGTCTGTAATGCAAATCAGTGATAAGAAAAAATCATATAAACTAATGTTTAGGCCAATAACCAATGATTCCCTGAATATATTTTTTAACTGGTTTGCACGTTGCAATATAGAAGAAACCCTAGTTGACATTTGAAGTATTTTATGTCCATAGATATATTTCTTATTACATAAATTATTCTCTGTATTACTAATCGACTTAGGGGTTCAGAATATATGCTAGGTTAGTAAAACTACTAGTGACCCAGTCATGTGCAGCTGATACACCTGTTTTTCAAGTTAATAGAATCTTAAATAATGAAAACCAAAAAACAGAAAAGAATACTGTAAGCATGGATGCACCGAACTCTAAAGATGGCCTACAGCAATTCAACAGTACACTGCTTTCAGTAAACATTAGGGGTTAAAGAAAAGACAAATCTCCCTTTGACCATGATCTATTTTTCTCAAGTGTATTTCATTCTAGTATTATAAATGCATTAGGCCCACGGTGCCTGGGTGGCTCAGTCGGTTGGGCGTCCAATTTTGACTCAGGTCATGACCTCACAGTTCATGGGTTCGAACCCCATCTCGGGCTCTCTGCTGTCAGCACAGAGTCCACTCTGGATCCTCTGTCCCTCTCTCTCTCTCTCTGCCCCTCCCCTGCTTGTGCTGTCTTTCTCTCTCTCTCTCAAAAACAAACATTAAAATATAATTTTTTTTAAATAAATGCATTAGGCCTATACCTAAAAGATTCATATTTCTTGGTTATGGCTAGCTTAGTGATTTGTATCTTAGGTAAACTCTAGGACCTACTGAACAGAAGTGTAGAGTTCCAACTAGGGTCAGTGCTCCCTGTCCATACTAAAATTCAACTCAATGTTGCTTTCACTGGTCGTGTCACTAAAAGGAAAACTAATCTGTGTCACTAGACACATTTTTCTTTGGCATTTTTTTTTCTTTCCACTTTTTTTTCAGAAAAGATGGGTAGCCATTCCAGGGTAAGGGACTTCCCCATTCCAGAATGAGTAATCTCACCTACCTGACACCATAGCATTCTACTGTAATTAACCTGCAAAGAAAAAAAAAACTTAAAAAAATGAGTATTTGCCAACTTTAGTTCCTGCAGCTCTGATTTGCAAACTACCTAGATCCCCACTGAATAATTACTAATTAATCAGGAGGATATTTTTAAAATTCTTAAAACTAGCACCTCAGGTCCTATAGTCTAAAGCAGAATTATTGCTTTATTTCTTTTTCCAAACAATGAAAAAGGAAACTTGAGGATTATGATTTTGTGACACTATAAGCCAGAGTCACTGCCTTTCTATAACTGGAAGTTGCACCCAGGGTGCTTCCATTGTACCAATTATGGGGGCTTTTGGAGAAAATTCAGCACTGCATGCTAAGAGTACTAATCCAACTGCACATCATTAAATCAGTTGGGCACATCAGTGGAAACACTTAACAGACTTAGTGATTTAAAAAAACATATTGTGGTTATCTATAAATTGATTTCTTTAATTCCATTATTGACAATGGCTTTCATTGATTGACTTCTGGTGGTAGTACTGGGGCAAGACCTACTGCCATCCCAAGTCATATTTTTCAGAATAACATGTTATCATGGTCATATTCTGAGACTTAGTCATGTGACTGATGGATCCCCCTGGGAGATAACAGTAGTTAGATTTCCTGCACTACCTGAACTACACAGTCTGTTTTGAGCTTGGTGGCATACCTTTTGGAAAACAAAGCTTTGCCCCATTTACTTTTTGATACATTCATCTCTTTCCTTCTTATGCATTCCAACCTCACTTGGGAAGGGACATCAAGCCTGGCAAAGGTCATTACATTCATTACCTAATTTAACCCTCCCTATTGTCCTGTAGGTTAATCCTCACATGAGTTGTCCATTGTACAGGTGAGCAACAGAGGCTCACAGAGTTTGGTTAATACCTGCCCAAGGCACTCAGCTAGTCAGTGGCACAGTGTAAGGACTTGGATCACAGTTGTCCCAATTTGGCTAAATTGACTGCCTGATGGTCAGGCACGTGGCACTTCCTTGCCTCACTGACCCCTGTGACACTTTGTGGGAGGTCAAATATAGTGACACATCTTGACAGACCAAAGGTGCCTGAGTGGTTCCTGAAGTTCAGAGCCCAGACCAGAACCCTGTTCTTCCTGCCCCAGATCTCTCCACTGGGCCACGTTATAAAAAGCTCAGTTAACTTAAAAAACTCAAAATTATTCCCTTTGGAGGGCCAAGAGGAGAGGAGCAGAGAGAAGAGAATATCTTTTTAGAAAAAAAAAAAAAAACCTTAAAGATACAAGGATTTAAAATAAATAAGAAGGAAGTAAATGTGTCCAAAAAAACCCCTCTGTCACTTCCTGATGGCTTGACTTGCTATATAAACCCATCTTGAGACAATCCATACAAGTAATTCCTTTTTTTTTTTTTTCCCTGAGAACAGTGGAAAGTTGGCAAGAAGTAAAAATTTTCTATGAAATAGGGAGGCGAACAAGTTGTAAATGATGTTAATATCTTCCAGATGGCACAGTTTTACTTGGGAACTGAGTTTATTGTAATTAAAGGCATGTGAATTTTTCTATAAATACTGAACTTTGCAAGTTTGACACTGAAAGACTCCATCACTTCTGGAGGATAGTTGTTTTAAGGGAGGTGTTCCTTCTCTTCCATTTAAAATGCATCATTGAATTTCATAATCTGAGTTAAATCATAGAAATATTTTCCCATGTGAAGGACTCTTTTTTATCTTCCATTCCAATAAATCTTAATTACGAAGTGAGATTCCTCAGAAATGAGAAATTTTAACTCCAAACATTTTCTATTAAAATTATGTATTTTGACCATTATTTTATACCACATGTCTTGAATTCTTTTATGTATTTATTTTTAAATTAAGCTATTATCACTTTTCTGTCTCCAGACATATGTGTTGGGCAATCTTGGAAGTTCTGTTTTTGCTTCAAACAGGAGAGTCTGGCTCACTCCAGAACCCTGCTTTCCTTTTCCCTGCAAGCAATGCCTGTGGGCTCAGGGATCCCAAACCAGCAGCCAACATGACATGAGAACATTAAAATTGTTTCCACGATTGCTCCAATTTCCTAATCCCATCCTTAGTCTTACCCTGTATCTACTAATCTCTGCTCTACCAGGTGATGCAAGTGGATGATCCCTGTTGGCTTCGGTTTCTACTGTAGCTTCCAAGCCCCGTATGTCCTACCAGAGCTTGGTCTGTGTGGTAGGCAGAATTCTAAGAAGGGCCCCCAGGATCTTTGGCCCCTGGGATGCACACACCTTCTCCCAGTTATTCAATCAGCCATTAATCCAGGTGCTGCTACAAAGGGATTTTGCTGATTTAATTAAGTGGCTAAACCAGCAGACCTCAAGAAAGGGAGATGATCCTGAATGAGCCTGACCTAATCAAATGAGCCCTTAGAAGGGACTGAACTTTTCCTGAAGACCATGAGGCATGAGTAAGGCAGATTTTCTGCTGTTGGCTTTGAAGCTGGAGAGGGCCACATGATGACAGGTGCAGGTGGTCTGTAGGATCTGAGAGCAGCCCCCAGCTGACAGCCAGCAAGAGAGTGGGGATTGCAGTCCTGCAGCTACAAGAAACTGAATTCTGCCCTGGTGGTGTGGGCTTTGACAAGGACACCAAGCTCAAGTTGAGAATGCAACCCTGCTGACACCTTGATTTTGGTCTTAGGTTGCCCCGAGCAGAGAGCCCCAGCCATGCCATGCCAGACTGCTGAACTATGTGACCTAATAAATATGTGTTGTCTTCGGCCCCTCTCTTCACGGTGATTTGTTATGCAGCAGCAGGGATCTGTCTATAACCTGCTGGACATTTATTATCTCAGTTTTTCTCCTATGCTAGTCCTGACCAGCCACGGCATCCCTCGTAATCAACTGCCATCCCTTTGCATGGCTCCAGGGAGAACCATTTAATATCTCTTAATTTTACTCCAGTAAAACTTTTTTCTTTAACACTTTCTTTCTTTACTTTTGTAATGCCTCATTTCCTGGGACTGTTAACTCTCATACATATTATTATGTTACTATCTAGTCTATTAATCATCAGTTTTCAATAGCTGCAATAAAATTATGGATATTCATTATAATGACCCTGAGGCATCACAAAAGCTTAAAGATGAAAATTTTAATGTGTGAGATTAGCTTTATGAGTTTTACTATACTCTGATTATTGAGAACAAGTTATCTGACTACCTACATAAAGAAACCCTTACTATACTGAATCAGCAGAACCACCTTCTGGAAAAGATGCTAGGGAGACTGTATTGTGTTGGGATTTCCTGCAGGAGAATTATCTGGAAGCCTGTGGACAAGTGCAAGATTAACATCTTGCAAGCCTTTGAGGAGGACAATGACAAGACAAAAGCGTTTGCAACAGTTTTTGTTCTAAGAGAGGTAGGGGGTTGGCCTCCCATTCACAATCTGTAAAGTCAGTTACAGGAGGCATGGTTTGGCTGGAGTACATCCAGCAGCCACTAAGCAAAGCTACCTGTTCTCTTTAGCACCACCTACTTCCCAGCTCTGTGGCATGGGCGCAGCCAGCTGGCCAGGGTTGTCATCCCTGCCCTCTGGACCTTGAGCTCTGTACTGAAGAACTCCAGGGTAGAGAAATGGCAATGTTGATAAAATGCCACTCTCCTTATAAGTGAATGGGGTCACCACTATGTTGGGTAGCTCTGCAACTGAAATAATGCTCCCCCATGCCCAGACACTGTCAAGAGCATATCACTTAGGGCAACTATTCGTAACCACATCATAAGTATAGCTATAGTCAGGCTATGGACTAGAAGTTAGGGGTGTATCAAAAGGATAACTAGACTTGGGGCATATCAGAAGGATTGCCAGAATAGAAATAAGGGAGACTGACTTTTAGAAAGTGTCAGCACAAGTTAAAATGAGGCTTAGCTTAAAGACTCATGTCCTACAATCCTACTTATAATACACAGAGTGCATACAGAAAGAAAATATATATATATGTATATATATATATATATACATATATATATTATATATGAAAAAACATGTATCATTAGGAAAAGATATTTAGCATTATTTTAATAAGGGAAAATTACTTTATTAAGTTAGAAACAAACATTAAAGGGGAATATGACAAAATATTAAACAAAACAATTTTCTGTCTATAGTATAAATTTAAAATTTTTGCCAGATTCAGAATGGCTTTCTTAGAAATTGGCACTTCATAGAATCAGCCAGCACAACCCAGTTTCTCTGTCCCTCTGAAAATGTCAAGGGCTCTCTGGCCATGCCCAAGGCTCAGGCCCTCTGCTTGTCCTGAGTTTGGTGTGTTACTACCTCCTTCCTGGGAGGAGTGGCCCAGGCCGACTCCAGCTCTGGTGGCAGTCAGAGGGGTCTGCCTTTCCCACTTATCCATCCTGGGGAGTGCAGATAGGCCTGCATAACCCAGTCTCTGTGCCTGCCCCATCCTTACTGGAGTAATCTGTGTTCAGACCCCAGTGCCAGCAGTGGGGAGAAACCAAAATTTGAGCTGCTATTCGATAACACTCTAGCACCCTCCTCTGTTTCATCTCTATTTCTCTACTGCCCAGGCGGGGCTTGGATTCTAGTCATGTGGTCCCTGAACATCCAGCCCAAGCAGGAGGACCAGGACCAGGACTAGAATAGCTCTGGAAGAGGCCCATTAAATGACCACCACCAATTCCACTGAAACTTTCAACCCACGTGACTCCCTGGAGGCCAGTGGCTCTCTCTTATCTCTGTCTATGTCTGTCTCACACATGCACACATGCACATAAACCTCCATACACACTGATATGTCTGTGTATATAGCTCTAGCACACTGTTAAGAAAAAAATCAATGAGATATTAGTCGATATGGTGGTTTTCTAGCAACAATGACCAGTTGAAAATGAATTATGAGTTGTTAATAAGTAATTCTAAAATAATAAGGTCATACCCATCCTCCACCTCTCAAAATATATGTATGAGAAAGAGTAACAAGAACAAAAATAGGAATCAAATTTGCCCAAAAGTAGGCAATGTCGAAAGGATGCAAATTTCTTCATCTGTGTCTCCCACCCAGTGCTTCCCCAGCTCTGTGCTCCCTCTGGGTTGGTACCACCTGATCAGTGCCTTCCTGGGATCATGGGAAAGACTATGTTAGATAGTACATCTGACAGCACTTTGTAACGTGGAAATTACCATACAAATGGCAAGTATTATTGCCAGTATCAGATCACATCTGATTCATTTTTACTTTCTAATACTTAAAAAAAAAAAAAAGCACACAGACTTTCATTGATCCAGTTATTTTTTAAAAAGATGAAGCCTTTGATTTATTTCCAAATAAAACCTCATAAAAAATAGTGTTTGCTGACCAAGAAATAAAAAATTATTAGCTAGGCAACAGGATATTGATTTGCTACTTTATATACAGATAGTTAATGCTTTTCAAAATAACTTTTATTTGATTACAAAGAACACTTATCCATTGTAAAAATTTTGAAAAATACAGAAATGACTGAGGAACATAATCTCACTACCTGGAGACAATCACTTATTAATGGCTCTACATACTCCCTTCCATTTCTTTTTCTTCATATGATTAAGAATTGAGAATATACTGTATATAGGGTTTTATGCTCTTACTTTTCACTTATGATATCATTAACATTTTTCCTATGTTATAAAAAAATCTTTTGTTGAATATGCTTTTAGTGGCTGAATAATATTCCATGATATGAATGTATATAAATTCCTTCTTGTTTCCTTCCTGCCTGCCTTATTTCCATTTTCCCCCATTATTCTAAATAAAATTTCAGGAAATATTTTTGCATAAATATTTGACATGATTCCAGATTATTTCCTTTGAATGGATTTCTAAAAATTGTTTTTACTCAATAAGAAGCCATGAACCTTATAAGCCTCTTCATATATCTTGATTAGAACATTGCAAGCAAGCCAGAACTTAGGGGTGAATATCATGTAAAATCACTCAGAAACACAGATACAGATACAGACTAATTGGCTTCTTCTAGCTCCATCATTGTATATTTTTATTTCCAAATCCTTCTCTAATGCTCTGAGAGTAAAGCCCGTTCTCTGCTGGGGAATATGTAAGGTAATTCTTGGACAGCGGTGTAGTAATCGTTTACAGGTTGTTCAGTAGGAATAGCTATTAATGCCTTGTGCAAAATAAACCAAAGATCCAAAGAAACACATTTTTGCAGGTGAAAATTATGTTAGCCAACATCATTTCTCACTCTGGTTTATGATGTCAGGTATCAGGTTTCTCCATTATTAATGTACACATGCACGTGGGGGCAGATCCTCTTGGAAGGAGATTAAAAAGACGCCACCACCTATAACCCCCCTTCCTAATCATACGAGAATGTCCAGAAGCTGTGAGGGGCTGGTACAGTAGCTCCCCTGTACAGACAACACCCCGCAGAGGATTAGCTTTCTTCCCATTAGCGGGCTCCACCATGGAGAGTCAGGGGTCATTTGTACTCACCAGAGAAAACCTGACTTGAGTAAAGTGTGCTATTCTTCTCTTCAGCACTGCGTACCTATAAAGCCTCTGAAACCACTCTTTAGTGACTGAGTACATTTCTCATTTCCCATCCCTTCTCCCCCTACTTGGCGATTTTCCTAAAGCCGTAATTCAAACTTCCCAAGAGAAAAAAAAAAAAAATCTCTGGGTAATCCTTTCAAGAATTCTTAGAAGGAAATCTTTATTCTTTTATCATTCTTATGGGAAACCTAACTCGTGATTAGTATTAGGACTCAGAATGTTTCACCACACACGTATACCCAGGTAGGGTGAGGGAAGGGGGAGTGTGGGGGCAAAACACCCTTTAGCTTAAGGAATTTGTGCTCCTGGGGCGCCTGGGGGACTCAGTCAGTGGAGCATCTGACTTCAGCTCAAGTCAGGATCTGGGTTCGTGAGTTGGAGTCCCACATCGGGCTCATTGCTGTCAGTGCAGAGCCCACTTTGGATCCTCTGTCTCCCTCTCTCTGCCTCTACCCTGCTTGTGCTCTCTCAAGACTAAATAAACATTTAAAAAAAAAAAAAAAAAAGAGCTTGCTCTCCCAAGCCCGGGACACTCTTGAGAAGTGCCACCATAGTACCATACCCTAAACCAGGAACCATGGTAAAGTGTCTTTAAGTTGTAAAAGAGTTAGTTCCCAGTAAATGCAGTCTCCTTAAGGGAATGCATTAAGGTAGGAGAGTTAAGAAAAAAAGTGGCAGGATACCTAAAGGGGGAGAGGTTGGTTGTCCTCTAAATATTTAAAAAATCCACGTGACGTTTACATTCCTGTGCTAAGTGGACAGGATGAGGTTTGAGGAAGGGCTTCCCTGGCTGGGACCCTCCAGGCCCCTGCACAGAAAGACAGTGCGCTTTGGACTCAGACGCAGCTTCCCTGTCACCTGGAGCAGTCATGCTCTGGAGCAGGGCTCCAAACGGATGGGCATGTCAGCTTGCTGGCCCCTCCTCTAGCTTCTATGCGTGGGCCCAGCTCCTGAGACAAAGTTCCCGGTTCTCCTCCGGCTCTTCTCCAGCGTGTGGGTTCAGCACGAGAGTCAAGCAAGTGGCCCGGCTTCCACCTGTATAGGTCCCCGCCGTCATGACCAGGGATCTTGACATTCCAAGAAGTGCGGCGTTTGCCACACTGGAGCACTAACAGAGCAATGTGCAGCCGCCTGGGGGAGCGAAATTTGCAAACTCAGTATCTCGGGCCTCAGGCCAATGCAGGCTGGGTGCGTTGCTGTGGTGACACATTTAGTCTCTAGGGAGGGATTGCTGGCATGCCTGCTGCATTCCTGGCACCACGTTTGCCAGCAAGAAACTTATGGAGTGGAACTGGTATCAACTCCAGAGGGAGATGCAAGCTGCTTTCTTAACTTCCTTGGCAGTACTACCCTTTGCAACTTGTGCACATAAACCCTCCTGAATATTTACATGAACTGCTATTTGTGACACTCTTTGGGGCCCTGTTGGATGGTGCTTTGAAGGGAAGTGCTAAAATGATAGCAGCCTTCCAGTTTATAAATGTAACTATTGTATCCCCGAATAATTCAATTTCCTAAAATTGGCACTTAACGATGCAATGACTTATCTCTTGCTGGGAAGAGATTCTAATCCCTCTCCTCCTGTTAAAAATAGCTTTTACTGTTGCCAAGAGGAGAGCCTGGTATTTACTATTAGAAGATATGTGAATTAAAATACTAGCTTCTTTCTCTGTTGCAACTCACTGGCACTATCTTAGCTGAGCTCTCTCCTACCTGGGAGGAAAGGCTCCTCACAGAAGTGCCCCCAGTTCTTAGGAAAGCCTGACCCACCTCCCTTATTTGTGCCTGGAAAGCAAAATGCACTAAGATTTGGCCACTTAGTATTCAGACCATGTCAAGATTCAAGTAAAAAGCCTATATTGCACCATCACCAGGCCAAACATAGCCAACAGTTCAAACCACAGTTAAATTATAAGCAAACATGGGGCAAAACAGGCAGACCTGTCTAGTCAATGAAGCAGTAGAGATAAAAGGAATTACTACATAAATGCCAATGTGGAGGCTTAATGAATACAGAGATGGTGTCCTTTCCAGCTGCCCCCAGTTAAGTGTAAAAGACCAGTAAGGATTTTGAGCATAATGCTTTCTTCCTCCTCTTCCTCCTCCTCCTCCTCCTCCTCCGCTTTTTCTTCTCCCCCTCCTGCTTCATCTTCTTTTAACATGCAAAGCGTCTCCCAAGGTATTGAGAAATGAACAATTCTTCTGTGCATGTCCATAGTTTTGCAGAGGGGTCAGCCAATGATTACTACTGGAAACATCAGATGCAGCAAAGGAAATGCAGTTAATACAATAATTCACATATGTTAATGCTTAGTTCCATCAATGTCAGCTTTATTTTCTTCTTGATATACACAAAGCTGGCACACAATTTTAACTGATGAGGTAATGTCATGTTTAATTTAGAGAGCCTTAAGCTGTCCACTCTAACTAGTGATATCATCTTTGCAGTTCCCTCGTGAGACTTTATGTAAACATAAGTAATGTGTCCTGGACAGTTTGAAAAGAGATTGTTAAAGATGACATTGGTTATCATGAAGATTTCCCCCACTTTGATCTCTTTTAAATTGCCAGATACAGTTTATATTACTGCCATATTCTAGCCATTCCTGAAATTAATATATCCCAGGACTTTTGAACCAAGTCAAACGCAGAAATAAAATAAAGGTTTGAAATGAATGGACTGTAATGTTTTCATGTCAGTTCTAGAAGAAAAATGGAAGACAGCTCAGATTATCTGGATCCTAGGTGACTTGGTAAATAACAAGAGAGGAAAGGGAAAGGCACTAAGAAGTGTGTAACACCAAACAAACAAAACTCTTCCTATTTTTGAGGGGGAATGCTAGTTTGTTGGAGATGGCTCCCCACCTCTTGGAGGTAAAGAAGCATATGTGTTATCTCAGTACAATATTTAGAATAATATTTTATTGTGACTTCCTTTACCATTTGTCTCCTTAGTGTATTATTATTAAGCCCGATTTTTTAAAAAATCACATCACTTTGGTGACTTGGAGTGTGTCACATTTCCTTTTCAAGCAACAATATTCCTTTAAAGATTCAGGCTGGTGGGTATAAACACAGTAATTTTCCATTTTTAAATAAACCTTTTTCTTTGGAGAGATTATGTTCTGCAATTCAAGTATAGCTTTGGAGAAGATGATCTGTGTTTTAACCACTGTGGATACTGAGAGAGTTTTTCCTAAGAAGTCTGGAGTTTGGTAGAATTGAGTTAAATAGTAAAGAATCTGTTTATTATTCTGTGGCCATATGTTTAGAGAGTCGCTCACAGAAATCAAAGTATTTTTCATGGAGAGCTCCAGCCAAGGAGACATTTTGGATTCATAAAAGAACTTCACAGTTTGAAAAGAATGCATAGCATTATGTATTGACACCCCACCACCACAGACAAAGGAACACAATTTAATAACAGAGAATTGTGCTCGTGAGATTTTTCTTTTTCTTGTTAATTGGTTACTTTAACTGACATTGTCTGCAAGTATAATGGACACCATTATTCTTAATAGTTCTGTGTTGCCAGATGATGTATACAGACATGATGTAGTCCATTTTGATTATTTCATTTTGCTAGATTTTTATCCCTCCATGTAATACAGTGGTGAATACAGATAGCACTGTTTTCCTAACAGACTATGCTGGATAATGCTGCCTTCTATATCACTGAAATTAAAAGGGCATTTCTCACTAACCTGTTGTCTCCTGTATTTATGTTAGGTATGACTACGTGGAGGTCATCGATGGAGACAATGAAAATGGACGCTTATGGGGAAAGTTTTGTGGGAAGATTGCTCCTTCCCCTGTAGTGTCTTCAGGGCCATTTCTTTTTATTAAATTTGTCTCTGACTATGAGACACATGGTGCTGGATTTTCCATACGTTATGAAATTTTCAAGAGAGGTGAGTGACTTCCTGCAGAACAAGTGTGGCTAAATGTTCATTACCATTGTTTGATTCCATGAATGACAAAGGGAAAAGAAGACAAAGGCATAATGCTTTGATCTTCTTGTAAAAAATTGTATATTCCCATTACAAAACTGTTGGAAAATACTTTAAACAAAGGAAAATTACCCAATGTATGGAAGAAGTCGTGTTTAAAGATTTTTTTAAGTGGGTCACCTGGGTGACGCAGTTGGTTGAGGGTCCAACTCTTGGTTTCGGCTCAGGTCATGATCTCACAGTTCATGAGTTTCAGCCGCACATCAGGCTCTGCGCTGATGGCGTGGAGCCTGCTTCAGATTCTGTCTCTCCTTCTCTCTGCCCCTCCCCAACTTGTGAGCACGCGCGTGCGCTCTCTCTCTCTCTCTAATAAATAAATAAACTTTAAAAAATATTTTTAAAGTATTTCAGGACTCAAAATTGCATCATTTTAATGTGTGACCAGTGTTTATAGGGTATATATTCTGTAAAACTCTCTAAGAGCATTTATTCTTATCTTTCTTCAAAAATAAGTGTGATCTTCTCTTGAAGTTTTATTTCTTTCATTCAAAATGTGTGAGTCTCCTTTATCTTAAAGCCATGTACATACATCCTGTTCCCTTTATTTCATTACAAAATTCAAAACTAGTATTTCCCAGGAAAGGGAAAGCAGTCTACTGGTGTTAGAGTTTCTAAAGCTGCTGAAGGAAGAAGAGGCTTTCTATTAATGTCTGTTAAGAAGAGGAATAGTTAGAGAAAGAACCTCTTGGAGGAAACAAAACAGTAAAGCTTTAAATGCCATTCCCCTTAGGAAATAAAGATCTTTCTCCCTCTACAATATAATCACTTAGTAGTAATCTTCTGTTCAAATGGTATATATTGAGATGGATAGAATCTGACAATTCCTAGTCTCCCAGCCTTGAAGAATTGAATGCACATATCAGTCAATTGATAAACAATGTATCTTTATCCAGATGTCACTGTTTTTTACAACAGCTGGTAGATTCCTTTAATGTGTTAAATTTAACCTTCCATTTTAGGTTGGCAGTAATGTGGTGGGTGGGAGTTCCAATCCAGGGACAGAAGCTTAAGATTTGAGTGTACTGTCCTAGAATAGGAGCTTTTTTTAATAGAAAAAAATCTAGTTACATCAATTACAGAGTCTCAGCGGCAACTGAGAATAACAAATAGGAGTCATTAGGAGTTTCTAGGAACATAGGTACAACTTCTTAAAATTTCAAAGAAATCTGCCATTGCCCCATACAAGTATGGATAGATAGAAACAATTCTGCAAACATTTGAATAAATAATAGTATACATATGACTTCAGTATGTACAGCTGATTACATATATACATATTTTCTTGTGTTGAAAGCTGTTTGACCTGTTGTAGAAATCATATTGTACATGTATGTATATGGACACACACACACACACACGTATCTACATTTGCTCACTTACCAGCATATGGCACTATAAAAGAAAATAAGGTGTCAGAAAGGAATTTAGGAGTAGCCTTTCATTTTCAGTGTTTCTCGAAGATCTGAAGATAGTTGAAAGAGGAGAGAGAGAGAGAGAGAGAGAGAGAGAGAGAGATCTATAACTAAGTCATTGAGAATTCTTCATATTCCTTCCTAATGAACTCAGCCCCCTATACTTCCATTTCCTCAGAGGTACTGTAATTTCCTTATCCTGATCTCCAACACCACCTTTGAAACTTGAAGCCTTATTTTTTCTCTCTCTTCTTGCCTCTCTACGTCCAATATGGCTTCTAGTTCTTTTGAATTTACATCCAAAAGCCTCCAAGAGTCATGCTGCCTTTCTGCATTCACTACATTAACTGAATAGGCCCAATTTGGGTTCTCCCTATGTTTTCTCATGCTACACACAGCTTCTCAAACAGTCATCAAGCCACTGTCCTCCAAATGCCTATGGCAGGTGTCCATCACCTATTGGGTCAAACCTCAGTGTCCCATTGGGTCAAGCTTAAGGCTTGACATCAAGTACTCCCAACCTTCTCCAGCTTCAAATCCCACAGATCCACACCTGGTTTCCTGCCTCGGATAGTGCACTGGGTAATGTCCAGCAAACGTGAATGTGAAGTTTAATTCTGCCTCTGACTATCAATCTGAATGTTCAGAGACTTGGATTCCTCATCTGGTAAATGGATAATAGTATCCAACACAGGTTTATTGAGAAGATAAGTTGAGATGAAAACATGAGAAACATGTAGCCAGTGCCTGTCACCAAAGATGTGTTCAGTAAACAATGCTTATGGATGAAGCTGGTGCCATTAGCTTTCAGAGCCTTCGCTCTCTATCAGTTTATATCCCTTAACCTCCATGGAAGCCTGGCTCTGGCTCTTTTCTTTCTTCTTCTCAAAAGCTTTTTTTAATTCTTCTACTTTTTTTTTCCTATGCATATACCCAACTTGTCCTCTACACATGCAAGTGCACACACACATACACACAATATACACATAATGCATATTATGTATACACACATATATCCAAGTATGTTTCACTAACCATTATGCTTCTTAATATTTTCAAATTTGTTCATATATGCATATTTTATTTCCCAACCAGATTGGTACCACCTGAAAAATGCAAAGAAAACATCTTTCCCCCCCTCACTGCATATACTATAGTCCTTACAGGTGTTTCATAGAAAGTCATTAACGAATACATTTATGCATACATATACAGGTTCATGGATATTTTTTTTCCTCAAAAGCCATTTAATGATATTATAGAATCCATGAATCTCCTTTTTTTATTTTTGAAAACATACCACCTCTTCCAGAGTGCAGCAATTTCAAGTTTCCTCAAAACACATAAATTATACTAATTATAGTTGGCCCAATAAATGAGTCTTTCACCTGTTGGCCTTGAGGTTTTTCTGGCACTAGATTACAGTTCTAAGGAAATTTTAGGCCATTTCTGCATCCCTAAGGCTGCATTTCTCGAAGGCCACCTTTGCAAATGTCAGTCAGCAAAGGCAGTCCCCACCTCTTCCCATGCTTCCTGGAGCCACCCTGGACACCCTAACTTTCTACCCAGGTCCCTCACTTTCCCCTTCTATGTGTCTTTTCCTAGATGGTGAAAGATTGGGCCATCAACCTGAAAATTATTCCCACTCACCTAAAACAATTTCTCCAGGAAACCCAAGCATCACTACCTATCACTCCTCCCCTGTCCTTCCCTTGGTCTGGGTTATCCAGCCTCAACTGCTGGAAGAAGCTGTAGACATTTTCTTTGTGTGTCCATGTGGGGAAGACATGGCATTTATTGAGAGCAAGACTGATCCCTTCACATGTTATTTGGTTATGAGTCTGGATTTTAATAATAATTCCAAGGAGACCGGGGCACCTGGGTGGCGCAGTCGGTTAAGCGTCCGACTTCAGCCAGGTCACGATCTCGCGGTCCGTGAGTTCGAGCCCCGCGTCAGGCTCTGGGCTGATGGCTCGGAGCCTGGAGCCTGTTTCCGATTCTGTGTCTCCCTCTCTCTCTGCCCCTCCCCCGTTCATGCTCTGTCTCTCTCTGTCCCAAAAATAGATAAAAAATGTTGAAAAAAAAAATTTAAAAAAAAAATAAAATAAATAAATAAATAAATAAATAAAAATAATTCCAAGGAGACCATCTTAGCTGTTACCATTGTGTACCCTTATTGTCATTAACAATGAAGCGTGGCATTCTTACAGCCACACAAGGTCCTCCAAGTCTTACAAATAAATCAAAAGCACAGTGTTCACTGGCGGCCAATGCCGTGTGTCACCTCTCACAGCAGCAGCTCACTCATGCCTAGACACACGGGGCTGCTCTCCCTCTCTCCTGTTTAGTGCTTCTGTACTCTCTACAGAGTTCCTTCACCCACTCCTGCCTTGCTCGTTTTGGGGAAGTGCTTGCTCATCTGTGGCAAACCTATGCAACAGTGAACAGGAAAAATATTAAAACAAATGTTGATGTTTACTGGACAAGTAGGAAAATACAGAATCTTGAAGTTTAAAGGGATTTTTTTCCCAAATCCTAAAGCCCACCTCCGATTTGTTATGTACAAAATCTGAAGACTGGGAAGGTTAGGAGGCCACTCAAGTTTACACAGCAGGTTAGCAGTAGAAGTAGGACTGGATCACAGATCTGGTGCTCAACCCAGTTCTCTTCTACTACTCCATGGAATTTCTCCAGTTTTTGTCACACTCCTTAGCAAACCTGGGCCAGCCTTAGTGAAAGCATTGAAATTATTTGATTTTGAAAGTATGCCTTTAATCCCTGTCATTTTTTCCTCTTATTAAATCTTGATCTCACCTGGATAATTTTACCTTTTTAAGAAGGAAAAAATATTAGTACCTGAATTGAACCCCACTGTCAGCTTTTCCTTATAAGGATCTTAAAAAAGCATCCCCCCCCACCCCGCACTGCCCCAGGGAGGAAGCTGGAGGTCTCCAGGGTCACTGTTCCTACATCTTAAAAATAAAATGAAAGGGATTCCAATATTATATATATATACATATATATATATATATATGTATATATATTTATATATGTGTGTGTGTGTATATATATATATATATAATTGTAAACTATAATGTCTTTGTAAATTAATGTCTTAAATTGGCAAAGTCCCTGTCATCTTAGAAGCCACCCATGAACTTAGAAACAGAATATAAATGATACAGCACATTCTGTAATCTTCTTACCTGTAATTGACATGGTAAATGTCACATGTTAGTAACTTTAACCAGAATCAAATAAGTGAGTATCTGAAGCCACCATGGTGAAGGATGAGCCACATCTGTGAAGGCTTTGGAAGGCATTTTAAACAAGTCAGACCTCTAAAGGCCAGGTTTATTGTGTACATCTAGTAATTTTTATTCTTCTGTGTCTCCAGTGCCACGAACATCTAGTATGTACATGGAGAGCAAACAATTGATTTGTTTTCTCAAAAGTCTGCCAGACGCACTGAGGTGGAGATTCAGCGTAGCAATTCTAAACACTAAAAATAGAGATCTGTTGGTTTAATTTAATCTGTATTGATGCCTACAGTGTTGTCTCTAGTACTTGGCTCTGTGGGAGAATATTTAGTTAAGAACACTCTCAACCAACCTCCTTATTAGAGCTGAATCCATGCATGCCATCACAGGGTGCCCATCAGTGAGACAATGGCCCAGGGAAAGAATTGTTGAATTGAATATTCCCAGGTTGGATCTTGAGTTTCAAGAGGATCAAGTCGTTGCTGATTCCCAGAGATCCTTAGGATCCCTTTGAAAATCATAGCAGCGGTGATGGTGATAAGGGGTCAAGTTGATGTGCTCATATTCTTGTAGATGGGCCATTTTCAATGGTGTGGTGAATACCACCCCATTTGCCGCTGGACGCCATGAATCAAAATTGTGGTCATTCATACGGTCATAAGGTCAACTTGCACTATAGATGTGTATGAGCTTGACCAATTTAAATTACCAATTACCATAATTTGTAAAGTGTTGAAAACCCTGAATAGTCACTAAAATTATACACTATAAATAGACACATTACACACCCACACATGTATGTTAAAAATAATTTTAGAATGGCACTGTATCTGATACATTGGGGAAGGCAACAATGTCAACATTGATATCAAGTGACTTCTAGCAACACGGCCTGTAATCACAGTTTATCGTGCCCTCACTAACAGCCACACTTTACCGGCACACCTGTGTCAACACCACTCAAAATGAGTCACTCACCCTGGATACATGTACGAATTACCTTTCACATTTAGTTTGTCAAAGAGGCATAGGTCACATCTGGCAGAGTTACTGAGTCACTGGTGTAGGAATCTGAAACCCAAACTCCCTCCACTGAATTCTCTCCCTCGCCTTTGTAAATGTTCTATTTCACCAATAAAGGGCTGTCAGCCTCAAGATTTAAAGATTTAAGCTTGAAGGGGCTATAATTATTTCTCTAGGGCTCTGTCGAGATTTCTGTAGCTTACTCATTCATTGTTCCCACATGATTTGATATTTGTCATTTTTTTTTCTCTGCAACAGCAGAAGTTTTTAAATTGCTTCACACAAATGGAAAACTAAGGTGAACACAATAAATCTGAACTTGACTTTCCATACCTATCACTCCTATAGTAAGGCTGAGTAATGAGTGATTTGGAAAGTGACTATAATCATGAGCTTTTGTTAGAAAGATATGCTGCCTTTACCCAGGTTATTTGTTGGTGAAGTTGTGTGAGTGGGATTTTCACTTTGCTCTTTCTTTTCTTTTGCTTCTAGGTCCTGAATGTTCTCAGAATTACACAGCACCTAGTGGAGTGATAAAGTCCCCAGGATTCCCGGAAAAATATCCCAACAGCCTTGAATGCACTTATATTATCTTTGCACCAAAGATGTCAGAGATTATCCTGGAATTTGAAAGCTTTGACCTGGAGCTTGACTCAAACCCTCCAGGGGGGATGTTCTGTCGCTATGACCGGCTAGAAATCTGGGATGGATTCCCTGATGGTAAGAAGGGCAGGAAGCATCCCCAAAAGGGGAGAATCTGGGGGAAGGGCACTGAGATCCTTTTACAAGTGTCATGATACATGCATCATTTTTTAAAAAAATAGTTCAGAAGGAGGAGATAAAACAAAGCAAAATGGTAACTCTCTTTATGAAGAGTAGTGATGAAATATTTGAGCTCAAAAGACAGTAAATATCTAGTCTAATTTCTTCAATTTATAGGTAAGGAAACTGGGGCCATGAACGATTATACATGGTCTCATAGCTATTTTTGTGATAGAATTAGGACCAACACATGGTTTTCCTGACTAAAGTATTTGCCTCATTTCATTGACCTGCCTACTGGTCATTAATTCACAGACCTGAAGAGATCAGTTAAGTCAAACAATTCACTTGACAAATGCAGAGACTAAAGACCAGAGAGGTTAAGTACTTGATACAATTTTAAGGGTGAAATGGCATCCATTATGCGGTTACCAAAAATTTAGAAATTTAGAAAAAGAAAGAGGATGTTTGGACATTCCTAATTTAGACAGATTCCTTATCTGCTCCCTAGGGAATTTTTATCTTTGGCAATTTGAATCATCTCAACACATCATCTGCATACATTGTTTTTATCATCTAAATTTATCCTACATTTTAAAATATATTTACTGAATACCTGCCATGTACCAGGCACTGGTCTAGCTACTTAGTAACAGAACAATCAAAGATGGCTGCCCTGCCCCCCACCCCCACCCCCCCCCACCCGGAGTTTCGATTCTGCCAGGGGCCATTGGACAATAAACAATACACTTACAGATGAAAGAATTCTGTCCTTGGAATGCAAAAAGTGAGAACTTCTGTAAACAACAACAACAACAAAAATGAAAGAAAGGAAAGTAGAGTAGAGCAAAGGCATGAAAAGTACTAGGGTTAAGAGACGGGGATATTTAGGTTGAAATTTTAAATAAGGTGGTCAGGTTCTGCCTTATTACAAAAATGTCATTTTAGCAAAGATTTGAAGGAGGTAGGGGGCAGGGGGGTGGCCATGTGGACAGCTAGATGAAAGTTTTCCATTTCTATCCTTGTGAATTAGAAGGTGAATGGCAAAAATACACACCCAAATCCTGAAAAGAGGGAGATAATATCAAATAATTTGTTGCAGCTGCATTGCTTGTCTTGTGTTTAGTCTGGTTTAATATTAAGATTTCTCTAGAGAACACACTCTACACAGATCAGGAAGGGCAGCTTGGAAGTTCTTACGAATCATGCAGTTAGAAATATGTAACCACCTATAAAATAGAGTCAGATATTATGATCAGGCTGGAGGAAAGAATATTTAAATAAATATTAAATTGTAAATGAAGGGCAAGTATCATGTGAAAGAGATTGCCTTTGCCTTTGAAATGACATTAAAATTCTCAGCGTAATTCAATTTAGCTATGTTCCTCAACAGTAAACAGCAATGGAGATAAACTGGGTTTAGAGAAAGCTTATATTGTCATTGCAGTAAGTGGGTGAGTTATCATTGGTGTAGTTTCGTCTTTGCTCTTTTACTATATAAATAGGGTTATGATGATCTTATCGAAACTCTTCATTAAGTAATGAGATTTGCCCAAACAGAGTGCTGATTGATTTCTAAGTATTCAATCTGATAATTAGGAAAACAATATTATAACAGTATTGTAATAATAGTTGGAACATTTAATAATGGGTTTATTTGTTCACAGCCCAAATTTGCACCCTTCCATTCTAGAACTTACATTTAAATTGACATTTGAAAAGGAGGTCCAATCAACCAACTTATTTAGAATACTTTCAGAAAGAAGCACATTGTTATTAGTGTCAAGGGTTTTTCAAAGTAGTAATTTTCTGGCTCTAGAAAATCACTGAGTTGAAGAGAGGAACAATTAACAATAAGAGTTATCAGCCTTGCAATTCACTAATGTTTTAAACTACAGTGCACTTGACTTATTCCCAGAGAAAACTGGCCTTGTCCAGCCTACACCAGCATAACAGCTCTCTCCTTTTTAGGCAAAAATGACAGACTTCCCCTCCTGGGTTTGTCAGTGGCACTAGAAACATTTTTGTTATAGTAGTTCAACACATACAGCCCCTTGCCAGCAAAATTGCTTTTACTCTTTGATATCCCTTCCAAAAACAACAACCAGAAGGCGCTGAAGGCTTTTAACCATCAAGTGATTTTATGTTGCCTTTTATCATACACATTGAATTAGGTGACTATGTAATTGAAAGCTACCCATTGAATAGGATTGACTTTGAAGAAAAGCAGTTTACTCCCAAACTCAAGTCGAGGTACGCATTGTTGTGAATCACACATCTCTGTCTATCACTCCTTAAGCTCCATGGATTCGGAAGTAGCGACTCTGTAGTAATTGGTGGAAGTTTACATATGGTTTGTGAGCCATGAGCTGAGCACACTGCCCGGCCCTGGTGGATATTGCAAATGTTTGTGCTGAATTCTGGAGCCAAACACGAATGCTTAGCTCACACCACATGGGCACACATGAAGTCAACTCTCCCCCCAGGCTTTAGCTGCTGTCGTTACCTACATTCCAAAAACTATCAACTATTTGAGGAGTAAGTTTCATGAACGCTAGATTGAGCTCTGTTTGGATTTTATTGACTTACTGTTTATATTAAAATTAACTTCTGGGGCGCCTGGGTGGCTCAGTGGGTTAAACGTCCAACTTCAGCTCAGGTCATGGTCTCACAGTCCGTGGGTTCAGGCCCTGCACTGGGCTCTGTGCTGACAGCTCAGAGCCTGGAGCCCGCTTTGGATTCTGTGTTTCCCTCTCTCTCTCTGCCCCTCCCCCACTCATATGCTGTCTGTCTCTCTTAAAAACAAATAAAAACATTTAAAAATAAAAAATAAAATTAAATTAAACTTCTAAAATAGAAATGATATAAACATAAAATTATAAACATTCCAAAATGTAAATGACATAAATGTGCAATTTTTTTTTTTTCTGGGGAAAAGTTGCCAAGTCCAGATATTCTCCAACAAAAAGTTTATTATTGTAGGAAAACAATACCTGGTCTATTTTGTACTTTTTCGAAGTGATTACCTTTTTTGTTTAGTTATTCAGAATGCCTCCTTTTGAAAGTCTGTCTTTATAGCAGATTGCTGCCTTTATTTTTTTGCCCCCCACCATAGAAAGGGAACAGGAGACCAAACTGTCTCATTCTGAGGTGAGAGATTGGAGAGATTAATTATTGGAGAAATTAATGGAAAAATACAAATAACAGGGTAATGCCATTCCCAGTTGCAGTTATATATTTTAAATAGCACAAATACTTTATTGCCTTCACACCTGGAAAGATATGGTCACTATGCACCTACTGTCCCCCCAAGAGATTGTTTAGCACATATTGCTTACTTAAATTCTTCAGTAATGCAATTGCTGAGTTCCACTTCTGTTTTTGTGGGTTTCCATTCATCTCCTTGGCCTAACGGAAAGAGGAAATCCAATAGCTGTGTTCATGTAAATACACAAATGAGCACATGCATGAGATAGATAAGTACTGTGCCCACTCTTGCTCAGATCAATATTGCATTAGCTTGCTAGGCTAAGTTCTTGCTGTTGTTCAGGAAAATTCAATACTTCTTTGTCTTATAGTCGAAAAAGCCTTTTCACTCTCATATCTTGAGGGCTCCTAAAGAGAGTTGCACACTGCTATCCGGGGGCAAGGTTCTAAAGGACAGAAGGCAGATTTACCCGGCATGTCTTAAACATTATAAACCAGTGAGTCATGGAGACTCTCTAAATTATGAGTCTGCATTAGACAAGTTCTCTTCTGTTTGCTCTTTCAAAGAGACTCCCCCTCCCCGCTCCCCAGAGGAATGGAGTGGTGGGGGGAGGGTGGAGAATCTGCAGCCAGAGCTTAAGGGGTTGAGTGTGGCTTCCCTTGTGCACTTGTATTCTTGGCGGGTCAATGGCTGTGGTGATCAGAGACCGGCTCCAAGGACTAAGGCTGTAAATGTTTGCCCACAAGCTAAAGAAAAAGAAAGTTATGAAACCACAATAATGGAATTTAAATGAGGGGAAAAAGTGAGAACCTACGAATGGACTCTAGGCCTCTCATTAAGATTGTAAATCAGAAATGGGATTCTTTTCAAGGAAAGGAAAGACCGGAGTTTATGGCTCTAGCTCGGTGTTTTCATGCATATGTCATGGGCAACTTTGTGCTCCATAGGGAAGAAAAAAGTGTTGAATTCATTCAGAATGATGAAAATCTGCCAAAGGACTAGCACTTGTAGAAGAAGCTGAGGCTCAGATTAAAGCTCAAGAGAAACAAAACTGCGAGTTTCATCTCCTGAGATGCTCTCTTCTGCCAACTGGGAAACCTGATAGAACAACATTTCTTCCCATAACAGAGTCCCTGTTCATGACCATGGCATGCCCCGTAGATAATCTGTATCAATTCTCCTAATGGGCCAGGGTCCTTGTTTTCTTCATAATAAAGCAGGCTACACACACACACACACACACACACACACACACACACACACAATGGTTGGTTGCTGGAGAATGAGGAGTTACAGTAGAGAAAACTCTTTAAATTCAATCACATCAATTACTATGAATGCATGGAGAAGTTATCAGATGTTCGAAGTAACCATTTTTCACTAACTCGAATGTGGAAACACTTTGGTTTAGTTGTAGTTTTAGGTTTGCTTTGTTTTAAGAGGGCCAGCCAAGAGCTGAAAACCTGTCAGCCAAGGATCTGAGCACTCCGAAAAGCAGGGTGCTTGGACTAGCCAGCTGCCTACTAGGAACTCAGTGGGTAGGTGAGGCTCCAGGGAGATCAGTTCTTATGAGACTCACTTTTCCAATCACATTGGAAGCTGCTTCTAGTCTTCATCAGCTGCTTTCTGCATCCAAGCTCCACACACGGGCCTTGGCACACCAAGTCCCTTCTATAGGCCCATCCTTCCAGAGAGGGGTCCACCCACTGTGCTTCCTTGAACAAAGCAATAACTCTTAGTTGAAATGCAGAGAACCATGGATTTCTTGGAGGGGAAAATGGTCCACACCAGATTGTCCTTCTAAGCCCAAACCATCTGCTATGTTTTTACCATATGTGCAATGGAAAAAAAAAAAAAAAAAAAACTAGAGAAAAGGGGATTTTTTTTTTCCTTGCTGATGATCTGGACAGGGAATTGGAGAGATTCTCCAAGCCCAGAGGGCTTGTGCACTATCTATGTGGCAAGTTGCAATTACTAACTGCCAAGGTTTATCTAAAAGCACTTCAACAAAGGGGTGGCCAGTTTAAGCCTAGTTGCAGTTTGACATATCACAAATTAATCAGTGTTCCCAATTTTTCACTGCCCCAGGTACTACTTTTTTTCCTGATATGCACAGTCAAATGGCTCCTTTGGGCCATCTTTTAGCCACAGGACCTAAGTGCAATGTGGTCATGTCTCTTAAGTTTGGGAGAGAAAAAAAACAGAGAAAAGTCAGATGCATTTTCTTTTCATTTTGTTTACAACTTATTATTACGTATAAATTATTGGTGTCTGTAGCTTCTAATTTTTTTAAATTGTTACAATTATAAATTATCCATTAGATAGAGCCCTGTCTGTGATGTTCATCATAATAAGGCTCCAGAACTAAAAGATGGAATGAAGAAGGAAATTGGGGTTACTCAATGTTGAATCAGATTCCTGGCACTGGTCTGGTTGCATCCGGAACCAGTTCCCTGGATCTCCTCATAGGGTGGGGAAAGTGAGTAAAGCATCTTCCAGAACCCTTGGTGATCACAGCCTAGCTGGAATCTTTCAGCACTGGGCAATGTGTGCAGTTTGGTCCTGGAGATGAATGTCAAGGTGACACTTGACAGCCCAAATCTCATTCACTGCAGATGAAGCAAGCATTTTGATTCTGTTCCTGAAAACAATCCTGCTCAGTGGGGAATGAGGTTATATGCCTGTTATTGCCCTTCTAAGCACACTTTAAATCCCTCTCCACAAACCTGATCCAATATGTTCACAGTGAACCAATTAACCAGGGAAGACTTGCTTTGGGTAAGAAAACACTTCTGGGTTCTGCCGGGACCCATGTTTGCAAATGGTTATTCTTGCATCTGCGGTGGAACAAAAGATACTTTAATGTTCTCTGCATTTCTCCCTTTCTAGTTGGTCCTCACATCGGGCGTTACTGTGGACAGAAGACACCAGGTCGAATCCGTTCCTCCTCGGGCATTCTCTCCATGGTTTTTTATACTGACAGTGCAATCGCAAAAGAAGGCTTCTCAGCAAACTACAGTGTTTTGCAGAGTAGTGTCTCAGAAGGTCAGTATTTATTCACCCTGCAAAGCCCTGTGGTAAACACTCCATGTTATTCCTCCTCACACATCTGTGGCCACATGAAACACTAAAGAAATGGTTTGTGAATTGGAATGTCAAATATTTATTTTTCTCTTTTAAATGGTTTTTATGGATATCAATAGGAAGAACTGTTTGGTGTGCTTTCTTAAGGAAATTGTGGATGAGAAGGCTGCTTGTGAGCCTCTGAAATTATGGGAGAAAGTGGGAAATGGCAAAACAGTGTCCTGAAACAACGAACTATAGCCAGACCCTATCTGGCACCCTTGAATGTGTACTGGGCTGAGAATCATAAAAGGACAGGCATTGATCACAAGGGGTAGGAACAAATCCGCCATAGTTTATTGACAAGGCAGTCTTACAGAATAGATGACACCTGGTGGATTGGTTTGTGAAGACACCAATGGAAGCCATTTGTTTTTTGTTTTTAGGTGAATAAAAGCGGATATTCGTGTAAAAGAAGCATGTTTTAATTTCGGTTATAGCTTTCCACAAAAGAAAGAGGAAGTACTATGTTTCACATCTTATTAAAATGCTCAACTAACTCAACCCTTCTTCAAAGTTTATGTGGTGTCCAGCTCTTTTAAGGGCCCAAGGAAAACACCAGAAAGAACAATGAATAAATTGTGTATTTCATCAGGTCTAGCTGCCAGGTTGTAAAGTAACATAGGGAAGAGGACAGGGGCTGTTCGGAGACCTTTCCTGCAGATATACTAGTATCTTTTTTTTTTTTTTTTTTTTTTAAATATTTGTCACATGGGTGCCCTGGGTGGCTCAGCTGGTTGGGCATCCCACTCTTTTTTTTTTTTTTAAGCTTTATTTATCTTTGAGAGAGACAGACCAACAGAGCGTGAGCAGGAGAAGGGCAGAGAGAGGGAGACAGCATCTGAAGCAGGCTCAAGGCTCTGAACTGTCAGCACAGAGCCTGATGCGGGGCTCAAACTTACGAATGATGAGATCATGGCCCAAGCCAAAGTCAGACACTTAGCCAACTGAGCCACCCAGGTGCCCCATAGATATGCTAACATCTTTTCTTTTTTAAATTTTTTTTTTTTAACGTTTATTCATTTTTGAGACAGAGAGAGACAGAGCATGAACAGGGGAGGAGCAGAGAGAGTGGGAGACACAGAATCTGAAACAGGCTCCAGGCTCTGAGCTGTCAGCACAGAGCCCGACGCGGGGCTCGAACTCACGGACCGTGAGATCATGACCTGAGCCGAAGTCGGACGCTTAACCGACCAAGCCACCCAGATGCCCCTGCTAACATCTTTTCTACCAGATCTTACTGGAAAATGAAAAGGCCAATTAAATTTCAAGATCTTATTTGTGCTTAATTTGATTAATTAATTTATATATGTTTGTGTCTATAAATATTTGTAAATGTTTATTGAGAGAGATAGAGAGAGAGAGAGAGAGAGAGAGAACATGGGGGAGAGGCAGACAGAAGTAGAGAGAGAGAGAAGCCCAAGCAGATTCCACGCTGTCAGCACAGAGCGCGACACAGGGCTGGATCCCATGAACCATGAGATCATGACCTGAGCTGAAATCTAGAGGTGGATGTTCAACCAGCTGAGCCACCCAGGCACCCCTATAAATATTTCTATATTACAAATAACAAATCTAAGCTTAAAAGTATGAAACCAGTGAAAGAAAACCTTCTATGCCATAAAACTTCACCTATTATGATAGAAAATTCAGAAAATGTGCAAGTTTGGTTAGTTGGCATTTTTCTTGATGATTGAGAATCCTTAATCTCTAAAGCTTTTTTTCCCCATGTTAGTACTTTTAGATTCACATTTCTTAAAGTTGATTATTTATTTCTCTATGTCATATTTCATATCAATGTCATATTTCATTGTTTCACTGAGTATATGAGGCCTAATGGAATACATGCTTTCATGATTCATAGTCATCATTGTGAGCATTATCATTTTATGTTGTAAAACTGTGGTCCTCCTTGGGACCATATGATACTGTGGTTTACTTCTGATGGATACTCTCGTGTTTTAATAATATAAACTAATGATGTTAATAATCATGACAAGGCCAGGGCAGGAGGCATGAGAACAAAGGGAATCAGGGAGAAGTGGCCCAGGTGCCAACTACAAAGAAATCTGAAAGACAGAGAATTAAGGTCTACTATTCACCAAATATGGATTATAAACAGACATAGAATCTTTTTTCACTTTTACTGGATCTTAGAGAAAATACTAAAACTTTTGGTGTGTACTCGTATGAACTTTGAAAATAAATCAAAAGTGCCATCATTTCCTAGTAATTTTTTTAAAGTATATTTATTTATTTTGAGAACAACAGAGTCAGAGCAAGTGGGGGGAGGGGCAGAGACAGAACTGCAAGCAAGGTCTGCACTGCCAGCACAGTCTGATGTGGGGCTTAAACTCATGAACCATGAGATCATGAGCTGAGCCAAAACCAAGAGTCGGGACCCTCAACTGACTGAGCCACCCAAGCACCCCCTAATAGATTTCTAATAGTATTTCTGTCAACCTAGGTCCAGTTAGGAAAATAATTAATCCACTACAAGATCTTCAGAACCCTGTTTTTAAAAATTACTGCCATGAATTTATTCCCACGTATCAGTACCACATCTCAATAAGTCCCCCACTGTCATCTTCTGTAAGATTTTGTGTGAATGTCAACATGAATGTTTTAGTTTGCCAGATTATAAAAAGAATCTGCCTTTCAGGTCCCCTATGTTTTCATGACTTTGGGCCATTTTTTCCCCTCTAGATTTCAAATGTATGGAAGCTCTGGGCATGGAATCAGGGGAGATTCATTCTGACCAAATCACAGCTTCTTCCCAGTATAGCACTAACTGGTCTGCAGAACGCTCTCGCCTCAACTACCCTGAGAATGGGTGGACTCCCGGAGAAGATTCCTACAGAGAGTGGATACAGGTATGTAGCAGGAGATGTGGCATCTTTAGGGTGGAAGATTTTGGTCATCTAGAAAAGGTGTTGAAAAAAAGCAGTGCAATGCCTGATGCCTGCAGGTGAGAAGACAAAAGGAATGGGCACCAAGTGGCATCACCCTGCAGAACCATCAGGTCACTGCAGTCTAAGAAAAGCAGGCCTGGTTGATGTCCTTAAAATTCTTTTTTTTTTTTTTTTTTAACTCTTCAGAGAATGCCCAGTTGTCTCACTTTGGTAACAACTAAAAGATCTGATTTTTCCTAACAACTACACATTTTATATTCATATACTTCCTCCTTCAACAGATTTTTATTTCCTTGATGAAATATATTGGCTCAACCAGTAGACTTGCATGAAATAGTTATATCAAAGTACAAGGCTTCTTATTTGTTCAGAGTAGAAGAAGGAAAGAAAGGAGCTGAGGTTTGCTTTTCCATACAAGTGTACATAGCACATGCCCAAGAAAGCAGTGGGAGCAGATCAAGGGCACTGGTCTTTGTGGGCTGTGTATATACACATGTATGTCTGAAATGGACACATTTGTATCCTTATTATGACCTTGCTTCTGCTTCCCTCCCTTTGCCCTGATACCCCCTTCCTTACCATTACCCTTACATCCCTGACAGACTCTCCTCTTCTGCACCATGACTCCCTTGCCCCAACTCATCCCTGGCACCAATCCTAATACCTAAGCCTGGCCAACCTTGATGTCTGGATATGCCCACTCAAGACCTGATGCTCATGTTCTTGAGTTTTTCACCCACTGTCAAATGAAACATTGGGTATCTGGCTGTGTGGGTTAAACTGTGGGCAAATTATACAAAGTTATTTGCTGAAGGATACAGGCTTAATTTTCATAGAGTAGGCAAAGCTTGTCTTACATACATTGCAAGATATATAAAAATGACTAATTCCCAGAGAGAGTTTCTAAGCAAGAAAAAAAGCAAGATGATTAATCCCCTACTTTCTATATTCATTGCTGTTTCAGTCTTTTGAGCACAAATCCCAGATTTTGTTTTACTTTGTAAAGGTCAATATTAGTTTAACATACACTTAAAGTGAAATGGCCTATTACAGGAGACTGAACTCCTGCTAACCTCTAAATGATAACACTGAGAAATGTGTAGACGGTGAGAAAAGATGAGATTTTTACCTAAGGATTGCTGAATCCAGCTCTAGATTAAGTCAGAAGTTAAATGAATTTGCCTATGTCAAAATAGCTCTTGGTAACTTGTTTTTTCACATCCCCAAACCAACAGGCAGTTCAGTATGATTGACAGACGTGTCTCCAGAGGAAAGCTTGCATTTTGCAGTGCTAAGCATGTTTGCATGGTAACGTGGTCCTATTCTTGGTAATGTGGAGAGTGCTCAATAATTTAGGGACAGTGTTGGGCTTGCAAGACTTCTGAAATTGCAACTGTAGCAATTCTTCTGTGCAAGACAATTCTGTGTCAGTAGAAACATTGAGACAAGATGGGCTCTCACAAAGCATTTGTCAACAAGACAGGATTTACATCCTTCTCAGGAGCTAGGCAAAAGGAAAAAAAAATCTGAAATGGTCCGACTTTTTCTATCAAAGCATAGAAAGCAATGGTTAGGAGAAGCTACGTAACCAAAATCTCTCAAACAAGGTTTACTTATTACTCAAGCTACTCTCCATCGGTCAGCTGGGGGTCTGTTCCACATCTTCTTTTTTTAAAATTTTTTTTTCAACGTTTTTTATTTATTTTTGAGACAGAGAGAGACAGAGCATGAACGGGGGAGGGGCAGAGAGAGAGGGAGACACAGAATCGGAAACAGGCTCCAGGCTCCGAGCCATCAGCCCAGAGCCTGACGCAGGGCTCGAACTCACGGACCGCGAGATCGTGACCTGGCTGAAGTCCGACGCTTAACCGACTGCGCCACCCAGGCGCCCCTGTTCCACATCTTCTAACACCAGGACCTGGACAGAGGGGACAGCTGTCATCTCAAATATTGCTGGTCACCAAGCAAGCAAAGGGAAAAAGAGAGCACAGCCATTGTGCTAACTCTTATGGTCCCCTCAAAGAGCGCTTTCACCCATTTTCATTGCCAAAGCACATCCCATGGCCACACTTAGCTTCTGAGGGGTAGCAATTCACTTCATGCTGGATGGAGGAGAGCTAGAAATTTGGTGAACAGCATGAATGACAATTGTGCCATTCGTAGAATAGTTACCATTTATTGAGGGTTTACTATGGGGCCCCACTTCTGCTGAGTACTTGACATATTTGTATTTCATCCTCACAGTAATCCTGTGAAGGAGGTGCTATTATCCTCATTTTACAAAGGAGGACCCTGAGGTTCCGAGAGATTAGTAAATGCCCAAGATCACAGTGAATGACTGGGTTTGGAATCAGGGTCTGCCAAACTCCCAACACCTGCTTCTTTACACTTCAGTCTCCTCTGTCTTTATCATTTGTTACCTTTCATATGAATTCAGGTATATCTTGGGACATAATTCCCTTCATGCCTTTCCTTGTGAGAGGACACACGGAGATGAGTCGGGTGCTTACTCTTTCTAAGTCTAGCATTCAATGCCCTTATGCCTCCATCCCTATGGACGATGAATATCAGAGAGACTCAGCATCAGTTCACCTTGAGGTAAGATTATCTTTTGCTCCTTCTGGAGCTCACTGGACTCATTTACATGTTTGTTGTATCTTTTCCCTCATGATGGGAGCTCTTATCATTCACCCATCACCTAATTATGAATAATTTTGTATGTTTCCAGCTTTTCTGAAACTCCTTGGAAGTGGTTGGCTTGTTGTTTTCATTGGGTAGATGTTTTACATTAACCACCAAGTAAAGCATAATTGAGGCTGAGGGCAAGAGGCGCGTACCTCCAATCACAGGAGCATTAGCGCACAGACATTTCTATTTATATGCACATCAGTATGCGATTGGTATTTGTTTTCTTTTTCTACTTTTTCACATTTTGCATAAGATATACCCCCACAAAACATGTTGCTGTAGCAACAAGAACAAACACTTGCATGTGTTAAATTAATAAGACAGTGTTGGAAGCTGACTTTCCTTCAAGACAGGAACAGTCTTTGGTTGCCATTGTTTTCTCTAGGAAATTACTGAGTGACATAAAAAAAACAATGCGTCGTTAACCGTGGGTATGAACGTCTACATTGGTGCTTCCTGTGAGATCTGTTGTCTGCCAGAAAGCTTAAAAACAAGTCAAGAGGCAATTTAGTGGGAAGGGGCATAAGGGAAGTCCCCACTCGGAGCTTTGCACATGGTCACATCCTGCTCAAAAGGCCACTTCATATCCTGAGCAGCTAAAACCTCCTAATGGTCAACAGCAGAGTTTAATCACACTTTGAAATTTGCCCATGTTTTTCAGAGTATTCCACTCTGTCCTGTTTCTTGGAGCTGCTTATCTTATTATTCATTTAGTCTTTTTCTTCCTTTTGTTTCTGGTTAAACAATAAAGGATTCAAAGTAAAGACTCCGTATATCAGTGGTGTTATAAAAATTCTTAATTTTCAAGCATATCATCAGAGCCCAAGCCATTAACCTCATTGAAGCTGAATTTCTTTCCCTGTAAAATAAAGGTATGGTAGCCTTCTCCATTCAAGCTGTCGCAGTTCATGATACTGTGAATCTCAGAGAAATGCAGTCTTGGGCTTTCTTCTCCTCTGTGCATACTAAGTGCGTAGCATACTGTCTGCTCCGGAAACGTGTTCTCATGGATCCTAAGTGTAGTCATTCACACACAAAGCAGAATTTAATTCGTTAATTATTTCAATGTTTTATTAATGATAGTGTTCACCACACTGTAAACAGATTTATCCTTCTCGCTTTAATTAAAGCTCTTGGGAGCGCTCTCCTCAAAACAACTGTGACTTTTCCCTGATTAAAATGCCAGGAGACGAGGGGGAAAAAAGGCAAGAGATATAATGCCTAGATGGGATATGACCTTTGTTGATCCGAAGAAATAAAATGGCACCAGGGACTAATCGATTACCACACCCTCCAGTGAGTTTAGAAATAGAATTGCTTGATAAACCGACTCAGGCTGAAACTCCACTCTTCTCCAAATTTGGGGGCATTGTCTTTTGTGGGAAAATTTTTGGGTACTAGATTATTTATGCTGTCACTTATCCCAGAGAAGCAGAAAGTGAAAGCGCTGGCTCCTAAACCCCATCCTGTTTGGTTTGGTAAATCAGCCCTTTTATGGATTAATCACACAGAAGAAAGAAGCCTCCACAAAGATACTCTGTAGCTCTGAGAATACATCACCGAGCCCCCAGAGCAAAATCGTCTTCTCTCTCCACTACCTCTCTCTATTTACTAGTACAGATGTTCATTCTGAGGAATGAGGAGAAGGAAAGTTCCAGAAGAGAGGAGCTAGCACTAACTTTATGAGGAGGCTTGATTCTATATTTTCCTTTTGCCTTATGTATGTTCCTGTTGGATAATATTCCACATTTTCTAACTGAAGGAACTTTGAAAGCAGACATCAGCAACAAAAGGCCTTAGTGTGGAAAGGAGGTAATCTGAACTGAGTCATTACACACCCACAATACCACACACCACACACCCTCAGTCGTGTTCACTCACTTACAATCATAGTGTCAAAGAAAGTAAATGCCCTTGTTAATGTTCAACATGTGAAACTGATCAGGCCAGGCCTTAGGGTTGTTTTGTGGATTTTAAAATTAGTTATAAGATTGGGGTGCTGGGTGGCTCAGTCGATTAAGCGTCCGACTCTTCATTTTGGCTCAGGTCATGATCTCATGGTTTTGAGATCAAGCACTGTGTTGGGCTATGCTCTAGGCATGGAACGTGCTAGGGATTCTCTCTGTCCCTCTGCCCCTCCCCCCACTTGCACTCTCATTCTTTCTCTCAAAAATTTAAATAAATAAATAAATAAATAATAAAATTAATTGTAAGACACGCTCTAACAACAAAACTTTATGTTCCTATTGCACTTTTTCTTTTTTCTTTTATTTATTTATCTTTAATTTTATTTTATTTTGAGAGAGAGAGAAAGAGAAAATGCAAGTGGCAGAGAGGGGCAGAGGGAAAGAGAAAGAGAATCTGAAGCAGGCTCCATGTTCAGTGTGGAGCCTGACGCAGGGCTTGATCCCATGACCCTGGGATCTTGAAGTGAGCCGAAATCAAGAGTCAGCTGCTCGACCGACTAAGCCACCCGGGCTCCCTACTTTTCCTTTTTTAAAGCACCTTTTTGTACACATCCCAGTTTAGTCTTAGAATGTAAGTTAAATAGGCCAAAGATTTACATCCTCAACTTCATGTGAGAAAACAGAGGCTCAAAGAAGTTAAATGGTTCATGAGTCCCAACTTGCAGAAAAGATGCAACTTGTGGGGAAAATCGGGCTTACACAATGGAAGTGGACTTCCTTTCTCACACGTGAGAATGGAGTCAGTAGGTACAGAGAGATCATGAAGGCAGACAGCAGCTGGTGAGTCACCACTTGTGGCTGGACCTGACCCAGGCCCAGCGTGCAGCTGGCTTTTCCATAGCTCTTTGGCCATTCGAACTGTGAGTTTTTCACCTTACACTCTCAAATTCTCAAATGCAGTAAACTGAGCAATTCTCTCACGCCGACTCTACAGAGGAAAACCACAAAGTCCGGTGAGGTCGTAAGGCCCCACAGGTCCTGGAGGAGAGACAGTCATTCAAATAGCCAAGTTCCTATAATCCCCAGGCCAAGGGTCTTTCCTCTAGGCCAGGAGGTCCTTCCTGGCTTATTGCCCAAAGGCTTCCCAACATCTCTCCAGGGCTGTGAGTTGGAGCTACCAGCAACTTCCAGAGTGGCTCAGTCATCATTAAAACATGGAATTAACAGTTATGACTTGCTGATAATGGAGACAAAAGGCAATTTAAAGGCATGGGCTTGATTTCAGGAGCTAAGAAGGGGCCAGCTGGATGCCCTGTATTGGAATAGTAACAAATGGAATGAAGTAACTCATGAATTCTTGGAAATATTCCCTCTGAGACATGGAATTATTACACATTTTTAGGAAATCTTAGGTGGGAAAAGTTAGTGCTCCTCATTCAGTTAAAAGAATTTATTTGGAATCCTTGTTTTTATCTTTAAAGTTACTTGTCTCCCAAAATTAGGATAGAAACTGAAATCATTTATCGTAAAGCCTTAGAATATCATTTATTTTAACAGGCTTCATGTATAATTTTCTTCTAAACTTTCTGGAAAAATCTTTTGTTCTCATAATGATGTGTTGAGTATGGAACAGGTATCGTGGATGAAATAGTTTTTGACATTTTCATACAATTGCTAGTTTTTAGCAGGTTTATAATCTGTAATGCTGTATTCATAATTGGTTCCATTTGCTGAATTGACTGGTCCAGAACATATATTGAGCCACGTTATCCTGACTGTAAATGGTCTGCTTATAAACCAGACACTTTAGAGGGTACATTATCTCATTCAGATCATTAGTAAATTGCTGAAATCGCAATAAAATGATCCTTTATAAATGTGTAACTAGAGAACTGACAAAAATAGCTCACTGGGTTACCCAAATGTGGAATGAGACATGTAAAATATAGTGTTGGCAAATTTAGGGAAAATATAGCTGTTTGACTGAATGTTTATTCCCCAGGTGTGCTGCCTGTGTGTGTGTGTGTGTGTGTGTGTGTGTGTGTGTGTGTGTGTCTGTGGTGCAACTAATATTAATATGCTGTTTTAGCTAAAACATTGATCTGGAAGGGAGAAAAATTGCTTTAAAAAAAATTCCCCCAAGATAAGTCTTTCATTATCTTACCCTGTTTCTGCAGGGACCTCTACTTCCTGATAAAATGAATGCTTTACATCCTATCACAGGGCTGTTTTCTCTGACTAGGTTCCACCCAGGAAGTCTCTGTTCCCAAAATTCCTCTCTGGAGGAACTTTTCCTTTGCTTTCTCTTGTACCTTGTTTTCTCAAGTTGTTGAAAGTCATTTGAAGGAAATACTTACAGAAAACATGTACAGGGATGGGTTAAAGTCAGAACTTGTTGCTGCATTAAAGGAGGTTATGATTTGGGGAACATGGAATAAACGTGTGGCATAATTATTTAAGATATTTTTACCTGACTGTTTTGTCATCTACAAAATACCAAGATCATTTTAACTGTTTTGATCAAATCAACCACTTAATTCAGTTTTAAAAATCAGTCAAATGATTTTGCTAATTAGTATTTCATGTCAACACACCCCAAAGAGAATGTGTGACATTTAAAGAAACCTCTTAGATTTTTATGATGAAATCGCTGGAAAGACAATATTGAAAAAAAACACAACTATTCAGGTAGAACTACACTTCACATAGATTAATTTGCATACCACACACATTTCATTTGTTTATGGTTTTGGTTTCTTAATTGTTTTATGTCTATTTGGAACCAATATTCATAGTTATATTCTAGAGGAGAATTGTTTTCTTTCCAGGATAGCTCAGCTTTAAGTATAAGGCTAAAAGCAGATGCAAACATCATTTTATCTAAATTCCTTATTTTGCTTGAGTTAAGAGGTTAAGTGATTTCCAAGACCACATAGCAAGTTAATGACCCAGACCCTGGACTAGAATCTTAGCATCCTTGCTGCCCCTTCTTTGTTGCTACTCAGTTGTAATACTGTGCAAACATGAATTTGGGTCCTTCTTAAAGGTGACATCATGAAGACCAGGTAAGCACATTTAAGTCCCAGCATATTCCTGCTTAGTTACTGATTGGTAAAGGATGTCTATCAAATTGAGCAGTCATTGCCAAAGCTTTACCTTTGGCCAATGACTGGACTCTGTCCCGACCAGAGTTTCTTGGTCTAAACAATACTGATGTTTTAGATTAGATAATTCTTTAATTTTTTTAATGTTTATTTATTTTTGACAGACAGAGAGAGAGAGAGAGGGTGAGAGAGAAAGAGCATGAGCAGGGAGGGGCAGAATCCGAAGCAGGCTCCAGGCTTGGAGCACAGAGCCCGATGCAGGGCTTGAACTCATGAACCGTGAGATCATGACCTGAGCCAAAGTCGGATGCTTAACCAACTGAGTTGCCCATGCTCCCCTAGATTAGATAACTGTTTATTGTGGAGGCTATCTGTGCATTGTAAGATATCTAGCAGTACCTCTGGCCTCCACCCACTAGAAGTCAGTAACACACACACACACACACACACACACACACACACACACCACACAAACACACACACACACACACCTCAATTATGACAGCCAAAAATGTCTGTAGGTATTGTACAATGTCCTACTGGGGACAAAAATCCCCCTCCATTGAAAACCATCGGTATAGAAGATGCCCCAAGTCCTAATCAAGTCATTTTTTAAATAAAAAGGGTAATCACCATTAATAAGGTTGATCACAAAGGAAAGGTAAACTGGTTGCTTGGCTGTTTTTTGTCACATTTCAATTGCTTATCATAGATAATCATTTGAATAGAACCGTAGTTCTTTTGTTTTCCAAAAATACAGATGCATCTGTTTACCTTATGCAGGAAAACAGCATCATAAACCTCCTGGTTTATTTATCTTAAGCTTCACTATTTTTAGCTTTTAAACGTGAACTGTTTTTAGCTAAATAAATACAGATGTGATTTCAAAATACTGTAGCTTGGGTCTCAAAATGCACTGATAAGGATTGGATTATGAAAAGGAAACACAAGGATAAAATCACAAGTCATTGTTGACAAGATATAGGAAAAATAAGACTGAAATGAGCCCCTCCACACCTGGACATTATGTGTCACTGACCTTTGCCAATGTATTTTAATTTTTTTGCAGTATGTAAATCAAACGTGTGTGTGTGTGTGTGTGTGTGTGTGTGTGTGTGTGTGTTTTCACTTCCATGGTAATCAAGAGTAAGGAGCTGTGTTTGAAAAACTTGTCTATTGCTTATTAACTTATCTTTTCATGGGAAAAATACTATTAAGTTTCCAATTTTGTAACCTAAACAACAACACATTAAGAGCTATCAATTCCAACCAGTTTCATATCTGTGGACCAATAAGAAGGCAAGGTTGATGGTTTCACATCTGTTTTGGGTGAAAGGCTGTTCCTGTCTGTGGTATTTAAAATTTAAAGAACTTCTGTTATTATACAATTGGGAATCCTCAGGGAGTAAAATGTTAATGAAATCCATAACATGCACAGATTTTATGATAGCAGTTTTAAGAAATTCCTTTGGTGGGGTTTGTTGATTTCTGTCCCGGCGGTAATAATTGTACCTTTTACAGAGTGCATTAATGTTCGCATTTAGGAGCAATGGCTACGTTTATGCAGCGTGTAATGTAACACACGAACTCCTAAGCTTTAAATAACTTTCATATCGTAATTTGAAAGCCCTGGAGCAAAAAATGTGTGTTCTTCAGAACTGGAACAACCCACAGTTTAAAACTTACCTAGCACGTTCACAACAACCTCCTCCAAAGATGGAAAAGGTACACCCTGCAAATTCCAAAGCCTGGATACAGATGGACATTCCAGACCCTCTTATATTTCTCATTTAATGCACCATTTGAAAGCTCTGCATCAAAAAGGCAATTTTGATCAGCATCACAATAACAATTTGGGATGCTGACCTACAAGAGAGACAGATACTCATATTTGTTTCCTTTCTCCACTTCCACTGCCCTCCCCGAAGCTTTCGAATTTCATTTAATTCTGTGTTCAGATAAAGAGAGGAAAGCAGATTAAATCAAAAATGCTCTATAAATCCCAATAGTAATAAAATGCATTATGCTTTCATATTTCCAGCTATTGAACGGAGTAAGCATGTGAAACTAATTGCACACATTATGACTCAGAATAATCACATATGTACTCATGCATGTGACATGCAGGGTTTTTTTTTTAAGCTCTCTTTGCCTTAAGGGGTTAAAACTGCATTTATGACACTCTTAGAATTGCCTGTCTTCAGAATAGTGAAGTCTTACTTTTACCAAAGTTTTGTTTTCTCACAATTCTAATGCTTTAAATTTCTGACTACATTTTCAGGATTTAGCAGAAAAATAAATCAGCTCCTTTATTCTTTGAGCAGGCCTGAGAAGGACTATCTATTGATAGAATTCTTCAGGGGATGGATGATTGGACCAGACAGCTTCTGAAGTCTTTTCAAGCATTTAAGATTCTGTGATTCTATTAGAAATAAATTTGCTCTATCAGCTGGTGCCCTGGGCTTTGCCTAAATGAAAACATAAATATATGAAGCATAAGTGAAATTCATTTTAAATACTCCTGATTACTGTGTGAGGCAGCACATAGCAAAAATGTATTCTCAGTTCAAAACATTTTCTCTTCTTCGATCAAGTAATTGTTTAGGTTGGTTTCACCATGAAGTTTATCTGAGGATTTCACATAGAAACTTCACTAGTGAGGCCTGTCTTCCTTGGTTCTTTTGTACTAGCTCACAGGGATGTGCAGCCCACCAGGGAAGATAAGATGAGGCCCAGAGAGTTCATCGTTCGTGTCTCCCCAATCTTTGAAGAAAATATCTGTAAGGCATAAGCTTACCTACCATTACGGACTGTTCACACCTTAAAGTCCTGCCAATACTCAGTCTTTTTTTCTTTCCTTAAGAAGACAAATACCACATTCAATTCTGAGGATGTTATAGGCCATAATACTAGCCCAGAAAAGTGACAGGGAAAAAAAGCGGCCCCAGGGAACCTGGATGAAGCTGTATGAAGAAGGACATTACAGTTGTCTTATGCCTCCAAGACTTGATGTATTTACTTTGGGCTAAAGCTGATGCAGATAGATCCATCTCAGAGGAGAGAAAGACCAAGACCCAGGGAGATACGCAGGCTAATAGCTACAGAAAGTGCAAGAATCTGACAGAGCTTTTAGTTTGAGAATCTGGAAATGAAATCTAAAATTTGCAGTGGGGAGTACCTGTGATAATAAAAAGAAACTAGCAAATTATGAAATATGAAATACTGAAGAAAACGTTCTTTTATATTTTAGGAGAGACACCACGCTCACGGGAAGAAGAGATAATAGCTCTTTTTTATGTTCCTAGTCTTAAAAAATGAAGGTATAGCACGTAGGATTTTCATGGGCTAATTATTTAAACCTTATTTTAAAAATCCAGGCTAGTCATTGCTACTCAATCAGCAACATTCTATCACACACACATTATACTATTTCTGTAGTTTTAACTTATGTTTCCAAATATTGCAATAAGGAGGCTCTAATTTATTTAGAAAGCTCCAATGCCAAGACAGCAAGAATTCATTTACTTAACAATTCAATTTCCATGGAAAGAAAAACCAGTCAATACATTTGTACATTCAATATGGTATTTCCTCTCAATCAACCACTAGGAAATAAATGAATCTTCTTTATTGCGACAAACGTGGAAGGCATCTTACATGATCTCCATCTGCACATTCCTGTGTTTTCTGGGCAGTAGGACAAAAAGGAAAAGGAGGCAGGAATAGGCAATTTGGGGTTCGTCCTGTATATGCTGAAATTCAACTGTGATTATTAATTCCTGTAATACAATAATCCAGTCCCCTTAGCCTAAGAACTTTGCGGTTTCAAGAAGAATTTACGTTAACATCTGTTTATCTACTTATCTTTCTTTGAAGTGTCTAGACTTAGAATATTCATGTGTCTCATAGAATTCATCTTAATTAAAATCTTTTTATCAAAAGTAATTCAAATGTTATGAAGCAGTTCATTTGATTTCTTTTTAAATACTGGCAGTTTTAGTAAAACCATGCAAAGTGATGTGTTCTTATCCTTAACTTTGTGTCTAAAATTATAGTAACAATGGGATAGGATTCTTTCTGCTCCAAAAACTTGCAAGGGTATATGAAAGGGATGCTTTTTTTAACATTTCCAAATATGTGCCTTAGCTCCATGTTTTTCTGTCAAGAAGTGCCCCTTACACACACACACACACACACACACACACACACACACACACACACACAGCAGTGTGGCCATGTTCCCCAAGAAAGCATTTCACCTCTTGTCACCTCCAAGTGTATGGTTGAAATAGATGTATCCAACCACGTGTTAAGAATGGTTCCAGTGGATAAATGCAAGTCATAGCTTCCATTATGTTAAGGACTTTAGGCAGTGCTAGGGGACGAATAACATGATATGCTTAGTGTAACATCTGTGCTCATTCTCCTGTGGTTTGAAAGTAGTCATGCACATGCATTTTTCCCGTTGTGTGACCCAGGCTGAAATGCATGAAATTAATATAGATTTTTTTTTCAGCCTGCATTTGGATGGCAAAGCAGCATATCTTCAGAACACAGAATGATGTCATGCTTTTTCCCTTTCTTCTAAGGGGAGCCTGGAAATCACTAATCATTATATAACATTTCTCCTCTCCTTGTTTTCATTGCCCAGCTCCAACACGGAATCAGTCAGTCCAAAACTACAGAACGTTCCTTGTGAATTGTAAATGCAAATGATTTTCTTAGAGAGTAATTTTTGAAAATGCATTATTTCAAGGCTTTTCTTGTCCCCCTTTCTCAGTGATCTTCAAAAAGAATCAGTATACACTTCCTGGATGAAAGATAAGCTTCCAACAGGGAAAACACAGTTGACCAAATATTCAATCGTGACGTTCATTTCATCTCTTCTCAGGAATGATTGGCATCCCTTCAGAGACTAACTGTTGACACACACTTTCTGATGGCCAGCTGTACCTAGGCAGTCTGTTCTTTCTCTCCTTTCTCGTCTCCAGGGCAGCATTCCTTATAACCTTAGGCGGTGACTGACTTTAATCTCAATAATCCCATCAGCTCCTTGCTGGATTGTTCATGCCAAGTGGACGAGTTTTCTTGGACACCTGCACTTGCAGATTTGCCATCAGCACATGAAATTCTCATTAATGTGACAGGCCCACCTAGCTCCCTGAGAAATACATGGAAAGTCAGTATAAAAGGATGCTGTCAGAGTTTATAGGCCAAGAAGCTGATTTAGACGGTTGCCCTCATCTGCAAGTCTTTAGTTTCCAGAAATTCATCCTTGTGTTTGTTTTTGAAACCAAGCTTTTAGGAGGAGGGAGAAAAATTAAAGTCATGACTTACTGGAAAACTAATAATAAACAAGTCTTTTTGTTTGTGCTGGAATAGACAGATGCCTTTGGAGTACAAATGTGTGTTTATCTTGAGTCAGTTAGGGATCTCCCCACTAATGCAGATAAAACTTAACAGGAAGAGTGGAACAACAGCTTCTGAAACAAGTAAATACACTTTACCTGTACATGACGTTTAATATGCTTTTTGGTCTTTTAGGCTTGAAAATCTCTTTAAACTCCTGATAGACCTGAAAGATGTATGTGTCATAACTGAGATCACTGCATCTAGAAAGGGGTGATGTGATTTTTGCCTTGGTGCAGAGCTCTAGTACTCCTGCCAGGAGGCTAACTTACGAGGCTGTTTCTCAGACACCATAGACAAAAAAACCCACAAAATTCACCAAAGGCCTGAAATCTGCATGCATTTCCTAGCCACATACAGCTATAATTCCAACGTCTTATAAAGCCCACACGTTAATTTGGTAAAACCGTAGAGACCTATAGTTATGCAGTGAAATGTTGATGTTGTTCCTTTTTAGAAAATACAGGAAGGGTATGGGAAAAGTCTAAGATACCAGATACATAAACAGCCAATACATAAACATCCTGTGGACATCATGTTTGCAATTAACTTAGCTCTAAAATAAAAGGTTTGCGTGAGGTTGAGAGCCTGATAGACATTGTGAAAAAAAAATTTATGGAAGTCCTACTGTCCTTTGGGGTGACTTGTGGGAGGAAGGACACATACTAAGTTACTTGAGAGGTCATCTGAGAAATAAGTGAAAAGGAATACTTCACACAGCGTCAACCTAGCCCATGAAACTCATTGTTCAGTGGACTCCAGCCTCAAGTAGTGGGCTTTTCAAAGGACTGGAAATTTTATGAGTAGTTATACTAGTTGCAGTTATAAACGCCAAGATAAAAATAATCACATTCCTAGCTTACGTGCACAAGTTAGTTGGCCAAACACTAACTTTGCCTTTAATGACAGGCAGTTGGCTTTTGTTTGGAAGAAAGGGGTTTCAGATCTTGCCAACAATGGTGGACAGACACAGCATTGAGTTTAAATCCAACAGATATATACTGAGTATCTGCTAAAGATTAGACACTGTATGTAAGAGCCAGGTGAATTTAAAATGAAAGTTTCTGTCCCTCCTTCAGAAGAGTTAAAATCCAGGTACACTCACACACACACACACACACACACACACACACACACACACACACCAATTACCCAAGTGACTAAGAGAAAAAAATATTAGGGTCACATTCTTATGGTTAATGTGTGTACGAATGCTTCATTATGATCCTCATAATAACCATGGGTTGTAACTAAATAGAGTAAGCCTTAGTGTTTTTGCTGGCAAGACGAGAAGACTAAGGCTTGGGATGGCTAATTAACTTGCTTAACATTGTCCAGGTCACTTTTTAATGTCAAAGCTACAGAGGTACTTCTGGACCCTGTGCTATCTGCCACCAGTTGCTGCCTGCATCACCCCAATTTTTTCCCTGAAGTCTAGAATTGATTGAGCATATATAATGCAGTCTCTCTACTCTGTACTGAGATTTATTGTTTACTTTACTTTTTCCCTCACTGACTAGAGGGCAGGAATCTGGGAACCTTCCCTCTCTTTCACCCAAGTATCTAAGACTTATTTGTGTTATAAATGAGTAATTGCCAGTCACCAACTTCCCTCCACCGAAACAAAAACGCTCACCATTATAAGCTCATGTTCTTTTTTTTTTTTTTTTTTTTTTTTTTTTTATAAGCTCATGTTCTGAACTCGATGCCCTCTCCTTAAATGTTTGAGGAGCGAATGGTATGATTTCAACAGCAGTATGAATCCCTGAAGTAAACAAAAGGTTTTTATGCCACTTCACTGAAATGTTTTCTTTTAAATGTAGATATAAACTTAGGGTAAGACTGCAGAGTGTGCCATTAGAGCTCAAGAGAGAAGTCCCTGACTCATGCAGATTGAGGTTTAGGTATGTTCCCAGGAATGCTTGGATTCCCAGAGGCAGGGAGAGCCCGTATTTCAGCAGGATTATCTCAGCAACACAGTACATGCTCCTGAGCTTAAAGCTTAATTACAAATAAGATGTCATTGTCTCTCTGTCACTAGCCACGCCCTTCCTGGCCTGGACTTGTGGACCACATGAAGGCCCATGCAAAGAGTGATACATGCTAGGGGGAGGGGGCAGGGAGGACACTTAACCTTGATCTCTAAAGCAACTTTGCCAGGAGATATTAGATAGAAAGAAAATATTCATCATATCCAGTATTTCAAAATACAGACAGTTGGGTGAGATATTTTTCCAGTTGATTCTGCCTTTAGCTCAACAATCTTGGCCCCTTCCCCTGCCAAAATCTTACCCCATCTTATGAGATCCAGTTTGATTCAAATGACCCTTTTACCATAAACCCTGTTCTTTCTCTTCCTGGAAGAAATCTTCCTTCTTTGGAATCCCATAATGCCTCATCTGTCAACATGGTGGTGTTTTTTACTTTCAGCCTTGTGTTATCATTATTTCCACATAGGCCTACCTGCTTCCAGAGCCTGGCAAACAGTACATGTGTGTTGAGTTTAATGGATTAGCTGTTTTTACTGGACACTTGAGATCCTTCAATTTAATTTCACACTTTCAGCTTGAACATCTATGATGTGTAACGTGCCCTAATTGTGAGCATGCTCCCTCGCTCCATTTATTTGTTTATAGTTTGCCCCCAAACGTTTTTAAGAAGAAGAACAGTAATTAATGTTTATCTACATAATACAGTGTGTCTTAATGTCCAGATTTTAGAGGTTTCTCAAGTAAGAGAGGAATTCAAATGGAATAACTGTCTGGTTTTTCTGCACACAATTATATCTGTTCAAGAAAATCTAGAAGGAAAAATACCCTCAGGTTTTGCAGAGAATATGTGAAGACTTTCTGCTCATACGTGTCTTAAAGATGTTTTTCATAAACTAAGCTGAGCATTTTCGGGTGGGTGTCACAGTCCCATGTGCTGCTGTCAATCCAAAGATCTTCAAAGCCTAATCTATCTTCAAAGCCTGTATCTATCACATGGAGGAAATGTAGACCAGTGGTGGTGCCTCCATTCTAGAACATTCCATCTTTATCGTTTCCATATTGGAGTGATTTGAGTAGCTGGATTCTGGAAATGACTCTAGTTGAAATGCTAAAGTATTAACCTGCTGCGCGGAGTCCCTTTTGTTTCTTTTTTTGCCTATGCCACTTGCCAATTTTAACAGCTACAGCAGATTTTACTATTTAAACAGAACCAGATGGAACTCCAGTTCAAAGAACATAGCAGAATTAAATATTACTTTTTTAATTAGTTGTTTCTGATTTATACCCAAAAAAATTAACATGAGATAGAAAGAATGTGCAATAAATTCAGACACAAAGGAACCCACTTAAGCATTGTCTCTCTTTATTAGCCAAAAAAAGACAAAGGTCTGCCCTTGTTTAGGGACATGGTTTTTCTTGCCCCTGTCCTTGTTCTTATGCTGGAAGTATAGTGGCAAGTCAGGGAAACCAGGCTTTCCATTGCGTTTCTGCTGTTACATCCTTATCTAATGTTATTCTAACTGGCTGGCTCACATCTTCCGATAGAAGAATTCATCTGTTCATTCATGTAGGATTGTTGTACTACTGGAGTTTTGTTATAACCAGTAGTTTGTTTCCACCCAAGAAAAATGCTTTCCTTTAATTTAGCTATGGGGGAGAAAAGAGACAGAGAGAGATTAATACAGGCAATTAAGACCAGAAAAGAAAATAGGTAAGGTTCTTCCTGCCTTGCACTTTTCTCATACTTGGATATTTTTACTCTTTACCAGAATTTAAAAAATATTTCCTCATTATCTTTTGCTTAAAACAATCCATCCCTACCATCTTATTTTTCAACAGCATAACTGAGTCATTTGCAAAGTTTTGCTTTCTGGTAGCCTGTGTAAATTTTAAACCCACAGTCAAGGTAATCATAAATGGTTTCATATTTTCTATGATTATACAAAAACGTAATTTTTAAAAAGAATGATCAGATTTCATTATTCTTGACAAAACAATTCTTTCAATACTTATCAAGTTTTTGCAATACAGATGGTGCAACAGCATGGGTGAGTGTTTGTACATGGGCCACGGGTCTCCTCTGGGTAAGTCCTGGCCCAGTCACAGGTGAGCTCTGTGACTCTGGGCAAGGTCCACCCACCAGTTAGTTCCTCAGTTGCTTTGCCCATAAAATCTTCCATGTGTGACTATTGAGAATTCAAAGAGATAATCTTGTAAATTTAGCCCTTAATAAATGCCTGATACATAGGGACTGCCCTGTGGTTTTCCTGTTAATATAGTAACTTCAGCCATAAGTATATTTTTTATGTAATACAATTATAGTGAAAAAACACATAGATAGAGAATTATGTCACTGGCTATAAAGTGGTTATATTCCAGTTGGTAACTATACAAAGTCCAAGATGCTAGGTTAAGGAATGCAATGATCAGATGCTTGAATTAAGCCCTCAGATCCTACAACAGCATTGATGTTCAAATGACCAGGCTCTATCAGAAAACATGTGTGTTATCTAAGGAAATGAGACAATTACTTAAAAAATATTTTCTTTAGCTTGTGGTGTCTAGTGATGAATTAAACAGTTCTTTGAGTCATCAGAGATGCTCCAAAAAAAAACCAAACACACTCTCCCCCTGCTTCAAAGTATTTTTCCTGTTTTTAATCAGACTTCAGTTCTTTGTCCTTTATTTTTTCAGGCTCTTGTATTGACCTGCTATGGGAATGTTAGAAGATGGTAAACGCTTCCTTACCAATGCTACCTCAATGGGCAGTATTTTATTGAGCAAGACAGATTTTCATTTTAGAAATGAGGCTTTCCACATTATGACATTACCAATGGCTGGTTATGTATTATTATAGAAAGCAACGATATTCATTTCATGGCTCGGAGGCTGCATGCTGGTGTTTAAATGGTAGTTTGCAAAGGTTTGCTACGTGATTTACTACACAATGCTAAGATGTGTGCTTTGTCCAAAAGTGATTCCCAGTAAAATGTGTGCCTCTCCTGGCTTCTCTTTATCTGGGGAATGTGTTTCCTGCCATTACTAAGACAATGCCATGGCCATAAAGTGCATGTGGATTATACCTGTAGACATCTTACAACAAACGTTGAGTCAAGATCATGGTCAGGATCTATGCTGTAGGGGGTCCTCACCCCACAGGTGCTGCTAGCTCTCTACCCCCTCCCCCCCCAGAAGTGGATGAGGACAGGATTTTACTATTGCACCTCTCCCCAAACCCGAAATGAAAATTGGGCTTTCCTCTTCTGCATCTGCTGTCTGACAATATTTTCTCTTTGAGGATAGAGCACAGTGAAAGTAAGATGTGGGTAGACATTCTACTAGCAGTGTTAGAATTTATATTTATATTTATATTTATATTTATATTTATATTTATATTTATATTGGAAACAGGATATATTGGGTAAGCTATTGTAAGCTAACTCAGAGAGTGGCCGACAGAACTCAAAAGTAGCGTGCTAGACTTCTGCAAAATAGTCTACATACTACCAGATAAGTACCAGATGTTTATGTGCATCACACACACAGAGTGAAACATTCAACAATTTTAGCGAATGCATTGATGCTCGGCTCCATGCATACCCGTCCCATCATCACACCCCCTTACCATCACCCTTAATGTCAAACAGAAGTGCATCAAACTCAGCTGTAAAATCACATCCATCTTCCAATTAAAAGTAAAGCAGCTGTGAAATAATGATATTCTTTCAAAATAAGAAGATAGTGATTGGAACAGAGCTGATTGGATTTAGGGAAAGCAGGTTACTTAATTATGGTTATTGTGTGAATGAGTTTTTATGGAAAGAAAGGAATTATCGTTCAGGATGATGAACCCTCCAAAACACAGAGGGGTGGCATTATGTAAAACAATTCTGGGGTTATATCTTTGTCTTTCCAGCCGCCTGTCTTGGGTCACCAATCTTGTCTATTATGATGTGAGGTGGTAAGAGCTCATCATAATTCAAAAAGCTAAACCAGCAAGAGGATGGCCAGTGGCTGATTTGGAAAGGTTTTTGTGAAAACTATTTCTTTTGGCTTGAAAATGACCGGAGCACAATACTCTTTAAAGAGCCATATACTTCTTAACAAATAATGTCTATAGTGGTGAGGGAGGCACAGTAAGTTGTTTAGGGTCCATTTATTTCATTCATTCATTTCCTCCTGCTTACCTCTGCACTTCCTGCTCCTCCTTCTCACCAGAACATTCCTTCCCTTTGTGCCCATTTGTCCACTTCTACTGGGTACCCTTCAATACCCATCTTAGACATCAAAGTCTGCAGTGAAATGTCTGCAGTGCCCCAACTTCCAATTCTCTGGGTAAAATTTTACTCCTTCCCCTGTGCTGGATCACATTTCATGTGTATTGATTGCCCCATTCTGTCATCATGTGTTTGTGTTTCCAACACTCTGACTGCTCTTTATATCCTCACCACTTGATACAGAACTTAAAAGATGAGTGGTATTAAGTGTTCACTGAATGAATGTCAGTTAGGTTGAATAAAAATGTTCACAGGTTGAACAGATCATGCTACAACCATACTGTGGAACACCATGAAGCCATTGAAAATACTTTGGGCAAAAACTTCTATCCATAAAACTAAACAGAAAGCAGGTCATCAAACATAGACTTAATATGACCTCATTTTTTCTGATACTAATAAAACATACAACACAACATTCACATATAGTTTGCATAGGAAAGAATACTCTGGAAGGCTATTATTGGTGGCTTTCTCCTAATGTTGGTCTTATGGAGATTTTATTTTCTTTAATCTTTTCTGCAGCTTATACATTTTCAATAGACATCTATTACTTTTCTATATAGAAAAGCAGATGTCCCTTGCAAGAAATCCTAAAAGTCTGTATGGAAGTAGAGCAAAGACGCAACCTGATGGGTTCGGTGGTGGAGACATGAGCTATCCCCCAAACATCCCGGGGGAAGAAGGTACTTCATTCTGTCTACCGGACTGAAAAGATGAAAGAGTGATTTGTTGTCAGAAAAGAGGAAAAGGTTATTTTAGGTCAAGAGAACTTCACGTGGCGAAACAGGGAAACAGAAAGGCTTATTTTGTGTTAGGAATAACAAATAATTTCATGTGGCTGGAAGGGATGGTTGGAGAGGGATAGATGCAGCAGGTAGGACTACAAAGGCCAATGGAGGCCAATGTCATGGTTAGCAGAGCTGGCTTCACTGGTGAGAATGGTGTAAACACCCAGGCTTTAGGCAGTGAGTCCTTCTGAGTCTCCTGACACAGACACGGGAAGTGTGCCCAGCAGGGCTTCTGAGGCTGATGGTTTTGCTTCTCTCCCAAACCCAGTGAGTCACTCCAGGGTTGTTGTTAGGGCATTCCTCAAAAATACCTAGGAAGAAGGACTTGAAAGAACACCCCTGGTGTTGCCCATGAGAATTCCCGCAGTGATAGGGAGGCTGTGTCTTGGTAGAGTTCTGGCTACCATCCGGTTTTAATTGCAAAGGTTCAGGCCCCAGCCCTGATCATTTTGTGAGGTTGTCATTCATCCTTACTAAACCCAGTGGCAGTAATGTGAGGAAGAAAAATGAAATGAAATTTCAAGTATCCCAGTGCGGTATAAACAAGAGAATCTGCAGAGTTTTGAAGCACAGCAGGAAATTTTATGCAATTACAAGAGGAGGTTGCTAATGCATTTCATTGCTGTTGAGAAAAGAAAATATTTTTTTCTTTTTTACAAGTGATTCGTGTACATGTTTTAGGGCCTTTCTATCTGGGACCTTGGACGTTTCCCCTGTTGGATACCCAGTTAATTCCAGTCTGTTGCTCCTTCCTTTAAGTCAGTTGTTTCTAATGCCTAGGGTTCTTCCAGTTGACTACCAATTAAATTCTCTCCTACCTGGTAACCAAATTTTACCCTAAAAACAAAGTTTAAAAATTAGGAAAAGGACAGCCAGGGAATGAAGTACTAGAGCTATTTCAAATCAGCCTAAGCTGAATGTGCACTCTTGAGAATTTAATCATTTCCAAACTGAAGAGCCATTTGTAAGTTGGACAGGAAGAGTTTATTTAAATAGCTCTGCTTCATGCTCCCTTGGACGTCAAGACCTGAAGGGCCCTTCAGCTTGAAAGTGGATATGGCATTGGGCATGACTCAATGGATAGTCAGTAAAGCACTAAGTGTTCTGAGAGCATTTGAAAACAGTTGAAATTGTTGAGTGCAACCATGTCCAGAGTGCCCATTAACTTTCAGATTGCAGCGTTAGGAAATCAGAGAGTTTTTGCGGCAACTTAAAATCACCTGATTATTTGTCTGGAATAGAGTTAGATTTAGGGTTGCCAGAACATCCAGTTAAATCTGAATTTCAAGTAAACAATGGACCAGTTGTTCATATGTCCCAAATATTGCACGGGACGTACATGTACTAAAAACATTTGTTGTTGCTCTGAAATTCAAATTTAACCTAACAGTCTATATTTTTATTTGCTAAATCTGGCAAACGTGGATTTGCCTCCTTTTTTTGAGCTTTGTATACAAATTCATACAAAGTATTATAGTTCACTTGTGAAAAAAACTCAAATTTCAGAAAAAAATTCAAATAGCAAGTACAGGCACTTGATAAAAATGTGTTGGGTAAATATTTATTTGTTAAAATTAAAGCATCTACCATTATCCAAAAATATTAATTTCTATTAAAGTCATGCTCATTTTTTCTCTTAAATCTGGTAATAGCAACCAGAGCATAGACTTTACATCTTTAAAATCAGGTAAATGAGGGGCGCCTGGGTGGCTCAGTCGGTTGGGTGTCCGACTTCAGCTCAGGTCATGATCTCACAGTCTGTGGGTTCGAGCCCCACGTCAGGCTCTGTTCTAACAGCTCAGAGCCTAGAGCCTCTTTCGGATTCTGTGTCTCCCTCTCTCTCTGACCCTCCCCCGTTCATGTTCTGTCTCTCTCTGTCTCAAAAATAAACGTTAAAAAAAAATTTAAATCAGGTAAATGAGATAAAGATGTTTTTACATTGAATGGTATCCTCTTCCTTTCTAGATGAAGTCTCCTATTATTGAATTGTGTGACTTCAACTTGGCTTTTATGAGCTAGTAATACAGCTGTTTTTCCTGGATTTAACTTTGTGTTCAGTTTTGAAGTGAATAGGCAATATGTTGATTTAACTACTCTAAGGGCCTTCAGGAAAAAGCAATTCATGAAAGACAATAGTCATTCTTCATGAGGCTGACTGTACATAAAATGGAAATTATTTAGGTGTCCATGGCCTATAGGACTGGAGGGTTAATTGAAATTTTGTTTTCTGAAAATTGGGTTGTCATGTAGTACGTGGAAAGCAGGATTCAGAAGTTTTGGTGGTAGGTAGAGGGTATACTGCAGGGGAGGGGGTTGTTTTCTTTTTCTTTTTCTTTTCTTTTCTTTTTTTTTTTTTTTTTTTGGCTTTTGTTGCTATTTTCATTGGAAAATGGCATTCTATTACCTAATAATGAATGTACTGTTGAAACATCTTGTTACTGTTAAGCAGTTGTGATATGCAATTACTTTCTGTGTCCTGTAAAAAGTATTTGCCAGGGGTGCCTGGATGGCTCAGTTGGTTGGGCATCCAACTCTTGACTTCAGCTCATGTTCTCATGGCTCATGGGTTCAAGCCCCACATCAGGCTCTGCACTGATGGTGTGGAGCCTGCTTGGGATTATCTCTCTCCCTTTCTCTCTGCTCCTCCCCTGCTTGCACTCTATCTCTCTCTCTCTCCAGATAAATCAATAAACATTTTTTTAAAAAAACTTTCAAAAGTATTTGCCATATATTTGTATCATTTCTTTAAAGTATTTGCATTATACAGAAATACAATAGAGGGTATGACAAATGGAGGAAAACAATTTTAAACAAATAATCAAATGTATCCCTAAAAGAAAACTGAAAACATTTCTAATCTATAGAAACAAGTAATGATTTTTGTTTTAAGATCATTCTTGGTTATTGGGGCACCTGGGTGGCTCAGTCAGTTAAGCGTCTGACTCTCGGTTTCAGCATGCAAGGTCATGATCTCACAGTTTGGTGAGTTCAAGCCCCACATCAGGCTATGCACTGACAGTGTGGAGCCTGCTTGGGATTCTCTCTCTCTCTTCCTCTCTCTCTCTGCCCCTCTCCTACTCACACTGACTCTCTCTTAAAATAAATAAATGAACTAAATTTGTTTTTAAAGATTATTCTTGGTTATTAATGATGGAAATAAGGGAAGTAAAAGAAAAAAAAAACACTGTAGTTGACCCTTACACAACATGGGTTTGAACTATGGGGGCACACTAAAAAGTGTATTTTTTATAGTATTGTACTGGAGGTGTATTTCCTTATGATTTCCTTAATAACATTTTCTTTTCTGCAACTTACTTTATTGTAAGCATACAGTATATAACTCATATAACATATAAACTATGTGTGTATCAATTATTTATATTATCTGTAAGGTTTCTGGTCAACAGTGGATTATTAGTAGTTAGGTTTTGGGGGAGTCAAAAGTTATACACTGATCTTCAACTATGGAGCAGGTCAGAGCCCCTAACCCCCCTCATTGTTCAAGGGTCAACAGTATTTTACTTTACAGAGTACATGGAATCATAGGAAGTCAGACTTGAAAGGAGCCTTCCAGGTTATCTAGCCCAACTCTTTTATTTAACGGGCGAAGAACTGGAAATCTAAAGTCATTAAAGATGAAGTGATTTGTCCAAGGCCCAACAGCTAGCTAGTGGCAGAACCAATACTAGAGATTTGAGGGCCCGATGCTTAGATCTTTGCCCCACCCACTCATATCACAGGGTCACAGGAACAACCCAAGCCACTGCACACCTCTGCCAGGAAATCGTGGACCTTCAGGCTTTGGTCACCCTCTGTCATCACTGCTGTGATGCTTTCCAAGTAGCCCAACCTTCAGGGGTACGAGACAGGCTAGTGAGAGATGAAGATGAGGCTACAGTGTTGAGGAACTTCTCCACTGGAAACTTACAGTAGGAGCTTGTGAACTCTAGCCATTGTCACTTGGAGGCATCAGTCCTTCCCAGATGATGCCTTGGAATCCACTTGCCTCTTGAGCTGAACTGCAAGAGAGGCCATGGGAAGATATGGGGAAGAAAGAAATCTAAAGATGAAACAGATATCCTTACTTTGCCTTCCTGGTCTCCCCTCCATTCCAGATTATAAGTCTCTGGCCCATTCTCCAAACCACAGCACTCCTAGTGCTTTCAAAGTCCTCTTGTTTCTGTCTGGAAGGGGACAGATGCTGAAGAGTGATGAGAAATGGGAGCCCATTAGACCTGAGTTTTAGTCCAAGCCTCTCCAACATCCAATTTGCAAGTTTATCTTGTCTTTTCTAATTTTATCTTATCTTTTCTAATTGTAAAATAACACATACCAATGCATTGTTTGGAAAGAATTTTTAATCTCTTAGAAAATATAGCAAAATGATATTGAAACCAGTGTTCACTTTTGTACCAAGATCAAGCAGTTGTGGTTGCAGCAGTCTCTTCCTGGAACTGCCAAACTCGGACAATTGCTGTCTTAATCCTAGCCATGCCTTTCTTTAGAAGGAATGAAATGGAGAAGTTAGGGGATGTTGATGCCAGGTGGAAGTAGGACCTATAACTCTCAGGTGGCTGAAAACTGCACTGTGGAACCCACGGGAAAAGATGTTTCAGGTTATGATGGTGCAGGGTGAATGATTGACTAAGCTTGTATTGTTTTGCAGGTAGACTTGGGCCTTCTGCGCTTTGTCACTGCTGTCGGGACACAGGGAGCCATTTCAAAGGAAACCAAGAAGAAATATTATGTCAAGACTTACAGAATAGACATTAGCTCCAATGGGGAAGACTGGATCACCATAAAGGAAGGAAATAAACCTGTCGTAAGTTTCACTGTCAGCCCCTCAACCAATTCAGTCTTTGAAACGGATGATCAATTTTTACTTGTTTGTTTGGGAGCTTTCTGTCTGGCCTGGTTTAGTTTGGGATTGATTTAAAATGAAAAGTGCAATTTGAGGTTTATATCTGACCAAGGGGTGGGGGTGGAGGGGTCTCATGTTCCCAGATCCAGAAGCCAAGAGGAAATTATACAGATGCTTCCTAGAAAAGTCAATACCAGCCAAATTAAGTGTTAGACTCAAGAATCACTTTAACCCTCCCATGGGGACACTGAGCATGTATAGGATAAGCACTGTCTTTTTAGAACCTGAGGAGTTGTTCTGTTTTGCTTCCCCGTGTTTCTTCATTGTCTTTCATAGATTCCTTCTTTCTTCCTCTCAGTCATGGGCTGGTTTTAGAAAACTCCTTTTCATCTACCCTCTGTGGCTCACAAACTAATTTACAAGAGTGTTTGGCCGTTTATGTGAAAATGAATAGAAGAAAGGCAGTTCACAGTGTTCCCTCAGATCACACAAATGACATGATGTTACCTCCTCACTGCTCTTAACAAAAGAAGACACACCAACCATGCCCTGCCCTGGGTGCCCTGCCCTAAATCATTTGGAGCTGAGTTGTTTTTCTCAGCCTGCGTGTTTATTTGAAGTTATGCTTGCTCTGATTTACTCATCAAAAGATTTCTGAGATCTCATATTCACTGTTTCCTCAAAACTAAAAGCTTGCCCTGAAGGCCAAATAAAATGCACAGAAATGATAAGGATAGTAGCAAAGATCCAGGTAACTTGAAATTCAGGGTTTGGGAAGAGGCCACTTAACATGTCCTTGTCTCTGTTTTGAGCATGCATGGCCTGATTTTCTCCTTCTGGGTCTGGAACTAAGAAGAGCCATAGTGTGAAGTGAGAGAACTGTTAATTCCTTTTGATTAGCTGCAAAGCCCCCACTCTTATTTAGGGCAGAGAAAATGAAAGTAGATATATAGACAGTTGCCCTGTGGGAGGGAAGGTCTATGGACAGCAAGTTCAAGGCCACTGACTAGCCCTGGAGGACATGGAACCAGTCCTCCATCTGAGGAAGAAAAATCCTCACAGCCAGCATTTGTGAAGCTTTAGCAAGTAAAATTTGACCCTAAGTTTCATGACTTAATCTTGACATATTTTTGAAGACATGCTTTAATTTCAAACAAACAAACAAACAAACAAACAAGATATTAATGCCCAGGACACAACAAGAAGAGTAAGGAGAACTGACCTCAGGCCTTCAGGCCATTTCTTTAAAACATGAGTGCTACTTCTCCACGGTGTCCTCGTCAGCCGCTGGCCATCAGTCATTGGCATGGCCCAGAAGGGGCTGTCCGAGAGCACACACCAGGTTCTGAGGGGGTGTCTGACAATGCACAGAGCTCACTCTAGGTCCACTATCAGGAACATCCTGGCACATGGAAGGGCTTCCAGAGTGGGAGGCAGAAAGAATAAAGAAGGATTCAGCAAAGATATAGGTGCGACATCCATCTGAGCACTTTTATTGAACCTAAATGCAAGCCAGACGTCCACCTGGCGTCCAGTTATTGTTGTCCACCCTCCTTTCCCTTTACTTTGCGGCCTCTCAGACACTGACCCCTACCCCCTTCCCTGCTTTCTTAGCCAATGACAAGGCCAGCAGCCCTCTTTATGTTGAGTGGAATGTATGTACCTCCATGGTTTTCAGCAAATGTGAAGTCCCCTCAGTGTGAGCCAGAGTTCACCCCCAGCCTGTGCCGGGGCATGCAGTGCTCTTAACTGACTGTCAGGCTCTCCCTGAAGTGGACTTGTTGACCCTTCAAGCGTTATATGGCTTGGGACTCTGCTTCCTCTGGCAGCTGCCCATTCTTCTCTGTCACACAAAAATGCTCCCACACAGATTGTTTCCCAGAGAGATTTGCTGAAGTAGGACAGAAATCCAAAGGCCATCACAGGCGAGATAAATTATGATATTAAACCATCTCTGGAGAGGGATCAGGCTAACGGCCAACTTTGTAAAGCATTTGACCACCTTCAGTCACACAGGCCACTTAAGCTAAATGAAGTAAAAACATCAGCTCGACCTTTAGAAGTCCTTTCTCCCAGGGGAAGAACAAGTCTTGGGAAATTGTGGTTCTCCTCTGAGAACTTACCTGGAAACGTGGGGAGGAATCTCCAGGCCTCCAATGGGCTCAGTAATGCTCAAGTGACACAACATAATAGGAATATGGTGTGGCTGTGTAAGAAGCAGAGCACTAGCTGATTTACTTTGACACGGAATATCCCCAGTTCAGGGCCAAAGTGAAAGACAGGGAAGTAGAGGCTTTCAGTTCCTCCTGAGGTGGGTCTAGTGCCGGATGTTCCAGCATGGAACCTGCTGAAGAACACAGCAGTGGAGCCACGCCCAGGAAGAGTAGTCCCGACACATCCTTGTGGGAAACTCATTCATGACTGGCACTTACTACATTTGCAGTTACAAGCCTCATCTTTCTTAAAATAAAATGGCTCATTTTTAAAACTAGAAGCAGGAGCCCTGGAAAAGCTGATTTCCAGTTACATATCATTTATAACTCAATGTTGATTTTGACCGCTAAAACATGATTTTACCAATATCCAAAAAAGATGAAAGATCATTACTTAGTTGGTGTCAGGGATAAAGTTTCCCATCAAGAAATGGAGTTAAAAGAGGGGAAGCTACTTGACACAGTGCTGTAGCTGGGAATATAACCTAGAATTTTCAAAAAGCCAAACCCTATGGGGGCACCTGGGTAACTCAGTTGGTTAAGCATCTGACTTCAGCTCAGGTCATGATTTCACAGTTCGTGGGTTTGAGCCCCATGTTGGGCTTTGTGCGGACAGCTCAAAACTTGGAGCCTGCTTCAAATGCTGTGTGTGTCTCTCTCTCCCCACTTCCCCGCTTGTGCTGTCTCTCGTGAATAAACGTTAAAAAAATTTTTTTTTTTTTAAAGCCAGACCCTACACTGAACTCAAAAAGTCCTCCTTCTGGGGGTTCCTGGGAAAGTAAAATAGAGTGACTTCCCATGCACCGTCTATAGTATTATGTAGGTCCTTATGATAAAGTTAATAATTTCCAACTTTTTTGGATAGCCTTTTTTAGGTAGCCTTTAACAAATGTTGTCTTTGTAATAGTGCTTTTGGAGTCTCTAGGATCTCAGAAAATTGAATGGATGATTAGAACAACATTCTACATTACACGTGATTTCTTCTGATTGCCATCATTTGAAAAAAATAACATGACAAATTACTAATGCCACCTCAACCTTTGATGGGCAATGCTGAAATTATAAATAATTTTTATAGGCATTTGTGGAAACATATTTTTGTATTTGTCTTAAATCTGAAGAGTCTGTCATTAAAGGACCCTTTCTTTTTCTATATAGATCTTTCAGGGAAACACCAACCCCACAGATGTTGTGTTTGGAGTTTTCCCTAAACCACTAATAACTCGATTTGTCCGAATCAAACCGGTGACTTGGGAAACTGGCATATCTATGAGGTTTGAAGTCTATGGCTGCAAGATAACAGGTGAGCTCCAGCTTGAAGATGGCCCAGTTTTGATTTATGTAAGCTTTGCAGTATAGGGAGTTTTTATAATTTTATGAATGGGAATTTTATAATTTTATATAAAGCTGGTCGTTTTCTTTATATAAATCTGGTCATTTTCAGTTGGTAGTTAAGGGCATATGCTTTGAGTTTAGACATCTGCGTTCAAATGCTGTTGATACTCCTCACTAGCTTATTTTGTGAGGGAATTTATTGTCTTTCAAAGCCTTAGTGATCTCAACTAGAAAACAGTCATCATGCACCATGCAGGATTGTTGTGATAATGGAGTAGCTCGTGGATATAAAGTGCTCAGCACAGCCTGGTGCTAAGCAACACCTTTCCACTTGACTCCAAGCTCCATGATGGTGAGCACTGTGCTTTTCATCCCTGTTTCCTGGGTGCAGGGCACACTGACAGGTGCTTAGTCGATTTGCAGTGAAAAATTATTGCATGGCATGCTCTCCACCTTTTTCATTTTGATGCCTATGGGTGGCTCTGTCAGCCACAGTCAAGAAGGAGTTTAACTTATGAGAATTTCTCTCTTCACTCACTCTACCTGGACAACTTTTTGTCTCAATATCTATCCCTCTTTTATTGAATGCATACACTAATATTAGAAATTGATCGGTCAATGTTTCCTCTCTTTTTGTTTGTTTCTTCTGACATTCACAGGACTTAAAAAATCTCTGTTAAATTGATGTAAGTAGAGGGATTATACCCATTTGAGAGATGAAGGTGTACTCTGGAGGCACGAAATGGCTAAAAAAGTGGGCCAGCTCGGGTCAGAGCTGGAAGTAAAAGAACTGTCGTTACTGTCACTCTCACTGCATTTCTCTGGCGATTCACTGATCTTTCTGTGCCACCATTCTGTATTCTGAAGTAAATACTAGTCAGGCCACAATTCCTCTCCATTTAAGTAAATACATTGCAAAGGTTTCACACACACACACACACACACACACACACACAAAGCAGTACAATGTAACCTTCAGTGTAAGTTTAAAAGTTAAATGGAATCAGTAACTGATTCACCAAAAAGTAATTAAAAGTGAACCACTTTTAAAAGTCTCTGAACTGTCTTTTAATATTATGTTAGTGTACATAGTTAGGACAGTTCATCTCTTCTTCCATGAATGCTAGTACTATTGTTTTTATTTTTATCCTTTGTAGGATAATTATATCGAGACAAGGAAACTACTGAATTTAAAAAAAAACAAAAACAAAAACAAAAGCCCCACCACCTGGGCAATTTTCAATGAAATTACAAGCCATTTGGACAAGAGCACCACAAGAAAAAACTAAGGAGAAAAAAACTATCCTTGTTTATAGGAGAGTCCATTTTGGCAAGTAATAACTGACACCTGATTTTACCAAAATCATATTTATTTCCATACCAGAGACAGGTTTGTTTATTGTTTCAGGACCTAAGACTAAGAAAGTTCAAGGCCTTGGAGGCAGGAATTGGGTGGAGAGAGGTTTGGAGGAAGAAGGGATGTTGAAAAGTTAGATATAACCTTGGCTTTTTTTTGATCAGCAGTTACATGAGAAAAGTTCTAGGTCATTTTCAGAGAATTACAAATTTCAGAAGTTGCTCATAAATTTGTAGAAACAAGGCCATTTGAGGTCAGGGTGGAAATAATTTCTGGCTCATTTCTAATTTAATGTCATTGCACCAAAAAAAAAAAAAAAAAAAAAGAAAAAGAAAAAAAAAAAGAAGACGAAGAAGAAGTAACTTTGTAAAGACTCCAAACGTATTAGTCTAAACTCTGATTTCTGAAATTCTCCTTTTAGTTCAATAAAACACACTTAAATTTGAACCTCTCTTTCCATTTTCACAAGGATTTCCCTGAGAGTTCATTCTAGGTGTGTGAGTCTTCACAGGTGAAGAAGGCAAATACTTTATTGGATTTGAAAACCAAAAATGTTACATGACTCAATGTTAAAGGACTAATTAAATGTCTAGTTTATTTATTTAAACATAGATGTCTAAAATAGCATACACTATTTTCACATATATTTTATTTTACTATTATTTTAAGGAGCTATTTTTTCCCAAAAAAGATACTGCTTTTAAGTTCATAGTGCTAGTATTTTTATCATGACCCCTGATATATTTTATATACTTCTCTCTAGTAAGGTAGCTACAATCTCCAAATAACTGACCAAGGCAGATTTTTGGGAAGGCAGCATGTTATAAGGACGGTCACGTGGACAGAAAGTGTGCAGACATCTATCCAGGCCTCACTCTCGACTGTCCACTTGGTGAATGTGAGACCATGGGCAAGACATTTTGTCCCTCTGAACTCCATTTCCTGGTCAGTAAGATTAACCTTAATTCAGCTGAAATGAAGATTAAATTGAAAGTATTTATAATACACTTGGCCTAGAGTCAGTGTTAACTAAATGGTACCCAGTAAATTACACAGTGAATGGTACTGCATGAACTGAACCTAGGACAAGTCCCAGCAAGCAGAGTTTTCTTCTTGATGACCAGAAGCAGATAGTTTTCAGCTTTCAGAGGCCCTAGTCCCCTCAGAATAGAGACTGATGCAAGAGAACAAGGCTGCAGTGTCCCTGCTGGACTGTAAGATCCGTGAAAGCAGGGGCCATGTTTGCCTTACTTTCTATTGTATCCTGTATGCCTGGAACAAGTGCTCAATACATTTATTTTTGAATGAATGAATGGATGAATGAATTGCAGTTCTATCCACAAATGACTGAATTTCAAAATACCACCCTCTCCTCTTCAGTTGGCAATTCCTAACTCAAACTGGATTAAAACAAACAAAAACTATTGAATTAAGTTATCCTGTGAATACATCACTCGACTTCCAAAGTCTCCAGAGCCCTTAAGTTTTAACCTAATTTTTGTATTCAGAAATTATTTTTTAGAAATACAATAATCCTAGAGAAGCCAGAGTATACAGTGTGGTCACCATGTAGAGATATAAAGAAAACAAGATTGGAGCAAAAACCATTCTGTTTTAAAGGTGATTGCCAAAGGAGCATTTTCATTATTTTGACAAAGCAGGCTTCATCATTTTGGCAAATATGGATATGTGGGGAAGATAGTCTTGGAGGATTACTGCTTGATGTATGAGAACATACCACAAACTCGTTTAACTTGTGTTTGTTAACCAGAAGTGTCTTAACTGGTATTTCTGCTCACATCAGTGTGTTCCTATGTTAATCAAAGTTTGGAGGGATGATCTCAGGTGCCACAATATCCTGAGTCATCATGGGAAGATTAAATTATGCTCACTCAGTTTCACCCATCAAATGCAGTTATCATGAATGAACCCTCTCATTCTCTAAAACAGAGTATTTGATTTACCAGTATATCTCAGTTTTCCTATTAAAACTGTATAATTTTACCATAATATATCAATGAAAAGAATCACCTTAATTCCCCACCACAGAACTCATCTCTCCCTTCCATCTAATATTGCTTTTTAAGTTTTCAAACAGGGTTGCCAGGTAAAATACAGAATGTCCAGTTAAATTTGATGCCAATAAATGACAAAGAATTTTTTAGTATAAGTATGTCCCATGCAATATTTGGGACATACTTATACCAAAAAATTATTCATTATTTTAAATTCTAATTTAGTCTGGCATCCTGTTTCCTGTTTTGTTGTTTTTCTTTGATTGTTTGCTAAATTTGGCAACACTATTTCCAAAGGATTTGACATGCAGCCAGGCTAAAGCACATCTGAGCAAGCCTGCTATGGAAGAATAGAACTAGATCCTAGCATCTTATTCAAACCTTGAAATGTTAGTGTAACTTTTCTCCTAATCATTGCTAAAAGTGAGTTATTAAATTGTTGAATTAATAATTGTTATTTAACATTGTTAAAAGTGCTAATTTTTAGTTAAAGGCAAATCAATGTGCCTCTTCACTGTTCTTTTTTGGATGAGGCAGACTTATAGAAGGAACAAGGGTCTAACTGTAGTGTGGATATGTTAGCAGAATGGGGGCTGGGCATCACTAGGTTTGTTGATATGTAAACTCTGCCTTAGCCAAGTCTGCATTAGAGAAAGGACGTTAATCTGGTAAGGGTTGTGCTCTCCTTACAATATTCAAGTTAATTGTGTTTTTGTCCAGATGGTAACATCTGGTACTTATTACTAGCTAAACATTTTCTTTATAAAAGCTGATTTTGAATCAGACAGGTGTGACCACAGTGACCAAAAATGTGACTTCTATTTTTAGCACTACAATTTCATAGACTTTGTATAATTTTTTTTTTAATCCTCATTGAATTTATTGTATCCAGGTCCCAGCCAAGAGCAGCTACTGTGACTGAATTACAGGAAAGGGTGCTTGAGAAAAATGGCAGTTGCCTTTATTGTGTTAATAAGTTGATTCACTTATCAAATATTTGTTAAGTAAATACCATAGAAAGCAGGGCTCAAGGAGTCCTAGAAAAAATTTAAATATGACTTGGCTCATGTCCTCAAAGACAAAATCTGGTGAGGCCAGTAGCAGCGATCCAAGGAGCTGCATAGGGTCATCAATATAGAGAAATGCACAAAAGTGCTAAAGAAGATTCTCATAGAAAGAAAACCATGCCTAGTGGGAAATATTGGGAAAATTGTAGCATTCAAAAATGGCTCAAGATTTGTAGTGGTTTAGGTAGTGGGAAGGGCAAGATAATGGGGACTTCCTAGTGGAGGGAACAGAATGAAAGAAAGCCTCCCTCCATCCCACCCCCATAAGGAAGTTTTTTATTCCATTATTTATGCCTGTCACAAATGGGGTAAAATGAGGAGAGGCTTTCAAGGCTGCAGTATGGCAGACAGGACATGCATAATTCCGAGCCGGGACTGAATGCTTGGATAAAGAAATGGCATGACCTGACATGTACAACTCAGTGGAAAGTATCTGAGCAATTAACTCTTAAGGACCAGCTGATAACATGGACACAGTTTAATCTCATTAAATGCATGCCTCTCATTTAGGATGGCTATATTTTTTAAGCTAAATTTTAGTTATATTATGCAGAACTGAGTTGTTTCAAAGAAAAATAGGTTATCATTCTTATGCATGTCTTTGACTGAGCATACAGTTTTGAAAGGAGAATAAATGAATGATTTGTTATTAAGTGGCCAATCAATTAATCAATGATTGATACTCTCCTTATGCTCAGAAGCTACTTGGACTGCTGCAGAAGATGTAAAAAGATCTGATGCTGTTTGTTGCTTTTTTTTTAAATGTTTATTTATTTTTGAGACAGAGAGTGAACAGGGGAGGGTCAGAGAGAGAGGGAGACACAGAATCTAAAGCAGGCTCCTTCCAGGCTCTGAGCTGTCAGCACAGGGCCTGACGCAGGGCTCGAACCCACGAACTCTGAGATCATGACCTGAGCCGAAGTTGAATGCTTAACTGACTGAGCCACCCAGGTGCCCCTGATGCTGTTTGTTGCTTTTGAGAAATTTATAATTTAGCTGTGGATGCAAGATAACCAATCTTAAAGCATGGAGAGAACAATTTAATGCTAAACTGTGTGCTACTTCCTGCACATGCAATCATATTTCTGACAAGGGAGACTTTGGAATAAAGGCTAGAATAGTTTCAGACGTTTTCATGAAGTGTTTAAGATGGGTTTTAAAATTTCAGCAGAACTTACCTCTGTCAACAGGAGGATAAGGGGCAGCAGGAACATTTTGAGCAAAGATAATGATGAGGATTGTATCTAGGGTATACAAAAAGATGGATTCACTGAAATATGCTGTCAGTAAGAGGAAACAAAATTAGATAAACAGAATGAAACCAAAATGAAGATTTCAAAGGCTGGATAGACTTTTTATATAGTCCTATAAATAATGGGGGGACATGGAAATTTTTTAAAGCTCTCTTTCTTTTATTATTGTGGTGAATACACATCACATAAAATTTATAATTTTGGCCATTTTAAGTGTACAATTAAGTTGTGTGAAGTACAATCACATTATTGTGCAGCCATCACCACACTCCATCTTCATAGCTTTTCACGATCACAAACTGAAACTCTGTACCCATTAAATACCACCTCCCCATTCCTGCCTCCCACCAGTTCCTGTGGCCACCATTCTACTTCCTCTCTTTGTGTATTTGAATCCTCTCCATACCCCACATCAATGGAATCATACAATATTTGTCCTTTTGTGTCTGGCTTATTTTACTTAGCAATGGAAGATTTTTGAGCTTAAGAATGACATTGCAAAAAAAAATTTTTTATGGAAAGTGAATTGGCAGTTATGGATGGTATAGATTCATAACTGGGGTCTGACAAGCCAACCAGACCAGTTAGCACCTTGGCCAGGAGGGTGCAGACCAGAGTAATGCCAAAAGGAAATGAGGACCACAAGGCAGGACCAACCAACATACTTTTTTTTTTTTTTTTAATGAAAATATGACAGGATTTAATAGCAGAACAGGAATGGAATATATAAAATAGAGAAAGACTAGATGACTAGGCAGAAACTAGCTGGTTGGCGGTTCCACTGGTTAAAACACAGAGTTTGATAAAGAGATTCAGTATCAAGGGGAAAAGGACCGTTTGGGTTTGGACATGGTACGTTTGTGACAACAATGGGATTTTCGTGTGGAAAGCTCCTACAGCAGTTAGAACAAGGGGTGGGCAGAACAGCCTCCGGCTGTTGGAATTACTGATTTCCTACCTCCAGCCTATCATAAACTGAACCTCTGTTGGGCAGGGCCTGTACTGGATCTAGGGCTAAGTTCTAGATACCAAAGGGACTGGAACATCAGTACTTTGACATTAAGCTTGGAAGAACTCAAAAATGGGGAAATGTATATCTTCACGGAAGAGTTTCCTTCTTGGAATGTGAGTGTGGGAGGGAGTGCTATAAGTCTAGGAGAAAGGTTTGAGGGAGGGAGAGCTTTGGTTTAATGTCAAATGATCCAGAGACTTAAAAATGTATATGAATGGGTACAATGTTCCTATTCAGTCTGTGGTATTCTCTTTCTAAGCATGGAGAGTTATAGAAAATCATTTTACATCATCTATTTCCACCTTCTAGATTATCCTTGCTCTGGCATGTTGGGTATGGTGTCTGGACTGATCTCTGACTCCCAGATAACAGCATCAAACCAAGGGGACAGAAACTGGATGCCTGAAAATATTCGCCTGGTAACCAGTCGCTCCGGCTGGGCACTGCCACCTGCTCCTCACCCATACATAAACGAGTGGCTCCAAGTGGACCTGGGGGAAGAGAAGATTGTGAGGGGCATCATCATTCAGGGGGGGAAGCACAGGGAAAACAAGGTGTTCATGAGGAAATTCAAGATCGGGTACAGCAACAATGGCTCAGACTGGAAAATGATCATGGATGACAGCAAGCGCAAGGCTAAGGTGAGATCCAGGGATGGGAGCAGCTGCTGGGGAGGAAGTCATGTCATTGACTTAAATCCAGGACCTCCAGCATTTTCCTGAGGAAGTACGACTTTGTATTTCTTTTAAGCCATGACATCAGTGGAAGTGTGGATGGTGTCCGTAAGACCCCCATTCTAGGGAAGACAGGAATGAGATGCTAAAAGTGGTATCTGAGATCAACGCAGAAAAGAATTACATTGCTGGCCGCCTCTCCTTCCTTAGGGAACAGGGGAAAGCTCGACACTCAGGAGACAGGGCGGCCCAGAGCCTGGGAGCCTGGGGACTGACAGGGCAGCCCAGAAGAAACTCAGAATCTCTCAACAAATTTTAATCTGTTAGCCACTGCCCCACCCCCATCCCTTTTCCCTTCTCTCACCCATCCCTCATTTAAGTGGTTTTTGGGGGGTTTTTGTTGCTGTTTGTTTGTTTGTTTGTTTGTTTACATTTTAATTGTGGTGACATACACATAACCTAAAATTTACCATCTTAACCTTTTCAGATGTAAAGTTCAGTGGTGTTAGGTACATTCCTACTGTTGTGCAACCGATCTCCAGAACTTCCTCATCTTGCAAAACTGAGAATCTGTACCCACCCCGCAATGACTCCCATTTCCTGATGCCCCAGCTCCTGGCGACCACCATTCCACTTTCTGTCTCTGTGAATTTGACTTCTTCAGGAGCCTCCCATAAGTGGAATTATACAATATTTGTTCCTTTGTGACTGGCTTACTTTACTTAGCACAGTGTCCTCAAGTTGGAGCAACAGGATTCCATTTCTTTTTAAAGCTGAATGATACTCTACTGTATGCACATACCACATTTTGCGTATCCATTCATCCACCTATTGCCACTTTCATTGTTTCTGCCTTTTGGCTTTTGTGAATAATGCTGGAGTATGTTTTTTTATGCCTTGGAACCTTTTAAAATACACTTGGCTCTTGATCCAATGATAAGGGAGATATTCCAACATTCATCACAACACGTGGTATCGTTTTTTTTTTTTAACCAAACAGATTCTTTAGGGATTATGTTTTACTCAGGCTGGTGGTCAAACTAATTTGCATTTTCTTTTTTTTAGTATATGTGCTGCCGAAGTGAGCACTGATTTGCATTTTCTGAGCACACAACACCAGCTAGGCCTGATGATGGCTGGTTTGAGTGTGAATAAGTAACAACCCATAGACCATCAGTTCTGTGTGCACTGAGGGAAGTATTCAGCTGATGGCACTTCTCACACCCAACACAACTGGCTTTCCATCCCAGCTTTTGCATCTCCGCTTTGCTCAGGACCTACTCCTTTTGTGAAAAGATTTTAGCCCATTGGAGGGAACGTTATCCTTGCTCCTACTCTAAACGACTGTGGTGATGTGCCTTGAATATAGTGACTCAGGCCAAGGGCTTTGCAGGCAGGAAACAAAAGCCCAATGGCACAGCCAGATCCCCCTCTGTCCAGAAGCTGGACTCTGCAGAGACCACCTGTCCCCACTGGCTACCTATCCACCAAGGCCGTGGTCAGCACCAGTGTGGCAGGCCACTGACAGTGATGATGCTGTCAGAAATGTAAGAATCTCTCTCCAATCTCGCCCCTACTTAACTTGTGGTTTCTAAACCATTTCCAGTGTGTTTTTTTTTTAAATCTACATTACAGCTACTTTCCTCCTTGTGTTCATTTCATTCCCCACCCCCTTTATGCCTGCCCATCTTGTTTTGATAAAAGAAAAAGTAAAATAAACACCAGAAACCGGAGTTCCCCTTAAGAGCCCATCTTTTCAGAGGAGCTGTGAGCCTTCTGACTTTGTCACAAAGTGTGAATATGCCACACATCAGCAGCATCCTGGTGCTGTTGTGACAACAGCAGGTGTTGTGACACCTTCAACATGAGGGTTCTAGGAGAGAAAGAAAACAAATTACCATATGCTTTGGATAAGGTGCCTCATCGAGTCTGCAATTAAGTCTAGAGCTATCACTCTACTGTAGTACATTGCGCATAGAATTCCACCAGGAGCCAGCACACAGGTTTCGATCTTAACAAAAAACTCCACTCATGAGTATGTGAGATTTTTCTCCTCAAATATGATCTTATCCGTCATTATCATCCCCCTATGATATTTAAAACCACAAAAGCCTCTAAATTATTTACATAGAGCCTAATCTGTCATTCCTGACATGTCCTTCTCCTTAAATAAAATCTTTAAGATGCAAAAGGACATGGGTAAAGCCTTCAGTTTAGGTGCAGTGCATATTACTAAATTGTATAATGATACTTAAAACATACTCTATTTAAACTTACAAATGAAGGTCACCTGCTTAGGATGCCAAGTATCTTTTGTGTAATAGTAGAATGAGTACTGGGTTTTATGAATAAAACAGTACTTGATGGCTATAAAATCCCCTATATCCTGCTCCTCACTTCCTACCCTCAAGTAGTACATGATGGACAAGGTATATCAGAGTCTTTGAATTAAGCAGAGAGGAGATCTAAATGCTCAAATCCCTCTTCTTCTAAACCACGGTGAGTAACAGGACACAAAGATATTTCATAAACAATCTTATGTTAGCAGTGTTAGCTCATTTCCATATAGATCCTCGCTGCTAATATTCTTTCCAGCTCATCACGGACAGCTTTTATAATTTTCTACATTGTCCTAATTCTTTACTCAAGTTAAAATTAGAAGAAGAGCTGGGAGTCTATAGCTATAAGTGCTTTTCTCCTGTGATTGTTGGAGCTATATTAACATAGAACAGGCATGCATAGTAATGTTGTTTTCATTATAATTATATCTCACTGACGACACTTAATTGGGCCTAACAATAATATATGTCAGATTCCCAATTACTGGAAGCAACTGTGTTCCATCAAGAGTGCAGAACCCCAATAATGATTTTACTCTTCAAAATAGAGAAGGCAGCTTTAGGGGAAGAAGTGAGTCTGTGTTAACCATGTCCTTTAGATTTCTGGAGACTTTTCTGGATTGGATAGGACCAATTAATTTATTTCTGGAACTCAGAGAACCTCTGGCCAGATCACAGTCAACCCAATCTGTCTGTTTTCACTTACATGTGTGTCCCTTTTAGCCCTGATATTTCTACCACTGAATGATCACATCTTTTGCTGGCTTATGACATCTTGATCCGGGAATCGGGTATGGTCCCTGCTCCTGACTGACATGGCCTGGTGGCTGGCCATCCACTCAATCTAATCTACCAGTCAGTAACCAAACTGCAATACATTTAAAGAAAAATTAAGGAAACTAAGTATGTGGCCTTGGTTATAGACCTTAGTTGCCTGAATGTAATGAGATTAGACATGATTATTTCTAAGGGCAGAGGCATCATAGCAGTGTGGTGAAGGGCCCCAATTAAGACTGCCTAGGTTTGAATCCTGGCTCTGACACTTACTGTACGTATGGTCTTGGGCAAATTACTTGATGTCTCTGTGCCTCACCTGTCAACTGAGGATAATGATAGAATGTACCTCAAGGAGTTGTTTTGAGGATTAAATGAATTAATATACTTTAAGCACTTAGAACAACGCCTTGCACCAGGAAACATGATGCGATGTTTCATGTATAACAAGACACTCGCAATGATAAGGCAACTTGATTTTCCTAATCTCCTTCCCCACCTCCCTTTAGGGGTAGGATTAAAGAATAATGTTGGGAGAAGAGGATAGAAGAAGGCTTATCTATTTCTTGAAAAAAATATTGTTCCATTTTCTTATGATTCCACTCAAGGATTTTGACCTTCCTGTCAATGTAAAAAAGGAAATAAAATAATCAAGTAGCAGCACGGGCAATGGGTGGCCTGGCCCCTGAAGAATGTCACAGTGACTTCAAGTCAGGAATGTATTTCAAAAAAAGGAGCCCATTCACACTGCAGTTCAGCCAGGCATCAGAGCCTCACTTGATAGCCAGGGCCCTTGTTACTTTCCTGAGAGGCTCTTTTATCTACAAATGCCTCCAACTGGTGGTTCTGCTTAAGTAAATAGCAATTTCAATGAGTTGGAATAACCCCAGTTCCTAACTAAATAGCACTTGTACTACATTAAATTTAATATCTCCTTCTTCAGGAATTTAATCACTCCCTCTTCTACAGGTTTTAGCAAACTAAGACCCACTTCTTTAAGAGAATGTAACAGGAGTCGTCACTGAAAATGTGGTGTCTAACATAGCTCTGAAAAATGGCAGCTTCTCTTCCTGACTTCTCTTCCTCCACCTCAAGGAGGTGGTAGAAGTGTCACTTCTTGAAGGCACATCAGCATAGCATTGAAAACGTGTCTCATTAAATCCTCAGCTTCTGGTATAGCCTCAGTGTGTACTTCAAAGTTTCTGAGAAATGACATTTGTCACTTCTTAGAGAAGGTTTAGTTGTCCCCCCCCCCCTTCTCATTTATGAAAGAAATGTCAGCCATTTACGAGGTGGTGGGATGGGGTCTGTTTCTCTGCCCTATTAAGAGTCCTGGAGGGATTCCTCTATCAAAACGGAGGTTTTATTGATAATGGTGTTTCTCCTACTTCAGTCTTTTGAAGGAAACAACAACTACGATACACCAGAGCTACGGACTTTTCCACCTCTTTCCACACGATTCATCAGGATCTACCCTGAGAGAGCCACTCATGGAGGACTGGGGCTGAGGATGGAGCTGCTGGGCTGTGAAGTGGAAGGTAATTACAACGTCCCGAGTCCCTTCTAGTTTCCCGCTTTTTAATCTCTTTCTTCATGCATTTATGCCCCTGATGGCGCGGCTGCAAATTGCCAGCTTTTTCCCCTGGGTGATCCTACCTTGTGCCTGTCAGTCTGTGAGGCTCGACGTTCTAGCACATTCCACCAAACAGTGCCTTCAGAATCCCACTTTTGTATTGGTTGTTTGTGGAACTCTCCTCAGATTCTTTGGGTTGCCTTCTTTGACTTTTTTAAGTTTCCTGAGGTGAAATTTGCATAACATAAAATTCACCATTTTTAAGTAAACAATTCAGTGGCATTTAGTACATTCACAGTTATTTTTGCGACCACCGCTTTTATCTAGCTCCAAAGCAAAACCCCCACCCATCAGGCAATTTCCCCTAGACCCCTGGCAATCACTAATTCCTTTGACTTTTTAGTGTTGTTTAGCCATCTGTGTCCCATTCAACTTTCTGTCTGCAGTGTTGACTGCCATCTCATACTAGTGGGAAACAGCATTTGACAGACAGAACCACCACCATTATCTTGAATGAACTGCTTAGGCTACTGCAGAGAAACAAAACTTTACATGAGATAATATGTATGAATGTACGGTGAGGTCTGTTTGAGGATATTACTGCATACACTTATCATATGAAAGTCATCTCAAGGACAAATTCAGCTCACACACTGACCTCAGAACTGCACTTACCTCTGCATTTTTTAATCACATAATAAATAAAAGGAATGTTTGAAAAATGATATGATAGTTGTTTATTGTACCATCTAATGCTTTTGTGCATTAGAATTCCCATCTGCCTTAGATTTGGGCATAAAGAGTAACCAACTTTTCCATCCCCATAAAGGTCTTTCTCTAGTTTAGCTCAAAGAATGGCTATTGTTGGTACCCAGATGTTAATCAATTGAGCATATGCTCATGGTTGTTTCAAAGAATGCTTTTTAATATCATCTTCTTGTGGTTTCAAAATTATTTGTGTTTTGAGCTACCCAAATATAATTACATTCTTGAGCACATTAAACATCATAAAACTTTTCTTATGCACTAAAGAATCTGAAGCTATAAATCACCATACTAGTGAATAATTCATAGCTACTTTTGTATGTATTTATTTTAAAGCAGGCCATTATCTCCCATTCTTTATTGTGTAGTTGTTTCCTTATCTGTAGTCATATCTCAGACCTCTGAATTATCCAGTCACTATCAGCACAGACTAAGAATGACTATGTGCCAGGACTTTGGCAAAGACACCAAGAAACAAAGAGGGATGGGCAGATTGAACCCACTGCAGACAATGTTCGTTCCATTTACTGGGAAACGTGTTCATCTGGAAAAGGGAGTTGGTTGCCATGATGCAGGTCATCAGCCTGGATTCTAGAAAGCAACACTGATTTAAGAGGTGGAATGAATGGATGGCTGAAAAGACTGAGGCTGGTGGCAGTTTGCCAGTGTCAACTCTGTAGTGAGAGGTACAAATCGTTGGTGAAGAGATTTGCCACAGATGTTTCCAAGCACTCACAAAAGTGAGGAAGTTGCCCTTAGCCATAAGAGAAACCAACATCCGGGGAAAGTAATGTCAAAACTTTTTGACACAATCTGTGAAAGGGAGTGGTTTGTTTTTTTTTTTTTTTCTTCCTTAAAATGATTAACAGGCCCTATTAAAATATCTGCTTCATGACTGTGCCATGGGACATACCTAGAGAGATACGGGAAGACGGTGAGATATAGCTGAGCCTTCTGCAAGTGTCTATCCTGTTTGGGGCTAGCATTTACAAGACACAATTAGAGAATCACAGAAGATAAAATATATCCAAGTAGTAAAATTGGGAAATAAAAATTATCCACTTTCTATTTTTTAAATTTAAACCAAGTACTACCCTGGGCCACTTCCAATGAGGAATTCCTCCTTTATAAATCCCATAAGGAATGCAGATGAATAGAGAGTTTAAAATACTTAAAAGTGGCACGTAACTCAGTGAATACAAGCATCTGGATTAGCAGGGAGGATTCCACTGATTCACTGATAGCAGTAAGTGGAGCCCAAAATTTGTGTGTATGCATTTCACGAAGTCTAGATGGTGTGCCTAAACACTGTGCACATTCTCTGTACACGTTCCTAGTGTGTGCTCTGGGCAGCTGAGGAAGTTGAAGCTAGCTAAATTTCTTTCTTTTTTTTTTTTTTTAAATGCTTATTTATTTATTTTGAGAGGGGGGTGGGTCAGAGAAAGAATCCCAAGCAGGGTTTGCGCCGTCAGCTCAGAGCTGGACACAGTGCTCCATCTCATGAGATCATGACCTGAGCCGAAATCAAGAGTCGGACGCTTAACCGACTGAGCCACCCAGGCGCTCCTAACTACATTTCTATATTTGTCATAACTCTGCTCAGTAATTAAGCACAATAACAAAGACTATCAATTTTTTTATTGAGAAAGAAGCAGTTACCAACACATTCCCAGACACATGGCCAGAAGCTATTAGAGAACAGGCCCCCACTCCCAGTATCTTGTCTGGTTCTCAGACATTGAGAGCTGTACATTATCTCAAGCCTTGCAAAGTGAAAGGTAATGCCAAAAACTGTAAAATATTAAACAGATTGCAAGAATGAGTAACAGGCTGAAAAATAATAGACCAAACTAAGTTTAAAGAACTTCAAAAGCAGTCTTTGATTAATGTTGGCTACCTTTCAACTACACACTCAAAGATACAGGAATACCTGTCCACATTGGAATGCAGTCTTCCGGGAGTTAAGGGAAAATGACCCCAGGACATCTAAGACAGCTCCTCTCAAACACCTGCTCTGGAGAGGGGGATCACAAGTTGAGAAGCTTACTTAAAGAGAAATGGAGTCATTCACAATTTTCTTTCTTTTTTTTTTTTTTTTAAAGAACAATATTGTACTAAAAGTGAATCTTGAGACTCCCTTTTGGAGAAAAATTCTAATACAAACCTAGCAAGCTTAGCTAATACTAAGAAAGTAAAAGAATTCATGACAGGCGAATTCTCTAGCCCATTGAGAATGTAAGGAAAAACAGTTGAAGCAGAATCTCTGTCATCAAAGTTCTCAATTCCAGGGTCATGAATAAATAACCAGTGAGAATGCAAGCACTTTTCACAAAAAGGATGTTTATGTAGATAGCAATGTATAAAATGCTAGGGCAGCCAGCTCTACTGAACAGATATGGATCAAATACCAAAACAAAGCAGTCCCCAACGAATTCTGCCAAATCCAAGTAGATTTAGCTCCTGAAAGGGAGGCAAATCATGCTCCTGGCCTTCTTACCACAGATTAGAGTTTTCTGCAAAGGTGTTAGCAGACTCAATAGCCAGAGCCTTGCAAATACATTTCAGAGGTGTGAGGTAGTAATCCTTGGATCTTGTTTCAGCACCTACAGCTGGACCGACCACTCCCAACGGGAACCTGGTGGACGAGTGTGATGATGACCAGGCCAACTGCCACAGCGGAACAGGTGATGACTTCCAGCTCACAGGTGCAGAAACCATCTTCATCCCATTGCTGTGCCATTTCAGTCATGTCGTAGTGGAGACCTGCTAGTGCATGTCTGTTCATGTTTGTGTAGCTCCTCACGGTGGCGGCCATCATCAACTGGGGTCACTGCTTCCTTTCCTCATGCCGTCTGCCGCCGCCGTTCGACACAATTATTTTAGCCATTTTCAGAGCCAGAGGCTAGGATTTTCTTAATTCCATAAGAATTTCTCTATGGCTCCATGTGCTAAACTCATCCTCACCTTCAAACCCCCACCCCCCACAACACGTGCACCACCCCTACACAACCACACACTTTAGAATGTTTATTTGCATTTTTGAACAAGGGGAAAATGCTTTGAGTGGAACCTTTACCCCACTAATTGATGAAATTAGGCTTATATTTGAAATGCAGCTTTTAAGTTAGGGTTTTGTAAATCATTTTACATTGAAATTTACAAAGGCAGAATTACTTCTTATTTCACATCAGCAACGACTAGCAAATGTATCAGGGACGGTGTGTGCCAAATACCTCACTAATTAATTTAGAGTATTACTCCATAACATTCTAAAACCCTAAGAGCTACAAAGTGACCTTCTCTTCTACTTGGAATGGCAGAGGAAATATTAGACAAGTGGGGAAATGGGATTGTACCACTTGGAAATTGGCCAAGGCAGTAGGATTTTCACCCTATTGTTGCCAAAGGCACTGTGGGACCTTTATCGCCACTTGGGTCAAATGCAGTTTCATATAGCATCTGACTCTCATTTTAGATTAAACATGAGCCCTTGGATATAGGTCTGTATTTTTAGCCAGAGGTGACTCAGAGAGCCCACATAATTAATTTCCATGGGGGAAACTGAAGGCGTTACCATGTAACTTCATAATAGTGCCATGTTATTGGCTAATGCATTAATGTAAAAATCTGGAAGGAAATGTCCCACAGTACATTTCCAATTACTTCAAAAGCTCTCCTCTGAAGGAGCAAGAGAGCTCGGCACTCAGAATAAGAGGTGAAATGTAGCTCAGAGACATAGTACCATGAACTTGGTTTACATTTAAATCCCAGCTCCTAAGGCTGTCTCCCTCCAAACTTCCAGGCTAATCACTTACAGTCATAGGGCCAATAAATGTTACTATGGGCTTTTGAAAACAAATCTTGTGTGTAAGCAGCCAAAAGCCACAAAAATTAATTAATGTAGACGCATTTTCTTTGTGAGATGTCAAGTTCAAGCTGAAAACCCTACAGCTGATGTTAAGAACAGAGTACCATTCTATGAACCAGGTCCTGTGGAACCTTCCCAGGATTGCTTGTAAACACCCTGACACAGACCTCAGGCTCTTTGTGGACGCTGTCACACATCTGTAGTGAAATTCCTCATAAAAAGGAACGACTGTAGTCATCACAGTATACCCTTTCAATTGCCCTCTTGTGGAGAAGGTTCTTTTCTTTATAAACCCTAAAGTGGTCAGTTAATATTGATTAGAAACAAAGCCTCAGATTTACTTCTCATATCGGAACAACCAACCTTCTCATTTTTGGATCAGTTCATGACTGAATCAATTGAAACTGAACCCTTTGAATGAAATAGGGCAAGTATGTTAGCCTGGAGCAAATTATGTATGCCAAACGAGTAACAAACCACAGAAAATGGGTCATTTATAGTAGAAACACTGACAGTCTTTTAAATGTACAAGGTTATAGTTTATCTACAGCATTTAACATCATTTATTGGTAAGATAGAAAAAAGTTCTAGTTTTTTTTTTTTTTTTACATATTACAATGGCAAAAAAAAAGTTATTTTCTCGAGCCAGCCTGTTTGTCTCAACATTTCTATGAATCAGACATATATTAAGAACTTCCAGAGGTATTGATAATGCCTGCTCTATGCCCCCATCGAAGAGGTGATTTCAGAAGGCATCTCATGTTTCAAATTCATTTATTGCATTGCGGCCAGTTTTGGGTTTTCTTCTTGTTGTTGCTGTTTTTACTTGTTTTGCTTTATGAAGTTACTTGTTCTCCTTTTCTGAGAAAGGGTGTGCTCCTATGTAAGCTTTTCTGCAAGGAGCAAAATCCTCCCTGACCCAGGTATCGCCTTGCATGGAAACAGCTCACATCCTAGGCTCACACACACACCTTGCTCCTTCAGTCACAGGCTTTGCTGACAGAGCCTCAAACTTGGCACGTTGAGTGTAATGGAGCCAAAGTGAAAGCATCCTCACCTTATCCTGATAGGAGGGGGTGTGGAAATTAGGATGAATGCTCTCTTTCATGGTGTTTGGTTCCTTAATGCAGATGGTGTCCCTTTAATTTCTCCTCCTGGGTTGGCTGCTTTGAATATAGTGGCGAATAAGTATTTTAGCAAAATGCTCATTACTTACAAACAACACTGAATTCCAGGTGAACTCTACCAAAATGCATGGAAATGAGGAGAGATTTTGCTCTCCCACACTGCTTGCCAAGGTGAAAATTCACCCCTGAAGTTACTCATTTGCAAATGCTGTTGAAGTCATTAGATAATACAATTAGCTTCAAAGGCACCAGGAGGCCAAATTTCTCATTGGGTCTGTGCGTACCCAACATCAGAGTTTGGCTCCCAACGTATAACAAAACTGATAATCATATCAGTTTTAAAAAGTGAATTTTCACCTTGAGTCTTTCTCCCTTGAGACCACTGGGAACAGAATGCTAATGTATTCTGGCCTCCCTCCAATTCTGCCATTATAGATTCACCTCCTTAACCCATAATATATATAATTCTTTCTTCCTAATGCTTGCCTCATTGAGGCCACGCACACGTGTGACCGCTCATCCAGCGTATTTGCTGGGAAAGCAAGGGTAACATGACTTGGTGCTGTAGTCGATTAGCTCCAAAATCTTCATACCATCCCAAGAGCATGATTTTACGGCTCTCTGATTCATGATCTAGATGATTTCTGCTCTGTGGCAGCTACAGGGTGAAACTAGGACCTGGCCAGAATAGAGATGATCACACATCTTTATTGAATGATCCTACTGGAAGGTGTACAATGGCACCTTATAACCACCTCCCAAACTTTCCCTGATACTCATGAGCCCACCCCATGTCCTTCCCCTGAGTCTGCCCTGGGCTTTCCCTCTTGGGGTAACAAATAGATTATCTCTGATCATAATCTGCAAAACAGATACACATAAGGAGAAATGGCTCCAACACCTTATGTAATAAACAGCAAACCGGTGTTTCCCCTGCACTTAGTGGGTTATAAGCCTCACCTGAGAAGCTTTTGCAAATTCAGATTTAAAGGCCTGAATTTTGGACATTCTGGTTCAAGGAGTTCCAAGGAGGACAGGCGGATTGGCAGCTGCAGTTTCAGCCAGCGTTCAGGTGATTCTTGTGTTTGGCAAGTTCAAGAACACGACTTTAAAACAGAAGTGTAGGGGCACCTGGTGGCTCAGTTGGTTAAGCTCAGGTCCTGATCTTGTGGTTCATGGGTTTGAGCCCCGCATCTAGCTCTGTGCTGACAGCTCAGAGCCTGGAGCCTGCTTCAGGTTCTGTATCTCCAGCTCTATCTGCCCCTCCCTCTCTCTCTCAAAAATAAACAAACATTAAAAAAACTAAACCAGAACCAGAAGTGTAATAATGAGGAGGAGCAGAAAATGGAAGCGCCAGGGTGCAGAAGAAAAGAGGGTGGAGCTAAATCAGCACCTGGTTCCCTCACCAGGAATTCCAAAGTTGCCCCACTGATTGAGAGCTCACAACATTCAGGATATTCTTTGTGCAAACTTCCAGTTCTCTGGGCCTGTGAACTTTTTCTACAGCTTCTCCAAATCACACACTGGGCAGAATATTTGTCCTTGGGAAAAATAAACAACTACAGCAGCAAAAGAAAGGAACTGCTGTCGCCCTCTTAAACCTACGGTTTTCAAAATAGATTGTGGGGAGCAGCCCTACACCGCCCCTGAAGGCACACATCTGAAACCTTGGGAAACTATTTGAAGCTTAAGAGGCCCAGGTCAAGTTTAATTCCCAAGTCACTGGGGACTTGTGGAGGCTTTTGCCCTTCACTGTCACAATGGTGTAGCACGCTTAGCCTGGGAACCAGGGAATGCCCTTGGAACAAAGTCTGAGACTGTCCATACCGCCTGGATGCTTTATGAGCAAATGTGTTGAGTAAAAACTAGTGGTTTATTTGAACTTGCTATCGTGGTGGACAAAATCTAAGTAAAACAAATTACTACAGGCGGAATTAAAGGAAGGATTTTCTGTGGAAAATGTTCGCCTCTAACAGATGTATGCACACATGCAGCATTTCTTTAATGCTTATTATCCCCAATGCTTACTTTTTCTCATTTTTGTCTGTCACTATTTTTGTTTTTCAGGTGGGACCACCGTGCTGACCACAGAAAAACCAACAATAATAGACAGCACAATACAATCAGGTATCCAACAAAACAAAATGGCGTAGATTCCACGTGTGCTTCTCCCCCTCCCCCCCCTCCAAATAGTGCATGTCCGCCCCCCTCCACGCCCTGAAATAGTGCCCTGCGCAGCTTCTTGGTTTCGGTTTCCCCCAAAGTCCTAGAAGAGGGACGCCACGCAGCATCTGGTCTCTAAGCATGAGCCATAAATATTGCTTTCCTTTCATCCACATGTATGTGCAGCCGGGAGTGAGGTTTCCTTCTCCATCAGTAATTGCCAAATGGTGACAATCCCAGCTCCCGACTGAAGGAACTGAGTAACATACTTTGTTTAACGCAGCACATCTAGGACATGGACTGTGTTTGCAAACTACAGGAGAAGGAAATCTCACAGGCAGCAGCCTGACTATTTATTTTCATCACAATTCTGCAAAACCGAGACAGGCAAAGTTTGTCAGTTTTGCCTGCCACGAAGTTGGCAGTTTGACAACAGCGTTTCCAGTGGGCGTGCCACGAAGTGGGGTGCAGGAAACCAGGGCTCTGATTGTGCGGGGGGAGAGCGGCGCCCTCGGGAGCGCCTCCGCATCCTTTTATTCATAGGAAAGCATAATGACTTTTCAAACCCTTGGCTTGCTGTTTATCAGCGGCCAGCGGCAGTGAAATGGCAGCCTCCCCCCTTCTCTCTTTTGTATTTTGTTAGTATTCTGTAAAACTCTTCCCCCCAGACACACACGAAGGGAAATGGTCAGTATAAGCAATCAGAGGTTTTAAATACTTTAAAGTTAATCATTAGAGTAAGGTGACCAGGTCAGTTTTCCAGCTTCTCCCATTTCCTTTATTGAAGCTCACTCAGCCTTGGCCTCCACAGTCATTTATTAATGGGGCGTGTGGTGTATATCAATGTTTCCTCAACAGTATGACACTACCCAGCTAGGCAGAAAGTAGAAAGGACTGCTCTAATTAGTATGCTTCCTTAAAGGACACTGTCACCGTTGACCTGATTAAACTGCAAAACAAACTTCTCTTCACTTGAACTTAACCCCAAGTTTCCCTGTGGTGTGCTCAGGTTGACAGAGTTCTTGCTACCCCATGGCTCAGACACCCCCAACTACGGAAAGGTGAAACAGAAGAGTATCTGTTCACCTAAATTCAGAAAAAACTATAGTCCAAAGTACTTTACAAGTTGTAAAGTATGGCCTCCAGGGGTTGTGCAACCACGCTGGATGGCTGCAGTTGGTCATGAGTGAAGCCCGGCCCCTCGCTTGTTTCCTGACTTTTCTGGGGGCCCTTGGCCCTCTTGGGTGGTTTTCTGTGGAGTAACTGCCGGCTGGCTTTTTGTGACCTTCTGTCATAGGGAAGAGGGCTGAGGTGAAAACATGAAGTTCTAATGATGTAACAAACATATTAACTGCTCTGTTAGTTTTTTCTCTTGCCAGAGAGTTAATTAAAACCACTCTAAGGGGCGGCCGGGTGGCTCAGTTGGTTAAGCGTCTGACTTTGGCTAGGTCATGATCTCAGAGTTCGTGGGTTTGAGCCCTGCGGCAGGCTCTGTGCTGACAGTTCAGAGCCTGAAGCCTGCTTTGGATTCTGTGTCTCCTTCTCTCTCTGCCCCTCCTCTGCTTGCATGCTCTCTCTCTCTCTCTCTCTCTCTCTGTCTCTCAAAAATAATAAACATTAAGGGGCGCCTGGGTGGCTCAGTCAGTTAAGCGTCCGACTTCGGCTCAGGTCACGATCTCGCGGTCCGTGGGTTCGGGCCCCGCGTCGGGCTCTGGGCTGATGGCTCAGGGCCTGGAGCCTGCTTCCGATTCTGTGTCTCCCTCTCTCTCTGCCCCTCCCCCGTTCATGCTCTGTCTCTCTCTGTCTCAAAAATAAATAACGTTAAAAAAAAATTAAAAAAAAATAATAAACATTAAATTTTTTTTAATAAATATTTTTAAAAATTAAAAAATAAAGCCACTCTGAAGTTGCCAATGAACTTGTTTCAACTCCTCTCTCCTCTTGCCTATCAAAAGAGCTAGGGATCATTTAAAAACTAAAAGTGAGCAACAGTTCTAGAGAAAATGGAAATGTATACACCGGATTCCAAAATGGGATAATTCTCCCTGGAGGTGGAAGGTTAGGCATGACTTTGTGAATGCATTCGGTTTGTGCATGAGTTCAAGGGCCAGCCATCTCAGAGGGTGTACTGTGGTCAGAGCACAGATGTACAGATCGAGAACCAGTAAGACCCATAGCGACCACCATCTAAACCAGTTTATGTCAAACCAGAGCTTACTGATAAAGGCTGTCTGCTCTGGTTTTGAGTTCCACTAATGACCTTGGTTTCCTGTTTTTCCATTGCTTGAGTCCTGAATCTGTCTCCCAGTCTTTGTGGATAATGGATAGTCTGACCTTCTTTGAGGAGTTCTGTTCATTGTCACCTTCTGGCTAAACCAATGCTCAGAACAGTTCAGTAGGCCCAGAGTGTACATAAAGTCAGATGCCAAGTCTGATTTTGAGGTGTTCACCCAGTGGTGGGACCCACCTATCTGATAATTTGATCTACACTGTTCTGCAGTTTTCAGATTCTTTGGACATCTTTACAAGCAGCAAACTGAACCCCTGAACTTTCATCTAATCTCATTTTGCTGAAACCATTAGATACTCAAGCAGAGTCTTAAAATTTCATTTTTGTGGATTCTTATCAATATAATAAACTCAGTGGATATATAACATTCATATACTGCCTCGGTTGTAATCAGATGCATAAAAGCCTATTAATGCTTTGCCAGGAAATGATGAGAAACCCTGCATTTTAAATCTAACTCCCCCTGATGAAACATCTCACCCTCTGAGGATCTGCAAACACTCCTATAGCAGCTCAGAGTATATTCCTAACCTCTGATTACATGGGCCTGAGCACCTCCACTTATTTGGACTGAAAGACCAGTCTGTGAGTAAGCTAGTTAACATCCTCAAAAGAAGTTTTGAAAAGCAGATTCTAAAATTAAATCCTTGTGCATATATGGTGCTAATGATTCGACTGTGGGCAAGATAGTTCAACAATTGCAGCTGGTGCGTGCTCACAGCGGCTGTAAATTTGTTTTAAGTTCAGAATATTGTTTCCTGCTATTTTTAAGAGTCAAGAAGGGATTTAGCCAGATTATTCCCAATGAATTTAATGAGAATCATGCAGCCACAGGGCCTGGAGAATATTTTGAAGACGGAAAGGTCAATAGTCCTATATACTTAACTTCATTCATCAATTTGCTTTTTTCTCTTTCTCTTTCCTCTTTTCTGCTTCTGTCCTTCTTTTTTCCTCCCTCAATCTCTTTTTTCTTTCCCTTCCCTATAAATGTTTGTGTATATTTTATGTGTTTAATAGCCTTTCTGGCCAGGCTTGAATTTTCAACATTTTCTCACCCCACACCCCTTGCCACCATATGCATTGATTAAAAAAAAAAAAAAAAAAAAAAAAAAAAAAGAGTATTTCCTTTAAATTAGCAAGATTGCCAGAGATTATATGATTGGGACAAGAAGATGAAAGAGTAGTAAAATACATAACGTTAGAGCAGATTGCCTTGTTAAATTCCTAGGACTGGAAAAAACATGAGAAGATAAACACAGACCACTGAGCAGTACAGCTGCAGAAATGCTTGAGTCCTCCTTTCAAGCAAGGCTGTCCTATGTCCTGGTCATTACCAAAACATCCAACTTCATATATTGTATTGTTATCACCAGAAAATTAAGAGCCAAAATAATGCATGGTGTGGTTTTCTATACTATACAATAATAATTTGATGTATTAACCAGAAATACAACCAGAAATGTGTGCGCTGTAATGGCTTGCTGCCTTCCTACATGCGCATGTCTTCTAAACTACATTTAAGGAGGAAACTCAAAACCACACACATATTAACATTTTCCAATATTAACATTTTCTAACATGAGATTATGCGGCAGTACATTCCAGGTTTGTGGGTGTTGACATCCAAGGTTGCTCAACCATTCAGTCACTGTTCAATGGACTGTAGTTCATCTGCATAATTCAATCTTGCTGCTCAAAAGTGTGGTAAATTTTGGAGAGGGTTTCTCATGCTTTAAGAAGCCCTATTTCATGGTTAGGATAAACTAGACATGAAATATATCACTCCAGTGACACCATAGCTGTGAAATACAGCCCTTTTGCACTAACACAAAGTCCGCACGTTATATGCATCACGTGGCTCACACTAGAGTTACTTTCCCAAACTGGCCCTAGGCACCCTTCCACCCCTCACCCCTCAGGAGGTCTCCTTGTCCCTGGATGGGAGAATCCATCCAGTTCCCTTTTGACAATGCATATGGTGCATTCCTTCCAAAATTCTACATTAGCATTTGAAAAGGGTTCCTTGGAAACTAAAAATGCAAAGTAAATCATCCTTATCTATTCACTAAATCTTCCCATTAAAATCCCTCCTGCCATTGTTAAAGTGGGGGAGGGGCAATGGAGCCCAGGCTCCGAGAAGAAAGCAGGCTACGTCGTGTTAAACGCGGACAAAGTTAAAGATCAAAGCGAGCTAGGATCTCAGGCTGACCCTAATACAACATACGATACTATACCTCCCTTATTGTACATAGGAATTGTTTGAGGAATGTTCAAGATCCAATTGGCGAGACGCCCTGGGCACCTTTCTCTCCGTTTCAATGCTGCCATCTTGTGGACTACCTAAACTCAAGAAGCGGTGACCTTCCTTCATTAGAGAAAACAGCCGCGCTTTGTGTGTTTAATTTTATGTAATGGGGGAGGAGTGGGACTGGCAGAGGCAGGAGAATTTTATCTTTAGGATTATTTTTATTATTCGCTTCAGTTTACCAAAAACAAAATCCAAGCCATTATGATTTCATTTTTTCCATACTTAACAAGAGAAGCTACTTCTAAGAAAAAAAGGAGTTGAGTAAAAAAAGTAAAGCTATGGGGGTTTAAAAAAACACCACAGTCAAATAGCACCTTGTAGAACACACAAAATAAATAATCCCTCTGAGAATCCATTCATACTTTCTTTTTAGATTCCAAAGGAAACACTTTGAACATGAAAAAAAAATTTTTTTTTAATGCGCAGCTATTTAAAAATGCTTTGGCTTTACGTGAACTTGCCTGGGTTTTAAGTGGGGTGAACAATTTACATACACATTTTAAAATTCACTAAAAAAGCAGAAACTTACATTTAAAATTGATTGACCTGATACAAAGCACAGAAGAAAAAATAATCTTAAGAAATGCTTCAGAGATCTGACCTAAAGACCTGAGGCATTAGCCAGAATGGTGAGAATACACATAGCCTCCAGAATGAGACATCCAGCCCAGTCACATTTCTAGACTTTTAAGGTTCACAGGTCAATCTGTACTTAAGATTCTTTTCATTGGTGGATATCAATTTATATAATACTCAAAAATAGAGTATCTTTCATATTAAATATTGTGGACCAAGGGAGAATGCTACGGATGTAATATATATGCCTTGGAAAGTAACCTTTCTGGAAATTTTATGTAAAACCAATTTGGCAGGCAGTCCATAATCTTTTTAAAGCTGGATAAAAAAAAAAAAAAATCCTAAACGTGATTTTGCAAACATTTTGACATCTCCATGCGTCTTTTGAGTTTCCTGATAATCCTGGATTTTGTGGCTTTCCCAGAATTTTCAAACATACGTTAAATTATATAAATTGTGCCTTCTGTGAGCAAATTAAAGGCCTTTCTGACCTAAATGATTAAATTTGTCTTTCTCTGCTTTTCTCTATTTTTCTTTTCCACCCACTGAAGAGTTTCCAACATACGGTTTTAACTGCGAATTTGGCTGGGGCTCTCACAAGACATTCTGTCACTGGGAACATGACAATCACGTGCAGCTCAAGTGGAGCGTGTTGACCAGCAAAACCGGACCGATTCAGGATCACACAGGTAACGGAGAGTTCACTTCAGCCTCATTTCTTTGAATTAGCAAAGGTGTGGCTATGGAGGGTTTCTGTGGTCTGTGGGACCAGCGGTGTTTGAAAAGACTACCATGCGTTCACTCATGCCTTCCTTTCCTGGAATTACCAAGCTCTCCTTTCCTAGAAGGGATGCTTGTCCGCCAAGTGGTAGAGAAAGCTGATTAAATTTGGCAACTGGCTGCCTTTCTGGTAAATAGCAAACTGGGTAAAGATGTGTGAATAAGTACCTGTTTCATACTTTTCCTGAGCTGTTTATGGCAATTTCTTTTTTTTTTTTTTTTTTTTTTTTTTTTATTTATTTATTTTTATTTTTGGGACAGAGAGAGACAGAGCATGAACGGGGGAGGGGCAGAGAGAGAGGGAGACACAGAATCAGAAACAGGCTCCAGGCTCCGAGCCATCAGCCCAGAGCCTGACGCGGGGCTCGAACTCACGGACCGCGAGATCGTGACCTGGCTGAAGTCGGACGCTTAACCGACTGCGCCACCCAGGCGCCCCATGTTTATGGCAATTTCAAGTATACTCAAACAGAAAAGGCTTAGTGAAATGAACCCTATATGTATATAACCCAACTTCAACAGGCACTAAATCACAGGACTCTTATTTTATCCCTATCACCCCTGACTCTGGATTATTTTGAAGTAAGTCCAGACATATGTCATCTCATTTATTTTGCAGCTAAAGAAACAATAAGTGAGACTATTGCTTGCTCTCTCTTGACCCTTGACGTGGAAGTGGAAGAAGGTGGGGTGGGATTCTTATTCTTTAGAGGAAGGTTGTAAATCTAGCCCATTTTTTCTGAGCAGGTGGAAACCTCACCCCACGCCACCTCCTGTCTTGCTTTCCTGCTAAGATTAATGAGGGGCAGAGGGATGGGCTGGGGGTTACAGGGGGCTGACAGCCACTCCAAGAACTTTTTATCCACCGCCATCCTGTTTTCCTCTTAGTCATCTTGTCACCCAGTGTAAAGATCCAGCGACGTCCTACAAAGACCACATATACACACACTCCCATACACAACAGATACAACCCACCGACTTCTACCCTACTCAGGGAGACTTACAGGACTGTTCACTGAAGAGGTGGCTTCTCAAATGATACCTTTGAGGGGCATTTTCTGAGGCTGAGAAATCTCATTAAGCAAAATTGCCCCATGCTAGGGCTTTGGGCCAGTGGGTCAGTGGGCCAATGGACGGGCAGAGGGCACTTCATGCCTCTCACATTTTATTGTTCACTTCTTTTCCCCCAGTGAATATAACCATTAAGTAGGTTGAATTGGCCGCCTTCCACCACAGCTACCTCTTTTCCTAATGAGAATGACAAGGAAATTGGATAAAATTGGACTCCTTCAATTCTGAGACACTTTCAATTGAATCTTAAGACAAGCAGTTTTAGAAAACTTAAAATACTTTGACTGTAAATGGCACTGTACATATAAATGGCATCAAATTAACCAAATGCAATTAGCTGAAATGAAGGCAGTAATGGTGGAAAAATTGATGCAAAGTGAAGCAAAATGGCTCAGTAGGATCTGACATTCAAAGGAGGTTAAAAGCTATGTTAGCCAGAGACAAAAGCTAAAAGGCTTGCAGAAGTAAAGTGCTAATTGAGAAAATGAAGACAGAGTTCCTGACCCAGAACTGTGATAAAACCCCTGAAAGGGAAAAATATCAACGCTTTATGTGTTGGAGTATCAGAAAAGGAGGGCTTGTCTTAGATTAACAGCTGAGAAGTGTGATTCCTTCAGAAGGATTTGTCTCTTTTGTTCTCCCAGACACCCAGATTTACCAGGCCTGCCCTGAAGAGAAAAAGCCTCCTGTAGCACTAGGAAGGCAATCATTTGCTGAGAGAGAGGGGCGAGACTGATATCTGAAAGGCAGGAACTTGTTAACATAAAAATCCTACACGAAAAGAGCCTACACCCAGCACACATGCACATGGACCGACATTACACAGTATTCCGCACTTTGCAAATCAGACCTGGAGATTTCTTTAAATTAGCAATATCTAGGTAAAATATCCTGCTGTTCAATTTTGAATTTTTTCAAAGAAACCCACGTGGTTTTCTGCAGTTGACTTCTAAGAGGGAAGCTATGTACCTCCTTAAGGAGGATTCCTGAAGCCCGTCATCTTCCCTGGTTCATTGAACAAGGGTTGTTTGAGGAGCTCTATTACTTTAGATTAGATGCTGAACTGGACACTGGAGATTCGGGAATAAAGGAGGGTAGCCCTGCCCTGAGGAGCTCACAGTCTGGTTGCAGGTGAGAAATGATTACTGTGCTGGCGTGAGGGTGCCCCAAGGTGGGGGTGAGCAGAGACAAGAAAGGTAACACAGGGGATCAGAGAAAGCAGTTCTGTCCCGGAGACTGTCTGAGCTAGGATGGCGTGTGCAGACGTGGAGGAGGGATGGCAGGTGGTATGGTTGGGCAGGTTCCTCTGTGAAGCAGTTAGATATGTGGCAGGGGGGGTGTGTGGCCTCGGGTGTCACGTGAAGAAGTGAAGAAGCTAACGGTAGTGAGGAGCCACTGACAAGCTTTGAGCAGAGGAGTGACAGGAGCATGTTTTTAGAAGACCACGGTGCATCGGGGCAGAGGTCATGACAGATTTCTCAGGCAGCCATCTTTCCTCTATCCAAGTCCAGTTTTCTCCTTCTTTCTTCCACCTCTTCACTGACTAGCCAAAATAAACCTCTTGGACTCCATTAGTGTGCTTCCTCTCTGCAGCATCTCTAACTTCAGTATTTTTCCCTAAGATGGGCATGTTGGGCACAGAGGCACGATGGGTGTGTTTTCTACCTGTCCCTGCTGGTAGACTGATACCCTACTCACCTCAGGGAAATGACAGTGTCACACAGATAGGGTAAAGTAGTGGGAGAAAACAAACCCCAAGAGTGACTGAGTTCCCTTGGTCATGGGAGCGCGCCACAAAAACAGTATCAAACATACTGCTGGAATTTCCACCCTCTTCGTATTTCACCCGTTGGTTTCATTAAGAGTGTTTTGGTGCAATCTCATCTAAGCAGCCAGGTGATGGAAGCAAGTTGCCCACTGATGCATCCACCTGGACACTGTTGATGCAGGCGAGCAGATACAAGGACATGCCCACATGTGCACAGTGAAAAAGTATCTCACAAACACACAAACCCCTTGGGCAGCAAACAAAACATCCTGCTGCCCACTGAGGCCCAAGCGTCAGATTCGCACTTACATCAGGTGAAGCGTTAGAGTAGGTATTTCTATTTGCAGAGCAAACAATGAAACATGAGTTGTGTGTATAGACCAGGTGGTGGCAGGAGGAAATGTTCCCACTGGGGGTAATTAAAAGCAAAGCCAAGAGTAAGTCCTTGCCGCCCGGCAAGTGTCTACGCTGCCAAAATGGCAAGTTCTAATAAGCCTCAAATATGCAACCTTGCCTCTCCTTGAACCAGAAGCCCACATCAAACAAGAGTGGGACTTGAGCTGAGATTCAAGCTCTCAGGTGTATTTAAGGAATTTATAAGCCATTAAAATAAATGAGGAAAAAATCATCTGACTTTGTGGGAAAAAGAAGATGACTAGATTATTTGGAAAAACTGCAACTTTATTATTATCAAGAAGCTATAGTGACCTAAGTATCCTCACCCAGCTGAAATGATAAATAAGAAAACATCAAAATATGTTCCATTTAATGTCTGTGTTCACATCAGTGCTGCTGAAACTATTCTAAAGTTGCATGAAAGTAGGTCTGCCCTCTGCTTTCAGGGTGCTTGCAACGATGCAAAGGCCAACTGGAGTCACAGCCTAGATCCATGTGACAGTGCATTCCAAATATGTAGCATCCAAATTAATGCTGCTTCACAGCCTTCTCCCAATTAAGCATCCACTCACAGAGGCTTGGAGTGCAGACCCAGTTGCCAAAGAGGTTCCCCAACAACAGCACACCGCTCCCTTTCCACTGCACATTTGGGTTCTTGGTGCTTAGCCTAGGAGAGAAGGTTTGAGTCACGGAACTGGAAAGAAGAGGTAAAGGATTCATACATTCAGCCACTCTCCCTAACCTGGGTTTTTGTCACAGCAGGAGATGGCAACTTCATCTATTCCCAAGCCGACGAAAACCAGAAGGGCAAAGTGGCTCGTCTGGTGAGCCCCGTGGTTTATTCCCAGAACTCCGCCCACTGCATGACCTTCTGGTATCACATGTCCGGTTCACACGTGGGCACGCTGAGGGTCAAACTGCACTATCAGAAGCCAGAGGAGTATGACCAGTTAGTCTGGATGGCCATCGGACACCAGGGAGACCACTGGAAGGAAGGGCGTGTCCTGCTCCACAAGTCTCTGAAGCTTTATCAGGTATGCCCCTTTCCCTTCCCCGGGTGGGAGGGCAACTCCTTCAGAGACACTGAGATAATGTTGAAAATCATGGAGAAGAGATGTGGGAATTATTCCAAAGATGATTTCGGGCATTTCCCGAACCTGGGATTTCGCTGCAATCTCAGTAGCTTCGCAGTCTCCAACATTATAGGAATAGAACCAATTTGCTGAGAAAGAGGAGAATGCTACTTTATAATCTATTTCTGGCTGCCACAATGAACATTCCTTTTATTTGGTGCTTTCCCCAGTTTAACGTTTTGAGTTATAAAAAGAGAGTGTTAGAAGTTTGATGCCATCACCAGGCAGTTAACATAGATTGATGATCGAAGCGCACGCTTACGTGAAATCTCATGAATTTAATTTATGTGCCATAGATTGAACTGAACAAGCGTTTGTAAACACTGCTATTCAGGACCGAACATTTCAATACTGTGAAAATGATTTCATTTTGTTAGGTGATTTTTGAAGGTGAAATCGGAAAAGGAAACCTTGGCGGGATTGCAGTGGATGACATTAGTATTAATAACCACATTTCACAAGAGGACTGCGCAAGTAAGTGTGAAGTGCTGTCGAAACCAGACGCACTTTCCCAGGGCACAGTTATTTTCACGTGATGGTGTTTGTCTTGCTCATTTAGACCTAGAATTGCAATGCAGGCTATAGGCACATCCTGTGAAGTGCAAATTTTGATGCAACAGGGCATAAAATCAGGTCAGTTTATCTTTAGCTACGTCCTGTCCTAACCCAGTTCATTTAGTGTCTGATTGTACCTGCAAAACCACATAAATAATGTGGAATCCAAAAGCCGTAGCTCAGAAGAAAGACTCACAGTTTACAGGCTATATATACCATGCCAAAACATTTTGATGAAAAGTGGAAAACTCAGACATCTGGATAATTCCAAATATCTGAGTCTATAAACAAAACAGCAGGCCGTTGAAAATTTTGAGCACAGTGAACTTAATTAAGGTTACATTTTTAAGGAATCATAGAAGCTATAATTCTTTGCTTTATTACAAATAAGTAGATGTTTCTGACTCTGAAAATAGTGGAAATGACTCAAGAGAATAAATGAAATTTTGAGACTTTGCCTAGTATTACAGTTTATGGTTTTTATTGGTCTGGATGTATAGATGAAAGTTGACATAGAAAACCAATTCATATTCCCTGGTTCTTGATATGTAATTATAAATAGAATCACTAATGGCAATGTAATAGCACAGTAATTAGTCTTAAGCTCCATTTGCTACACTTAAACTTTTGCTATATATCATATAATAGGATGTTAATTATAACAAAATGGAGTAAGCCTACTGGGCAAATTTAAGACAAAGGGGGCCTGTTGGCTGTAATGGGTTTTTGGTCATTTCAGCAATTTACAAAGCTTTTAATATACAATATATTGAATATATGTAATCCTAAAGTGGCAATAATTTGATATGGTCAATTAAAGAAATTAGGGGAAAAAGAGCAGTGAATAAAGATCTGCTTCTTCGTGCTATGTAAGGAAATCTATTTAATGCCACGCTACTTAGCAGGTCTTCACAAGAAATGATAAGACTTAATATTTCAGTTGCAATTACTCTACAGATTGGCCACATCCAAGTCTACACTGTTGTTAAAATATGTATTTCAGGGGTGCCTTGGTGGCTCAGTCGGTTAAGCATCCAACTTCAGCTCAGGTCGTGATCTCACGGTTTGTGAGTTCAAGCCCTGCGTTGAGCTCTGTGCTGCCAGCTCAGAGCCTGGAGCCTGGTTCCGATTATTTGTCTCCCTCTCTCTCTCAAAAATAAACATTTAAAAAAATACGCATTTCATGCAGTTACACAGGCTTTCCTATTCCAAGATGAGAATTATATTTTTAGAATGTAAGAGTAAACTCCCTAAACTAAGGAAAAGAAATCAAATTTAATTCCATTCATCAAGTTTTAATGGACTGCATATTGTATGCAAAGCAGCATCCAAGTGCTCCGGTGAATATATAGAGGGATTGAGACAATTCTGTGAGCATTTTTCTTTTCATGTGACTGGTCCACATGGCTATAGTTGTTATGAAGCAATGTACTCAGAAAGTCACAACTAATGCATTGTCAAAATATTCTATGTTGCTGTCACAATAAAAAGATGTCTAAGATAACTGTATAATTATTCATCAAATATATATCCTTGAATATTTAGCTATGGATGCTATGAGACTATCAACTATTTATTACTTATCCACACATTTATGCAACAAATATTTATTGAGGCACCTTTTATGTTCTGGACACTGTTGTAAATGTTGGGAATATAGCAGTGAATAAAGTACTCAAACTCCCCACCTCCTACTCAAAACCACATGAGCTACTGGGACTCTTTTCCAGAGGGTTTTGTTTGTTTGTTTGTTTGTTTGTTTGTTTGTTTGTTAAGACACAGGACACAGTCTCTTGCCTCAAAGAGCTAGGAAGCAGTTATCTACAAAAGCACAGGATGGTAGCCATATGCACAACCCCACTACTGTTTCCTGTTTTCATCAGACTTCTCCCCACACTCCAGATGCCAAAACCATCACCCTCCACTCTTCTCTTCAAAACATGGATAGCTGTGCTACCTAGATTTTGATGTGACACAGATATCCTAGTCATCTGACATTGCCCCTCTATTGATCTATAGTTATGTGGTAGGGTGGGATTAGACTAAAAACTCTCAAGGAGATCTAGCAGAACCATTAGTGTGAAGAAGGGGTGTGTGTGTGTGTGTGTGTGTGAAGGTTTATGTGGTTGTGTGTATCGAATTTTGTTGGCAGTTCAAATATCTCTTTCAATTTTGTTTAACTTGTCAGAACCGGCAGACCTGGATAAAAGGAACCCAGAAAATAAAATTGATGAAACAGGTAAATTTTTCTTGCTGACCAATTTTTTTTTTTAATTTACTATGGCTTTCATGGTAAATTTTATGAAGCAACTTTCTGGAACGTTAGTGACCTGGTATATCAAAGCAGTTCAAATAAAATAAACGTCTCTGCCCATGGAGCTGCGAATTGTCACAGAGTGAGTGCTCTCTTCTAAGCTGTCTGGAGGTCTAGGGAAGCCATTGAGGCAAGTCCAGCTTGGGGGAGTGGCTGAGCCCTGGGGGAGCGTGCTCGCCCTGCCCTCCCCTGTCTGAGCTGGAGGAGCCCCTAGAGCATAACTGTGTGAAACACTCTCACTTTACAACTGTAGAAGTAGGAAACCAGTAAAGACCATGACTTACCCAGAGATCAGTGCTAATTTTCATACAGTAATTTGAAGCCAACCTAAATTCTTGTCTGGTTGATATCCAGACATGATCTTTGAGGACTGGAACCCAATTTTTGTGATAAGCTGTTGTGTTCAATCTGTTTCCCTCCTCCTCTTCATGGGACCCCTAACTTTGTGTTAATGAAGACAGTGATGAGGATGAGGATGATGATGATGATGATGGCAAGGATTTATTGAGGACCTAGTATGTTCCACACACTTTACATATGTATCTTCTATGCTCTCTAAAGCTTATTTATCCCCATTTTGTACACGAGGAGGCTGAAAAACTCAGATCAGTGACTTGCCTTTAAGTAGCACGGTTAATTGGGTGGTAGCCTCGGATCTTACACGGATTAATCTGAAAATGTATGTTTTTCTTGACTACTTTGTGATCAAATACAAGACATTTGATCAGAGTTGGGCCTTGCATACTGCTATTTTATTTCTAGAAGCTTCTGTACCTCCCAGCCAGCAGTTGTGGATTGATGGACACTTGCCCCGGAATCACTCACAGCTGCTGCCAGCATTTCTGTATCCTACACATTAGCATAGGCACCTGTTGCCCGTAGAAATGTGGACTGGCTATAGTCAGACTTGGACTTGATAGACACAGATAAATATGGCACTATACTATGACATTAGTAACATTAACACCCAGCTCATTCAGCTTAGTTACACAGCCCACCACGCTGAGATGTAAACTTTATTAGAGGTTGTTTCAAAACAATGTTTCAAGGGAGAGAATATTAATATGCCCCAAGGCTTGTTTTCCCCTGTTTAGGGACTTGCATCTCATATTTTTAGTTTTCTTTGATTGGAATCTTTGTTGATCAGAACACCATTAAGTAAACACTGAATGTTGTGCATTAACATTTTAGTCTCATTTCTAGTACCACATAATTAGGCTCAGAGCTCCCATGTTAATAATTTTTCATGTTCCACTCTAAAGAAAACATTTCCCCAGTGACTGAACTGCAGAGCAGTGTGACTGTCTCCAGTGAAACCACCAAGGCTGCAAAGATGCTGATTATTAACTGTGTTCTATTCAGCACAACACAGACACGGTCTCTAGCTCTGAGCCATAACCCATTTGAAATGTCAGCAGCAAGCATCCCCTTTGTCCTGAAAGCTCTCTCCTTCTTGAGTGAACCCACGGTGGATTTGGGGGGAATCTGTTTGACTTGAGGATTTTACATGTGGAGGAACAAACACGTGTATAAACTGTGCCCAGACTCGCTGGAAATGGTGCCACGTGAAAGGGCAGCTTGGAAGATTTCCTTGTGCCTGGTTTGGGGATCAGGCAAACACACAGGTCATGGTCAAATCCCCTTACTAGCCAAATGTGTGACTAAGCATTTTGCAGAGCTTGATGACCACATGTTTGGCCAGGGACTGTAAACACAGATTGTGATCTAGCACAGATGGTGGGCTGTGCAAAATCTGAATTCGATTAGAACATAACCCTCCCTGTATGTCCAGAATCAGTTGTTTCCATGTACTGAGCTATCAGAGTCACAGCACCGACTCCCCAGAACTCTCCCCTCCCATACCTCAGTTCTAAATCTTGGTGTTTCCCGCACATGGGGGAGCCAAACCCCACTTCAGAGATTGCCCGCGGGTCCTTGAGAGAGGACAGACGAAACTGGAGTGTGGGATTTGCTTTTTTCTCTCCTTTTTGTCTCTTCTGTTCACTTTCATCTGGTATGTTGGCATTGCTCATGGGGCCAATTGTTCTTTTCCCCTAGGGAGCACCCCAGGCTATGAAGGCACAGGAGAAAGCAATGAGAACATCTCCAGGAAGCCGGGCAACGTGTTGAAGACCTTGGATCCCATCCTCATCACCATCATAGCCATGAGTGCCCTGGGCGTCCTCCTGGGTGCCGTGTGTGGGGTCGTGCTGTACTGTGCCTGTTGGCACAATGGGATGTCCGAAAGAAACTTATCTGCCCTGGAGAACTATAACTTTGAACTCGTGGATGGCGTGAAGTTGAAAAAGGACAAACTGAATACACAGAGTACTTATTCGGAGGCATGAAGGCAGACAGATGAAAAGACGAGTCAGAGAATTGAAGGGGAAGGACGTAACTTGAACGTGCTGGGGAACTGTTTGTTGATCTCTCTCACTGTACAGGCTGGGAAGTGCGTTGATGACGCTGAGCCAGGCTTTTCTCAGGAGCATCCATGAGTACGGCCGACAGACATGAACAAGTTAGCTGTGTTCGCAATCGGAATCATGTACAGTCAGCTTTTTTCTGTTGGTTTCATTTGAATAATCCAATGCTGGTGTTGAGACCAAGTATGAATGACTTAATGATTCATTTCGACTCTCCCTCTCCATTCTCTCTCCTCTTCCTTTTATGGATTCTTTTCAGAAACTGTGCAAAATCCAAGATGCTGGCACCAAGTGTATTCAGCGGGGCCCTTTTGATGGACATGCTACCTGTAGCCCAGTGCCCAGAATCTATTAGAATAACTGCACTTCAGTGGACTCCTGAAGCTGTACTTGTGTATAATTGCCCGCGTCGTGCATAGGCAAAGAAGGGTTAGGATGTTTTATGTTAAAGTGCTGTAGCCTCAGTACCAGTATAGTGTGTCAGCTCTGTTTACAAAGCAATACCGTCAAATTTTCTTGATGTTTTCCAGTGTTGTACTAAACCTCGTGCTTGTGAACTCCATACAGGAAACCGTGCCATCACCAAACACTGCTGGCAACTGGGTGTGCTGCCGACAACCGCAATGAAAAATCCTTGGCACTGGCTAGTCTATGTCCTCTCAAGTGCCTTTTTGTTTGTACTGGTTCTCATTGTGTTACATTAACAACCTGCTCTGTTTCTCGCTGGTGAAAGCCCTACTCTTTAATCAAACCCTGGTGGCCCACTGACTAAGAAGAAAGTATATTTTAGTGTGAGATGTCAGCCCCTGGGAAGGCAAGGGCTCCGAAGATTTGGCAATGTGGCTTAATTGTTCTGCTTTTTCCGTAGTTCAATTTCATGTCTCTTGACCCTTTTGTATAAAGCTGCAATATTCTCTCTTATTGGTCTTTCATATGGAATGTATTTTCAAATGTAAACTCTTTCTCTCCTCTCTCTTTCTCTCTCTTTGTCTCTCTGTCTCTCTGTCTCTCTCTCTCTCTCTCTCTCTCTCTTTTTTCTCTCTTAGAATTTAAGCATTTGCCATTGTCCAGAAAAGAAACTTGCAGCTTTAACCTGCTGGTAATGGCAAGCAATTTTGCTAGACTTTATGTTTAAAAATAAATAAATAAGGGAAATTCCTAACTTTGCCCTCCAAAGTCTAACTTTGGTTTTCTTGTTAACTGGTTAAAGTGACAGTATCTTTTTTCCTTAAACCATTTGTCTGTCTGCTCCAATCAAAATGATCTGAGATAGAAATGTTTGCATTTAATAGAGTGAGAAGCTGAGGGAGAAGGAATACTAATTGGCTTTTAAGTGAGACCCAAAGGAAGGACTGAATACAATTCTCCAAGTATCCAAAAATATGAGATTTTTACATCCAAATATGCAAAATGACCCTTGAGAACCCTCTTGTTTTGCTATTGAATCAGACAAGGAAAATGGAAGAAAGAACAGTTAATTTAAGAAAGTGACTATAAATCCTGGTGCCTGGGGGGAAGTATTTTAAGATAATACGGGGAAAGAAAACAAGTAAAGTCAAAACAAATCTTTAAAAACATCCATTCAGCAGCAACGCTGAAAAAACAGACTTGAATGAATGCACCTAGAAACTTCCAATGACTCACAAAGAAAAAGCCTGCCTTGGGACTGGTAAGAAGGAAGCCTAGAACCAACAGCACAGAGCCGTAAATATCTTATCAGGCAGCATGCGAATTAATCCAAAGAAGCTGTGGTTGTTTCCCGTGTATTTGTATCAGGCCATGGTGTATAGAACTTTTAGATTGTCCTTCCTACATTGCCCTGGGTCTCTTTCAGACGCATTTGTGGGAGTCACATTTGCATCATGAATGGGTCAGTCCATTCATCTTGGTTTAATTGGATTATGAATGCCTTTTGTTTCCAGGAAAGTATTGATCACTAGGAAAAAAGAATAGATTTTTATCCCCAGAGGCATTCATTCAGTTGTTACAATCATACCAGGATGAAAGCACCAAGATGTGTTTTTGTTTTTTTGCTTTTTTTTTTTTTTTTTTTTTAAGGCAACAGACTTAGAGTTGTCCTTAGTCAAGGAAAAATGATACTGCAACTTTAAATTTTAAAGTATCTTGCACTGATAAATATATTTAAAAATTATATGTTTATAAAGTTATTAATTTGTAAAGGCAGTGTTACAAAATGTTCAGTTTATATTGTTTTAGATTGTTTCGTAATTTTTAAAGGTGTAAAATAACCTATTTTTTCTTTATTGAAATCTATAAGACTTTCTGTAGTAAAATGTTTTCATTTTACTGGTATATGATTGCTTCATGTTTTGTACCATCATAAAATTTTGTGCAAATTTTTTTTACAGAAATTTTTATTTTCTATGACAATATGACGCTTGTAAATTGTTGTTTCAAAATGAACAGCGAAGCCTTAACTTTCAATGACATTTGTATTCTCAGACACTGAGTAGCATAAAAACCACATAGAACTGAACTGTAACTTAGATTCCAAACTATGACTACTACATTCCAAAGAAACAGTTGAATTAAACATTTTCATAAAACACCCACACCTGATGGCTTTTATTATATTAGCTTTGTTCTTGTTAAAGAAATTGGTATTGTGCCAACATTGAAACACTTCCAAGATTTTTTAAAGTTCTTTTTCTTTTCAAAATTTTATTTTTCAAAATTTATTTTACAAAGAGAGAGAGTGAGCTGGGAAGAGGGGCAGAGGGAGAGAGAGAAAGAATTCCAAGCAGGCTTCACGCTCAGTGCAGAGCCTGGCATGGGGCTCCATCCCACGACCTGAGCTGAAATCAACAGTCACTCAACTGACTGAGCCACCTAGGTGCCCCTAAAGTTCTTTTTTTAATTTTTAAAGTATATCCTAATTAGGAGAGAAAGTTAAGAAGACATATACCAAAGTAGAATACTGACCCAAATTAGACACTGTCCGGATATAGGAATATAGAATTTAGCCTTATACACAGAAATTTTTCAACCCCAAATCTTATGTCAAATGCTCTTTATTCCATTTGGTAAATCTTTTTTTTTTTTTTTTAATGAAATTCACAAACATCTGTTGGTAAGTTTTGTTTTTATAGAAAGTAGGTATTAAACTGACAGGGTTTATGCATGTGCCTATGTAGGTGTAAGGCAGTGTTAAGCATGGCATTACAACTGGCCATTTGCTAATTCTTAGGAAAGTTTCTATTCCATCTGGGACTAAAATAATAGTAATAGTAATAATAATGACAGCAACACGAAAGCAAGAGAAATGTTAAGCCAAAGCATGCTGAGTATGACTCTTTACAAAACTTCTTCCAGCAACCCTACTGTCCACAGACCAACAATTCTTTGTTTATCTATAATACTTTGATTGTAGGGAAATTTGAAAGCATAGGAACTTCTTGAGAAGTGGGCTGTTCTGTATAGCTCTTTGCAGGGAACCAATATTCCTGCTTCTCTGGACATTTTTGCCTTTTGCATCTTCCAAGATTTATCTAAGAATAAGACATTTTCCCTACTGAGGGAATTTTCAAGTCTCTCTGCTTAGAAGAGAGAGACAGAGCTGGGTAATCACTTCACCGAAGTTAAATTCTACCTACTTTCAGGGATGTTTCCAGAAAACATGATGACTGGCAAGTGTCTATCAGAATTCATCTAGAGATGCTTTCTGAAAAATGCTAAGGGCCCTCAATTAATATTTTCTCTGTCTCATGTTTGAGAAGGCCTTAAACATAGATGTTTTCACCCTGTGTCACCCCTGGTTAGCTGCTAGGCTATGTCCTTCTTACTGGGTGTAATGAGCTACATCACTCTATAATACTTCCCAAAGTCAGGAATTAAATGTATCATAAGGGTTGAAACACTTAAAAACATGAAAATTATTTATTGTTTCATCTCCTGTCTTCCCTAATTACTTATTAATTGCCACTCGGGCTGAATTACACTAGTTCTTTTTGGAAATCAAATGGATTTTGTAACATTCCATAATATTTCTGCTTCCCAATGGTAATTATAGCTGTTGTGTTGCATTAAAAAGCAGTTCTGTTAAGCATTAGTTCTATTTCCCTAACCTATATCCACTAAGGGATCTTTACCAGCTTTTCAACTTGGAGGTTGAGAAAGGGAGTAAAGGGAGCCCCAAAGTAAGTAGAACTGAGCACCAAAAGTAGGTAAGACTAGATTAATAACCTTTTTAAAAACCTGTCCAATGAAACATTGCAAGATGATTCAAATGAGAGCATCACATTATCACATTGCATGCAATGTGTTAGCAATAAATGTCCTTTGAACCAATCGTATCATTTTAGGAGGAAAAGAGTAAACTCCACTGCACCAGAATTTTCTATGGTGATGTCATTGTACTGCTTTTTATTGAAAGCATTACCTATTTTCACAGCAGCTCTTTGAGGTAAGGTTTGCAATATTATTCCACCTTATAAATGAGGAATCCAAAGTTTAGGGAGGTTGAATGATGAGTTCAGTGTATCTCTAATCTCATCTCCTCTTCCTTTGCTCCTACCATCTCACAGCCCTGCATTTTCTTGCAAGGTGCTTGCATAGGGCCTTGCTACTCAAAGTGTGGCCCAAGAATCAGCATCAATAGTGGCATCACCTGGACACCTATTAGAGCTACAGAATCTTAGGCCATACCCCAGACACACAGAGTCATTTTAATAATATCCCCAGATAACCTGTATTCCCATCCATTTAGGTTTGAGAAGTGCCAAAATAGTCTTCAGTTAATGCTGAGCCAGGTGTGTGAAAGTTTGCCTCACTTCCAATAGTGATTTTGAGACACTCAGAGATGGGGAAAATACACATGCCTGCAGGTTTCACAAAGCACTTTCCAGATGAGTCGGAAAACAGACTGGATGCAACCTGGAAAACAGAAAGTAAAATTAGCAAATGGGCAATCCCACTCAGAAGCACGATTGCTCTGGAGGGACCTACACATACATGGGCTTTTCTGAGACTGCAGAAATAGTGCTGATGAAGTATTTTGCTGGGCAAAAACTTTAAAGTGCTACAGAGCATAGCAAATACTCTACTCATCAGAGTATAATCGGGGGTGGGGTGGGGAAAGGAGGACCCATTTGTAAAGAGCCAAATCCTCCTACCCAAAAGAAGTTGCCTTATTTATTCAACACACACAGTTTACTACTTTACAAAGATGTTAAAATCCTGAATGGTAAAACTAGACTGAATCCTACTTGATCTTCCTTTGATGATTTCTAATCTTATTCCTTAGGGTCATCTGTACAGCTGAATGGAATGGTACCTATTATGATATAAGAGCTTAAGAAATGCGTAACACTTATAGCCAGTACCTACTGGTATCATTGCCCTGTTCGTGGTGTTAGGAAGCTGCTTGCTCTGGTAGAGTGTGATGCTGGGATTGGACATGCTGTCCTGTGAGGAGCTGTTGAGTCTCACCCTTGTGCTACTCAAATGAAATGTCTTGCCCAGATGGAAAGCAGGTCCTGGTCCATCATGATGCTCCTTTCAGGGATTCAGACATCCCCCCTACTCCATCATTTCTGACATGCACTAATGCCACACCCTTCTTCAAGGCCTGATCATCACCCTGACAGGATACAGTGCTGGCAATGCTAACAATGCTAACAATCTTGATGTAATCCAGTCGGGAAACTGTACCATTGTTAACTTGAGCTATCCTTTCTCTAATTTTGTCCAATTTCTGAAAATCATTGATGTTGATTAAATTGCTTCTTGACTTTGAATATGTGATATCTTTGAAGCAGATTCAAATCCTCAGGTTTTTGTTTTGTTTTGGTTTTGGTTTTTGGGGGTTTTTTTGTTTGTTTTTTGGGGTTTTTTTTGTAATTCTTCTGCTGTGATTCAAGCCCTCCATCTAAAAGGATCTTCTTTTTGGAGTCAAACATAGTTTTTGTTACATCAGCTTCTAATTCTCTATGTATTTAAGTTGCTGTTAGTTATAAGGAGAAATACTCTTTCTGGCATCCAGATAACAAATCATCCCTTTGATTTAATTTCATCTATTGATTAGGAGGTTTGGGTGGGTGGAGAGGCCCAGGAAGTGGCACCCATTCCATATTTTCCCTGTTCCTTAAGCACACGGAACTAGGACATCAGCTACGTGTACTTCAGCTAATGAATGAGCATATGGTGGCATCTACTTCGCATAAATTTCTTAACTCCTTATCATCATAACCACTACAATTTCCTGAATGTTTACTGTGTACCAAACTTCACTATATGCTTCAGTTAATCCTTAAAACAACCTTATTATGTTTTAAAGTTACAAAACAAGTCCAGCAAGGCTGAGAAATATAATTGATATCAAACAATTAGTTAGTAAGTAGCATTTCCAAGATTCAAACCCAGATCTGTCTATATTCCAAATGCTACTCTAAGCTACCTCCACAGGTGAAGGAAAGGTCTTCTTGTTACCAATGTCATTTGTTACAGGAATGTTCTAGAATGAATGGAACTGTGATCTCACTTTACTGTTGGTCCAGGTGTTAGCTTAGGCTAACTATGGCTTGGCTATGCAGTAGTAAGAAATAAACTTCCAAGTATTACTGAGTCAACACATAAAAGGATATATTTCACTCATATAAGGCTATGGTGAATCAGGTAGCTCTGCAGGACACTTCTGTTCCAAGCAGTGACTCAAGGATCTGGGCTGTTTGCCTCTGGCTGCAATACCAACCAGAACACGGAGCTTCTAGTCTCCGTATAAAAAAAGACTAGCACTGTCTCTTAAGTGCTGCAGCCTGGGATTGGCCCATGGCCCTAATTTTAAGGGTTTTGAGAAAAGCGGGGGAATACATGTATACTAAAGAAGTAGGAGGTGTCTCTACCACAACTTGCAAAGGCAAAGCCAAACTCTTGCTGTACAAGGTAACTGAGATTATTCACTATGCCTGCCTCATAGGGAAGTGAGGTCTTTCAGACTGGAAACCAATCATAACCTAGGGAGAGAAATAACCAAGGATGAGCAGTAACATGAGATGAGATTGCTTATGTCAAAGATGAGACTCCTGGGGCACCTGATTGCCTCAGTTGGATGAGAATCCAACTCTGGATTTTGGCTCAAGTCATGGTCCCAGGGTTGTGGGACTGAGTCCTGCATTAGGCTCTGAGTTGAGCATGGGGCCTGCTTAAGATTCTCTCTCTCTCTCCCTCTCTCTCTCTCTCTCTCCCTCTGTGCCTACCCCCTGCTCTCATGCTCAGGCACTCTCTCTCTAAAATATACAAAATAAAATAGGAGGGGACAAGATGGTGGAACAGCATGGAAGCTTTTTTTGCATCTCTCACCCCTGAAATACAGCCAGATCAACACTAAACCATCCTGCACACCTACAAAACTGATTTGAGGATTAACACAACAATCTGCACAACCTGAACCAGAGAACTCAGCAGGTACACAGCACGGAGAGGTGAACTGAGGGAGAGAGAAGCTGTGGAGGTCAGGGAGCTGTTTTGCTTGCAGAGAGAGGACGGACACAGGGGGAGAGTAAGAAAGAAGCTGGAGAGAAAAGAAAGAGTATGTAAGGGACTGAACAAAAAAGGGAGAAAGGAGAAAGAAGAGGATTTAAATTCCATTAAGACTCTATAAACAAGGGGAGTGCAGAGTCTGAAACTCCACAGCTCACTAGCTGGTGGAACTCTGGTGCAAAGAGCGAATCCCCAGGAGCAGACAGTGAGGTCCTCAGGGTCCTTGGGCTCCATGGGGTGAGGCAGTTCCCCTGCTGGGAGGACATTTGGTAGAGGCTGTGAGGCCACCCCACAACCAAAGATCCCAGCGGACCCTGGAGAACAACCACATTCACAGGTGTTGGAACAAGGACGTTAAGGGGGAAGCCTGGTGTCAGATGTGTGTTGTGATTTTTCATATTCCCTGAAACTCTGCTGCTACATGATTGTGTGAACTTTTTCTGGGGTGGGCTGGCACCCAGCCATAGTCTCTGGGCATCAGCAGCAGCACGGTCCTGCAAACATTCTTGGTTGAGGACCATTGCTCAGTGAGACCATCTCTTGGAAGGTCTGAGTGGGTCAAAGCCGCAGTCTCTCTGAAGTATGGGATTGGGAAACACAGCTGCATCTGAGAAAAACTCAGGAGGGAGGTGCCTGATGGCTTGGTCCTGGACAGTGTAAAAGCAGGGTGTGGACAGAGGGAAGTGTGAATGCTGGTTGGGGAGAGCACAGAGTTCTGATACTAGAAACTGGGTAGCTGGGTAATACCATTTTCACCCTTCCTGTGCATGCACATACACACCTACATGCGCCACTACAATCCAGCCCATTAAGCTAAGCAGCACCATCTAGTGGATAACAAAGCCATTACACTAAGCCCCACCCACTGGGCCAACCTCGTTCTTCAGGACACCACAAGTCTCTCTGCCTGCTTAGTTTACGGACTGTAAACTGCTTCATAGTTTGACTTCTAGGGGAAACCAATGTAATTTCAATCATATTTCAGTCTGTTTGCTGGTCCATCTATTCAATTTTTTTTATTTTCTTATTCTTGAACACAGAAAGAGAAATTTCTTTTTATTTTCCATTTTTATTAAAATATTTTCTTTCATTTTTTCTATTATATATTTTTTACTTTTTTGTAAATTTTTTAAATTCTATTTTACTTCCATCATTTCATTTTATTCTATTTAATTGTACTTATTTTTTCAAATTTTCAAACTTTTTTTTCTTTTCTTATCTTTCCCTTTTTTCTCTCTCAAGCTCCTTTCAACAACCAGACCAAAACACACGTAGGATTTAGCATCCTTTATTTGATTTTTTTGTGTTGTTTTTATTTAATTTTATATTCAATGTGCTGAATCAGAAAAATATGCAGCCAAAATTCTTTATCCAGCAAGGCTGTCATTCAAAATAGAAGGAGGGATAAAAACTTTTTCAGACAAACAAAAATTAAAAGAGCTTATGACCACTAAACCAGCCCTGCAAGAAATTTTAAGGGGGACTTTCTGAGGGGAGAAAAGATGAAAAACAAAACAAAACAAAAACAAAAGCAAAAACACTAGAAAGGACCAGAAAACACCACTAGCAACTGCAAATCTACAGGCAACATAATGGCAATAAATTCATCTTTCAGTACTCACTTTAAATGTCAATGGACTAAATGCTCCAATCAAAAGACATAGGGTAACAGAATTGATAGAAAACAAGATCCATCTATATGCTGTTTACAAGAGACCCACTTTAGACCTAAAGACACCTTCAGGTGGAAAGTAAGGGGATGGAGAACCATCTATCATGCTAATGGTCACTAAAAGAAAGCCAGAGTAGCCATACTTATATCAGGCAATCTAGACTTTGAAATAAAGACTCACAAGAGATGAAGAAGGGCATTATGTCATAATTAAGAGGTCTATCCACAAAGAAGACCTAACAATTGTAAGCATTTATGCTCCAAATGTGAAACAACCCAAATATATAAATCAATTAATCGCAAACATAAAGAAACTCATTGATAATAATACTGTAATAGTTGGGGACTTCAACACCACACTTACAACAATGGACAGATTATCTAAACAGAAAATCAACAAGGAAACAATGGCTTTAAATGACACACTGGACCAGATAGACTTAACAGATATATTCAGAACATTTCATCCTACACACATTCTTGTCCAGTGCACATGGAACGTTCTCCAGAATAGCTCACCTACTGGGACATAAATCAGCCCTCAACAAATACAAAAAGATTGAGGTCATACTGTGCATATTTTCAGACCACAATGCTATGAAACTCAAAATCAGCCACAAGAAAAAATATGGAAAGATAACAAATACTTGGAAACTAAAGACCATTCTACTAAAGAATGAATGGGATAACCAAGAAGTTAAAGAGGAAATTAAAAAGTACATAGAAGCCAATGAAAATGATAACACCATAGCCCAAAACCTCTGGGACACAGAAAAAACAGTCATAAGAGAGAAGTAAATAGTAATCCAGGACTTCCTAAAGAAACAAGAAAGGTCTCAGATATACAACTTAGCCTTACAACTTAAAGAGCTGGAAAAAATAACAGCAAATAAAGCCCCAAACCAGTAGAAAATAGGAAATAATAAAGATTAGGGCAGAAACTAATGCTATCGAAACCAAAAATAACAAACAAACAAAAAAACAGAAGAACAGATCAATGAAACCAGAAACTGGTTCTTTGAAAGAGTTAACAAAATTGATAAACCACTAGCCAGTTTTATCAAAAAGAAACAGGAAAGGACCCAAATAAATAAAATGAAAGAGGAGAAATCACAACCAACATAGCAGAAATATAAACAATAATAAGAGAATATTACGAGCAATTATACGCCAATAAAATGGGCAATCTGGAAGAAATGGTCAAATTCCCAGAAACATATACACTACCAAAACTGAAACAGGAAGAAAAAGAAAATTTGAAAAGACCCATAACCAGTAAAGAAATCAAATTAGAAATCAAAAACAAGAATCCAGAGCCAGATGGCTTTCCAAGGGAATTCTACCAAATATTTAAAGAAGAGTTAACACCTATTCTCTTGAAGGTGTTCCAAAAAATAGAAATGGAAGGAAAACTTCCAAACTTCTTTCTATGAAGCCAGCATTAACTTGATTCCAAAACCAGACAAAGACCCCACTAAAAAGGAAAATTATAGACCAATTTCCCTGGTGAACATGGATGCAAAAATCCTCAACAAGATACTAGTCAACTGGATCCAACAATACATTTAAAAAATTATTCACCACGATCAAGTGGGATTTATACCTGGGATGCAGGGCTGGTTCAATATCCAAAAAACAGTCTATGTGATACATCACATCAATAAAATAAAGGATAAGAACCACATGATCCTCTCAATAGATGCAGAGAAAGCATTTGACAAAATACAGCATCCTTTCTTGATAAAAACCCTTAAGAAAGTAGGGATAGAAGGATCATACCTCAAGATCATAAAAGCCACATATGAAAGATCCACCACTAATATCATCCTCAATGGAGAAAAACTTAGAACTTTCCTGCTAAGGTCAGGAACAAGACAGGGATATCCACTCTTGCCAGTGTTATTCAACATAGCATTGGCAACCTTAGCCTCAGCAGTCAGACAATGCAAAGAAATAAAAGGCATCCAAATTGGCCAGGAGGAGGTCAAACTTTCACTCTTTGCAGATGACATGATACTATATATGGAAAACCCAAAAGATTCCACAAAAAAACTGCTAGAACTGATCCATGAATTCAGCAAATTCACAGGATATAAAATCAGTGCACCGAAGTCAGTTGCATTCCTATACACCAATAATGAAGCAACAGAAAGAGAAATCAAGGAATAAATCCTGTTTATAATTGCACTAAAAACCATAAAATACCTAGGAGTAAATCTAAGCAAAGAGGTGAAAAATCTATACACTGAAAAGTATAGAAAGCTTATGAAAGAAATTGAAGAAGACACAAAAAATGGAAAAAGATTTCATGCTCCTGGATAGGAAGAACAAATGTTGTTAAAATGTCGATACTACCCAAAACAATCTACATATACAATGCAATCCCTATCAAAACAACACCAGCATTCTTCACAGAGCTAGAATAAACAATCCTCAATTGTACTACTAGGTATTTATCCAAGGGATACAGGTATGCTGTTTCAAAGGGATGCATGCACCCTTATGATTATAGCAGCACTATCAACAATAGCCAAAGTATGGAAAAAGCTCAAATGTCCATCGACACATGAACGGATGAAGAAGATGTGGTATATATATATACAATGGAGTATTACTCAGCAATCAAAAAGAATGAAATCTTGTCATCTGCAACTACATGGATGGAACTAGAGGGTATTTTGCTAAGTGAAATCAGTCAGTCAGAGAAAGACAATTATTGCATGAGTTCACTCATATGAGGACTTTAAGGTACAAAATAGATGAACATAAGAGAAGGGAAGCAAAAATCATATAAAAACAGGGAGGAGGATAAAACATAAGAGACTCTTAAATACAGAGAACAAACAGAGGGTTGCTGGAGAGATTGTGGGAGGGGGGATGGGTTAAATGGGTAAGGGGCATTAAGCAATCTACTCCTGAAATCATTGTTGCACCATATGCTAACTTGGATGTAAATTAACAAAATAAATAAATTATTAAAAAATAAAATTAAAATAAGATAAGATAAGATAAGATAAGATAAAATAAAATAAAATAAAATAAAATAAAATAAAATAAAATAAAATAAATGAGACTCCTGAATATTGGATTAGGAGGGGGCATCCGCCACGTGGAGGCAGGTCAAGAGACAGGAAGTGAGGAAACTGAGCTAAGGGCCTCTGAAATTATTTTAAACCATCGGGTCCAGAGAATAAGGACCTTAGGGGGCAGTATGTGGGAGTTCTCTGTGAGTTTGGGGAAAAACTTTTGTATTTCTCATACATTTTGTGTATTTCTATTTGATTTTCCTGTTATATTTAGTCATTTAGTTTTTAGTCATTTGGTACTAGTTAGTAATTTTTAAGTCCCTATGGATCTCAACTGTCCAAATATGAGACAGGGAAGGGTTTTTGTTCATATGTGGCCAAAACATAAGCAAGGAAAGCAAACAATACCCAGAGCTCCTCCTTTCCTTCTCTACTGCTGTTCCTATCTCCACTCCCTATTATAGTTCTTTCCGTAGAATTTATCACCTTTCATTCATGCTATTATTCATCCACACTAAACATGCAAATTTCATGAGGGCAGTGGTAAATATTTGTTGAATAAAGGAAGCATGGTGAGCAGCTGGGAGAAGATAATTTTGAAGGAAATGGGAAAAGAAGACACAAAGTTAGGGTCAGGCTTAACCTCCCAGGATGTTCTTCTAGAGCAAGAACTTGGAGGGTTGGCACACCACAATTTTTTCTTAAAAGAGATTTCTTTCACACCCTGCTTGTTATGGAATTTCTCAATAACAGAATGGCATCTCCTCTAATATTTATGTCTTGCATAGAGACAGGCAATCCCCCTACCTAAGTTTCTCTTTTTCTTATTCCTACCCAAAGGCAACATCATTATCATATAAGATTTATAAAGTGAGAAATCACCCACAGTGTCTCATAGAAGCCCAACTAACAACACTGAGAGGATGAACTTTCTAGAAACCCTGTTGAAGATGCCATGTCAGTTTAGCTCTGTGGGATGCCAACTTTAGAGATGAATTTGGGGAACACAACTGGGCCACCCACAGGATCAGTTAGGAAAGCAGACATCTTCCTTGAGTGATATTGCTTGAGGATTATTGAAAGATTTCCAAAAACCTAGCTTTGACCCTGCTTCTCATACCAAAATATAGATGAAACAAAGCTACTATTTTCTCTTCTCCCAAGATTTCATTTTCCATGTAAAAATGATACTTTTAAAATAATAAGACTGTGGTAGAGCTACAAAAACAAGCACACTCACAGAATGGAAAAGTTGAAGAAATTTAGGAAGATGGAAAACAAGCAAGACAGACCCTGGACTTTCTGAGTGAAAATAGTGAATAATTTTAACTGCCTCACATAAGTGAAGGGGAGAAAATTAAGCAAAGAGGGAGACAGAGAATGCTGGGAGGGGGGTTATAAATAGTCAAAGAGAAAAGAGAGAGGAATTGTAATTAAAAAACCCTGTATCACAAACTTTCCCTCTCCTGGTAACTATGAAAATGAGATTAAAGTTAGCAAAAATCAGCAAATATAATCATTAAAAGCAAGTAAAAATGGTAATAAAACCTATTTAAGGAACTTCAAAACCTGAAACCAAACAATTAGAAAACTCTAGAGCAGCCAGGAGCAGCAGGGGGTGTAGCATAGCCTAGCTTATCACCTGATTCGACCCCCAGAGGGACATATCCAGGTAAGTCGAAGACATGTGAAGGAGTCTCACTAACAGTGCCAAATATTGAGCTACACAAACTGAAAGGATGTTCTCATCTTTTTTTTTTTTTTTCCTTTTTCAACTGAGAAATGAAAACTTTTGGAAACTATTTCCCGAAATAAAGGGAAAACTGGTGGAATGAGGAGAGGAGAGGACCACGAAGCTCTCTGAATTGGGGAAGCTGTCTGAAGTCCAAGAATACACCCTGGGAATGAGCTACAGTCCACTGTTAGGTGAAGGGAAACTTGGTGAGAGAGAACTGGCTGTTTCTTCAATTTCTTCCTTTAATAATAGAATTCCCAACTTTCCTCTGCACACATGAATGTCCAGAAGAAAGACTGCATTTCCTAGCCTCCCTTGCAACTAAGTGTGGCCATGTGACTATATCCTATCCAATCATATGGAAGAAGTAATGCTTGAAACCTCAGGTTAATGGCTTTAAAAAAGAGAGAGATCTGGCCCTTTCTTCCCTCCTCTCCCCTTGCACTGGCTGGACATGAGTGTGCTATAAGAGCTCGTATCCACTGTAATGCATAGAAAACTTGTCAGACAACTAGATACAAAAATTTAGGATCCCTGATACTACAGAGCTTCTGCTGCCTCTGTACTGTCAACCTGGACTGCTTACATTCAAGTCATTAAGTAAGAGAAATATAAATATCTACATTATGTAAATCACTACTGTTTTGGCCTTTGTAGCTGTATCAGTATTATATCTAACACTTGATTAGATATGTAATTTAGAATGTTTAACAAAATCTTAGAGGAGAGAACTGGGCCCAGATATTCATGAAGACTGCACCAAGATGGTCTTGCTTCCTTTCTCATTTTCTCACCCTATAGGTCAGATAGAGTGGGAAGAGAGTGAAGACTTACTCATGCTAGGGGCACATGGGTGGCTCAGTCGGTTGAGTGTCCAACTCTTGATTTTTGCCTGGGTCATGATCCCAGGGTCCTGGGATATAGACGCATGTCAGGCTCCACATTGAGCGTGCAGCCTCTTTGGGCTTCTCTCTCTCTCTCTCTCTCTCTCTCTCTCTCTCTCTCTCTCTCCTCTGGTCCTCTCTCTCCCCAGATCATGTGGTCTCTCTCTATAAAATTAAAAACAGAATAACACACTCTATATCACAACAAAGAGAAGGTCCAGTCCATGTGGTCTAAACATAACAAGATAAAGAAGAAGCTGGCACCAGGCAAACAAATAACAGAAAACACGAAAACATCATGAAAAAAAAACAAAACAAAACAGATATTGTAATCTAGAAGAAAACAGAAATCAAAAAACAAGAGATTTACTCACAATGACTTGGTCTTATGTAGAGAACATGAACATAATAAATGAAAATATAGAATGACAGAAATGGGGTTTTTAGACTCAAGACAAATTGAGGATCAAAATAGCATTATTACAGGTTTAATAAATAATTTAAGACAAAGCAAAAATACTATTGAACATAGAATTACTGACATAGAAAGGCAAGGTTTGAGGTTATTATGATAACTGCAGATGAAAAAGAAAAATCAAAGCATTTGATGAACACTACTATAAACAGAATAAAAGGCAATCCAGCATCAAGATACTTTGTATCCCTGTGTGAGAGATTCCACCTAAGGAAAAGAGGATGTGTTGAGAGATAATACAAGAAAATGACCTTGAAATAGAGAGGATACTGAATATGCTTATTGAAAAGAATACTGTGTTTCAGGAAAAAGTGATACAGAATCCTGGTTACATCCTAGTTAGGCTGTTGGAGTATAAGAATACTAATTAATGTTTCAGATATCCATGCAGTAAAGGCAAACAACTAAGAAATAAGGGGAAAAGCCAGTTTGGCCCTTCCTCAGAGTAACATACAAGTATCCATTTAAAACAATGGAGTAAAGCCTACAAAATGCTGAGGGAAAGAAAATGTAACACCAAGAAAACTCTGCCAATCTGGAATGTTATTCAAATACAGAACAGATATTCTTAACAATAAACACAAAATTCATGGAGCATAGTACCCCGAGCTGCTCTTGAAAGAACTACCAGGGGTGCCCGGGTGGCTCAGTTGTTTAAGCCTTGGACTCTTGATTTCCGCTCAGGTCACGATCCCATGGTCGTGGGATCAAGCCCCACAATGAGCTCCACTCTGCGTGGAGCTTGTTTAAGATTCTCTGTCTCTGTCTTTCTCTCTCTCTCTGCCCCTCTCCCCCACTCATGTACACGCACACTCTGTCTCCCCCCTCTAAAATGAAAAAAAGATAATTAAAAAAAAGAGAAAGAACTACCAAACAATTAAATTCATACAATTCAGAGATAGATTGAAAATAAGAAAACCAGGAATAGAGAAAGTGGTGAAAGGTAAAAGCTATGTGGGAATTAAAGTCATCCTACAGAATGTGAATGTTATAAATTTAAGTAATGCAAAACAAATGATATGGCTAGAATACCTATATCAGGATGTAAGGATAGTGAGTCGAGAGAGAGGGGGAGATTGCTGATGCCCTCTTGTTTCAGAGCTAGGATTCAGAACACATTGCTTTAGATTACAACACCTGCTTGCTCTTTGTCACAATTCTGACTCCTTAAAAAAATTTTCCCAAACTCCTCTGCTGAACATAAAATGATCTTTTAGACACTAATATTGCTGGTAGTAAAGAATCATTTTTTGACATTCTACATTTCCTTCATTTTCCTTTAATTTTTCCCATTGAGTAAAAATGAATTCAATAATTTTCATTAAAATTGAATGTACAATACGATCAATCACATTTATATAAAATAATTTTCTCAATCCATTTATCAATCTGCATTATATCTTTACTGTTCTAAAAGTAGGGCTATTAACAAGTGTTACTTTTTGACCTGTATTTTTCTGTACTTACAAAAATTACAATAAGAAAAGAAAGAAACAGGTATCTGATTGATGCAAACACTTGATGTGCCATGGCAATTTATTGTTTTACTATCTATTTTCTTTTTCCCCTTATTTCAAACAGGCAACCGTGTAACTCCTCGTGTCCAGCATTTTTGCTAGATGACAAGCAGCTGACGTCAACTTTGCAAAAACATTAATGCATTAAAAATTAACATTAAAAATCTTACAGTGAACGAGAAGAGGGAAAAGATTTTGGGGGCAAGGAGTGATGGCATTGAGATTTGCTCAGTCTGGAAATGGAAGAAAAGTCTCTGGATTCTATGCACCCCACAATGGCTCCTAGGAAGGGAAGGGGAGATCCTACCAGCCTATAATTTCTTATGACCTGAGGATGGGAACAATGAAGAAATTATAAAACAAAATGGAAATTAATATTTATTATATTCTAAATAATAAATAAAGTGTATTTTTAAAATAGCTTAAAAGTATCACTTTAAGTTTAAAGTCCACATGTCAGCTCTTAAGGCTATATTACTAAGATAATATATTAGTTAGTCGAAAACTTGGTAAGAATTGGTTTATCTCATAATGTTAGTTTACCCACTATCACTGAAGGAAAGTGTGGCTCTTATTTTTTTTTTAATTTTTATAATGTTTATTTATTTTTGAGAGACAGAGAGAGAGAGAGGCAGGGAGAGAGGGAGACAGAGGATCCGAAGAGGGCTCTGTGCTGATAGCAGGTGTGGGGCTCAAACTCATGAACTGTGAGATCATGACCTGAGCTGAAATTGAATACTCACTGACTGAGCCACCCATGTGCCCCAAAAGTCTCATAGAAGATGAAACATTGGGTCAAGAAGACCTTCTGGGGTGGAAGGAAACCAGGAGCACTGGGAGAGGAAACAGCTCTGGAGGGAACCTGGATACCTGGAGAAAGTATCAACAAGGGAAAGAAGATGGGAATATGGGAAGAAAGAAGGGAAGGAAGTATGAGAACAAAAAACAAATGGCCTGTATTCTCATTTTTCAAACAGTTCCCAGCAGGAAAATGAGGTTTTTGTTGTGTTTGTTTTTCTTCCCTAAACCAGTAGGTTGTCAATCCACACTGGGATCATATAGTAAGTCAGAGTATTGGAACAGCCAGCCTGGCACAAAGTAGGAGCTCAGTGAGTTAAGAAATAAGTGATAAACTTTATAAATAAGTTAATAAATGATTGAAAAATTCCATAATCCATAGAGTATAAGGTCCGATGGAGTGGGGTCTAGAAGGTTATATTTGGCTGGCCAATGACTTGGCCTGTGTAAATCATAAGAAACAAACAACTGTTTATAAAGCATTTAAATGTTACAGGCCTCAAGGACATCTTTGTTTTAGAAACCACCCTGGGAGTAACTTATTCTAGAAAGGAGATGCTTGTGACAGCAGGTCAGAGTTAAATGGCCTGGCTCAGGCCTGTCTTTGGCTACCCGATGGCCCAGACCCCTGGCACCCACCCTTCACCAGGGTGCATTTGTGAACCTGTGGCTGACAGACATTCTAGGCTCTCTTACAAAAGAGGGTAACACACCCCTCAATCTCACCCCATTGCCACACCTTCATCATCAAATCCCTGGCAACATTTGAGGATTTGAAGGTCATCTTGAAAGCAGTATTATTTGTTCTGTCACCTGACAATGTTACCCCACAAAGTCATTCTAGTTTATAACTCCTTGATGTAAGTTCCTGCATTTACACTCTTTTTAGCTCACACGAGAATATAGCAGGCAAAGCACTTTGCAGGTAAGCACCTTAGTAAAGGTGTTTTTCCAAAGGAAATGTTATTATTAGGTCACATTTTCCCATCATGCTCAGAATTCCTTTTGAAGTCAGTGAAACCTCTCTGCGGAGTAGCCCAAGCACAGAGTTCTGCCATTGTGTAATGTGCCTGCTTGCCTTGGGAGCCTCAGTCCTGGGGGAGATGGGGCAGGGAGATGGAGTGAATGTTTATAAAATACAGATCCACAGATAGACACTTGCAAGTGGAAAGTATTCTTATTATGGAATCCCAAGGTAAAGAGCACCTTCTAATGCAGAATGGCCAATGTGTCATGCTGTGTTGCAGTGACTTTCGACTGCTACTCTGAGCTCCGGAGAGCATGTTCTGCAAAGCACATGTCAAACGCTACCATTAAGCTCTTCTAACCTCTTGTTAGTAAGCTGGGCAGAAACCATAAGTGAAAAAAGTCACAAACACAATGATCTATTATTTAAAAAAACTAGACTGCTATAGATCTTAAAGAAATTCCGAATGATTCCATTTCACTTCTGAAATACATAAAAGATTGTTAGATGAAATAAAAGCAAGCAAAATGTTTATGTTTGTATAGTGACACTTCAGTCATTTCTCATACTTGGTTGGCAATAGGTATCTTGAACGATCTGCATTATACAAATCTTATTTCTAAGTTCACATACTTTTGTTTAAGCAGTGGAGAGAAATTTCTTTGTTAAACATTGCATTAACTCTTCATAACTCATGCTAACTTGCAAACCAACACGTGCTACTTTAAATCAATATCATCACATGAAAGAAGGATGGAAACCAGAAATACATCAAGATAGAAAATGGAAACCAGAAATGTATCAGGGTGATTCAATGTAGGCTTATACCTTGGATTTGTTCTGATCATTAATAGTCAAGATAGCATTTTGTATAGTGGAGAGGACAATGGCTTTGACTTCAAGAGACCTAAGTATTTATCTAATTCCTCTTTTACTTCCCTCCTTCCCTCCCTCCCTCCTTCCATTCTTCCTTTCTTCCCTACATCCTTCCTTCCCTCCTTCCTTTTTTCCTCTTTTCCCTCCCTTCCTTTCTCCATAAATATTTACTAAACACCTATTTGCACAAAGTGTTATGTGACATAAAGAGATATGTAAGATCCAATTTATGCCCTCAAGTGATCTATAGATTTGTATGGGAAATAGGAATGACAGGATGATAAAGCTATAACAAGGGTTGAAATTTACCAGTCCTAGATGAAAATGCAAATTCAATTGTGCACTGACTTCGTAACTTCATTCACATTACTTAACTTTGCTAAATCTGTTTACACATCAAAATGGAGTTTACTTATAAAAATGAAGATAGTTCTATCTGACTCAGAGACTGCCTGTAGAGAGAAAATTGTCAAGGTGTCTAAAATACACAGAAAACTGTCCAGTGAGTTCTTTTCTTAAAAAAAATTCCGGACTCGAAGTCAGAAGAGGTGTGTACAAATTCTAACTCTGTGGCAGGAATGACGAGGTCCTGTAACCTCTCTAGATCCCATAATCTCCCTCAGTGCAAGAAGAGAATTGAGTTCACTGATGCTCAACACCTCCTCCACTTCTAAAAGTTACTTTTATCTCAGCCAGTGGAGAGACCCTTGGGATTTTTGGCAGAAAAATTACTTAGGTTGATTAGAAAAGTTTAATTTGGTAGCAGTAGATTGAGCAGGGAGTGTGCATAGAGTTAGCAGAAAAAGACAAGGATATCTGTTAAGAAAAATCTCTTTTCTCCACACCACAAAACAGCCACCTAAATAAGCAGCACCTACCTAATAAAAGAACATAGAACCTTTTGTTGTTTTTTGATTCCCCCATAGAACCACGCACATAAGCTATCGCTTATAGCAGAGTTTTATTTAAAGTTTGGGAGTGAAGAGTGTATGTCTTGGGGACAGGGTAATAGGAAGTGGGCATGAGAGCCACACCATAGCAATGATTTAAAACAGAACCGTACATGGTACATCCCTTAAAAGTCCTGAAGAAGCTATTCCCAACACTGGGAACTTCGCAATGGGCTTCTCTTCTAGAAAGCCCCCGGCCTCACGCACCACCCCATGCTGTTTCTTTGCTGCTAAGATACACAGGTACAGTTTCTCTTCTTCTTGGCCTTGCTCATGCACTGCTCCTCCCCAGTCCAACTGTAATGACAGCTGATATTTATTTAGTGTTGATAATATTCCCGATATTTAAGAACTTACTGTGTGCCCAGAGCTATTTTAAGCATGTATTATTTAATCCATACAATTCTGTGAGTTGAGTATCATTGTGATAATCACCATTTTCACTTACAAAGTATGAGATTTAGGCACAAGGAGGTGAAGGTGACCCCAGTGAGAACGTGGAGGCAGAACTCAGGGATAAGCAAGCTTGATTTCAAGGTATGTGGCATGCTTCCCTCACCAGCTTTGTCTCTCCTTACCACAAACCCTTAGTCCTTCTTTTTCTTATCTTCCAGGTCCCAGGGTAAAAATCCCTTCCTTTTTTGGTGCTCAGAAATTTCAGCTTTCTTGTCTTGTTTTACCCAATCCCATGGCCTTGTCTAAAGCAAGGCAGCATCTCTGGGCCTCTGATCAATGTCCTTCATTGGCTGTCCCCTGTTGCTCTTCCTGGGACAAACCTGTTTTCACCTGATTCTTGTTCTCCCTGGGCAGGATGGGCTCTCTCCCAGGACTCCCTGGATTCTCTCCAAAGCCAGAGTCAGCAAACAAGGCACAAGGAAAGAATGCAGGTGCCTTAGTGTCCCCTCACTTATAACTCCAATCAGACTGCCACTCATCTCAATCTGAATATAAATAACTTGATTAAAGGTGACTTACAGCCAAGTCATCCATTAATTTCCATCTGAAAATGTGCCATCCCCTAGAGTTTATTATAAAAGGATTGTACCTGTACCACTGTCTTCAACATCAAGAAAGGAATCAATGTACTAACCTTGAAATAAGAAAAAAAATTGAAGACCCTATTACTGTCTGTGGCAGTCACCTTCCAACTATTTTACAGACTTATACTTTTGCGGCTTGTGTTTACTTTTCAAACTCATTTCCTAACAATCTCCTGTTGGTTGCTAAAAATCCCTTTTTGACAGAGAAAACACAAAGGTAGTAACCACCTGACCTAGTGATTCTGGATCCATAGTGGCCAACGTAGTAATGAAACACAGCTCCTTCTAGAGAAACTTGACCTCTGAAATCCACTACCATGGGTTGTAACCTCCTCTTGCACTAAAGCCTGTCTCAGGACTAATCATGCCTATTTCAGCACAGGTCCTGGAGGAACTGTTAGTGAGGCACAGAATGGAGTGAAGAACAATATTTCAGAGGGAACAGGAGGAAAAATTGAGGATCTTGTCATTTTAAATCATGGAGAGGTGATCATATAAATTCCTGGGATCTTAGAGATTCATATTTCATTAACTCTTAGAGGAATAGTATCAGAATATGGCACAGTTCCAATAGGATTGAAATTTGTCAATTCTTCTGTTGAGACCACTGATTTTTCTTTAACATCTACTTATTTATATTGAGAGAGAGCATGGGAGAAGGGCAGAGAGAGAAAGAGGGAGAGAGAATCCCAAGCAGGCCCTGCACTGTCAGCTCAGAGCTCATTAACTGTGAGATCATTCCCTGAGCTGAAATCAAGAGTCTGATGCTTGACGAACTGTGCCCCGAGAACACTGATTTTTATCTATTAGGTGTCAAGGTGTCAGCATGCTGTTCTAACACGAAAGATAAGGGAAACTGGTGGAATTACTGCTATAAAGAAGACATGGGGCAACATGGTCACCCCGCACATGGGAGGGTGGGATCTCTAGATGATGCTTCAGGACATTTTCACTTTCCTGGTGCAAAGATTCTATCAAAATCGGCTAGTGGCTGTCTTGCTCCAAACGTGAGGAAAAGGTGGACAAAACACAGTGACTGTGTTATAGAGGGAACAAACTGAAACTAGTGAGCTGGCTGGAAAAGACAAACAGAAGAGAAAAGCTCTTCACCAAAAGTCTCCAAAGAAACCTTGGTTCTTTGAGATATTTCTATAAAAAGGACTCTGTGGACTGATGTTTTTGAGAAACATTACATGGAACTACATCCTCTGGAAGAATCAATCACAGCTGCTTTGATGTGCTAATATACACTTTAATCTTTGATTCAGAATTTTCTATACTTATTTACCTATGGAAGAATTGTGTGTGTGCAATACTCTGAAAATATCCCCATTCTGAGAAATGGTTAGATAATAATAGACTAAAAATTAGATTTAGTTGCAGGAACGAAAGACAGGAACATCATGGCATGTTACTGCTGGAAACGTTGCCTCAAAATGAAGTGGTCCTTAAGATCCTTTGTTCTGGTTGAGCAGATAAAAAGACCAAAAAAACCTAAGACAATTATTGATGAGGGGGCACAGATGTTTAGGAATCTTAGGCAAGAACTCTTGACCAGAATTTACAACTTGTTCCCTATTCCATTCTTTCAACAGTTTCTTTATGCTAATGAGCCTGGCATTATCGCTCATCATCATCTCCTTGCTTAATCACCCTTGATTGCCTCTGTTGTGCATTCATAACCTCAGGTTAAACAATGCAGACAACGCTTTCCTCTTCCCTGACTGTGACAATGTATCATAATTGAGCCATTTCTGCCTCTCTGGTCACCCTCCTATTCTCCCAAGTGCATCCTCTGTACATTAATCTGCTAGTTAAATATTGATAGCAAGTGGCTCCCTTAATATTTACTTTCTTGCTCCATTATTGCTACATACAGGGTGATTATTTGTTTCTGTCTTCCCAGCCTGTTTAATCAGAACTGAGTCAACTTTCCTATGTTTAACCTTCTTGTCCAATCAGAGTTGGAGAGTGTTTGGAGTGTGTTCTGACATCAGCTCTGAAATAATTCTCTAGGTTTGGTACATGTGCCATCGTAGCCAGCAGGGGTCAGAAGGGCATTTCTCTCTGGGGTCAAGAGCGTTGGTAGTGAGAAAGGAAAACCCTAGAGGCACCCTCTGGAGTTGAACAACTCTTTGAGCATTGTCTTCTAAGTGTAGCCTAAGAGAATTGGAGTGATCTGCCAGCTTTTGTATTTTTTATGGAATGTTGGTGCTGGAACCCCTACAGTGGGTAAACTGGTTGCAAGACTGGGCATCCCAACAAAGACTGTATGGAATTGGGGAAAGTGTCCCTACCAAAAATAAAGAAACCTGGATGCAACCCCTGATCTGGATGAGATTCCACTGGAGACTTTTGAGCAGGTAACTGAACTCTCTCCATTTGCCCCACAGGGTCATGTGGGAGCATCAAGTGCTAAGTTGACAGAAAGCATCTTTAAAAACATACCATTCTCTGCTGCTAAGGCATAGAAATGTAAATATACTGCTCAAAGGCAAGCAAACAAATCATTTTGCTTTAATCAGAATGGTGTGGGTGGTAGTCTTCAACTCTTGTTTTTCAAACTGGAAGCTTCAATACCTGCCCCCAACAGAAAGATCACAGTTGCCTTGCATAGGTGTGTATTTAGGGGGACAGGACGATGATTAAATTTGGGACACACTGGTGTTACTATCAAAAGAAAAAGAAACAGGTGTGCTCTGGGCTGTTTCTAAATCCTGGGTCTGGTTGGTTTATCAGTGACTTAGGAACTGTCTCCCTGCCTCTCCACCCTACAGAGGAATACAGGCAAGCAAGAAGTGAATCCTCCAGAAGGTCACTATCTGATTTTCAACAAGAGTGCCTGGCAGTTGAGAGATTTTAAGTAACATAAGAATCACATGCAAGCACGTGGTTTAAAGTTTCCCCAGTGGTTGCTGATAAGGCGAATATTCCTCTGCATTGATAGAGTGAGTGGAAGGACACAGTGCTAACTTTTCCAGGTGATTCAACCCGTCCTCCGAGTCCTGGGAAATGCAAGGTATCTGTGGCACTAGTGACATCCACAGTCATGGAAACTGGAAACTAAAGAGCTATCTTCCAAGTAGTCCCCTTGTTTTGTGCCTGGCCTATTCTTCAATGGTTTTGATTATTTGACATTCCTCTAAACTCCATATCCTATCACACTGCCATACATTTTGCAAATGATTAGAATCTCTCTCCTCTCCTGCTTCCTCTTCCTCAATTGATTGTCTTGGAACTTCCTACACATTCTCAGAGATGCAGTTCAAATTTCTCATTTGGTATAAGCCTTCCTAGTCCCCACGGTGAGAGAGAGTTACCTTCTAGGCCTCTGTAACACCTTGCACAAACTCTGTTTATGGGAACATCACATTAACTTTATAACTATGTGTTTATTTCCTTTACTGGTAAGCCTACAGACAATAAAATAAAGCTCATTCCAGGTGGTTCAATAGGAGGAATTCAATCAATAAACTAGTTACAAAGGTGTTGAAAGAGTTGATAAGCCACAGAGGAAACAATGAGACAAGGCAGATTTTGGTGACACTGGAAGGTGCCAATGACTGCCTGACCTGGAGAAACAGAGGCAAAAAGAGCTGTTGTCAGAGCCCAGAAGCCAGGGCTGGATCTGATCCATGAGAGCTGGCCCCACTGGGACACCACCCAAAAGCAGAGAGATATGGGGACAGATGTGCCTGCATCTCCCTAACACCCATCCTCCAGTCTCCTGCTGATAATCCCACTACCTTAACTGTGGCCCCAAGCCAGTTGCTAAGGGAATCTGGAGAATGCAGGTTTCAGGAAAAAGTCTGAGGTTAGATCTGAGAGCAAAGAAGCAGATGACTGGCTCAGTTTCCTCCCTCAGAAGACCATGAGCTTCATTTTTGTATCCTAGGCACTAGAAAGACACTACATGAATCTGTTGAGTAAGGTACTGAAAAAGTGAGATGTATTTTTTTTGTATTCTTGTCAGAGGGGCTTAAACCTTTTTAGAAAAATAGTATCCACTTTTTTGGCCTACCTTAAACCACTTTCTTTTTTTTCATCAAATTGAAAAGTACTCTTTTTTTTTCCTTTAATGATGGGATTTCCATCTTTGTCTGTTGGCTTTTCACAGTTTCTACATGCCCAGAGTTCCAAGAGGATGATGATAAGAGGCAGCTGGTAATCTTGTTTGAAATTTGCATTGAGTTCAGTCATCGGTTCCCCAGGGCCCTACTCTGTAGGCCAGTCAGGCTAAGAAAGGAGCTTCTTTGCTATCAGATATTTTTTAAGTCTTTTCATTACCAATTCACCAGGACAACACGTAATGAGGTCTTGCAGTAGCAGATAGGGAATTCATTTCTCTGCCAAGCGGCTGAACTTGTAGCTGCCACATTGTGGACCATTATCTATAATTACTTCATGGGTATTCCACAAAGATAATTTTCCTTGTGGGATATAAAAGGCAGGTCTCACTGAAGGTTTTGTAGATTAAGCCCAGGCCAAAGCAAGATGAGCTGGTGTTGATATCTAAGTGGGGGTGTTTCTTTTTTCCAGGAACCATTTGGCTTCTGCCTTAACCATGAAGCCACCTTCAGTGAAACAAGGGACAGTGACAACTGGATGGATGCGTCATTATTAGTCTCTAAAACTTGGGGTTCCTGGCTCTTTACCAATCTTTATATGCAAATGCTCTATGCACAAGTTTCTATTTCAGTCATGCCATTCCTCAGAACTTGCTTATAAATCAGCTGGGTGCCAGATGCCTCACACAAAATCAGGAAAAGAAAAGACCATAGGGGGTGTCTGGGTAGCTTGGTCTGTTAGGCATCTGACTTCAACTCATGTCACGATCTCACAGTTTGTGAGTTTGAGCCTCACATCAGGGCTCGTGCTGTCAGCGTGGAGCCTCTTGAGATCCTCTGTCTCCCACTCTTTCTGCCCCTCCCCGACTCACCCTCCCTCAAAACTAAACATAAAAAAAAAAAGACAGAAAGAAAGAAAAGAGCATAGGCTCCTCCATGGAGAAACAAATTCTGGAAAACTCAATGAAGGGAAAAATAAGTTCTTGTCTGAGGAAGGTGGGTGAGGAAACAGCAGGGGTGTGGCAGCACCGTATCATCTGCCTGAAAGCTGACCGTGCATGTCTCCTCCCAACTCCATGTTCGGTGATGTCACAGTGGTAGCTGGAATTGGATAAGAGTGGGAATATTTATACTATGCACACTGGCAAACTCTACAAAGTAGGGCTTCTTCATTTTCCTTCCTCTTCAGGGATCTAGTTGTAACACATTTACCAGTGCGGCACCAGGGGCTGAAGAATCCTTTTATTTGTTTGTTTATTTGTTTGTTATTTTTCAGAGAGAGAGAGATAGTGTGAGTGCGGGAAGGGCAGAGACAGCAGGAGACACAGAATCTAAAGCAGGATCCAGGCTCCCAGCTTTCAGCACAGAGCCCCGTTCAGGGCTTGAACTCACAGACAGTGAGACCATGACTTGAGCCGAAGTCAGACCCTTAATCCACTGAGCTACCCAGGCACCCCTGAAGAATACCATTTTGCCAATGCCTGCCTTTGATAGAGGCCATCAAATAAAGACCAGCAGGAACTCACCAGCAACCAAACAAATCCAGTTGATTAACTTGCTGTACCCAGGGTGATGGGACACCACAGAGACCGTGGAATGTCTCATGATGGTTAAAAGGGACTGGGAGGCACCTGGGTGGCTCAGTCAGTTACGCGTCAGACTTTAGCTCAGGTCATAATCTCCGGGTTCATGAGTTTGAGCCCTGCATCGGGTTCTGCACTGACAGCCTGGAGCCTGCTTGGGATCCTCTCTCTCTCTGTGTGTCTCTCTCTGCCCCTGTGCTTCACTCTCTCTTCTCTCTCTCTCTCTCAAAATAAATAAATAAACTTAAAAGAAAAGATGGACTGGGGAAGGGGGAACAACACTACACTGGAGGCTGCCATGAAGCAGCAGGCTAGAAATTGGCTTTGCAGGTGTCCTCCATTATTCAGGAGGCAGGAGAATGAAGCAGGGCTGAGGAAGCCCCTGGGAAAGGAGCTGTCCTCAGGTAAGAGAATAGTGACCCTTCAAAAGGAGAGAAGTTAGCCATTATTTAGCAGCAGTGGTATTGCCGTGGAGACACCTGTCTGTTCAGCCTTGACCATGTTCCATCAGAAACTTTTTTTTTTAAAGGTTCTATTAGGAACATCACAGTCTGATTAGCAGCAGTGCTAAGAAGTGAAGTTGAGGTCCTGTTTTCTTGGAAACTGCCAAGTTTAGATAACTGTAGAATGCTGTGTCCAAGCCCCTTGTTGCCTGCTTTGAATCCAAGGCTGTCTTCCCTGTGTCAAAGTGACCCACAGGCTCAGAGCCTCCAGGCAAGAGTGGGGTGTTCGTTCCCAACAAAGTGAATCAAAAGCAACACTTCTAAAAGTGTAGGATGTGAAAAAACACAGTTTCTCAGCATAATTTCACTCCTTTCAATGAACAAAAGCTGTTTTCCCAGGTTCATACCTTCTACCAACCTTCTTCCTGCTCACCATCACATGCTTCAGACTCACCAGTCTGGCCACTGGATTCATGGGGAACATGGTGGTATTTTTACTCAAAGGAGGTAGAGACACAGTGAAAGCTTTTAAGACCTCTATGTCTTAAACACCTTTTGTCTCCAGTGCCTGGCACCAAGTAAACACCTAATAAAGCCTGATAGAATGAAATCCTCCATGATGGGGGTCCTGGGGACAGAAATGGGTCTTTGGACACTTCTCAGACCACCCTGTTTGGGCAGTCTTATGCTCTGTGCATTTACAGGTTGTTTGTTACCATCCCTGCCAAGTTCCTTTTTCTGTAGAGAGGGCCACTTGGGTACCACACAGATAGGAAGGAAAGTGTGGTATTTGCAGCTGTGCCCTCTAGGTGTGGCCCTTGATGCAAGAAAACATATAGCGTGATTGTTTTCTATACTTCAAATCCGTAAGGCCACAGATTATCGGAACCTTTCATCAGGGTTTCTCTTATGCGACCCACCAACCACCTGCACCAGGATCACCTGAGATGCTTGTTTATAAAGTGCACATTCCCGTCTCTAGCCACATTGACTGAATTGGAACCTGTAGCATTGGAAACCGGGGTCTGCGGTTTTCACAACCTCCCCTGCATGTTGTTTGTGTGCACTATGGTTTGAGAACAGCGCATTCAGACGATGTGATTTTTTCTTTTCTTTAAGGTCTGCTCGTCTAATAAAAAAATGAGAATCTATTGAGTCACTTGTCCATTCGACCAACATTTACTGAGTGCCAGGAGCAGAGTTATCTGTAGTGAAAAAGATACTCAGGGAGCTTACAGTCTTCCAGCCAACTCATCTGTCAAGACTGTTTGCCATGATATGAGGGAGATTTTGTTTTCCTTTTTTTAAAATTAACTTATTTATTTTTGAGAGAGAGAGAGCAAGAGAAGGCAGAGAGAGAGGGAGACAGAGAATCCCAAGCAAGCTCCCTGTTCTCAGCACAGAGCACAATGCAAGACTCCAACTCATGAGCCATGAGATCATAACCTGAGCTATGATCAAGAGACGGACACAACCAACTGAGCCACGCAGATGTCCCTTTTGTTTTCCTTTTTTAGACCATTTTAGAAAAAAAATGGCATCATGCTTCCTGACCAATGATCAGAATTGCTAATGTTTACAAACTAAGCTGTTTATAGTGGTTACTTCTCAGAGGATGGGATGCTTGGGAGTAGGAACAGAAATACACTTCAAAGGACTGCCCCAGGTTTTATTGTGTCCTCCACCCAGTCCACCCTCCACATTCTGACCTTAGTGACAGGTCAGTGCAGAGTGTGACATCCAGGCTCATCCGCTTCTGCTGCCAGCTGCCTCAGTCTCTCCCAGGCTCTGATCGTGGTCATGGTGCTGGTCATGGCAGTGGCTGAGGCAGGGGCCTGAGCTCCCATGCCTTGGCTCCACCTGCCCAGACTCCCTGGAAAGTCTGCTTCTGCCATCACCTCCAGGCTCTGAGGATGTTCTCTATAGTGTGGGATCTCACTTGCTCCGAGGGCTAGTAGGTGTCCCACATAGGGCAAACTTTGACTAAAAGGGACAAGACAAGCAAGAGACATCAGAGAAGTATCTTGCCATCCCACCTCCAACTCGCACACCCATGGACTGTTCCAGGCAAGGTGGTTCCTAAGTCTGCTGAGAGATGCCTGTCCCCTTCCTTTTTTCATTACTATTGCCTTAAGAGAGCATCCCTAGGGACTAGCATATAAACTTCACCTCAGGCTTTGTTTTTCAAGGAAACCAGGCAAAGATGTCGTCTCTGTTTAAAAATTAATTTCTTCCAATTCATCTATTAAAATATTTAAATTGTCTAACTTTGGCATTATGGCCAAGTGTCCACCTCTGTCCTGAAGTTGGGCATGGTGGCTAGCTCATATTTGTTTTTCTGGCCAAAGAATCATGCCCTCAAAATAGTAGAAAGTCAGTAAGCATTGCATTTGATGCAAAAAAATGCAAAATCTTTGCCTTTGACAAGCTGGTGATTAGAATTTTCAGGCGCCTGGTGTCATCCTGGAAATGGGTTTGGTTTCCTCAACCACTCAGGCACCTGGATAGTGAGCTAGAGCCACCCTATGTGGTCATGCAACAACAAGAGTACAAAATGGGTGGGAGCCTGGCAAGAAAATAACAGAAGTTAGATTATACCTTTCAAATTCCCAAAAGGAATGCTAAGGGGACTGTGATTTTCCTGGGCTATGGAAATCACTGGTACACCAGAGGATGCTTTGAATCACTTCCATACCAAGATCAGTCAAGTGAAGCCACTGAGAAGCTCATCCCACATACAAATGAATCTCTAGATTTTAATGTGCAGATTACCCATCATCTTATTTTTCAAAGAACTTTTTATTTCATAAATTTTCATGCATTGACAATACTATTTTTAGTTTTTTATATTTTTGTCAAACACAGATTTTACATCCTACATGGTTATTGAAATTGTTCTTAAAGGCAGTCTCCTGCCCCTCCAGTCCCAGTTGTCTAGGCATGGTCCCCAAAATTAACTATTAAGCAGCTCTTTTGACTGTTCCCTAAAGTGTTTAGAGTATTTTCCCTCTAAATACTCTATGTTCTCTCAAGTATTTCATGTTTCTAAACAATATATTTCTGATTCTGATTCTTGATTGTCCACTTTAGACATCAACTCTTAACATCCCACCATGGCATATTAGATATATAGCCTATTTCCCCATATCCCTGCTGCCTTCTCCCACCCTTCCAACTAGACTTTTCACAAGATTTAGCTGTATCAATAGTCAGTTGCATATACTTATGTAATTATTATTCGCCACTGAGCCCATTAACACACAGGCCAATACTCCTTTACTACAAATTATTTTCCTGGGGTTAATAATTACTCCATTTAATTCATTTGCCTGATTTTCTTTGTAGGTGTCCTGGTTTTTTTCCACATACTCCAATAATTCTGTCAGATATCTATAAATTTTCCTCTGCCATACACTTATTAATATTTCCCCATCCACAGTTCTCCATCCTGTTTGAACAATGACCTGGGGTCCTTCTGAGCTTGCCTAAATGTGTAGCTGTCACTCTGAGCCTCCTCCACTTTGGGGTCTTCTATTTTTTAGATTGTGTCCTGTCCAATAAATGTAAGTGTGGAATAAAGACCCGTGCTTATATGTAGGGACTGAGATTATCCATTTCTCTAGGAAACTATTAGAGGATATGATCCTGCCAATGAAAGAGTAAACCAAAAACAGGAAGTCACAGACCCTAGTCACAGAGGTTCAAAAACAGGAGAATGCTGAAGGAAGCTGAGTCGTTTCTCTGCCAGAACAAGACCTCTTTAATGCTGTCCTAAGGAGATGACCACAATGTATCCATATATCAAATCACCATCATGTACACTTGAAATATCTTATAATTTTGTGTGTCAGTTATAACTCAATTAAACCAGAAGAAGAAGAAGAAGAAGAAGAAGAAGAAGAAGAAGAAGAAGAAGAAAAGGACTGAAAACACTTTAAAAAAGTGTTTGATAGCAGATTCTTTCTTAGTCTGGCTTAGAGCAGGATCATAGGGGAAAAATAATCTTACAAGAATTCAGTGTAGACTTCAACGTGATTACCAGCATATTCCTGCTGATTGGTAAGCAGAGATTCAGAGGTCGGAATTTATTCTCCCTGGGCACTCTGAAGGCCTTGATCTAAGTCTTCTGGCTTACAGTGTGACAATTGAGAAGTCTGGTGCTGCTCCCATTACCAAACCTTTGTATGTGACCTGTTTCTGGAATCTTTTAGGGTGATTTTATTACCCCAAGTTCCACGATGCTTTGCCTCTAGGTGGGTCTTTCTTGACCCCTCAGTGTATCATTATGAGTACATTATGGGCCCTTGCAATCTAGACACTTATGTCCTTTGGTTCTGGGAAGTTGCCTTGGATTAATCCTTTTATAATTCTGTGCACTTCATTTGCTTTATTTCCTGCTTCTGGGACTCTTTTCAGTCAGATGTTCAATTTCCTGACTTAGTCTGTAAATTCCTAGTTCTTCATTTCTTTATCTCCATCTGTCCTTTTATCCTGTTTTTTTTTTCTAGAATATTTCCTTCTCTTCTCTCCTAATCTTCCTAATAAAATGGTGGAAGGAGTATCCTAGTTTTAATTTCAATGATCTCTTTCCTGTTCTTTAATTATTCCTTTTTTTAAAGTTTATTTATTTATTTTGAGGAGGGGGGAAGAGGGAGGAGCAGAAAGAAAGAAGTACACAGAGAATCCCAAGCATATTCAGGGGCTGTCAGCATAGAACCTGATGCTGGGTTCAGTCTCACAAACCATGAGATCATGACCCAAGTTGAGATCAAAAGTCAGACACCCAACTGACTGAGCCACCCAGGAGCCCCTTATAATTCCCATTTTTATCTTTTTAAAAAATTATGGTAGAATACATCTAACATAAACATTTTCCCTTTTAACCACTTTTAAAGTGGAATTCAGTTGCATTAAGTATATTCACAATGTTGCACAAACACCACTATTTATTTCCAGAACTTTCTCACGATCCTGTACTAAAACTCGGTACTCATTAAACAACTCCCCCTTCAGCCCCCTGCCCTGTTTTTAGCAGCCCCTGAAAACCACCATCCATTCTACTTTCTGTCTCTATAAACTTGTCTACTCTAGGTATCTCATTTAAGTGAAATCACACAACATTTATCCCCTTGTGTTGGGATATATCACCTAGCATGTTTTCAAGGTTCATCCACATTGTAGCATGCATCAGAATTTCATTCCTTTTTAAGGCTGAATAGTATCCCCATTGCATGCATACACATTTTGTTTACCCATTCATCCAACAAGGAACACTCAGGCTACTTCCACCTTTGGCAATGGTGAATAATGCTTCCATGAACATTGGTGTACAAATATCTTTGTATACATTAGTGAGCAAACATGTTCAAGTTCCTGTTTTCAATCGTGGGGAGTCTATAACCCCAAAGTGGAATTGCTTGATCATATGTATAGCAATTCTGTTTTATTTGGGGCGGGGGTTGAGGGGAACCATAATGTTTCCCACAGTGGCTCTACCATTTTACATTTCTATATGTGCAAGACTTCCAAGTTCTCCACATCCTCATCAACACTTGTTATTTTCTTATTTTTTTAATAACAGGTACCCTAACAGGTGTGAAAAGTTACCTCATTGCAGTTTTGATTCCCATTTCCCTGATTAGGGAATGTTCCCTGGTTAGGTAACTTCTCATGTGCTCATTGGCCACTGTACATTTTCTTTGCAGAAATACCTAGTGAAGTACTTTGCCCATTTTTATACTAGGTTATTTTTGTTGTTGAGTTTTAAGAGTTATTTTTTTTTATTTTTTAATGTTTTTATTAATTTTGAGAGAGAGATACTGAATGCACTTGGGGAGAGGGGCACAGAGAGAGCTTCAACTCAGGATGGTTAACTGATTGAGCCACCCAGGTGCCCCTAAGAGTTTTTTGTTTTTTGTTTTTTGTTTTTTTTGTATTACGGTTATTAATCTTTTTCAGGTATATGATTTGCAAATAGATTTCCCATTCTATGGATTGACTTTTCACTCCCTTACAGTGTCCTTTGATGCACAAAAATTATGAGGTCCCACTTAATCTATTTTTTTCTCCTTTTGTGCCTCTGCTTTTGGTGTATGTCTTATTTCCTTTTTAATAGTAACGTTATCTAGTTTCATGGATGTGATAACATCTCTTGACTTGCAAGTATATGAATTTGCAAGTTTGCTTGTTTGATTTTCACATTTTCTTCTGTTCCCTGCATTATCTCTGTTTTCTTATTTGTCACTATTCCTGGTATTTATTTCTTTGGTTTTGGTCTTGTCTTTCATACTGGAGGTTTTCCTTAAACGCTTGTTAAGCCTTAGCAGTTATTCAGATTTAAAGGTGAGATATTAAAGCCTGATGGGGACTAACTGCATGAGTGACTATGAACAAAATAAAATAGTGGACTTTACTCTAAGATGATAAAATGGCAATTCAGCCTTTTTAAGGTAAGTGTCACTAAATGTCAATATATGCATTTCTCTGGGGCCTTTAATAGAAGAAGCTTCTATCATCTGACTTCCTGATTTGGGGACATTTGGTTGGCTACCAGTACTATGGAAGCAGATGGGGGAAAAGGATAGTTGAGCCCATCATTCACTGCAAATACATTTACATAATATCCTTGTTTTCATGTGTGTCCTTCTCTATTCCCCACCCTCTATATCTTTGTCTGACATGTTGGAATTCAGAGCCTCTTAGGTTCCATTGCCCCCAAAAAGAATGAACTTCTAGTTCTTGATTAAAGAGCACATGAGAAAAGGAAATGTACCTGGAGACCTAGCCTTTCTTCATGTAGCATTTCTACTGGCTTCCATATTATAGTACCTGTCTTAGTCAGCTTAGACTAAAACAGAATACGATAGACAAGATGGTTAATAAACAACAGAAATTTGCTTCTCATAATTTAGGAGGCTGGAAATCCAAGATCAGGGTGCCCAGATGGCTGGGTTCTGGTGAGGATCTCTTCCAGGTTGCACACTGCTGTCTTCTCATAGTCTTACATGGTGGAGAACAGAGATGGGAAGCAAGCTCTCTGGTGATTCTTATAAGGACACTAATTCCATTCACAAGGGCTCCACACTCATGACCTCATCTAATCCTTATAATTACCTCCCCAAATCCCTGCCTCATAATACCACTGCTCAGGGGTTTAGGCTTCAACATAGGAATCTTGCAGGGGACACATTCACTTCACAATAGCATCTCATCTAACCAATTGTGTTTTAAAGCAATTATCTTGTGCCTCCAAATTCTTAGCCTCCTTCAGTGCTGAGGGCAAATCAGCTCACCTCTCTACAGTATCTCCTCCTGAAATCTAGGTTTAGATCCTCCACTTTCCTAAGTCATTGGCATCACCATGAGCTTCACATTTCCTAGGAATTTTCCCACTGTTGTCTTCTACCTTTGAAAGTTTACATCCCTTTTTGGTTTTTTTTTTTTTCCTTTGCTGGCACATTTGGAGAGAAAAAAGAGATGTATGGGGTCAATTTACCTTGTCTTACCAGACGTTTCTACTGTCTCCCTGAGTTTCTGCATGTCCTTTTCTTTGTGATTACTGTAGTTCACCATGTCCCAAAGGACATTTAGAGACATAATGGTTACACAGGCTGTTAATAAAGATGTACAAAGAAAGAATCTCATGGCCAAATAAGTGTGGGAGACATTGGACAATAGAGACTTTCCAGGAATGCTTGTATTTTTCAAACAAGTTGAGTACTACTTTTCAAGAAATGCCACCAGGGGCACCTGGGTGCCCCAGTTGGTCAAGTGTCTGACTCTTGATTTCGGCTTAGGTTATGATCTCACAGTTTATGAGATCGAGCCCTGTGTCAGCACAGAGCCTGCTTGGGATTCATTCTCTCTCCTCTTTCTCTCCTCTCTCTCTGCCTCTCCTCCCACTTTCTCTCTCTCTCTTTCTCTCAAAATAAATAAATAAACATTTAAAATAAAAAAAGAAATGTCACCAGAGCCAGCTTAAATTCACATAAGAAAACCATTCTCATTGCATTATGACACTCCTCTTTTGTGATCAGACACACACACACACACACACACACACACACACAACTTATATTAGACTCGTCTTACACATCTATCTTAGTTCCCAGATTTGGTTCTATATTATTTCAGATCTAAAATATTCAAAAGAATGTGCTTTGGTCTCTGAAGAATTCCAAATATGTTTTAAGTGATGACATAGTCAGCTTAAGTCTAGAGCCATGTAAGATAAGTACTTTGGAAGGAACAGCATGTAATGGAATGCACAGCAATGCCTATGAATATTTTGTAAGTCTTTTGATTTTATGGCTACATGTCATATACTCAAATGAGGCAATCTTGTACAGTAGCTTCCTATTTCCTAAAAAAAAAAAAAAAAAAAAAAAAAAAAAACTTAATCTCCTTCAATGACCAAAGAAGTCTTCTCTTCTGACAGGCATCAAAATCAGGAAGGGTTTTGGCTCTGTTTTCTTTATTCTTCCTGTTAAGCTCTTCCTATGAAGTTGTCCCACATTTGATGTGTTCTTTGTTAAATACCACTCATTCTCTGCCAATTTAGAAAAACATGCTTTAGTTCTACTGCTACAGCTGAAAAGGAGGATAAAAGAGGGGGTGGGATTTTTTTTCCAGAGTGGGTGGGGCGAAGCATTTCCAAAGGCACCCAGTGATTTTCTCCATTCCCAATTTTGACATTTCTTTCATGGTTCGTCTCGTTTCTGAGGAAAAGACGTTTCTTGTATGCTGCCACTTGTTACAAATGCAGTCAGTGTCCCTGGAACACTTGTAGGGTAACTTCATGATCTGCTGAAGTGTCTGGCTGACACACGGTGCGGCTCAGCTGCCAGGACCCTAAATGAACGCCGATTACAATTAAATGCAAATTAGTTGCAGCAGTTCATACATAATTTCTTCAGCTGCCTCTATTTTCCAAGGCACAAATGCCATTCCAGACTGTTGTAATTAATTACCCCCAGATAAGTGTGCAGTAAGGATATCCCTATCATTTCATTTTTCATCATTGATTTACACATCTGACATGGGAGCACGTCGTTTGCCAGTTAGGCAGTTTAATTAGGTTAATTGACGCAGCCACTAGTATCCTACGGAAGTCACTAGACTCATGCTACCCAGCCACCTTGTCTTTATGCAGTGCAGTACACTCAGGTTAGACTGCAGCTGGAACCAGGCACAAATCTTGTAGTGGATAATCCTGCCCTCTGTCAGTCTGTGCACAGTGATAATAAGCATAGTAGGCGCTTATTGCATTTGTTAAATAAATGGATGGATGAATGTTCTAAAGCCTTATTTTCATCACTGTGATGTTTGGCTTCCATGGGAAATCGGAGCAGCTCTATGAATGAAGGGGCCAGAGGACATACAGAGAGAAAAGCTGGTGAAGACAGAGCCTGCGGCCAAGTGTCCAATCTTGCCATATTTCTGCAGCTACCAAGCTGAGCCTCTGGTCTGTCTAGCCTGGGGGTTCTACTGGAATGTGCTGAAGGTGGAGAGTGTCAGAATGCCATCTGGGCACCACATGGCTGCACTCTCCCCTTAAGCAGAACCTCAAGTGCTTGCAGCAGGATGCTGCTTTCTCTGCCAACACCCTACAAAGTGTCTTTGCAGATGTCTCCATTTGACCAGTGAGCATTACAATGGGTCCATTCATGAAATGAAAAAGTGCCTTATTGCACGTGACAGAGGTTCCTCACTATACCCAAAATGTGGGCTTTCCAGCCATCATTGCCCCTTTCAAGTGGTTGCACAAGGGCTATATTTTCTAATGCAAGATTCATCTTGCATCTAGATGGCTTCATTTGATTACATCTCACCAATATAATTGTGGCAGATTGTATGATCTAAAGTCATCCATACCACGGGGTCCCATTCAGACATAGTTTTATAATGTGATGTTGTACTCCTGTATCAATCAGTGAGCTCTATGTTCTCTCCCTTTCATCTGGGTGAGCTTGTGAGGTTTATCAGGCCAAATCATAAAAGGTGACACAGCTTCTGCCCAGACCTCTTGGGACACTCATGCTGGGAACCCAGTCACTGTGGCAGCCCAGCAGCCACATGGAAACTCCAAGTGTAGATGTTGTGGCTACAGCCACAGCTAATGTACCATCAGACACCAGCCTACAATAGAAGGAGGTGAGTTAGCCAACAGCTGTAGCCCTCGGCCTTTGAGCCACCCCAGGAGACACCAAATGGAGCAGAAATAAGCTGTCCCTGCCAAACCCTGTCCAAATCACAAATTCATGAGCAAAGCAAATATCATTGTTGTAAACCCCTAAGTTTGGGTGATTTGTTACACAATCATAAAGAACCAGAACAGGAATGTGAGTAAAAATTATATATGTTACTTCCAAGATGAGGCATTGAAGAACTAGCAGTGTCTTCTCCATATCCTGTCTCTTTCCCCAAGGTCTTGAGGCAACTGAACTACAAGAGGGAGTGACCCAAGTATCTTGGTTACCATGCTGTGGCAAGCTTTCCATCACTCAAGAATGCCTGCATCAGACTGTTCTGGGAATAGAAATAAATTTTTGTTGTGTTAAGACATTAAAATTAAAGGGTTTATATTTTTATAGCATCTAGGGTTATCCTAACAAACTCAATACATTTTTTCTAATCTCCCCTAAATCTTCTACTCCTACCAGTATCTTCCTGTCCTTTATTTTCCCAGTTATCTGTGTCATACTGACTGTTGTCACTTAGGTTTCTGTTCAGTTATCCTCACACCTATAGATGAACTCTGTGTGTCATCAGAAGGATAATACTTAAAAACTTCACATCTCCTGGAGGATGTAGAGCCAGAAGACAAAGGAAGGGAGGGAACTCGTGATTCTTATCCCTCCTCAACACCTCAATGACAAAGGCAGCACTAGCACAAGGCACAGAGGGAAGGAACCACTATGGTCCATAGAATAAACCAACACAGGTCAGTGGAATAGATCGCCAAGTTCCCTTCCAGAGGCTGTCTTGTCTAATGGAGCCAAAATTGTCACACACAGACCATTAGGAGTAGACCATGCTCATATCCTTTCCCCATTACATAACCAGTTCAGAGGGAGCAGGTAGATCTTGGGTTCCCATGGGGCTTTGGTGCCAGATAGAGGGCTAAGAAAATTAGAGGTCCAGGGCAGCATCTGCACCCCCACGTCTAGTGGCTCTTCCATAGGTCTCAGGGATCTGGGTCTAGTGCTTATTTCTGCAGCTCTCCATTGACAATAATCTCCCTGCTTCCCTGATTCTCAAAGATCATAGGCTACCCAATCTTCCCATGTAATAACAATGCAATGTCCTGTAGCATCATGTATGACACTTGGGAACACAAAAACAGAATGCTTGCTCGGTTTTAAATATTCACATGAGTCAGTGCTACAGGAGGCTTCAGTGGGTCTCTCTTTGCATTTTTTTCTTTTTCTATTATTTTTTAAAATACAATTTATTGTCAAATTGGCTAACATACAGTGTGTAAAGTGTGCTTTTGGTTTTTGGGATAGATTCCTGTGGTTCATTGTGGGACCCATACAACACCCAGTGCTCATCCCAAGTGCCCTCCTCAATGCCCATCACCTATTTTCCCCTCTCCCCAACACCCCATCAACAATCAGTTTGTCCTTCTGCATTTCTGAATGCTGAGAGATCCTCAAAGATCTTGCCTTCTGCCTAGTATTAAAGTTTACTCCTTAACCTTAAATGCGCTTGAAAAAAAACTGGAGAAATTCTATTGGGGAGCTCAGATTGTGTCCCCGACATTGTGGAGGGGAATCTTGGTGTGAACCATACTGTTCTAGGAAGTGGATTTCGAATGTTCAGCATAAAATATACTCAGCATAAAATATCAGTACCTGACCTGACCTGATACCTGCCCCGTGTATCTTCCTACGACAAAGGGACCTGCCCTCATCCACCCGCAGCTTCCTTCCTGATGATACCTCTCACCCCTATTACTTACAGCTGCCTAAAGCCTTCTCTGCTGAATTTTTCTTTTTCTTTTCAACACTGAATGGCAGCAGCCCACAGAGCACTTGGGATCCAATCCAAAATGAGAAAGCTTTACCACTAAATGGAAAAGTACAATAAAAATACCCTTGGTTTATGTTTACTTTTTGAATTACTTCATCTGTGAGTTCCAAATCCTCTAAACTCACAACTGCCTGGCATTTTGGGGGGTACAATCACAAACCAGGGTCTGTGGAGTTCACTCTGGATGTTGCTAGCCCCAGAACAGTATGAGACCAGATCATGTGCCATTTCCCCAAATGGCCTGTGGGAGAATTTTTTTGTTTTTTATGCTTCAGTGGAAATCCCAGAGTGGAATTCGACTTTTCACAGTTCATTCCTAAGTTGAACAAACCCCTTTTCTATGGGGACCTCAAGAATGTCAGAGATTCCCTCATCTTTCCATGGTTCCAAGCGTGGTCTAATCCCTTATCTCTTCATGAGCTGTTTGGCTCATGCTGTTTTGATTTCACCGGAACGGCTGAGCCTCTGAGATCCCTAGCTCTGGCCTCCTCTCTTCAATGTGTCCCTCTGGGCCTCTGGGCTTAATGTCTTCAATGGAGATCTTGTGGGATAATGTTTCCAAATTTGTTTTCCAGAGCCTCAGCCCCTGGGAGCAGACTTGCCTGGGTTTTGTCAGTCCCTGCCCAGCCCCTCCCCATCAATCTCTCCTCGCCCCCCTTCCCCTCCATCAGCAGCTCTGTCCCTGTTGGCTCCATCACTCACTGCTGACCTTGGAGAAGCGATAAAGACTTTGGTGGCTGTGCTCAGCCAGGGAGACACAGAGGTGCCAAAAGCCAATTTCTAGTTTTCAGTCACTTCTATCTTTCACTAGCTTCTAAAAGATTTGAGGGTTTTAAAGGCTTTGTCAATCCAGGAAACCTCTTTCCACCCATCTCTGTCCTTGAAGCTCCTCATTAAGGGACCAGCCCCCTGTTGACAAGACTCTGTCTTCTTAGTATTGGAGCCAGGGATGATCTATTTTTGTGGCGGCCCAGCACTGCTGAGTGAATGGTGGCCTCACTGAACCCCCAGGACTAGGTCTAGCTGTTACCCCATTTCTGATATTCTAGTCAGCCTGAAAACTACCTGGGGATTGGGGGTCTTTCTAGGTGGCCCCCCAGCAGTGCTGTCCCCTCCCCTCCTACAGACGTGGGTTCTGTTTCCAATCCCAAGTTTGCTGGGCCAATACGAGCATCTGTCTGAAGCAAATGAGCCGAGAGCCTTGACAGATCCAGGTTCCCTAGCAAATCAGATGAAGAGGAATGTAAATCAGGGATGAAACTCATTATCTTTAGACCCAGCATCACTCAGGCCACAGGCTCACAGCTGTGTGACTATTTTTTGCCTTCAAGTTACAATCAAGTTTCAAAACTGACCCTCCACACCCTTCCTAGCGCATTTCACAAGCAGGGGCTGTTAAAAGCTTAGAGGCACAAAGGAAATGAAGGACAGACTGTTCTAACAGTGTATTTCCCAGACACAGACCCTCACACCAGAGAGGATGGCTTGATCAAAGCCACCTTACAGTCATTGGAGCTCTCAGTTTAGGAGCACTTATAAAACAGGGGCTTTAGCCAGGGGACAGATACCATCCCCAGCCTGAAGGAAGCCCCAGACTATTCAGGAAGATGAGTTGGGAAAACCCGAGCTTCTCCCACACCCAGCTCCCAGCCACATCACCCAGAATCTCTGGATCTGGACTTCAGGATATGCATTTTTAGACACCACAGATTATCGTGATGTTCACTTGGGGTGGGAAATCCTTAAATACACACCAAAGAATGTGATGGCAGAATGAAAGAGGAGCAGCTTACATATCCAGAGGGAAGGAGAGAAGAGTGCAGAGGACCAGGAGGTGCCTGGGTGGCTCAGTTGGTTAAGCATCCGACTTCGGCTCAGGTTATGATCTCATGGTTTGTGGGTTCGAGCCCCACGTTGGGCTCTGTGCTGACAGCTCAGAGCCTGGAGCCTGTTATGGATTCTGTCTCCCTCTCATTCTGCCCCTACCCCCCCAAAAATAAATAAACATTAAAATTTTTGTTAAGAATTTAAGAATCCATTTATTGACAGTTGATTATATGTCAGCCAGTCTTCTGAGTGCTGGGACTATGCCAGTACACAAAACGGATTTTTAAAAATCCTTGTTCTGGGGTACCTGGGTGGCTCAGTCAGTTAAGTGTCCAACTCTTGATTTCAGCTCATGTCATGATCTCACAGTTTTATGGGATTGAGCCATGTGTTGAACTCCTCATTGACAGTAGAGCCTGCTTGGGATTCTCTCTCCCCCTCTCTCTGCCCCTCCCCTGCTTGTACACACTCTCTCTCAAAATAAATAAATAAACTTAAAAAAAATCCTTCTTCTCATGGAGATTATGGACATTGGTCTCCTTGAATAGGGTCCACCTTGGGGAGAGGTGAGGAAGGGAAAGCAGATTCTACTTTCAGTGTGCAATTGAGGAACCCAAGGCTTTGGCACTTACAAATGGCAGATGGTAGGTGGAAATGCAGGCCTCCCAAACCCACTACGTGCTGCTACATAAAGGTATCAATTAAGATGAAGTCAGAGAGCCCTGGTAAAACACACACAGATGCTGACATTTAATGTGGTTGGGAGTTTGGTCCTTCAGTTATTTTTCCCTTCCTAGCAGAACCTTCTGGGGACACAAGGTTATCAATGCATCCATCTTTTTGCTCAGCACTTTTAGTATTACCTCCTAGGCCTATCGAATAGATATATTCATCTATACAAATAACACAATTCCCTTAAGGAATTCAAGACATTTTAGAAATGGCAATCAAATTTGCAAAATAAGGCAAAGCAAGGCATAACAAAAAGACAACAAAAAAGTTAGTAACCATTTTTTGTTATGCGAAGCTATAATTAAGAACAAAAATGGGGCGCCTGGGTGGCTCAGTCGGTTAAGCGTCCGACTTCGGCTCAGGTCATGATCTCGTGGTCCGTGGGTTCAAGCCCCGCATCGGGCTCTGTGCTGACAGCTCAGAGCCTGGAGCCTGTTTCAGATTCTGTGTCTCCCTCTTTCTCTGACCCTCCCCTGTTCATGCTCTCTCTCTCTCTCTGTCTCAAAAATAAATAAATGTTAAAAAAAAAATTTAAAAAGAACAAAATTAATGGGCAAAAGACATGAATAGACACTTCTCCAAAGAAGACATCCAGATGGCCAACTGACACATGAAAAAATGCTCAACATCACTCATCATCAGGGAAATACAAATCAAAACTACCATGAGATACCACCTTACACCTGTCAGAATGGCTAAAATTAACAACTCAGGCAACAACAGATGTTGGTGATGATGCGGAGAAAGAGGATCTCTTTTGCATCATTGGTGGGAATGCAAGCTGGTGCAGCCACTCTGGAAAACAGTATGGAGGTTCCTCAAAAAAACTAAAAATAGAACTACCTTATGACCTAGCAATTGCACTACTAGGCATTTATGCACAGGATACAGGAGCTGTTTCAAAGGGACACATGCACCCCCATGTTTATAGCAGCACTACCAACAATAGCCAAAGTATGGAAAGAGTCCAAATGTCCATCGATGGATGAATGAATAAAGAAGATGTGGTATATATATACAATGGAGTATTACTCGGCAATCAAAAACTAGAGGGTATTATGCTAAGTGAAATTAGTCAGTCAGAGAAAGACAAAAATCATATGACTTCACTCATATGAGGACTTTAAGAGACAAAACATATGAACATAAGGGAAGGGAAACAAAAATAATATAACAACAGGGAGGGGGACAAAACAGAAGAGACTCATAAATATGGAGAACAAACTGAGAGTTACTGGAGGGGTTGTGGGAGGGGGAATGGGCTAAATGGGTAAGGGGCACTAAGGAATGTACTCCTGAAATCATTGTTGCACTACATGCTAACTAATTTGGATGTAAATTTTAAAAATTAAAAATAAAATTAAAAAAAAAGAACAAAATTAGACAAATATACAACAAAAGAGCAAAAATACAACAAAAGAGCAAAAGACAAATATACAACAAAAGAGCAAAAAAGAGTTTATCAGTGTATTATTTTCAGGACAAACTATAAAAGCAAATGTGTATTCAGGGGATTTCATATGTGTGATATCCCAGACAAATTGAAAAATTCCTGTTTTAACAAAAAAATTATCATCCTCCACTAGAGAAGTAAAGCATGGAATACATTGGTACTTTCCAGCAATTTCTTTCTTTCAAATCTATACTGGTTACAGGAAAGAATACACTTTTTTATGACAATCAACCCCAGCTTGGTTTTAAGAGGGAAACTGAGATACATATATATCTACCCATGGTTATTTCCGTTCAAAGAGAAAGAAAACAAACCCCAAATCCTTGAAGTGATAACAACAGTTAGTTTTATTTCACAGCTGATAACAGTTTGTCCTTTAATAGGTAGAAGATACAAAAACAAGACTGTGTGTGACTTCTGTTTCAGTGAATGGGCAGGTCCATGGACTTCACTTCTCTGACAGTGGCTCCTACCTCTCTGCCTGGCCATCACTCAGCTCCTACCTATTTACTCCACCTCAATGCCACTTCCCACAGGCACAACTTAAACCTTGTCATCATCTGCAACATGTTCTGTGTCCCCACCTTGACCTCCCTGTCCCCTCGGTTCTTCCCCTTTTGCCCCCCTTTTCCTCCCATTTACCCTTCAAGCCATCCCTATTCAGTAGAGCTGCTCTTCATCTGTCACTTACACCTCTCCCATCTTGCTCTGCTGCTGTCTTTAGAATCTCCTCTCCTTCTCTCACCTCTCCACCAAGCTGTTCCTTACTCAAGGAGATCAAGGCTCACCATCTCCATGAGAACAGGGATTTTTTAAAAATATCTGTTTTGTTCACTGCCATAGTCCCAGCACCCAAAAGAGTGGCTGGCATATAATCAGCTCTCAATAAAAAACTACTGAATGAATAAATGAACAACTTCACTACTTAACTCCCCTGGTCCTCTACACTATTCTGTCTTTCCCTTTGGATGAGAGACCTGCCCCTCCTTTGTTTTCCTATCACATTCTGTGTTCACCTCCAGGACTTCTCAACCCTGAGTGAAGCCTGGTGCATAGCAAACGTTTGCCATGGGTAGCTGTGTGAATATCATGATCCTAAGGTCTGTGGGTCTTCTCCTCATCCCCAATGGCCCAGGTGTCTGGCAATCAATCCCAAAGCCCCCTTCACAGCTTCGCCCAGACAGTGGAACCTCAACTTGTGGGGTAACTAACATTCTGGTTGAAAATCCTAGAGCCCCTGAGGAAATATGGTAGCACACACATGGAGTCCTAAATGATCCTAGAAAAGAAAAGTTTTGTTGTTTTGTTTTGTTTTATCTGCATGATTTTCCAAAAGAAGCTAGTATATTTTAGAGGGAAGAGCATTGAGTTTGGAGACCTGGGACTGGACTTTGTGACACAGGGAGGATCCCTTAGTGATTAGTAAGTAATCTATGTATTTCTTCCCTTTCCTGTCACCTTCCCTCCTGTCATCCACACACCCAACCCCTTGGTCACTTCACTGCATCTTCCAACAGAAAGGATGTATAAGAAAGATGTATTCTTTTAAATCCTAATACATTACTTAATGAAAGACAGAAGAGGTTATGTCTGTTTGGGCTGAAATGAGTTTTATGAGTGAGTTGCAGATTGCTCAGTTAGCCATGCCTGCCCCGCAGTTTCCGTGGAGAGAGGCTGCACTCTGCACCCGGAGCATACACCTGTCTCCTGTCATGTCGTATCCGAGTCAGCTCTTCATCTTACATGAGCAGGCTTTCTCTTCAGAACACTCCCATTTTGCTACTACATGACCCCCTCTCGTGCAGGGGAGTTTGCCACACACCACTCCTCAACACGGGTCTGTGCTCATAACTGCATCATCTCCTTGGCTTGGCACATCTACACAAATAGCTTTGATTAGTTTCAGTCTCTTTTAACCGTAACAGTTGTGTCTGCCAAGGGAAGCTAAACTTGGGCTTAGACTAAACCAATTAGCAGCAAGACCCCTACTCTCCCTGCCTTTCTGTGCTGCTCCTGCATCAATGCCTGCACTGGCAGCACGAGCAATCTCCACAGTGGCTGTGCCAAGTTCTAATCCAGGACCTTCCAAAGCCCTTGCCTGGCTGCTGTCCCCACTGGACACAACCTTTGAGAGCACTGGTCGGTCTGGGCTGAGCCTAGCCATCTCTGCCAAGAACGACCTTTTCTGTAAGGTGCTCTTCTGATGGTTTCTGTTGTTTATACCACAGTTGAATGCTGGCCTCTACTTTTAGCTTCACCCAGTAGAGCAAAGTGGTGACACGGTTGTTTTAAATGTTATTCCAGTTATATAATATGCTTTACACTGTGAAACACAGTGAATATGTAAAAGCCCCCAATTTTAGATCAGTGCCAAGGGGCTGCACTGGTGGGTGATAGATGACCCACAGGGTGTGTGTAAGCTGGCAGATAAGCTGGAAGTGAAAGTGGCTACTTTGCTGCCTCCAGTCCCTTTGGGCTGGCTGAGCCTCAGAGATGAGCTCCAAACACAATCTAGAGATGACTGGTTATCTCCTGTTTGTTGATGATCGTTGACTGGAAAGTATTACTGAGTGTTGAACTGGCACAATCTTACCTTGAAATGACTAGGCTTGCATGACTAGGATGAGTCACAGGCACTGCCAACTTTCAGGCACAGGCCCCAGGGTTGGGCTTTTGTTACCCGATTGAGGGTTCAGGCATCATCCAGTTAGGACTCAAAGGTGGCCTATCCCATCTTCAATACAAAGGAGGTGACAAAGTTGAGCACAGCGTGTGGTGGATGACAATTTGTATCCCCTGGGAAAAGTGAGGTTTTTTTTGTTTGTTTGTTTGTTTTTGTTTTTTTGCCCCTGCTCATCATTTCTGATAAAGATTTGGCAAGATTTGCCTTTGCTTCTCACTCACAGACAGAACTGATTCCTGTCTGATAGTTGGAGAATTTGTTCCTTTCCCTACCTGGTCACTAGATCCTGACTCTGAAACCTCAGGAGAGTTACCTTCAATGACTAATATGTCATCTTTCTCTTCCCTTTGTATTTTATTTCCAAGGGGGCAGGATGATAGTGGTACGGTACAGTTTTATTTAATTAGCTAAAAGGCTCTGTGTCTACCTCCACTGCCCATAAATTAATGTGCACTGTGACATGCTGTGTATAGAAACATTCAAGGTTACGATTAGCATGTCAAGAGCTAGAGTTTGATCTTTACTAGTCGTCCCTGTCCTGCCCAAAGGAAACAAGTGACTGAATAGACCAAGGACAAGGATCTGTGAATCATGTAACATCACATAAGCAAAGAAAAGAAGGAAACACATCATCACCAGCTAAGATGAGCAGCTGCTGGACTGAAGTTTCCAACTGCTAGTGGTAAGTTCAGGGTGCTGTGGGAACCAGGGAGGGACATCCAACCCTGCCTGGGTGAACATAAAATGGAGGTTACCCCTGCGTGGAGTCCCAAGGTTCAACAGGGATCAGCCATTTGCAGAGTGTGAAGTTATCATGCAGAGGGAGCAGCAAACATGAAAGGTCAAGAGGAGTGAGGAAGTTCAGCATAGCCACAGAGGTGGAGAGTGGTTAATGAGGGCTCTAAAGAGGAAGGCAGGACTGGATCAAGAAGGGCCTGTGTGGCTTGCAGGAAGGATTTTAAGCAGAGAAGAAACATGATCAGAAATGCAGTTTATAGAGCTCACTCTGGTGGAAGAGTTAAGGAGACAAGAGTTGAAGTAGAGCCGTCAGTAGGGAAGCCAGGAAAGAAACGTGGATGACTTGGAATCTAGCAGTGCTGGTAAAGGGGAAAGAAGACAGAACAGAGGAATGGTAAGATGCTCAATGATATATGGGGGTTGGTGAGGGACAAAGGGGGTACCTGGTTTCCCAGGCTTGGAGCTTGAGCATCTGGAGGAATATCAGCGCCATTTGCTAAGACTAGGCACACAGCAAGTGGAGTGGGTCAGTAAAAGCGGGGCACAGAGGGAGGATGCAGTGATGACAAGTTCCATTTGAGAATGTTAACATGTTAAACTGGAAGCTCTTGGGCTCCTCAATTTCTGGTCAAATCAGCATGCACATGTGTGGTCTAGTGGCATAGGCTTAGGTAGTTGTAACACCCTCTGTGTCCTATGTGACCCTCACCTCCCCCACTTCGGGTGGGAACACAGAAAGACAAACTGCAGGCTAGTGTAGTGCAGGACTGGGAATACTGGTGAGCGACAGGTATTCTGTGAATCACACAAACACAAATGGAGCTGCATTAGTGCACACCATCGAAATGCTATGCGGCTCATGAGATTAAAAAGACAACAGTCTTTTTAATCCTGATATAAAGGACTATAATCATTTTTGTCACACGAAGCAAAAACTATAGCTCCACTACAAATTTGGAAAGAGCTGACTGGTAGGATTCAATTTTGCTACACTAGTAAAAGTCTCAAGATTCAGGTAGCCAATCAGTAAATAATTAATAGGGTTCATTATGTGAAAAGGCATCTAGGAGATGCAAAGATGTGGTGATGGTCCACATCCTCAAAGAATTTGTAATTTTAAAGGCATTTAGGAGTACAAATGGCTGTAAATAAAGGTAATATTTCATATGTATCAATAGCCAACTATCAGCAAAACCCCAGGGTCAGAGAGATTAATTGTGATTGGGGCAGGGGGAAGTCATGAGGGGCTTCTCAGGCCTGGGGTGGCATGGGCTGACCATGCTTTATGAACCAGCTCGCACCTTTGAGCAGCAGTAGGATTTCCTTCTACATGCCACATGGGGTCTTTCCGCCACCTCAAAATGAAGAGATCAGAATCAAGTGCCCACACTAAGTCAAATCGCATGAAACTGCCATTTTGTACAGGTAAAAATGGTCAAATATCAACAGTCTCATGAAGTTTAATATAATAATCCTATCTGATCTGAAGCCTCCGGTCAAAGAACCACTAATATATGCTAGAACTCCCACAGCCTGCTGAAGAGACGTGGCTGGTGCTCACTCCCAGCATCTTCACATGGGCCTCCAAGGGAGGAACAACATTCCAAGGAGCTGGCTCTTTCCGCTGGAACAAATTCACAAGGTTGGAAGCCTCTGGGCAGTTTGGAAAATTCACTGGTGACATCTACGTCATTCCCCAGATTTGATTCCCAGTCTTGTGGCCAGTGAAGGAAAATCAACTTGATTAGGCCACGTTCCTGATGGCAAATGCTCCTGACAGTCTCTCGCATCTGAAATTCTCACTAAAACAAATTCTTCTAAGCCTCAGCAGCTTCTGTGAAATCCATGTTAACTTCCTGCTTAATCTTTTGTGGAGAAGATTAATCACAAGCGCACCCCCACCGTCTCAACCCTGCTTTGCTAAAACTTGCCCAGTGTGGAAAAAAACCCGGTTTGACCCCAGACTTGCATCCCACAGGAAAGTCCTGTAAAGGCCTGGGCTGAGTCAGGCTTTTTGAAGCACACATGCTTTTTTGGAGCTGACTGATTACTGATGCTGTCACCTGATGAGGATGTAAAGATTCCCTGAAGCTGAGGTCATGAACCTAGAGCTTATTTTTAAAACTGTAATATTAGAGAACCATTTCAATATCCATGTGGGGATGAGAAGAAACACTTTTTTTTTTAAATAAATAATTTAAATGGTTACATTTTGGCCCTGCCCAGGATCGTGGATTCAACCACAGTTTGTCTATGGGATTACTGTGCACAGCATATTTAAATTCACCCCACAAATGGCCTTGTTTCTTTTTTAAAGGGACAGTCTCATTCTAGAATTAGAAAGAAAAATGTTTTGCGCACCCAAAGATCTCTGAAACGTTTGCAGACATTACTTCATTGGCCCCTGCAGCACCTTTTATGGCTCCTATTTGGCTCGGCTCAGATGCTGAGGCAAAACGGGGAGCTGAGCCAAGGTCAGCCCCCCGCACCGGCAGGGGTATGCCGCGCACAGGATGGCACACGCGCTGCGACAGCCAGAGAAAACGCTGCCTCAGCAGCTTGGTGGGATTAGTAACGGCTTTCTTTCTGCCCCCGTGGCACCAAATGTGGGCAGGAAAGAAAAAGAAAAATACTGTGAGAGCTTACTTCAACGGTCGAATGATTTGGTGATTTGGAGTCTGCCAGTTCCTCGGAGGCCCTCTGAAGCTGCCCGGCTGGGCTGGCCGGGGCAGTTTGGAGAAGGCTCGAGACCCTAGGTCATCACTTTAGCAAGCTCAGCTCTGTATTCATGCTCCTAAACTGTAGTCCAATCTCCTGCTCCTGTGCATGAGGAAAGTGAGGACCAGAGGGGTAAGGGTCCATTCTAAGGTCACAAGGGGATGGGTGCAAGCCAGATTTCTTGGTTTCTAACAACTGGGCAAGGAAGAAAACTTGGGCAAGCGGAAAGGAGACAAAGGGAGAAAAGGGGGGAAGATGGAAGAAAAAGGACAGAGGAGAGAATAAAGTATTGGAAGTGTCAGATGCTTTTGTGTCCCTGACAGCGGTCTGCGGCCTGCTGACCACCCTGGGTGGGCGTGCGTGTGGCCCGAGTATGGCCTGACTGGCAGTCCTGTGAGAACCTGCCATGGGTAAAGTGGCTCCGGGCAGAACCCCAGCCACTGTCCCTGTAGGAATGGAGACTCAGGAACTGAGCATCACCCCGGGCCCAGGCGTTACGCATACAATGGATGCCCTGCTCCTTGTCAGTCAGCCGAGGCAGGGCCCTGCCTCCTGGGCGCATCCCTCCTGCATCTGCCCTCCCATCAACAGGCTAGTACGGTATGCGTGCCCGCTGTGTGCGTGCTGCGTGCCCGCTGCGTGCCCGTTGCGTATGTGCTGCAGTCCTAACACTGGGGTGCTGGGAGGGCAGGTGGAAGGCAGCAAGGGAAAAAGCAAAGGACATGTTATTTTTTCCCTTTGCTTTTGTGATCCCAAACAAGAATCTTCCATGTAGTTTAAAAAAAGAAAAAGGCCCCCGAGAAGGACCTAACATTATTGTCCCCAACACTCAAACTCTAAATGTCTGTTCTGGGACGCAGTGTGTGTGTTTGAGGGAAGAGGACAGTTTGTTCTGTTTTTCGAGTGGTGAATGGTGATGGTTTTCTGGGCGCCCTGAACTCCAAGGGAAGAGCAGTGCTGTCCTGACCCTTGAGCCGCGTCTACTGAGAGTCTGTGGCAGTACCTCTGTAGGGGACAGACAGTATGATCGCTGGGACTTGCAAGTTAGAGTCAGGGAGAGCTGCAGGGGCCAGAAGCTCCTAGAACAGCAGGAGCAGCCATGCTGCACCCCGCCTCTGGGGTCACAAGATGGCACCTGTGCAGTAGGGACATGTGGTCAGAAACTCATATGGATGGAAAAGAGAAAGTCCTTGTGCCTCTGGCTGAAGGTGATTACCAAAGGGTGAGTGTGGCAACTGACTCTTGCAGCTGTGAGTATCATGGTTAAGAGAGACCCTGAAAGGGAATGTTCTATCATGGTTTGCTTGCTAATTGTTTTTCTTCCATGACTCCCAAATTCAGTTACACTCTCCCTGACATCAAGACTCTTCTGATCAATGGTGCTCCTTTCTGGAGCTGCAGAAGGCAGCCCCAGAGAGCCCAGCGGTCCCCTGGGTGAGCATGAACATACCAGAGATCTGGGCATTGGCTACAACTTTGAGGGTAAGAGGCAAAGTAGAATATCTGCATGTCCTTGGCAGGCAGGAAGTATGAGCTGGTCTTCATATGGCCTAGGGCAAGACTGGCACACCAGATGTAACCAACACAGACTGTGGATAGTGTGTGTGATGAAGGGTGAGCAGCATGGCAGTGTTTCAGCAAAGTCTGTCTTATGCCCAGGGAAAGCCCTGGAATGGTGGGCCCCACCCTTCTCTCTTCCTTTTCTGAAAGGCCTGGCTCATCTACCTCTTGGCCTGACTATAAATTCCTAAGAACATGTCAGATCTCAAGAGAAAGAGGGCGCTGCCTGAGGAAGCACCACCACATGCCACAGAAATGAGCAGGAAGTGGAGGCAAGGACACAGCTTGTGGAAATAGGTCAAGCAAAGGGAATGCCTTGGAAAATCACCTTCCATTTGCCTTTGGAAGCTATTAAACATGAAAGGAAATTCCCAGAGGAAGAGGTGAGGTATCTGTCCCAGTCCATCTCCACAAATAGCCCAGATACTCAGCATTCTGGAATGATTGGAGACGTGACGGCGCTGGCTGAAGGTGAGGAAAGGATGAGGCCACTCCTCACAGTTCTCCACCCACAGGAGTGCACACTAAAGCTCCGGGTTTGTTGCTCCAGCCAAACTCACAAGACCCATGCTCTATCTGAGTATTTTTATTCACATTATGCTAAGTACAGCTGGCTTTTGAACAACAGGGGTTTAAATTGTGTGGGTCTACTTATACACAGATCTTTTTTTAATAAATACAGCACAGAACTGTAAGTGTATTTTCTTTTCTTTTTTCTCTCTTACTTTACTTTAAGGATAAAGTGTATAATACATATAATTTACAAAATACGTGTTAATGGACCGTTTACGTTATCAGTAAGCCTTCTAGTCAGCAGTAGCCTATTAGTAGTTAAGTTTTGGGGGACTCAAAAGTTACACGGGGATTTTTGACTCTGCAGGGGGTTAGCATCCCAACCCCTGTGTTGTTCAAGGGTCAGCTGTAACTTAGTAAGCATCACCTAAACCTCCTGGGTTCTTTGAAAAGAATGCCCCAACTATCCACACTGTCCAGGAATGTATGAAGGACAACGATCTGCAGATCAGCCTACCTCATGGCCTTCAGTGTTCGTACCTAAACACCCCTCTCCAGTCCTGGATGTTCCAGCTCCACTTCTGTGCTTCAAATCTTGGCTATTCATTCTGCTTTGTTCTCCAAGTTCTGATGACTGGGCAGTGCGCCTATTAATCTTGAATGGAATGAAGTCGCCGTCACTTCCATTTGAAAAAGAAATAGCTTTGCCTTTTCCATTTGATTCAACAGTATAAAATATTTATTATTCCTCTGGCACCTCAAAGCCCCCTCTCTCCCATCGATTCTCTCAGTCAGCACTAAGTGCTCACTTGGAGGAAAGTACTTCCCGTCCATCAGGGACAAGCCCAGGGTGACAACATGCAGTGAGCCCAGCTGCCCTGAGCCCACTGGGTCACCAGCAAAGCTCCTGCTCCTCACATCGGGGGCTTTCAAGGCTTTCCAAGCCACTCTGTGGAAGATTGCGTCCCCTGGGGTTCCGGGGTCCTGCTTTTCCTTATACCGTAGTTCTTCAAGCTGACAAAAGGTTTTCCTCTTGCCTCTCAGGGGTGACTCCTGCTCTCCCCTTGCTGGTCATCGCACGATACTTCTGCCTCTGCTGTACTGGTAATTCCTCCAAACTCACTCACTGCCTTATGGGCAGGAAGTGGTGTGAGATCTCACCTGACCCAAAGAAAGATACAAAGCTCTATAAGTCCCTAAATCCTTCTGTGCCTTAATTCCTGGGGGTAATAATGGTAGTCACCATCCTGAGTGATTAGGATTTATTATAATAAATGTAAAGAGCTTAAAACTGTCTGACATTTAGTAAGTACTCAGCAAATAGGAGCTTCTATTGTGATTGTTCTCAGTTTTACTTGACGAGGCATTATCAGTCCCAACCATCAATGACAAGGTGATGTCTTGTCTTTGGCAGATGGCAGGGAAACACACTGGGCTAAAAACCCCGGGACAAGGAGAACTTAATTTGGAGAAACTGCTGCTTCAGACTGGGAGCCCCTCTATACTTCCTGTCATTGGCCTAGAGCCAGCAAGGTAGAGGCAGATGAAGTGTGTTGGGCCATGGGTTAATTAGGCTAACCCCACACCTCAGTGCCTGCTATAATTCTCTATACATAGTATATGTTAAATAAATCCCGAATGTGTGCACATGTGTTCTGCACCCCCCGCCCCAACACATATCCTATTTTTGCATCTTCGTAGTGTCCTAAGTGTTCTCCCTAAGGAAGAATACTATACTCTTTCTCTGCCCTGGCCATCACCATCAAAACATTACCGTCAGGTATTCTGAATTTCCAAATGCCCAGAGTCTTGCAGTTTGCCAAGTGGGTAACTGTGCAACTGTACAGTGGCATGGTAACTACAAACTGTAAACAAGAGTTTTAGAGTAAGACAGACTTGGGTTCAAATCCTGACTCTGATAACTCATCCACAGTGCCCAGGGCAAGCTATTTAACCTCCAGAAGACTCTGTTTCCTTATCTATGAAATGAATAATAATAGTGATTGCCTCACAAAGTTGTCACTCATAAAGTAAGGATTTTTTGAGGTATTGCAAGACGAGAAATCAGCAGAGTGTCTGGCACATACTAAGTGCTCAATAAATGTTGATTGTTATGGCCACTGTTGCTCATGAGTTAATGCACTTAACTGGAGGACATTTGAATTTACTGAACTTTCTAGAAGTGACTATGCCACAAGACTATCAGAATGGCAGTTAGTTGTGGACATTTTGTTCAGGCCAGAGGGAGAGAGATTTTTCAATACGTGATATTCTGGGCAGACATCCCTTCACCACCAGCAAGAGAGTGCTACCTCCCCTGGCCCTGACCAAGGAAAACAGAGGAAAGAAAACCCTGCTACTGGACTGGAAGGTGAACCCAGCTCATTCAGTCTTTTCACTGTGCCAAAGAGGAAGGATGGAGAGAGACAGAACAAGTAGAAAACATTTTGAGTCAAGTGTGGTCAACCTGGCAATGGGGTGAATTTCAGTCACGAAATTATTTTAAGTGGTGGCAGTAGGAGGCTTGAGGTTACTTAATTGTATTGCAAAATATCCAAAAGCTGGAGGACACAAAAGAAATGATTAAAAGTCACTGTGGCTAACATAGTATATTCCCCTGAAAGCTCATAAACAGGCTGCTGCTCAAATGTCTCCTGTACTGAAATGGTACTGCCCAGCCTCTCCCAGGTGGACCCTGAGAGAGTATTGGCTGTATGCCTCCCTGATGTGAAACTTTTGAGCCCTCCTGGAAAGGGCTGAGCAAACACAGTTGTTTAATGCAGCTCCATTTGCCCAACCAGTGTCAGCATGTTACTGCATTAGAATGTATTATGCTCGGCCATGCTGGCACTTTCTCCATCTGTTTACATTTAGAATGGGACTCATTGCCAAAGATTAGGAATCCCAGTGCCCACAATCCAGAAAGCACAAGCCAAAGGGTAGAAATAAAACAAATTGAAAAACTACTTGTAGCTCAGTTGAATTCAGAAGGACTAGGAATTATTTTCCCTAGAGCATTCAGTCCCAGGAGAATTGGCCTTAGTGGCAGAAAACCCAAATGGGCTTCTCAGTGTCCCTCTCCAAGCTTGTCACCTTGACTCTAGGCTACCTATTCAAACATCATGATCAAACCATGAACTCCTCAAGGCAGGCAGGGACATGCTGAATCTGTTTTAGTTTTCCCAACCTAGAGCTGGGAACCTGTGCTTAACAAATGCTGGTTGGTTGAATAAAGAAATGAACTACAGTCAGTTCTTGTGTTGGTTTTCAAACATGGCTGCAAATTCTTTGACACTCTCCATTAAGAAGTAATGTCTGCTGGGGTGCCTGGGTGGTCAGTCAGTTAAGCATCCGACTTTGGCTCAGGTCAAGATCTCGCAGTTTGTGAGTTCCAGCCTCAAGTGGGGCTCTGTGCTGACAGCTCAGGGCCTGGAGTCTGCTTCAGATTCTGTATATCCTTCTCTCTGCCCCTCCCCCACTTTCTCTCTGTCTCTCTCTTTCTCAAAAAATAAACATTAAAAAAAAAAAAAAGTAATGTCTGCATTTCCTCCTTTTGAATCTGGACTGGATTCTGACTACTCTCACCATCCCAGTTGAGCAGAACTGACATTTATATGATTCCACAGCTAAGTGATATAAGACCATGCAGCTTTTGCCTTTGCTGTTGGAGCCTAGAGCCACATATAAGACGTTCAACCACTCTGAGGCAGCAATAATGACATGACGTCTTGATACTACATAAACAGAGATGCCCAACGTGACCCCAGACATATGATATGTGAGTAAAGAAACTTACACACGATGTCAGCCCTACATTGCAAGTTACTCCCAGCTTTTTCAATCTTTCCAACTGAGTCCCCAGCCATCGAGGAGCAGACACGAGCCCTTCTTGCTGTGCCTGTCTGAATCCCTGATCCACTGATTCCACAAGGACTATGAAATGATGCTTGTTTGTTTTACACCACGAAGTTTCAGGACAATTCATACATGTCAGTAGACAAATGTAACATTCTTCGAGACTCAGGGCAGAAGAGCCTGTGCTATTCTAGCCCCTTCTAGTTGGTAAAAATCCCCACAGTCAGGAAGTTGTTCTTAAAAAAACTTAAATTCTCTGTTCAGTTGAAGCCCGTAACTTCTGTATTTGACCTCTGCAGAGATGGGCAGCAGCTGGCTTTCTGCTCTCACTTTATCATAGGCCTGTACATACTTGAGAATACTGAGTAAGTCAATTTTCAGGGTTCTTTTTCTTTGGGTTGAATACTCTGAAATCTTTGCAGATCCTTTTATCTTTACCTTGTCTTTGCCATCCTCTAAAAACAGATGTCAACAGCTTTTGGAGAGATGGAAAACATCATCATGAAATGAGAGCCTTTGATCAAAATAACAATCCTTTTGGCATTTCAGGCCCCTTATGATATGTAAATTATTTTCACCTGTATTATCCTTAGATTTCCATAACTACCCAGTGACATGAATGAGGTGGACAGTTATTCCCACTTATCAAAGTTAAGCTCCTTTCTCAGAATTATATTTGTTAATAGCTGAGCTAAGACTAGAAAACACACCTCCTTGAATTGCAAGTATATCTGTGCAGAACAGAACGGAAATGAGAAAGAATGAAGTCAGCTGATGTATTTGAATAGTGAATTATTTTCACTTCAATTTTCCTTGATTACAATTTTGTCCTTTCAATAAACAAAATCAGGACATTTTTGAAAAAAGAAATACAGGTTTTTATAAAGTGTTTGGACAGTATTGAAATATTTTGAAGTATGTAATTTTAAACATAAATAACTCAAATTGTAGGCACAACAGAAACTACACAGTGAATTAGGTTCTCATTGCTGTCATTGACTTTAATTTTCCAGTTCTGGAGAAAACGGTAGAAAATTTGTTGTGGTCAGAATTAGATGTATACACTGAGCATCACTGTGTTGGTGTAAAAATATATCTGTATTTAAATGCCAATTACAAATGTGTTCTATTATGTGAACAATGTAAGTATTAGACCATAAAGAAGCACCAGGATTTTATGGATACCATGTAACATCTTCACCAACAAAGCCCTTGAATCAAAATTCCAGCTTTGTCTTGTACTATCCTAGCGATAGAGCATAGCAAGTTGAGACATAATGGCCTATGCCCTGTAATAGGCCATTACTGTAGGCATAGGTTCACATTTCTTCTCAATTTTAGACCTTCCACAGGCATGATAAGGCAAACAGCTAGATAGGATGTGTATTTCTGTGTCCTGAATAGAGCCAAGGGAGGAGAGAAGTGATGATCCAGAAGACAGAGGGATGGAGATGGATTGTAAGAAGAACAAGGCTGACCAAGATTCCTACTTAGCAAAGGGAAGCTACACTCTCATGATCATATTTGTCAATGGCTGAGCTAAGACTAGAAAACAGTGAAGAGACAGCTGCCTAATCCTGTTCCATCACAACATCAAGACTCCCATTTGTCTCCACAAATTGTTCCATGAAGAATGGCCCGTGGAAACCTGAATCCCAGCTCTGCTGGAGTATTGGGAGAGAGTCTGGAGTCTGCACTTTTAACAAATATTCCAGGAAATTCTGAGCCACACTAAAGCATGCGTGTTTATCCATGTCATCTTCTCAACAAGTCAAAAGGTAACAAAGAGTAATGCAAGACTCAGAGAGGTTCTGTTGAGTGGTCACTGGAGGAGTCAAACTTGAACCCTTCTGACTTTAGGAGCAGATTCTATTCTCTACTATGCATTTTCACAAAATGGTGGCAAGTTACTACCCTTCTCTGCAGTTCAGTGTTCTTGTACACAAAGTGAGAAGTTGAACTACATTAGCTTTAAGAATTCTCTTGTGGATGATATTTGATGATGATTTGAAATGAAACAGTGGCTGAATCCAAGGTACCTGGACACAAGGTGCCATTTTTGGTTGGAGAAACTTGTACAAATGTTGGGCCAAATGTTTTTCTAGTGGTCTCTGAATCCCTCGGACTGATTTAAAATCTATCCAAGAAGAAAAAGCATATGGCGCATTTATATCAAGATCCAGCTCTAATTGGCACTGTATCCGCCAGATCTTGCAGAGAAGATTGCCACCAGCAACCCAGCTACAGCGGAAAGGATGTGGGCACAAACCCTTCAAGACTTGGGTGTGTCACTTTAGACCAGGCCAGGGCCATCAAAGCACTGTGCTTTCCTCCACCCTTTCCGACTGCCCCAAGACTGGCACAGGGCTTACTAAGAGTGAAAGTAACACTTGCCTATCTGGGGGCCAACAGTCTTTTGTAGGTGGTTGAATGAGGTGCCAGACAGAGAGCTGCCACCAGAGATGAATTTTTCACAGCCTCGAACCAGATACTTCTGCTGCCTGATGTGCCAACTCACCCAGGCCTGACCCTTCTGCTCTACCAGACCACACTGCAGCAAGCAACAAGTGCACGTTTACTGTCAGGATTTGACTGCAAATTCTTGTCACTTTTAACTTGTCATCCCAAAATGTATAATGGCACCTACTTAGGCCCTACAGCCTTCTTTTGCCTAACGGTGTTTTAGAGATAAATTGGCAATGAGAGGATACTGCATCATCATGGGGCTGTTTGTCAGTTGATTCCATTTATCAATTTATCAGTGCCATTTTGCAAGAAATAGTCTCCACTTTCAAGATGACACTTCATACATAACAGGGGAGGGTTTGAATGTTACTCAATCGCCAGCACATTACATAATAGAACGTGTCACCAGGCTTCAAATGAAGCAGTAAGGCTGCGTGTGTAGATGACACCAAAGCCAATATGTGATTAGCCAAAAAATGATTCAATGCCTTCAGAATGTGGGATGCAAAGTGAGATTCTGTGGGAGTCAGAGATCAATGGTGTGGAGTGCAAAAGAAAGATCTGACAGCTCCCAAATTCTGGGCAATCTGTTCTCAGTTATCCTATAGTAGGGAGGAAACAGCGAAGGATGAAGCACTAATACTCCTAAACACTTGAATCAGTTTCACTATTTGGCCTGATTTTATGTGTCTGTTTCCTATCCCTCCCTGATTCCTTCTTTGGGCTGCAGAATAGACCTAATTAGCTAGTTTGGTCATCAGCTATCAACTTTAAGGGAAATAAATGGCAGTTAGGGGATGGTGAGGAAAGGAACCCATCTGTGAAGTCCCAGTGAACTGCCAAGCCAGACAACCATCCCTAATTAATCAAGAGAAAATGAAGGCTGTTGATGGTTTTCATTCAAAGACAGCACAGCACCATTTTGAGAACTCCCCGGGATATAATGCATATAACGCAAAAACCCTGAGTTTTCTTTCTAGCTCTCTCTGGTTCTGGACTGAATGCCCCAAACCATCCAGTTAGCCTCTCTGGATCTGTCTTCTGAAAAGGGAGGCTAACGTGAATGTGGCCTTCTGCAGAAAAGGACTGGGGACGAATGATCAAAAATTATTTTGAAGCCCTTTGCAATATAACAGTGGTCATGAAGCAGTAACCTTTGACTAGAAGTTCTATTTTTCATGAGGCAGTTGCTTTAATTGCTCCTGTTTGTTATTAAACTGGTGCAAGGGTGTGGAGGAAGGCATAAGGAAAGTGCTTTGGTCTCAGGTTGTAGAGTATGGCTTTTGCAGATATGCAACACTGCCCTCTGTCGGCATGCAACATATTAATATGCTGCTGAAGCTGAACAGTCCATTTTCCTCAGCCATGTGTCTTTGTCGTACCTCGCAGCAGAGGCCCAGAGAGCTAGTGTGCAAGGGCCTGTGACCAGACCACGCTGTGGAGGGCTTTTGCTTCACAGAGTGTGGTGTGTGTCCATTAGAAAGCTGCTGAGTGGAAATCTTATTCCCTGGGATTTTAAACAGCCACATTTTCTGGTATTTGACATCAATGGGACATTTAGCAAATGGAGTGCCAGATGGAGCTCCTGTCTCTATTTTCCGTAAGACACTTGAGAGTCGGAAACCTCCGGATGTTTGCGTCTGATAGGCTTGCTCACCATAGAGCTGGCCATGGCTCAGTGGACACGGGGCATTCTGTGGGCTGTGAGTTGAAGGGAGAGCTGGGACACACAGGACAGCAAGTGGCAGCTCTGCTCTACAGTGCTACACATAAAAGCATCCTTGGCAACTCACTTTAACACTCAAGCACTCAATTCTCTACTACCCTCTGATTTTCTTAAACCACAGGCAAGAATGCAGATAATAATTGACTACTGCTTTCGCAAGCCTCCAAAGGAAGGTAGGGCAGACACTGGGAACCCCATTTTACAGATCAGAAAACTGGGCCCAGAATGGTGAGAGATTTGCCCACAGTTTCACATTTGACACAAGACCATGTAAATACAGGAAAACGAACTCTCAGGTCTTCTCTTATAGCTAAGCAGCCCCCACCCCCCAACACACACTTTTTATGTAACCACATGTACATATGTAGATCATTTTGTTATTTCGTGTTACTAGTTAACATTCATGTGAATCAAAGCCCAAATTATAGTCCCTTCAAATTGCTTTATTAATCACTGTCTTTATGAAGCCTTGGAGAAAATCTGAGTGGTGATATTCTAAGAGTCTTCAATATGTTCAAAATTGTCCTGTAGTTATGCTGAAGATGGCTGACAATGATCAAGTCAATGAAATAATGATTGTCTGAGAAAGAGCATTTGGATCTTTTCTTCCCATCCAGTTGCTAGTGCCTTTGGTGTTCAGGCAAATAGATGTTACATTGCTTTGTTAAATTGGCATGATATAGAATGGCTGTTGTTCTTTGTCTTACACAGAGATCATCTAAAATTCTAGATCTATGATTTATCCCTGAGGATTTTTTACTCATCGCACAATAACCAGAAAGTGTTTAGGACCCAGACTGTTAAATGGGCACAGCCCCGTCTTTCTGTAGTTTGCATGTTGTTATTTTTAGAGATTCTCCTCAGTTCCCACCTTAATTCAGGTCAGGGGAGTTACTGGGAAATGAAACTGTGTTTCCTCTGTTTCCCTCCTCCTTGCACGGTTGACTTGAATTGTAAGCCCACAGATATGCTCTACCGGTCCACATTTGAGTTGTTTATCACCTCAACCAGGAGATGCAATAATTACCTGTTTTTGCTGGCTTTAGATAAGGGTTGCTTCATCAATGTATGAGGAGATGGTCCATAGGTCGAGCACTCCTTATCTTTGACTTGAATTATCCAGTGGTGCCTACTTCCTTAAGGAAAGGCTACACCAGTCTCGTGCTGCTCCTACAGAAGAAGCTACAATATGTGTCACAATTTAAGATGATTTCCCACACACCAAACAAACTGCTCTGTTCTAATTCCAAAACAAAAACTCTCATCCCTTAAGACTCTCTCAACAACAACAAAACTAATAAAGAACACTTTTAGTTTTCAAATAAAACTACTACTTATAATAATAACAACAAAACCTTCCATTTACATGTATGACACTTCCCTTGGCTCACCTACATTGAACTAAGTGTTTGAGTCATTTCAGCAAATCTGAAATTTCAAAAGGAATTTTAGTGTCTCTTCCAATCTTCCAGTTAACACAGAAACATGCTCCCTTTATAAATACATCCCCTGAAAAAGAGTCCTCTCTTTAGAAGGTTGTGCACTCCATTTCCAAAGAGCTCCAATAAACGATAATCAAAAGGAAAGGCCTTCCTCTCCCTGGACTTTGCAAGTGTTCCTTTCGGATATATTCAAGAGTAAGAGGAGAGTGGACTACACAACTCAAGAATAGGCCATTTCTGTGAAATAACAGCACAACAGACAAAAGTTGATAAATTTGATCAATTTTATCAATTGTGAAAAAAAGAAGTCTTATAGAAGCAGCCTGGGCAAACCCCCAAACTGACCCTTTTACATGATTAGTGATCATCTGGATAGAGTTGTGGAATGTGGCATTTTGGTCTAACATAAGCACAGAATATAACATGTAGCCTACACCCAAATTAAGTGAACCGCTAGTGAATAGGTCCTGAAAGCCTACAAAAACCAACCACAGGACTGTAATGAAAGAAAGTGATGACAGACAAGTTATAACATATAGCCAGCCAATTTCTGAACACAGTATTTTGGCTGACTAGTCTTAGACATGGGAAGAATTATGTTGCTCAATTTACAACTTATTAAAGAGGGAGAGAAGCCGTCGATATAGATGGCTGGTTCTATATCAAAGAAGACTAGGGGAGGTGATATTACAGAGCTTCTATTGAGCAAACTGTCAAGCAGTCCTTAACTCACTTTTTTCCATACCTAATCATTAGAAAAGAATGAATTTTCAGAAGGTTAAAAAAAAATCTGCAGTATTCTTAGTAAGCCCTGGCTTTGCTCTCTTGTTATCTGCAAAAGCCTAGGCATGCTGATAGAATCAGGTTCAGTCCTTAGGCAAGGCAGTAATTACTTTTTCACATGGTGCATGTTCCTTGCAAGCAGTTGCCAACAACATGCAGAATGGAATGCTTTTGGAGGGGGGGAGTGAATTGGAAGTTTATAACAGTGTTTTATGCTAGTAGATGAAATCTTCCCCCAGCTATAACATAAAAACTATTTTTGATTTACCAGAAGAAACACATGGTACCTTATGTACAGTCTATGAACACTTTTAACAGTAAGCCCCAAAATAGGCACCAGAAGTATAGGATATATGAAGAAAAGAGCCATCCTAGCCTAAATGGATTTTGAATCTGTTTTACTACTCCATAAATGAGATTGTGTTCACTGTTTCTTTCGGTTGGTGTAATGCGAAGAGCCAGAAGACCCATGTTGTAAGCATGAGTTAAGCATGCATGCCTGATTTTGGATAATCTCACAGAGGCCTTATATATAAAAAGGAGAGAACTGGATTAAACTATATCCAAAATTCGTTCAGTCTTTATATTCTGTGATTTTATCTTCTCGGATTAAAAAGTTCACCACCTAGCAGTGGGAAATAAAAGACATCAGAAAACTCTCACACAGCCTTCGTCCATTGGAGGGCTTCTGGATAATATACTTCACAAGAGGAATGGGATGTTAGTCCCTTCATTTCTGTGTAGGTGTGAATTAATCATCCTACCACTGAATCATGTGTGACCTTAGAGAGACCCTTAAATTCCCTTTATTTTAATCCATTTATAAGTGGTGATACACTGTCTACCCAATCTGATCTCATTTATAAAAATTAATTAGATAACATCTTACATTTTTTATTCCATGAAAATAAATGTTCTAAAAATGTAACTAATGTTTATTTTTTAAAACAGCATGTAAGCAATCTGTTGTGCTGCCCTCTATAAGTTAAACTTTCCAAAAGAATATTTTGAGTCCACTCTTGACTCATGAATCAATTATCACTTTTATTTACCACCATGATCTCTCTGATTTTTTTTCCCCTGAATTTATAAGCTGTGTATCAGAATAAGTCACCAGCTTGGGCTATATTTCCTTTTCTCTGCAAAAGGATTTCACATGGTGAGTTGGAATTTCCTTAGTTTAAGATGCTTAGAAAATCTGGAATGGTCTCACTGGTTCATTTCTAGAGTGGGAGTATCCAACCAAGAGACAAAACTTGACATTATGCCTAAAAGGTCTCTATGGCTTGGCAGTAATTTATATTTTGTACATGAGCGGTTAATGCCAAGCAGTTGTTCAGCACATGCTGAACCAAATTTCATAGAATATAAACTCCCAAGTCAGAAATATCCTGATATATTTCAGAATTGGGTAAAGGGCCCAGCATATCTCCAGAATAGCTGTGTAAACAGTGGATAACCATTGGGCTTTAACTGCCATTAACAAAAAATCCGAACAGTTCCATGGGATTTTGGAAGACTAGTTAGCAATTATTTGATTTCTCTCCTCCTGTTTGATTTGCATCAATCTATGTGGAGACCCATATATGTTGAATTTTAATATTTCAGGATAATAAATTATGTCTCTCATTCTAATATCACCAGAACAAGATAAGAAGCAATAGATGATTTTTTTATTTGAAGTTAAGTCTACCTTAACTATTCTTTGCCTTAAAAAACCCAGCCACAATTTAGACCAGCAAATCAGTTCAGGTCTTCTGTTTGTCTCACATTCTGTGGGGGAATTTGTAGTTAATTTCCCACAGGTACACAAAACTTAGAAATACTTTTAGGCAGTATTATTTTTAAGAGCTAGTCAAAAAATCTTATTGAGTTAATTGAGATATTTCTGAACTTGAAATCGAAATTTGAGAATTACAGCATGGGGGAGCCCAGAGGGATCTTCCCACTAGGGCACACTCCCTTCAGGAGAGGGAGATGGCTAGTGAGGCAAGGGGCCAACCCAAAAACACCATTGAGAAACTAGGACCCAAAAGGAAAAGTTAAAGAAATTGTCTGGTTTTGGTCTGGCAAAGGGAAGGGCGAGGAGCGATTGACTGAGTCTTCCAAGTTTGTGAAGAACCTTGATACACAGGCAGTAAGCGGGTGTAGTCCACCTCCCTGAGGACTCGTCAGGAGAAGGCAGACACAGACAGCAGCACCCGGGGAAGCGTTTCCTGAAAGTGAGGGCTGTGAAACACCGGAACGAGGTACCAGAGGAGGCTGAGCAAGCTCCATTCTTGGCAGGCTTAGAAATTAGATAGATTCTTATCTGCTGGAATCAAAGCCATGGGGAGAGAACTGAACCACCTCTAGAGAACCTTTCAAGCATCAGAATCTTCACACTGTTGTGGTTGGAGGAAAGTAGATCATGTAAAAATGAAGAGAGCTCTCAACTGACTCTGTTTAAACCTTTCTTTTCTCTGTCAAAATGAGAATTTTTTTTTCTTTGCTGAGAGGATGTGTATCCTGAGGAAATTATTATTTTCTATTTGCTCTTGATAAAAATAGTGCTAACCACTTCTGGGTTTTTAGCAGAAGGCTTGGCAGAAGCTTTGTCAGTGGCGACAACAGCTCAATTATGAAGCCTCCAAGAAGTTTTTCATTAAGGGATGCACGAGGAGAAGGGCCACTCCGTGTCAGTTTGCAAGACCCCTTAGACTGTGTATCTGTGTGGTTCTTGAAAAGAAAAGGGAAATTTGAGTTTTCTCATGGCAGGTACCAGAGGGATTGGGTCACTGCCAATCCACAACATTCTGAAGACTGAGCAAATGAAAAAGAAGCCTTTTCAGGCTACACTTGCTTTCTCTCAGGGTGCTTCTAAGAAAGTTGCACGTGTTTCTTATAAACTTCCAGATAAGAATTGTGTAGAGTTGTATTGCATCAGAACATGTGGTTTTCACACATACTTTTGCAGACATCACAAGATTTGGGCACTTACAAGAACATCTTGGGAGAAACACCAAGAAAGAAATTTGAACCCCTCTACAGACTTTTTTTCCCATTAAGATTAATCTTAGCCCACATGTGATCTGTTCCACTCTCTCTGTTCCCATGCCTTATACCAGTAGTGCTATACTTTGTTAAATAAAAATGAAGACCCACCTGAAAAACACAGTACAGCCATTCCAATAAGTAAGGACAGGAATCCATTTTGTGTCTTTTAAATTGTAGAGTTAATAGTAACTTCAAGATTGTTTCTACAGCCCTTTGTGAGGGAGGCTGAAGCAAGTGCCCTTAGGGAGTGATTATCTAGTCTCTCTTGGTTGTTGTTTAGGGTACAATATCTAGTTTTCCCCTGGCAGCTGGGAAATTATGTTGTGGCAGGAAGGACATCATTCTGCCTGTCTTGAAAGGCTTTTCCCAAGGGATCTCAAGCTGAGGCTGTGTTGATGAAATGCACATAGAGAAAAGACCTTTCTCTCTTCTTTTCTTTCTTCTTTCTTTCTTTCTTTCTTTCTTTCTTTCTTTCTAACTTTTGGTTATACATCTTGGGAAGAAAACTAAAGATAGAAATAAAATGGAGAGAAAATTGAACACCTAATTTGACTTAGGCAGCCTCTGCCTATGTAGGGAATGGACTAAATTATGGAAACATTTATAGAACTGTTTCAGCTCCAGTGGAAATTATAGATTGGGGCACCTGTCTGCAAATAAACCAGTTGAACTTCTTCAAAAGTGTATATGCACAAACATCTGAACCCTGAACACAACAGATTTATGAAACCCCTGGGAAAAAGTTGTCCTGTCTTCATAGGCCTTCCTGACTCTCAAAAGCTATGTTTCAGAAACTCTCTCATTCCTCCCACTAGTGAACTTCACTGTTACACTTACTGTGTTTACTGACAACCACAAACCACTTCAAGGTCCCATCCCTATAATCACTTACAATGCAGGTGGTTTTGAAGAGTTGCTCTAATTACTCTCCATGCAGGAGGACAGCACCCACTTAACTATGACTGGGACCCTCTGTGAACAGATCAGACTTTAGAAATGAGTACAACAAAACAAATTTTTACCAACTTTTGGACAAATAAGTTCCTCTGGCATAAACTGTTCCCTTTCTGTTCTCCAAGACCTTGGAATAAGTAAAGCAAAGTGTATAGGCATTGTATTCCGGAGAGACCTGTATTTGAATTTCAACCTACATGGTTGTCTGAGCTGTATGACTTTAAACAAATTGTTTACCTTCTTTGAACCTGAGATTCCTTATCTGTAAAATGAGTTTCAGTCTCTTCTTTACAAGGTCATTGTGAAGATCAGTGGAGATGATAAATATGAGGCATGTGGTGCAGAGTACGCACATAGTCCAGTTGTTATTGTCCTTTGGTCCATTGTAGGATGTGCCCTAACCTCAGACTTGTATGAAGACTCTTAGAATATTATTGTAAAGAAGGCTTCAAATAATATAAAGGAAAGATAGATCCTAATATTAACACACTAGACTGCACAGAAACCCAGATAGTCCATCTTTCTTCCTATCTTTCTAATCTCTTTCTCTTTCTCTTACCTCCCAGATCTGCATGGGTTTCCAGATGCATAAACTGGTTTAAAGTCTGAAACTTGCAACCCTCATTACAGTGATTCAACTGTTCTGTTCTCTCTTTCCAGAAGAGTTCAGAGTGGCAGTGACCACAGGCTCTTCTAACCAGTTCCAACATTATTGCCTTTCCCATTCTCTTAAAAAAAAAAATGACCTTCCGGCCTGATCCAACTGGAAGGCTATTGTAACTTCCCAGGCCAGGGTCGCCTGGGGTCAGGTACATTTATAGCCATTCCCTCCTCTGAACTTTCCTGGGAATTTTAGAAACCTCCCTGATCCATGGTAATGAGCTTTAAGAGCCCTACTTCCCATTTCCAAAGGACTGTGGCATTTGATTTTACCAGATATCCAGCAAGACTGCATTACCCTCCCTGTATTTTTCCTTCCAACTCCATCAATTTATCATATACCATTTGACAATCTGAGAATTTATGAACTCCCTCATTTCTACAAAATATTTTTCCCATTGACTAAATTTGTTCATTAAAACCTTCCTTTTTCAGGAAGGGCTCTACTAAGAATTTATTGATAGGTCTTCAAAGTACTTAATATATTTATTGAATACATACTTCATAGCAGAGGTGGTTCTAAGAGCAGTATCTCAATCACTCTTCCTAACATTCCTATGAAACAAGTACTTTTGATTCAGACAAGGGAAACTGAAAACTGGAAGTCAGGGAAGCACCTAAAGGTAGGATACACAACAAACTCTGCCACCTGATGTCAGAGCCTGAACCCCCTCTGCGATCTTCCCCTGCATTTACTACCCCAAGCTGTTCATTCTCTTGCTTGAGTGAGCTCTACATTGATGAGCTCTACATATAGTTTCAGAGAAACTAAAGTCAACCATGAAAAATACTGACACAAAACTCAAGAAAATCCCAGAATTGTCAGAGAAAAAAGCAATCTTTCTGTTTGAGCCAAATCACCATAATATATGTTTCCAAAACCCAATAATTCTGCAAAGTTGAATGAGTCCAATAAGAATTTAAAACCATTATCAGGAGCAAACCACCAAAAGTTCTTTCCCTTTGCCACGGCAGCTATTTAATTACGGTGCACAGATTTCATCTCACTCTGCAACAAACAAGTTCCAGTGTCTTTCTACTTTGAGAAAAATAGCATGGGGATCATATAGGAAAAGTTAAGTTTCTATCAAGTGCAAGAACCAGTTTCAAAACCAACTCTTAAACACTTAGTCTTCACACACCTCCTCTGGTTCTTGCTGCCTAACTATCTGTGGTCTGAGTGCCCTCTTCTTGAACCACATAAACTTTCTAGCAAGGTGCCAGCATAGGTGGCTAGAATCTTGTGAGAATAATCAGCACAACCAAAGCACCAAGGATGTTTCTGACGTGTTAAATGCCACCTATACAAGAAGACATTCTTTGATCCTAATAAACAGTGAATGTTTATTTTAAATAAACTGCTAATTTGCAATGTTGAACTTGAGTTTAAAACAGTGCTAGCCACCAGTTTGCCTCCAGCTGATTAGAAATCCACTCCCAAATGTCCTTCAAGTACAATGCTAATAGGACCAAGTTTGAAGTCTGCCCTGTTTGTACAGTTTAAGAGTATGTTCCTTTTGGGGTGCTTGGATATTTCAGTCGGCTGAGCATCTGACTCTTGATTTGGGCTCAGGTCATGATCCCAGGGTCATGGGATAGAGCCCTGTGTGAGGCTCCATGCTAAGTGGGGAGCCTACTTAAGATTCCCTCTCTTTCAGGGCTTCTGGGTGGCTCAGTTGGTTAAGCATCCAACTCTGGCTCAGGTCATGATCTCATGGTTTAGGAGTTAGAGCCCCATGTCAGGCTCTGTGCTGATGACTGGGAGCCTGGAGCCTGATTCTGATTCTGTATCTCCCTCTCTCTCTCTGCCTCTCCCCTGCTCAAACACTGTCTCTCTCTCTTTTTCAAAAATAAATAAACATTAAAAAAAAGATTTCCTCTCTCTCCTGCCCCTCTCCCCAACTCACTCTCTTCCTCTCTCTCTAAAATTAAAAAAGAAAAAGAGTATGTTTTTTTCCTTTCTGATTCTACAATTAATGCACATTCAGTGCAGGAAATTTGTAAAGCAACAAAATATACCAGCCATAAATTTAATAATCCATGTTGTATACATGTGTTGGTGAATATAATTCCAGTATTTTTCATATATATCATGGACTACATAGTACAACTTGTTTAGTAACAACCTGCTATTGACAAATAAGAGCATATTGTGAATATTTTCCCATGTTATTAGTCTTCTACTTTGTTGTTTTAGTGACTGACCTATATCCTATCACAAGGGCATACCATAACTTTATCCCACAAACTCTATTAATGGATGTATTAGTTACCTATTGCTGTATTATAAATTATCTAAAATTTAGTGGCTTAAAGCAGCAAGTATTTATTGTCACAGTTTTTGTGGGTCAGAAATCCAGACACAGCTTAGCTGGGTTCTCTGACTTAGAGCCCTCACAAGGCTATAGTCTGGGTCTTGGCTGGGGCTACAGTCATCTCAAGGCTCAAACAGGGGATGATATGCTTTCAGGCATATTCACATGACCATTAACAGGTTTAAAGTCCTCACTAACTTTTGGCTGGCAATATCAATTCCTTGCCATGTGTGCCTCCCCATAAGAGTTGCCATAATGTAGTAACTGGCTTCCAGAACAAGGGTTCCAAGAGAGTGGACACCCAAAATGGATGGCAAAGTCGTTTTGTACCCTAATTGAGGAAATGCCATACCATCACTTTTACCATACTCTAAATGCTAGAAGTCAGTTACTACATCTAGCCCACACTCAAGTGGGGAGAATCACACAAAGGCATGAATTCACAAGACATATTATTTAGGACCATCTTAGAAAGACTAACACAGTGGACATTTAGTAACACACACATATGCACAGTTCAAATATTAATAATAGAGAAATATGTTTAAAATATCTTAGAGGAAATGACCAGTTGAAATTTTCAAGACTCAATGTTTGAAACATTGAATAAAAACAAGAAAAGATTGTCTTGGCAAATTTTTCAAGTCAGTTCAGAATGCAAGCCAGAAAAATCACCTGTGAAATAGATAATTTGTTGTTTTTAAAATTTTTTTTAATGCTTACTTATTTTTTTGAGAGAGAGAGGAAGACAGAGTGTGAGCAGGGGAGGGGCAGAGAAAGAGGGAGTCACAGAATCCGAAGCAGGCTCCAGGCTCTGAACTGTCAGCACAGAGCCTGAAGTAGGGTTCAAACTCAGAAACTGCAAGAACGTGACCTGAGCCAAAGTTGGACACTTAACCTATTGAGACACCCAGGCACCCCGGAAGTAGTTAATTTGTAAACATTTTACCAGTGTGGTGCTGGATTTAAAGAAGCAAGTTCTACATCAATGTACTTTCATCTTCTTCCTAAACAAAGCATTCATCACCGCAGTCCCCAGCTCATCTTCATCAGGCAGCCATAGTGATGGAAGAAGAGCCAAACTCCTCAGCCTAGCATTTAGCTCATCCGCAGCACAAGCACTGGCTGTTTTCCAGTCTCTTCATTACATGGTCTCTCTGGTCCACCCTCAACCTTAAAAAAGCGCTTTTGTATTCTCTTCTTTCCCACCTGTCTAAATCCTATCCACCCTTCCAAGTTCAGCCCAAATTAAGTCAAACCTCCTTCCTTCCTTTCTGTGACAGTCCCTACCATTGTCCCAGTGATCACTCCTGTCTGAGCTTTGGGCTCCAGGATTGAAAGGAATGAGAGAGTAGGAGTTAAGATAGGAAATGGAGTACCATAAAGAGAAAGCATAACATCTGCACCAACAATTGCCACAAAAGCAGCAATGGTAGCATGCCTGGTGCACCTTTGAAGATGCATTGAGCTAAAGAAGAGCTTAAGGGGTCCCCATACCAAATCAGGGAATACTTAGACTCAAAAATTAGGAAAGCAAAAATCCAAGAACAAAATATTCAGAGCTAAGACCAAGATGTAAACCTGGAGAGAAATGGTGATCAATGAGAGAGTTAGCCCCAGTTATCATGAAGAACTGCTAATTACAAAAGAAGACATATCTGAACATTACAAATGTAATCAGTCGCATGTTTCTGTGTTGTCCAGCCACATATATGTTTGACTGTTCCCATACACATATTTTTTTTAATTGCTGAGTGAAAAATCCCCACTGAATCCAAAGCAGTAAGGTCCAGAAGTCTAGGTGCGGTGACAGAAGTTGCATAAGTGGCCCCAGATCATCCCATCTTCCAACCCTAGGCAATGTGACTCCATCAATAGTGAGACACAACTGACCATACTACACAATTAGAAGGAAGTAAACTTCTCAGTCCTTCTATCACTTGGAAAGACAGCAACAAGTCAAGTGCTGATTATGTGTGGACTGTTCTTCAGTCCCTGGACATGTAAGAACATTGGGATTAGTGTGAGGACTGCAGAATTACTAGAGATGGCCTCCACATCTGGATGGCCTTCTTCCTGAAGACCTTTTAGAAACTGCAAGCTATGGGACAGTTTTCCAGCCTGCATGTATTTCTTGTCTTCTTTCTATGTTTATAGCAATTGATAGGGGCCCATGAGAAGAGCAAAGATGAATAGACTATAGTCCTTGTCCTCACAGTGCTTACAATCTGGCTGGTGAAATGAAACACATTCACCTTAAAAATGAAGTGACATGTGCTGCAGTGTATGATTAAGTACCAAATGAGTAGGTGATCAATCAATGGCATGTCAGGTTGTTAATCTGCACGCTGGTCTGCCAGCTACAGCTCAGTGCACAATGACATGAGTCAGGATGCAGGGGGACAGCGGGTAAAAATGACTCAAGGCACTTAGATGTGTATAATCAACCCAGAAAAGCAGCTACATCGGGGAGGGGAAGGGGGGCGACACAGGAGAGGGAGCTTCTGCCGCCCCCCCTTCCTTTCTGCCTCCCATCTCCACTCCCCCTCCCTGCCACCTTTCTAAAGAAGACCCTTGCATCTTTCCATCCCCCACCTCATTATAGGGAAGAGGTGTATTTAGGTTCTTTTTCATTTTTTCTCAGCACATTTCAGTTCTGCTTTTGGGCTTGCTCTATCTCAAGCTCATTAAACATGATTTAAAATATTTTACCTTACTTCTTTATTCATTTAGTTCTTTAAAGTTTCCCTTCCCCACTTGTGTTTTATTATCAGCTCTGCATTCTAATCATGTTCCCAGCTGCAAATATCCTCACACAGCCTTGTTTGAGCAATAGGTTTCTCTTTCCTTTCATCTTCTAATTGGAATTTACCTTCAAAAACTTTCCAAGACTCCTTCCTGCAGACTCCCCATTTTATTACCAGCCTTGCCTGTGATTCACACCCTCTCATGTCAAAGCTCCCTCCCTTCAGGAAGTCAAACACTAGCGTTTTCTCTAAGTTTCTCTCTATTCAGTCGCTCATTTCTTAGAAAGACTTGTATTAGAACCTAAAATTCAACATAAAATGCCCAGCTTAAGTTGTAATGGAAACCAGCTAATTTCTGTAGGATGAACCAAGAGTTCACTTTGATTCTACCATGTAATAGGCATCTATGAAGGAGGGTTAAAAGCAGAAAGAACAGAGAAAAAGAAACTACACTTGATTGTAATGGTGCCCTATGTGGGTTTTTTTTCCTTAAATAAGAAACTAAAAATAGAAAATTTGTCTGTTCCATAATTTGCTAGTGAGCAGGGTCCAGATGGCAAGGAACAATAGACTATTTAACTCTGTACAAAAAGAAAACCAAGTGTGAGTATGTCAGTCCATGACTCTAGGAAAGGCCACAGATGACTGTCCCCAGCTAGAGGCCTTCTGAGAAACAAGGAGGAACTTGTCCCTGCCAGGACCAGCCAAGGGCCTTCCAGGAGTAGTGACTGCCAAGACAGGCTATAGAGACAACAAAGAGGAGGTTGATCCTTCTCAGTTTTTCTTTTCAAATTTTGCCACCCCTGAGAAAATGGGCCAAGGATATATCCTGACTAGGCAACTGCTGCATTTAGAATTAATATCCTAGAATTAACATTCAGAATGGTGAGGGTGGGAGAGACAAGCCTATGAAGTAAATTCTGAGAAATCCCTGAATGTGGGGAATGGGTGGGCCTAAGTACTAACTAAATCTGCAGTTACACTCACCCAGGGCTGAGATACATTCCCAGCATTGAGATTCCATAGTCTATAATCAGGATGCCTAAAACTTTGACACAAAATAATCAGCAGGATGATATTCTTTATCCATTATAAACAATTTCCCCTTAATGATTGTGTTGAACTCAGAAGGAAAATAGAGCATTGAAAGGTGTATAAGTCATAGAATAAATTCATATGTATTCTTAGTAGAGGAGCAGCAAGCCCTAAATTAGTGGTAAACAGTTTGTGTTGAATGGTGATGTCATCCATTTTGGAAAGTCTTGGAAAGTGTCCTGAACTAAACTGTAGAGCCTCCATATGTAATAGCAGCACTTACATTTTTTATAACCACCATCACCCAGCCTGTGTCAATGTCATGGAATTAGCAGACAATGTCAGTCTTCCAGAAATCTGTAGTCACCTGTTTAGAATCTTTCTTGACCATTAGAGTCATAAAGAAGGCCCTTATACACAGTGGCTGTTTGATCAATAAGTATGAACGACTAGATTCTTCATCAGTATTATAAACTAGTCAATATTTGGTTTTGTCCTTAAGAAGCTACATTTTATTTGAATGTGCTGAGGGTTCTAATGAATGCAATTGCTCTACTAAAGTCTATGATCCTGTGAGCTAAAAACACATCTTACACTTGGACAGTAAGGAGACAAAACACAGAATCAGAAGAATGACCACCACAAGGACTGAAAGTCCAGTCTAGAAGCAAGGCTGATGTACTAAAAGGCAATGAACAATGAAAAACGTCTAGACAAGCAGTTGGCAATGAGATCCAAGACAAAGAAGGGGTGTCCTGAGATTGAAAAAACTCAGGGTGACAATTCCTATGCCTGACCATCATTAAAATATAGATCATGCCATAGACTGGGAAGAAATCATCATGTATGATTTGCACATATGGGATGTGCAAAACACATCCCATAAAAGACTTATATCTGGAATATTAAAAAAAAGCTCCTTTATTCAATAATAAGTCAATTTGAACAAACAAAACAAAGATATATGGATGGCATTTAGGTGCATGAAAATACTCATGAGTCATCAGGGAAATGCAAATTTAAACCACAAGAAGATACCACTGCTACCCGCTTGAATGGCTAAAATTACAAAGACCAATCTACAAAGGGTTGGCAAAAATGTGGAGAAACTGAGACTGTCATATACTTCTGGTAGGAATGTAAAATGGTTAAACCCCTTTGTAAAACAGTTCAGCAGTTTCTTACATAATTAAACATGTACCTACCCGACCATATAACCTAGCCATTTGACTCCCGGGTTGAGAACTGTAATCATATAAACACACAAAGACTTGTAGACCATGTTCATAGTAGCTTTCTTTGTGATAGCCCAAACCAGAAACATGTCAAATGTCCATCAATAGCTCAATGAATAAACAACTGTAGTATATTCATACAGTGGTAAACTATACCACAATAAGGAGGAACAGATTATTGACACATATCCCAATTATAAGGTAAATATTGTATGATTCACTTATATAAAATTCTAGAAACTACTACCTGTAGTGATATAAATCAGATCGGTGGTTGCTTGAAGGTGGGGAAGGGGTGAGAGGATGCAAAAGGAAAAGGTTGTGAGAGGCACCAGGAAACTTTTGGAACAAATCGTTCCTTATCTTGGCTGTGCTGATCAATTCGTGAGTTATACATATGTTAAAATTATCACATTTACACTTTTTATAATATGCAGTTTATTGTGCTTCAATTGTCATTACACTAGCATTTTTTTTTAAAAAAAAAGAAATGCCTATGTCTTCAGACTCTCCATTATTAAACTATAAGGACTGAAGTTCTATTTTAATTCAAAACTTCCAATGTATACCCACAAGAAATGTAAAATCATAATTGAGGCACACACAAAAAATGACAACATTAACCTACTACAGTACAGGAAATAGGAACATATCTGAGTCCATGTGTATTTAAAGGATGAATTGAACGAAAGCAGTATTCTAATGGAACAGGAGACAAAATAATAATTGGTTGACAACAGTCGAGAAAAATGTCTTAAAATACAAATACCAGAGTTAAAACTCCAGTCCCACCAGTTTCTAGCTTGTGGAACCTCGATCAATTTCAACACTTGTGAGCTTAGAGAATGTTTATAAAAAGAATGTTATAAAAGAGTAATACTAAAAATGTCAACAACATAGGTGGTAGTGAGGATCAGATGAGAAAAAATTTGTGAAGTTTCTACAAAACTGTAAATCATATAAGAATTAACAGCCATATTCTGATTATAATAAGTAGTGCATTCCAGGCAGCATCCTGAGAGCTTTTGACCTGTGCACTCTTGCCAACAGCCCTGGGAGGTGAGTACTGTGACTCCCCACCTGCAGATGAGTGTACAGTGGTTTAGAGGGCTGGGACAATTTGCTCGTGAGCACATATCTAGCACATGGTGGCAGGGCTCTGATTTTCCCCAGGTCTCTCAGATTCCATAGCCCTCAATCGTGAGTGTTGCATAATTATGACTTCTGCTATGATTTATGCAAGAAGGGAAGCCAAATGCATAAGTGGAGGCATGCATACCCTGGGAGGCCATATCCCCTACTAGGGATAGCTAGGCTTTCCATAACTCTGTGGAATGTCATGTGTGCTTCATTGTAAAGTATATATGGTATAAAATGGAACTTCGAATCCCCCCACATACACACATACACACATACAGGTGGGTAGAAACCATCTCTACCAATAGAATAGAGAACGATGCCATTCTTATAAAAAAGCAATACTGTGTGCATGTTTGTGCAGCCATTTTAACTATCAAAAGGAATAGTCTCAGACGAAAAAGTGGCTTCCCTTGAGGTGCCTGGGTGGCTCAGTCAGTTAAGCATCCAACTTCGGCTCAGGTCATGATCTTGCAGTTCATGAGTTTGAGCCCTGCATCAGGCTCTGTGCTGACAGCTCAGAGACTGGAGCCTGCTTCAGATTCTGTGTCTCCCTCTCTCTCTGCCCCTCCCCCACTCATGCTCTGTCTCTGTCTCTCAAAAATGAATAAACATTGAAAAAAAATTTGAAAGAGTGGCTTCCCATAGCACACAGCTGGATTGATTAGGAAAGATAGGAAGCAAGGTTTATGTCTCCAACACATACTTATCACATACTTTAATTTATTAGGCTTTTCGGTTTCATTCACCCATTCATTTTCCTACTCATTTCCCTATATTTCTGCTTTTTTAAAAAAATCGTTTCAATTCTCCTCTTCTACTTCCTACTTACTGTTCTTACACTGACCACTCATTGATGGTTTAATTAAATGTGTCTAATATCTTGAACGAGCCAATGAAATTGTCTTATAAAAATAAAATGGAGAAATGAGAATAAATAGTAGCTGAAAATGATATCCAGCCAACTTTCAATTTCCCCATTACGCTGGCAGAAACAGAGAACACAATTACAAAAAAAAAAAAAAAGACTCCAATTAAATCATTAAAAATATTACTTTAATCTTCTCTCTAATCACCTGTTTAAGTAATAATACTTAGTAGACTATCACTTAATGAGCTTCAAAATGGGCAAGCAAATAATAAAATGTAAAGCGAGAAATTGAGCAAAAGGAGAAATAAGACAAACTACATGTTCTGTGCTATGTATATTATATAAATCATACATTATGTATAATATATAACTATGTTATTTATTAAGATGATTGTTTTATATATTACGTATTAATGTGTAACATATATATTGTGCCATAGAATGAACTGAACCATGTATCAAATGTATGTGTAATATTTATTTATATAATTTAGTCTGAAGAGCAAAACCTCATGATAAAGATCCTTGTTGAACTTCATCGATTTGTTAAAATCATATATCCAGGTATAGATGCTCCAAAGTGTCTCTCTTTTGTAACAGAAACAAATTCTTTTCTATAAAAAAATCTTTTAAGTTTATTTATTTTGAGAGAGAGAGAGAGTGAGTTGGGGAGGGGCAGAGAGAGAGGGCGAGAGAGAGAGAGAGAGAGAGAGAGAGAGAGAGAGAGTCCTAAGCAGGCTCCATGCTGTCAGCACAGAGCTAGATGTGGGGCTCAATTCCACAAACTATGAGATCATGACCTAAGCTGAAATCAAGACTCCGAGGTTTAACCAACGGTCACTCAGTTGCCCCCCAAATTCTTATTATCCTAAAGGAATTGTTCTGTATATACATTTCAATCCAGATCTCTGCTGTACCCTATCTAACATTATTTGTTATTTTGCATAATTTTCTAGAGGAAATATTTCAAATGCAAGAATATAAGACAGCCTGTTTACTCTTTCACAATTATGTATCCTATTTCACATGTGCCCTGTATATAATGGAACTGCTTCCCTTGGGGAAAAAACCAGCATGCCCCCAAAGTGCACAAGATAGAGATATTCAGGTTCATCTCCATATGGTAAAAAAAAAAATTCAAATCTGGGTTAATTATTAAAACAAGCCAAGTTTTGGTTGCACTTGCTTGAGAATTTTACCTTCACGGGTATTGAATTTTTTTGCCTGAGCTAGGTTTCGGCTTCTGTGTATTTTTATATAACCAGCGTTAAGAAGACCCCTTGTGCTTCCGGGGAATTCCCCAGTTAGGTGTTGGTGCAAAGCAGGACCAGCTCCCACCACTGAAACTAGCAAGGGCAAATCCCCTTCCTCCACCTGCTAGCCACAAGGTATGAGCATGTGGCCTGGGCTCAGCCAATTGAATTTTAAAACTGAAGTCAGTGATCGTAGTGGAGCAGAGAAGCACCAACCTGGGCAGGCGCAGGGCCCACAGGCACGGTTCTGTTGGGGTTCCAGGAGCCAGTGTGCGGGATGGCCATGGGAGGGCAGCAATACGTCCAGAAAGAGCCTACCTGGCTTGTGCCTTGGCTGTGGTTCCAGCTACACACCTTCCCTCGGTCCCATCATTTAGTTCTTGAGTCTTTCCATTGATTGTAAGAGGTCCCAACATCATGGAACCAATTCCACTCTGGCTTAAGTCAAGCAGAACTTTTTTTCTAATGTAAAGCCAGAAACGCTGAAACGCTGCTAAGGCACAGAAGATAATTTTATGGAGCACCTGGGTGGCTCAGTCAGTTGAGCGTCCGACTTTAGCTCAAGTCATGATCTCACAGTTCGTGGATTTGAGCCCTGTGTCGGGCTCTGTGTTGACAGCTCAGAGCTTGGAGCCTGCTTCGGGTTCTGTGTCCCCTCTCCCTCTGCACCTCCCCCACTCACACTCTGTCTCTCTCTCTCTCTAAAAAATAAACAAACAGTAAAAAAAAGAAGATAGGGGCGCCTGGGTGGCGCAGTCGGTTAAGCGCCCGACTTCAGCCAGGTCACGATCTCGCGGTCTGTGAGTTCGAGCCCCACGTCAGGCTCTGGGCTGATGGCGACGGCTGGGAGCCTGGAGCCTGTTTCCGATTCTGTGTCTCCCTCTTTCTCTGCCCCTCCCCCGTTCATGCTCTGTCTCTCTCTGTCCCAAAAATAAATAAAAAACGTTGAAAAAAAAATTAAAAAAAAAAAAAAAAAAGAAGATAATTTTAATACCTCCCTAAGAAAATATAGTAAGGGCTATAGCATCAGCAGACCTCAGTTTAAATTTCAGATATCTCCCAACTATATGACCTTAGTTAAGATCTGAGCCTCTACGCATCTGTCTGTAAAATGGGGATAATATCAGCATCATGGAGGTTCATAAAGATTAAAAAATATATGTAAGATGCCTGCAACATTTGGGGCATAAAATAAGTGTTAGCTTTTTAACCCTTTCCTTTTCTTCCAACGGGAAGTGAATTCATTTTAAGAATGAATATTGTACTTATTAAATGGTGTATAAATTAAAATATGGAAACTCCTGGGTAGCTCAGTTGGTTAGGCATTGATTCTTGATTTTGGCTCAGGTCATGATCTCACAGTTTATGAGTTCATGGCCTGCGTCAGCCTCTGTGCTGACAGTGTGGAGCCTGCTTGGGATCCCCTCTCTCCCTCTCTCTCTGCCCCTCCCCTGCCCACTCTGTCTCTTTCTCTCTCTCTCTTTCTCTCAAAAATAAATAAATAGACTTAAAATAAAATATTAAAATAATGTATATGAAAATGTCCTATATGCTCTAAAGAGTAACAGTAAATATAAAACATTTTGAAAGGTAAAGCACTCCATAAAGCAGGGAATTTTCATTATTAATTATTATATAAATTCACTGAATTAATTTTGTCCTAATTTGCTCATCTTAATAGAGCACAGAGTTCCCAAAGAAGCTATTACTTATCATTTATATTTGTTGAAAGGAGTCATACACTACATATTCAAAGAGAGCAGATAATTTAAAAGTTAATTTTAGAAACTCACCTGCCCTTTGAAATGCATTTTATGTCACTCGAGGACAAGACACTCGGAGGTAGAAAACACCAATAACTCCTTTTTGTATCCCCAAATCCTTGCTCATAGGAGATGTCCTATAAACAGTTTTTGAGCTGGGGTGCGTGGATGGCTCAGTCAGTTAAGCGAATGACTCTTGATTTTGACTCAGGTCATGGTCTCACAGTTTGTGAGATGGAGCTCCACATTGGGCTCTGTACTGGCAATGAGGAGCCTGCTTGATATTCTCTCTCTCTTTCCCTCCCCAACTCATGCATGCTCTCTCTCTCTCTCTCAAAATAATTAAATAAACATTTTTAAATACATTTTTGAGCTGAATTTACTAAGTAAAAAGTCCAAAGTATTTATCAAGTGTATATGTGACATGGGAGAGTCAGAGGACAAACATGAGATTAGGAATTCATCTCATACATTTGCAAATAAGCCCCACCTCACAAGACCTGGATTCAGTGGAGAAAGATCCCCAAAAGGCCTCAGCACTGGGTCTGGAATAGCCGTGTGTGTGTGTCACATGTAGCCCCATCCATTAGCCACCTACCTCTGGCCCTGCTTCTCAGCACATAACTTTGTCTCCTGTTTGCTAAAGTATTAAAACAGCATCAGTCCCCACACACCAAATGTACCAACTCACCTGATCAGCATCCACTTTCTTCATCTTGCTTCCTACTACAAAGAAAGACTTTGCTTCCTCCTCATAAATGAATCTTCAACTTGCCCACACATCCCCAGCTGCAGCTGCCTTCTCTGGGGTCAAGACCCTCTGGATTGATTATTCCCTGTCCTGCATCTGTACCTCACACTTGCTGACTCTCTTCAGTCAGCATTGGAAACCCTGCAGGCATTCCCATCTTAAGGAGCAAACAACAAACAAAATCTCTTTTTACCATTCATTCTAGTTCTATCCCCACTTCCACAGAAAACCTGAGGAATCATCAATACTTGTGTGTGTCTGCTTCCTTACTTCCAGCATACTCCCTTGGCCACTCTCGTTACTCCCTGAGAACTCTTCTTACTGGGGTTTCCATCAATGATCTCCTTCTTGCTAAATGCAACAGATATGTGTCCTTATCTTAACCCTTCTGCAGTGTTTATCAATGTTGACCATCCCTCCTTTTCAAAGCATAATATTCCCTTTAAACAAACAGTATTCTTTTGTTTTTCTACCTCCTGTACTACTTGAATTTTCTCTTACATACCATTTCAGTCATATTTGAAGGTTCATCTTCCCTTGCCCATCTCTTCCACATTGGCATTTCTCAGGTTACTCTGCCCTAGGATCCTTCCTACCCACTAGATTTCACCAAGAAAAAATTATGTCTACCTCAGGCATTCTTGCATCCCCAGGACCTTGAACTGCTTGTTTAGGGAAGGCTCTGAGAGAGGTGAAGAGGACTATGAGTCCACATGGGCAAAAGGGCAGATGTTCAATTCACTCAGTTGTCCATTAGGTGCCTGACATGTGCACCTAAGACAGCTGGCACTCTGGAAGCTGGTTACTCAATGAGCCCAACAGGAAAAATTATAACATGAAGAGCTGAAGTATGATACTGGGATCATGGATCTGGAAGGTCCAGGGAAAACTGTTTAGGGATCTGTGCCACCAGAATGTCACTGCAAAATAAACCAACATCACCAGTTATCCTGCAGAGGATAAGCTCTTGACAGCAACTCTTTTCTGGCAGTGGGAATCAAAGGCGACCTGTCAAAAACTCCAGAGATTTTTTTCTATTCAGGCTCAGGGGAAAACAGCTCAAGAAGACCGTGTATCACAGGAGTACTGATGCATAGGGGCACTTGTACCCCAATGTTTATAGCAGCACTCTCAACAATAGCCAAATTATGGAAACAGCCTAAATGTCCATCAACCGATGAATGGATAAAGAAATTGTGGTTTATATACACAATGGAATACTACATGGCAATGAGAAAGAATGAAATCTGGCCTTTTGTAGCAACGTGGATGGAACTGGAGAGTGTGATGCTAAGTGAAATAAGCCATACAGAGAAAAACAGATACCATATGTTTTCACTCTTATGTGGATCCTGAGAAACTTAACAGAAACCCATGGGGGAGGGGAAGGAAAAAAAAAGAAACAAAAGAGGTTAGAGTGGGAGAAAGAGCCAAAGCGTAAGAGACTCTTAAAAACTGAGAACAAACTGAGGGCTGATGGGGGGTGGGAGGGACGGGAGGGTGGGTGATGGGTATTGAAGAGGGCATCTTTTGGGATGAGCACTGGATGTTGTATGGGAACCAGTTTGACAATAAATTTCATATATTTAAAAAAAAAAAAAGAATACCGTGTATCAACTGTGCATCCTACTGATATAGTATGCGAAGGTTGAAGTAATTCGTTGAAAAACACAAAGGAGAAGAGACCATATGCATACTTTAGGTGGGTGCACAGTGCATAGTAGGCACCCAGGCTAGGATGCTTATGTTACATTTATTTCTTAATGGTATTTTCTCTGTACCCAGAAGACTCAGCAAGAGAAGGAACAGACAGAATATGTGTTCTCAGTGACAGTCTTAAAAATAAGTAGCAATTTTATCTCTTGCTTATATTTCTCATGAAAATACTATGGCAAGTGTGTGCTTCCCCAAGAGCCCTGGAGGCAGCCAACACTTTGACATGCTCAGTAAATAATGAGCAAACTCCTTACAGAATGTCTTGTCATATGATGGCTTGCGACATGATATTTGCTACGACTGGGTGGAAATAACTTGCAAAAAGACCAGAGGCATTCAATCCTGCTTCTATGGAGCTCCTCACATGTATTTTACTCCTGAGCCTTGCTCAGATTGGAGTTGAAAGTGAAGGTGGTCTGGTTCCTTCAAGAACATGATGGAACATGGATGCATCCAAGAGTTAGGTATTCATACAGTGACGTATCCCTCAGGGATAAAATTCCCTCTTTTCTTTGTCACAGAGGAAACACATTTGCTCCAAAAAGCCTTCCATTTTTACCTAAAAATCAACCCCCAGGGTCTGTCACCATCCTCAGAATCTCAACAAAGTTGGAAATTCTTGCCTTTCCCTTCCACATCCTTCCTCCTTTTTTCAAATTGTCCCTTTTCAACTAATTCTGACCTCTGGCTGTGAAGGAGCCCCTTACCATCAAAGCCTGTGTCCAGACTCACCCTGACACTCAGGTCTCCACCACCACCCTAGTTATACTAGATGCCGTCCACTTCGGTCAGTTTTCTCCAGAAAGTAATATCTTACTGTGCTGATTTGTTAATGTGTGTTAACTTAAAGTACTTTTATTTTTTAAAACAACTTTCATAGACAAGTTTATTCTAAAGCTTTGAGATATGGATCAGTGACCTGAAAATGGGAGCTACAAAGGTAGAGAAAAAGAGGTCTATTTGGAAGCTGGAGAAACCCTAGTACTCTTCAAGATAAATTCTAGTACTACAAAGATGGCTGCCTCTTGCTTCCATTGGTAAACTCCCAAGATAATCAAAATTATATTAGCTCATAAATCAAGATAATAAGGCCTCATTAGAATTTGTTGAACAATAATCTCAGACAGCCATCTGCCTACTGGATTATTCACAGACAGTTCCAACTCAGTATGCCCCTATCTTAATTTATTGTCTACATATGACTTATCCCTCCACACACAAATACATATGCACAGAAAAATAAAAGTAAACACCTACTCCCAGCCACTCCTACAACCTCTCCCTGTACCCAGGTGCCCTCTGAGAAAAGACGGGAGGTTGAGAGAAATCACTTAAGATGGGAAAAATACTCCTCAGAGTAAATCTGTACTTTAAAATAAAAAATATTTACCGGAGAAATGTTATTTTTAACTAAAAGAGACTGTTATTTTTAATTGAGTTGCTTATATTTTCACCATCAGCAAGAATGAGATCAATTATAAGAAATATGAATATTTTGCCCTTCTATTACATATTTATGCTCCACATTTTTCCAGAAAAGATTTAAAGAAAAAAATATAAAATACAGGGTAACAGAAGGAAACAAAAAGAGTAATATAGGTGGAACCAGGGGAGGTGACAGTGTACATTCCAAGATGAATTCCTCACTTACAATTGTTGGGCTGCAAGGGAGTTCTTTATGTTCTCCAACAGTTAATGACAAAAGGGTGATTCACAGTGTCCATGACATTAAAAACAAAGCACTGCTTAGAGGAAGTACAACTTTCTCCTCAGGAAGTGGGAGGGGCCCTTCTAAGTAGGACACCATTCTTACAGCAAAGTCATAGTAAGTTACACAAGGCTACATTTTATAATAACCTACTTCTAGTGGGTATGGCATTACACCAAAATGTTCTTTGGAAGAAGCAATTCTTTAGGGGGACATTAGAGTGTAATATAAGCCTTCAGTTTCCAACTATACCACTTGATCCAGGGAGTAAAAATTGTTTTAATTTCTGAGGGAAGTAATGGGCTTAGCATACTTTGATCCACTGAGTTTCTCATAAATATTGGACAATATAACCACTCCCTAGCAAATATGTAGTTATCTGTATATCCATCTTCCATTACAGGTAAGTCGGGAGATTCATTGACAGCTTTTTGTAAATGCACAAAAAGTGGGAGAGCATGGTTCCAAGGTACTAATAAAATTATATAAACACACACAATTTACAAAATGGGTAAACCACATGATCACCTCAGGCAAACTAGTCACATCAAAAGAATGTGTCATTCTGAATAGGGCTGCCACTTTGCCTGACTTCCAAAATAAATTACTTGTAAATATGACCCAAGGAGCAAATTGAAATTACTTTTTGTGTGGGAGTTATTATGGACCAGATAAAAAATAGGTAACACCCATCAAATATAATAGCTTTAAATTTTGAGTTGTTCTTATATTATCTAACTAGTTGAGTTGCCGTGGTAAACACAACCATTCTATTTCTCCTCCTTCCACACAAATTATTTGGAGGATTGTGCTTCCCTGCCCCCTTGAAAGTTAGGCATGGCCATGTGACTTGAGATGTGAGCAAGAACATTGGCACTCTGGCACTCTCAAGTGGAGGATTTAAGAGCCAGTGTTCAATTCCCCACTATCCCTTTCCGCCCTTGGCAATCACTGCAATGTAGAGATGGAACTTTCTTCAACCAGAATCTCTGCATGAGGTCCACACCAACTTAGTCAATCTATCACACCAACATCAAGTGCATATTCACACGAGTACACCTTTTCTGACTTGGCAGCCTTGTGGATGCTAAGCTCTCAGCCTGGAAGGTCTTTTCATATCCTATTCCTTCAGTATCCCCACAGATAACTCCTTCTCTTAAGACCCAAGTCAGATCATCTCTTTCAGGCATTCCCTGGAAGACATTCCCAAACCACCATCCCATTCTGGCACAGCATTAGAAACACATTTTTTATGCTTCTAGAACATCTTGCACTTTGTTTTAATGTTGCATATCAAATTGAAATGATGGGTCCCTCCCTCACTTGGTTTTGAACCCCCTGACATAGAGACTAACCTATTCAGAACCTTTGTATTCTCAGGTGTCAACTCAGTACCTAGCCTATGGAATGTGCCAGTAAATGTTGGATGAACATGACTGACTTAATGAATGAGTGAATGAAAATTACTATGTGTTGAGGCAGAGAGAAGTCCTCTCCCCAAAAGCCATGCTAAAATCTTTAAAGATCCTATTGCTACTAGTTACCAGATAGTATATGATGACCACTGAATAAATATTTATGGAATGAATATCAGATTAAGGCCTTCCCCCCATCTTTTTATGTTCACATTTACTACCCATGTCAGAGAAGAAACTTCACTGTGGGAAATCTGTTATTTAGGCTCTCCAAGTTCTGTATACAATACTAATGAATTCTAGTGACAGAATTCTGGAGCTTGTTCAGTGTGGTGACATTGGGCAAACCAATTAACCTCTCCCTTTCTTCAACTATTAGATAAGAAAACAGGCCCTCATACCTCTCAGTCTTTAAGTGCTGAGAGACAACTCTACACAAAATTTTCAATTACAGGCACAGAATAGTTGGTCAAGGATTCTTTTGAAATTGAGCCAGAAAACAAAATCCTGGAATAAATATCTGAAGTACAGATTATGTGTATATTGTGACTCCAGCCTACTGATAAAAATTAGGTTGGCCATTCTCATAAAACAACTAGCATGCTAGCATTCTTCCCTGTGCTTGTGAAGGTCAAGGTTCAGGGTGTGAATGGTGTCTCTCCCATTATATTAACGTGTTCAGACACTGCACTGACATTTCAGGCTGGTTTATGAAGGAACAGAAAAAGGTCAGGATTTCAGTTCTTTATCTTCATTATTACACAGTTTATACAACAAACAACCATAGGCTCTCTTCTGTATTCATGTTGCTTAGTGACAAGAGCATCACCTTCTCCCCTTCCAATAAAATATATTAAAAAGGAAAGAAAAAAAAAACAGGGTCAAACTTTCCCAAAGTCTCAGGAAATGAGAAACCACAAACAAATCAAAACAATTTAAGATCCTTCTAAGGGTAATATGAAGTTTACTTTTTCTGACAGATCTCTTGTGAGAGACAGTGGGGGCTGGGGGTGTTGCACATTTTATGCTCTTCTTTGGATAAACACATTTTACTATTCTTCTTCACAGTAGCTGTGCAAATGGGCTCTAGTCACTGAAGTCTGCTTGCCTGCCCACCCAACCCCCCCCCCCCACACACACACACTGGCAGTCACCCTTGGGAGGGTGAGTAAAGGACAATAAATGTTGAACTTTCTCACAAGATGAAATTCTGCATTTTAAATTAGCCAAGCAGAGAAATCCAGCCAGAATGATTATCACAGGGTCACAGATATTCAGGACCATGAATCACGACCAGGAAACAAATGTTAAGATAGGCCCTCCTTGGAAGAATGAGCTCATTGTCACACTGGGGTGCCCTCTGTGAGAGCAAGATTGAAACTTCCCTGACACCATCCTTCCCCAGCTAGATGTTAAGAAAAATAATAATGCTACCTGGCATGGAGGGAGAACATGATGCTTATTCACAATGACAAAGGATTCAGCTGGCAGTTCACGGTCTTTCTAAATCACCGTTTTATAGATGAGCTACCAGTTACCCTAAGCGATCCCAGAGTCTGACACAGCAGGACTGGTGTCTCACCTGTGGGCTTGGCCTCCTGGCCATGCATATGGTTAGGAGGCTAATCAGATCTTACAGCCTGGAAAATCCAGGAGCAAACTGGTTGAGCCTTCACCTACCCCTTCTCACAGTGGTTTGGCAATGTGAGAAAGTCAATTACCAGATGTCTTTCTAGAAAGTTCCATGTCAGGAGACTGAGATTCAAAAAAAGTGCTAATAGTAAAGAAAAGAACAATACAATCAGTGAGGACAGGTTTAATTTTTGTTTATTTGTGTTTTAACTCCACAGAGCAAGGTACAGTGTCTACAGCCAGAGGTGGATGGTGCCCTATGATTCCCCAGCTATTTCCCAGGAAAAAAGATTGCATGGAGTTGGTCAATACAGGTGAATCATAGTGAAGATAACGGCTTTCACTCCGGCCCAGGAGTGAATGAGGAAGGGTAACTGCCTATTTAGTTCAAAACCAAACCTCTCTCAGCATCATAGCCCCACTGTAGCATTTATTTGAAGACCAGTCAGAATCTGCCTCATCGCTGCCTTTTGTTCCCTTTGCTAGAATTCCCCGAAGTTGCCTACAGCAAATAACCTCTACTCACAGGTTATCCTATGTGGACAGCAAACAGCATTCAATATTGAACCTACAAATACAGCATCGTAGAAACACACACTATGTGTACATCCATAACTGATAGATTGTGAATGATGGCCCATTATACAGAATTCCCACCTAGGTTTCCATGTTAATGTCTTGGATATATTAGTGGTGATGCCAAAGCAATTTGCAAGCAAATATTTCTCTATTCCAAATCTTTCAGGCATCTCAGAATTTCCCTGATTTTGCAAGAAAAGGATTTGTTACACACTTCATTCAGCTGATCATTAGATAAATCCTCTCCTTTCTTTCTTACTTCAAAGTGGCCCCAATCCCCACTTTCAGCCTAATCTGTTTTTAAGGCATAGACTATTAACCTAAGAGAGTCACATTTGAAATGCATCTGTAATGTATGAAGGAAGCGTTCAGAAGTATAAATTTTCTAAATAAAAGTGTCAAGCTCCTAGTAAAATAAGATGGATTTATTTTTCTTTTGTATCTCTGCAGCATAATTTGTTTCCACCATTATAAGCCCTGTGCAGAATACCAAGATTCAGGGTTTTCTCTTAGCGGGAGACATTAGCCTAATTCCTCCACTTAAAATGATTTAACTTCCCGGCAGATGTCCTAAGCAGGCTTGGGGTATGTTTAGAGGCTCTCAGCAAATTAGCTATAGTCATGTCCTGGGATGAGGAGACACTTTGAATGCCTAAAGCAGATTATTTAAGAGATGAAGAGAAGCAGACCAGCACTAGAATAATAATTGTGAAAACCCTCTCCAAGCATCTGTAATGCAACAAAATCTTGATGTAAAGAATGGCTTATTATTTCACAGATACAAATATGCTAAAGGTCACACCATGTCTCTAAAAACAACTGCATGCTGTGAAGCCTGGGTAAAATGCACTTTGACCATGAGGTGTATGTTAACGCTGTCTCCCAGACTTTTTTCAAAAGAGATTCCACTGTTTATTCCAATTTAATAGTGGGGCCTGGTGTTCTGCTTCTCCATTCACACGCTAAAAGGAATATGTGTCCTCCTGTGTTAGGTTCTAAGTTGTCAATGGATGACTATACTCTAATCAACAAACTATTGAAGAAAGCCAAGTATACCTATAAATTAAGTTTACTGCTATAATCAAATAAAACTTACAATAGTACTCTGGGGTACATACTTCATTATTATTGTATGTCACAGTAATTAAGAATAAAATTGGTGGGTTTATGCAAATGAATTTAATTAGTATTACTTTTATACAGTTGTATCAGTAGGAATTAGGTTTGGCTACTGGTAACAGAGTATCCAAAATAACAGAGGTGTAAAAGTCTGCTAGAACTGATACATGAATTTACCAAAGTTGCAGGATACAAAACCAATGTACAGAAATCAGTTGCATTCTTATACACTAATAATGAAGCGACAGAAAGACAAATAAAGAAACTGATCCCATTCACAATTGCACCAAGAAGCATAAAATACCTAGGAATAAATCTAACCAAAGATGTAAAAGATCTGTATGCTGAAAACTATAGAAAGCTTATGAAGGTAATTGAAGAAGATATAAAGAAATGGAAAGACATTCCCTGCTCATGGATTAGAAGAATAAATATTGTCAAAATGTCAATACTACCCAAAGCTATCTACACATTCAATGCAATCCCAATCAAAATTGCACCAGCATTCTTCTCGAAGCTAGAACAAGCAATCCTAAAATTCATATGGAACCACAAAAGGCCCCGAATAGCCAAAGTAATTTTGAAGAAGAAGACCAAAGCGGGAGGCATCACAATCCCAGACTTTAGCCTCTACTACAAAGCTATAATCATCAAAACAGCATGGTATAGGCACAAAAACAGACACATGGACCAATGGAATAGAATAGAAACCCAAGAACTAGACCCACAAACGTATGGCCAACTAATCTTTGACAAAACATTGGATGAAAGAACATCCAATGGAATAAAGGCAGTCTCTTTAACAAATGGTGCTGGGAGAACTGGACAGCAACATGCAGAAGATTGAAACTAGACCACTTTCTCACACCATTCACAAAAATAAACTCAAAATGGATAAAGGACGTGAATGTGAGACAGGAAACCATCAAAACCCTAGAGGAGAAAACAGGAAAAGACCTCTCTGACCTCAGCTGCAGCAATTTCTTACTTGACACATCCCCAAAGGCAAGGGAATTAAAAGCAAAAATGAACTACTGGGACATTATGAAGATAAAAAGCTTCTGCACAGCAAAGGAAACACCCAACAAAACTAAAAGGCAACCAAGGGAATGGGAAAAGATATTTGCAAATGACATATCGGACAAAGGGCTAGTATCCAAAATCTATAAAGAGCTCACCAAACCCCACACCCAAAAAACAAATAACTCAGTGAAGAAATGGGCAGAAAACATGCATAGACACTTCTCTAAAGAAGACATCCGGGTGGCCAACAGGCACATGAAAAGATGCTCAACGTCGCTCCTCATCAGGGAAATACAAATCAAAACCACACTCAGATATCACCTCATGCCAGTCAGAGTGGCCAAAATGAACAAATGAGGAGACTATAGATGCTGGAGAGGATGTGGAGAAACGGGAACCCTCTTGCACTGTTGGTGGGAATGCAAATTGGTACAACCACTCTGGAAAACAGTGTGGAGGTTCCTCAAAAAATTAAAAATAGACCTACCCTATGACCCAGCAATAGCACTGCTAGGAATTTACCCAAGGGATACAGGAGTACTGATGCATAGGGGCACTTGTACCCCAATGTTTATAGCAGCACTCTCAACAATAGCCAAATTATGGAAACAGCCTAAATGTCCATCAACTGATGAATGGATAAAGAAATGGTGGTTTATAGACACAATGGAGTACTATGTGGCAATGAGAAAGAATGAAATATGGCCCTTTGTAGCAACGTGGATGGAACTGGAGAGTGTGATGCTAAGTGAAATAAGCCATACAGAGAAAGACAGATACCATATGTTTTCACTCTTATGTGGATCCTGAGAAACTTAACAGAAACCCATGGGGGAGGGGAAGGAAAAAAAAAAAAGAGAGAGGTTAGAGTGGAGAGAGGAGAGAGCCAAAGCATAAGAGACTCTTGAAAACTGAGAACAAACTGAGGGTTGATGGGGGGTGGGAAGGAGGGAAGGGTGGGTGATGGGTATTGAGGAGGGCACCTTTTGGGATGAGCACTGGGTGTTGTATGGAAACCAATTTGACAATAAATTTCATATATTGAAAAAAAACAAAATAACAAAATAACAGAGGTGTAAAACATAATTGGCATTTATTTCTCTTGCTCATAAAAGGATTCTGGCTAGAAGATACAGCCCCTCCCCTCAGAAACCACACTGAAGTTCTCTGCAGAGGTGAGGTGGTGGCTGCAAAGCTTCTGGAATCAATCTGCATCCTTCGAGAAGAATCTGAACCCACGGTGGGACCCACTGAGTAGGGCGACCATCTGTCCTGGTTTGTTGGGACTATCCCTTTTTATCACTGAAAATCTCCCTTCCTGGAGCCCCGCCCCCCAGACTGGAATTGTTTGTCAACAATCACCTAGTACCTCTCCACAGTCCATAGAGGAAGATGAGTCTGGCAGGGTGTCTCCGTGGGAGTTCCATGAGCCCTTTGTGGAGTGGTCCCCTGATCAGGTCAGGCCTGGGGATAGATCTGTCAATCAGCCAGGCTCTGCAACTAATCTTGCCTCCCATACCACCTTTCCCCTATTAACAAATACTCTTTAGACACTCATTCTACACTCAGACAACATCCAGGCCCACCTCACACTGTACCCTGCTCCTGATGAATTTGGTATGCCAGGAACAGCATATGCCACATGTGAAGCATAATTTTATTTTCCTCTTTCTTCCATGGGAATTTAGGTCACCATTAACTGAAGAGGAGAAAAAGGCCATAGGGACTCTGTCTGAAAAATAGAAGACAAACCCTCAAATCCTCAACTACTATAGCGTTTGAAGAATATTGTGGATGGATATAAAATGATTTAGAAAGATGTTCACAATGCACTGTTAAGTGAAAAAAATGAGTTTAGAGAACAATGTGAACAGTATGATCCTAATTTATAAAAATATGTGCATAATCTTTACTCATTTGCTTCTTATAGTGATAGGAAAAAAAGCTGGAAAAACGTACCAAAATATTAGCAGTTATTACCTCTGAGCAGCAGGTGTAGAGGAGAAGCAGCTTTGAGGAAGGAGACCCACCCACAGCTATTGTGAAGGCAGAGTGTAAAGGCTTGACAGTCAATTTGATGCAGAGAGTAAGGAAGAAGGGGCAGCAAAAGATGATAGGCAGCCTGGGTGGAGAACAGTGGTGCAGTTAATAAAAACAAGGAAGTCAGAGAGAGGAGGAATAGGGGAGGGAGAGAGATGACCTGATCTTGAGACACAGGGAACTGTACAAGACTGTGGACCTTCAGGTCAAGATTCCCAACAGGTACTCAGAAACACAGAAGTAGAGCTCAGAGGGTGGAGAGAGCTGGCAATGCAGCTTTGGAAGTCATCCAGAAGGAAATAAATGTTGAAGCCCTGGGAGTGCATGAAAATCAACGGCCAGAGTAGAAACAAGAGAAGCAAGTCAAAGGCAGAAGACTGAGAAACATCCATACCTGAGGGCAGAAAAGGGGAAGAGGAGAAGGAAATTATGCAACATGATAGACAAGGGCACGTTGAAGCTGGAGAAGCAGGGGAAGCCAGGGTGAAATAAATAAAAAACAAGGAAGGAAGGGAAGGGAAAGTTCCCAGTCTGTTTTGGGCTGGCCTCTTACTCTCTGGCCTGGCAGAGTTTACAATTGATTCTCTCATGGGTTCTCTCTGTGTTCCCTCTATTGGGGATCTTCTATCTACAGTAAAGACAAGCCTGGAATGTTCCTCTTTTCCTCTCTTCTCTCCTTCAACTTCACAGAGGTGAGAAACCAGAGTGTGGGGAAGGGGAACTGGTGGATTAAAGCACAAGCTGGAGAAAAACTAAGCCAGCCACTCCCCTGCATGCTGCAAATAACCAGCACAGCAGCTGGGAAAGAGGTGCTGCTGTAACCTTGAGCCAAGTTGAATGCTTGGGCTATTACCCTGAATTGGACACATTAACTACTGATTAGAAGACCTTTTATTACCTGAAGGTGACCATAAAAGTCATGGTCATCCAGGAGCAAGAGACTAATCAGTTCCACGGAACAAAGGAGTGGTGGGAGCGAAAGTAAAATCGCTTAACAATTACACCCTGGAGTCACACTTAGTCAACATAATAGTTACAAAGGGATGAAGATACCTGGACTGGTGCCCCATCCTTGGGTGGCGGGATATTGAGCAAGTCTTTTTCTTTTGCCTGAGAATTGCAGCTAAAATTCAAAGTTAGAAATAATAGTGCTAACCGCCCCTACATTCTAAACAGAGCTGACTCCAGTGGCAGACAGACGTTTCTCAAGGGCCTTTTGACCCTGCTACCATCAACCCACCATCTACCTCCAATCTGCATGTGCAAAACAAATGAACAAACAAACAAAACCCACTAGTTGGAATTGGGAATTGTTGACTTAGTTGGAGACCACTAGAGTCTTCTCCCTCTTCCCTGTTAGCAGGAGAAGGAACAGTTTTCTATTGCTTTGTCACAAATCACCAAAAATTTAATGGCTTAAAACAGCAGGAGCTCATTAGCTCACAGTTCTGTAGGTCAGAAGCCCACGCATAATGTAGCCGGGTTCTCTGTTCAAGGGCTCACAGGCTGAAATCAAGGTGTTGGCAAGCTATAATCTCACCTGATGCTCTGTGTTCAACTCCAACCTTGCCTGGTTGTGGCGGAATTTGGTTCCTTGTAGCTGTAGGACTGAGGTCCCTGTTTCTTTGCTCTCAGCTGGGGGTTGCTCTTATAGGCCATCCACACTCCTCACCATGTGTTCCTCTCTACTTTCAAAGGCAGAACCAGAGCTCCCATATCCAATCCTTCTCCCACTTCAAGTTTCTTTCCAGGAAGAGCCTGATCCCTCTTAAACACTCCCCTTATTAGGTCAGGGGAACCCCCAATAGTTTCCCTTTCTTAAAGTCAACAGTGCCGTATGACCTGACCTAACCATGGAAGTAAAACCCATCATGTTCACAATCTTGGGATAATGCAGAAGGTATACACCAGGGCTGGGATCTTGGGGCTGTCTTACTGCCCAAGACAGATACTCCCTCCAAAAAAAGCCAAGAGCTCCAAAGTCTCACTTGTGAAGAATAAGAGCAAATGCAAGAGAAGTTACTGGTGAACATTCTTCAGTTGACATGCTGGTCTACCCTTAAGTCCTATCCGAGAGACACCACAGGATGGCCAGACCAGCAAAGTTGCACCCCATCATTTGCCTCACCAGGATGTGTGAGCTGTTCATGAACACTGCAGAATGTGGTCAGTTTTGAGTGGGTTTCTCACTGTGGCATTCAGGAAGCAGTTTGCTGTAGGTGTGCTGGAGGGCATAGGAGCTGAGGTCACAGTCAGAAAACAGGGGCGCCTGTGTGGCTTAGCTGGTTAAGTGTCTGACTTCGTCTCAGGTCGTGATTTCACTGTTTGTGGGTTCTAGCCCCATGTTGGGCCTGGTTCTGACAGTTCAGAGCCTGGAGCCTGCTTCAGATTCTGTGTCTTCCTCTCTCTCTGCCCCTCCCCCACTTGCTCTCTCTCTTTCTCTCTCTCAAAAATAAATAAACATTAAAAAGAAAAAAACATCAAGCCAATTGGATTTCCACATCAGGAGCCTTTGTGGGGGGAGGCAGCACATCACCCCCCTGCCAGAGCACCCACCTGCCCCCATTCCAGAGCTGGCCCTTTGAAGTCTCCATACAGGGACCATCAATAGCCAGGAGAAAACTCCAGTGGCAACAGCTACATAAAAGCTTTTGCCCCTTTTCTCTAATTATACCTCCTCCTTCATCCCAACAGAGGCTAGAAGCAGAGGTGAAAGCAACAAAAATGCCAAGCACGCTCCTCCTCTCTACAAGGTCCTGGGTGCCTGGACAGCTCTCAGGGAAGGGAGTGAATGAGCCCTAAGGCTGATAATATATTATGTTTTCATCTAGACCAGACTGTGGTTTTTTGGATGCCTGACAATAACTGAGAAGCTGTGGGATCTATCATTAAGGGAAGGAAATGGAGGTTTGACAAAGCATGGTGAAAGGTTGTGTTTGGAAAAATAATAAAACCACTTCATGTGTGTTCCTCACCACATTTATGCCATTTAATAAACCAGTTACACATATGAACACAGTAAGTTTTCAGCTTTTAGGAGTAGACACATGCAGTTCCAGCTACCTCAAAGAGTGGAAGAAATTCAGAGACTGGCCTTATGACCACAGCCCAGACATGGAGCCTCATGAATGTGTGCAAGAGTGTGTACATGTGTGCATGCATGAATGTGTGACAGAGTGTGTTTTCACATGTGAGTGTGTGTGAGGAGTGTGTGGTGAGTGAGTGTGAGGGAATGCATATGGGTGACTATGTGTGCTTGTATGTGTTCACAAATTAGTGTGTTTGCATGTGCGAGTGTGAGGAGTGTGTGTGGTGCATGAGTATGAAGGAATGCACATTAGTGAGCATGTGCATGTGTGAGAGTGTGTTCAAATGTTGTGTGCGTGCATGTGAGGTGTGTGGTGGGTAAGTGTGAGGGAGTGCACATGGGTGAGTGTGTGCAGGGGTGTGAGAGAGAGACCACCACACGAGAGTGAACACGACTCTGGGATGATGGGACAAAGAGGATGGCTCAAGGCCAAGAGGAAAGAAATGGAATGAGATGAAGCCGTGTACTCTGAGCTCTGACAAAATAAAAACAAGAGGGTAAAAAAGGGAGTTGAGTAAAGTAAAAAGTTTACTGTAATTTGGATTCTCATTTAGGAACTGGGATCTTAATCTAGGCAGAAGACCAACATGATGAACTGTTACTGAGATTTCCAGAGTTGCTAACTTTATTCACTCCCAAGCCATTTGCCTCCCTGGTAGCTTAATAATTTTGCACAGCTGTTGTGTAACATAACTACTGGTGCACTACTGAGCTGATTTCTCCCAGCCGGTCGGTCCTGCTTCCAAAGAAACTAATGGGAAGAGACAGCACCAGAATCTTTGCCACAAGCTTGCCAGAGCTTGAAGATTGGGTCGCAGTGTGCTCGGTGCTGGCGGCAAAGCCCAGACATGCTGCCACCTTCGTTCACTCATTCACTTCATTCGCTTCATTTCCCTGGGTCCTTCTCTTTCTTGCAAAGCACATCTTTCTCTTTGACTTCCAAAGAAATCTCTCCCTTTCTCATTGCCCTGGCTCTTTAAGGAAAAGAAAAAAAAGAAAGCAAAGCCAAAAAACTAAAGATATTCATTTAGGCACAGCTCACAGAAATAGTCATTCAACAGCTTTTGATTCTTTCTATAAAGAGCACGGCTTCTATTTCCATCATCTTTTGTCCCCCTGAAAGCATTTTACGGTTATTTCTTGTTCTCTGTTTTCCCAATTGGATGACTTAAACACCATTCCTGAGAGGCAGCTGTTTCCAGAATATTGCACAGTGTATTGAGTGCACGAGAATTGTGGCCGTCGGCAGCACCGACCTTTACAGAGAATCAAAGGTGCTCTCGTTCCAGTTTGCTGACTTACAGAGAAAGCAATTTCTCCGGGTGTGTCCCTTCATCCAGGAACAGGAGCCATCACACTTTCACAGACAGAGGGGGAAGGGCTCTTCACCACCATTTGTGCCAATCCTCTCATTTTACACATGAGAAAACAGACCTAGAGAAGTTAGGTTACTTGTTAAGTAGTCCCCCGGTAGCAAGCTGCAATTAGCTCTTAGCAAGCCTGATTCCCAGCCAAAGGCTGTCTCCCCTAATCTCTGCAGCCCCCTAGATGTTGGTCTTCTTAATATTGCAATACAGCATGTTTGCCCTGTGAAACTTCCTTATTCTGAAACAAACTGATTCCTAGACTTTCCTTAGTGGATATATAATTAGAGCTATTATTTATTAGGCTCCAACTGGGTGTCAAGGACTCTGCTGTTTTGTTCACATTAATGCAGTGAGAGAGCTATCATTTTCCTCCAAGCTATGAGATTTAGGAGATTGGTGAATGGCATAGGAAAAAAGATGGGAACATCGATAAAACAAAGCTGCAGCATAGAATATCTTCCCCCTTGATATAACCATGGAAACTAGCCTGGTCAATATTTGCAGTTCACAAAAGAAATCAAGGGCTTAAAGAAATATTCTCAGCTACTGAGTTAGGGGGCTGGCCAATGAATTTGGTGTAGGTATGTAAACGTGTGTGCTGGTTGTGTGTGTGTGTTATAGGAAGTGAAGTTAGAACGAAGCTGGGGGGTCTGACAGGTGATGGGAATGAAAAACAGCTTTCCAGGAGGGAGTTGGAAAAGCATAGGCACAGAGAGAATGAACGGGCCTGCGTCCAGTCACCTCATCTGCCCAGACGATCATAAGGAAGACATAAGGAAGACGATCACAAACTATGTAGTCTGCAAAAGCGTTGTCCTGCTCACCATAACATATAAAGACCAGTTCTAGCCTACCTGCCTGCTATTGTTACCTTTCTCTCTGTTACTTTGGCAAAATAGCTCATGGTCACCCCTGTGAAAACCCTAATGTCAATCTTCTTTCAGGAATTGAGGTGGTTTTTCTATAATTATGTGGGTATGATGAGTCTTGAGGAAATTGCTACTTCATAATCTTGCCCCAGATTTGACCTTGCCCTCAAGGTGAGGAGGAATAAGCATCCAGAGAGATCCAGTCTACCGCCAGAGGAGGCCAAGGAGGGAGGGAGGTGCAGAGAGAGGCCTGCTCAATTAAGTGCACACCATCATTTGGTATTTAAAGAAAACAAAACAAAATACCAAAGACTGGGGAACATCGACAGGGCCAAATGACATCAAACTGCAACGGAGAGACCCCCCTCCAGGAGGTGTTTAAGTGAGTCTGAGAAATCAAGGTATTCTAATTAAACACGTAGTTTGAAAGAAGTGTTAAAGTACTTGGCAGAGAATTACTGAGGTAGGAAATTAATAAAGTTCACTCCTAGTGTTAAATGAGCTTTCTGAATTCTAAAATCCAAAAAAAATGTCTTTGGTTGTGTTCTAAATTTAGTGGAATTAGGGGCACCTGGGTGTCTCAGTGGGTTGAGCATCTGACTTTCACTCAGGTCATGATCTCACCTCCTTGGGTTCAAGCCCTGCATTGGGCTCTGTGCTGGCAGCTCAAAGTCTGGAGCCTGTTTTGGATTCTTTGCCTCCCTCTCTCTCTGCCCCTCCCCTACTCATGCTCTCTCTCTCTCTCTCTCTCTCTCTCTCTCTCTCTCTCTCTCAAAAACAAATAAACATTATTTTTTTTTAATTTAGTGGAATTATATTCAAGAGTAAAGAGAGACAAGGCCTCTCCTTGCAGAGGTCATTATGGCCGCTGAGTGAGAGTCAGGAGGAGGTGACTGTGGAGTCAGATGCTGCTTTTATTTAAAATTTTGATATTTTGTTTATCTTGGGGTTTTTTTTATTCATTTTTTTTTTTTATTTTTTAATGTTTATTTTTGAGAGAGAGACAGAGCATGAGCAGAGAGAGAGAGAGGGAGACACAGAATCAGAAGCAGGCTCCAGGCTCTAAACTGTCTGCACAGAGACCAACACAAGGCTCGAACCCACAAACCGTGAGATCATGACCTGAACTGAAGTCGGATGCTTAACTGACTGAGCCACACAGATGCCTTGATTAATTTTTATTTTTAAACATATATCAGTGTAGTATTTACCTTGAATCCTGAGCTATTTTATATCCCCCAAATTTAGCACTCTATTTGAGTGCCTCAGTCTTCCCTCTAGTCTGGTAAAGAGCCTAATATGTACTCATGCAGGGAAAATCACCATCTATTATGGGCTGAATTGTGCCCCCATGGAAATATTCAAGTCCAAACCTCTAGTACCCAGGAACGTGAACTTATTTGGAAATAACATTGTTACAGATGTAGTTAAGAGGCGATCATACTGGAGTAGAGTGACCCCCTACTCCAGTATGACTGGTGTCCTTATAAAAAGGGGACATTTGGACACACACACACACACACACACACACAGAATGTCATGTGAACATGAAAGCAGAGGTGGAGTGGCTCATCTCTACCAAAGATTGCCAGAAAAGCACTAGAAGCTAGGAGAGAGGCATGGAACAGATTCTCCCCTATAGTCCTAAGAAGGAACTAACTCAGTTAACTCCTCGATTCTAGACTTCTGGTCTCCAGAACGTCAAGATGGTAAATTTCTGCTGTTTAAGCCACCCAGGTTGTGGCAGCTGTAGCAAACTAATACACCATCCTTGGTCTCAAGGAGAGAGAGCACCCCCATACCAGCTAGTCATAAGTGTCCTGTTTTAACCCTGTAGCCAGGGAAGACCAGATCAGCTCTCAACCCAGAGATGCAAAATCTAGCCAACTCCAGAGGCTAAGAGGGATACAAGGTAAGAGTTGGTTCGTTGTAGGGAGGATGCAGTAGAGTTGTAGTTAGGGCTGTGATAACTGTCAAACATGGCAACCCCAGAAAATGCCAGAGCCAGGAATGTCAGAGGAAGGAAACTCTGAGGGTGTGTCTGTGGTCAAAGAAAGGGGAGCCATGGGAGAGGGGAAGCGCATTTAGTATTGCCATCAGACGACAACTACTTTATCCCCACAGAGCCTTTATCCATCTGGGAAGCACACCTTTGAGCCCAGCATCTGACCTTGTGCCTTCTCAAAGCTCCAACTGTGTGCTCAGCTCAGTGCCAGTTGTTGTGTCAGAAAGTCTGTTAGAGTGAACGGGTCATCTCAAAACCTAAAGAGAAGGAGAGATATGAACGGTGGGACTCCCTTGACCTTGTCTTAAGGGTGCTTCTCATGAAGAATTTCTAATTGACTTGTGAAAAGAAAGAAACAGGAAGGCAGGGAGGAAAGAAGGAAATGGGAGGAGAAGTGGACAAAAAGAAGAGAATCGAGGATGAAGGGCAGTCTTTTACCCATAGCATCCCATATTGGACTTAGTCTATAGAGAAGCTGATTCTCATCCACGGTTTAGACCCTTCCCCACACTCTTACTTGCATGAACCTGAGGGAGAGACTGGTCTTGTTTGTGAAAGCCTGATCTTCATGGGTCAGGACAGCTATGCTAAAGGCTAGTTCCCTTGCAAGTGTGGCTTTTCTCCTCTCTTGCATTTTCTGGATTTCAACTGCCGGTATGATAGGAGGGAAAGGATCGCTCTCTCCTTGGGACAGGAGGCCTGAACATCTCCTGTCCAGTGTCAAGGGGAGCCTGGCTGGTCCAAACCATTGGCCTCACATAAACTAAGGGACTTATATTTTAAAGATTTCCGAAAAGTTCATCTAACACAGTGTTTCTTAAATTGAGGTCCATGGATCGGATCACTAACATCAGAATCTCCTGGGATAGGTATTAAAAATATTTTTTTCTGTCCAGCCTGCCCCAGATAGGAGCTTAAACAAGCTCCAAGATGTTTTTTATGCATCCTAAAGTCTGGGGTCTAGACTATTGTGTAGTTCATAGTAACATGGCTAGTGGTTTTCATGCCATGAGTATGAGAACTTAGTAAGTCCACTTTGACTGTTTCTCAGGGAGCTTCTGTTCCTCAGAGCCCGCTTTTGGATGACTAACTCAAATGGCTTCTTTTCTGACTGCCTCAAAGTCTCCCCTAACCCAGGGTCCTGATCCAATCCTTGCAGATATTCTAGAAGAGATCCTAGCACCCATGGGATTACTTGGGTGGAATAATTACCAAGAGCTCTTTAGAGTTAAAAGGCTTCACACATAAAGATAAGGACTTATTAGATGCTCAGTACCTAAGATGTTAAATGTAGTCAAATAACACTGCTTTCTAATCCAAAAAAAAAAGTCATTATCTTGGACGATCTCAACCAAGAGGGAACCACAAGATTAGTGAACATTAAACATACAGAAGTGTAAAGGGTAGATGTCCTAGTTTGGGGCTACATGACTTGGTTTCTCTTTCCTCCCCAGGGGACATATGGCAATGTCTGAAGACATTTGGGGTTGTGACAATGGTGTGTACTACTGAATAGAAGACAGAGGTGTTGCTTGTGATCCTATGGTAGCCAGGACAGCCTACACCTCTCCCCGCCAACAAGTAACTATGCATCTCAAAATGTCAAGTGCCAAGGTTCAGAAACCCCAGTTTCTCAGTTTCTAAAAGGGATCAGCCAGATATTCTAAAATTATAGGAGAACTGAGTGATATTAATGTTAAGAAATAAAAATTGAGGAACTCTGGAAAGCAAGAAACAGAAGCTATAGGACATCGTATTGGAGGAACAAGAACTGGGGATCCTTTGAGTACACTGACACCTGGAAAGAAAAGAAATTCATAGTGTGACAGATATCGTTGGTTTTCCTCCAAAATTCATTCATCCTTTATTCCAAAGTCATGCAGTTGCAGCCTGGCATATGGTTGCCCAACTAAAGACTACACACCTGGCTGTCAGATATGACCATGTGACCAGGTGAGCTGAAGTGATGTGTGCAACTTCCACCTTAAAAGGAAATTGTTGCCCTCAAATTTCTTTTCTTTTTTTAGAGAGCTGGAACATGGACACGGCCATATCTGAGCCTCCACCATGCACATGAGGATTATAGCAGGGGTCAACAAATGTTTTCCTTAAAGGTCCAGATAGTATATATATTTTTTTTTACCTCTATGGCCCATTTAGTCTTTATTGCAACTATTCAACTCTACCCATGGAAGCAGCTACAGACAGTATGTTAACAAATGGGCATGGATGGGTTCCAATAAAACTTACTTACAAAGACAACCTAAGGGCCATAATTGCAGATCCCTACCCTAGGAAATAACAGAAGACTGAGATAAGAGGTGCATGGGTTCCCCAGTGGACTTCATTGAGTAGGGGACCCCACCAAATTAAAGCATTATTAGGGATGAATTATCATGAGAAAGACATGAATATCTCTATTCTTTAAGTGTTTGTATCTTCAGAAGTCTTTGTTGAAGTCACTTAACCATTACCTTCACAGACTATAATATTCAGACAGAATTAGGCACCTTACATATTTTTCATTTAATCTTTTAAAAAACATGTTGAGTTAAATCTTATTATGTTTTATAAGTAGCAACACTGAGGCTCAGAGACATTTCTAGTGCCTCACCCACAAAGGTAGGAAATGGCAGCATTAGGAGTGGTGATTTGGATTCAGGCCTATCTTATTACTAGACTCTGGGGTCTTCCCACAACACCATCCTGCCTCTAAGAAGCAGCTAGTGTAAAAATCACATGCAAGAAAAGGTGTGTGGGTTCTCTTAGCAGCTCAAGGCCTCCTGGTTTGTACTTTAAAAATCCAGCCCAATGCCCACTTTTTCCAAAAAGGCTAAACCCCTTGCCCTCAATCTTTCAGGACAAATTGTAAACTTTGATGAATATTTCACTTTCCAACTCATATGGTTATCTTTGCATTGATATGGCAAATCTCCCTAAATGGATGGTAAACTCTTCTACGGCAGAGCCTGCTTGGTATCTCAGCAACCCCTCAATACCGAGGACCTCGGCTCACACACAGAACTCTGCCCTCAGTGAATGCCGCTCCCCCCGGCTGCAGGCTGTGCACGGGCCATGGCTCTGGGATTCTAACAAGACCTGGCAGGAGAAGAGACACAATGGGGGTGGGGGATTTAATCTGTTCACATCTCCGTGTTCTCGCTACTGCTGGACATCTACCTCGTGGGCAGAATCCTCCTGTGACCAACCCGAAGCATTCACATACTATAAGAATCAGATTGGATTGAATTGTTTATAGCATCACATGCTTCTTGAAAGCAAAACCTGAGGGGATCCAAGCACCCTCTTCTCACTGTGGCCAGCAGAGGTCTGCTTTCTTTTGCTTTGTGGCAGGTTTGCATGTCACTCTCATGTATGCCCAACATAGAACTTTTCGTTCATAGCTGGATTTTCTGTTGGTCTGGTTGAATTCTTTCTCAGATTCTCAAACGACATGTTGTTGTGAGCTAAATGGCGCCCAACAGGAATTGAATGCTGTGCGGAGACCACGCAGAACTATTCTCCAAGTGACGTCACCTATTCTCAGGTGACAGTTCTGCCACCAGTACCATCCATCTCACTGCAGTGCTTTCCAGTGACCAGGAAGAACCTCCAAGTCTGCGTCCTTCTTCGACCTCAAAACCTATCATGCTAGCCTCCTGCAAGTAAAGACCCACTAGAAGCTAGCTTCTTAAGTCACTGTTAGCTTTCTCATCACCAGCACTGCTAAACTAAAATTACTCATCAGTGGGAGATAATTCAAAAACTTCAGAGAAACTCCCGGGGTTAGGATTTCTGCTCTTCCTTCTGAGACTGAGGACCCTGCAGGGTAGGATCTGAGTCCTATTAATCTTTAAACCCTTAATGACTAGCCTGACATTTACTAGGTGATCAAGAAATCTTTGTAATCTACAATGATATTCATCATCCCCTGCACCGAAGAAAGACAGCTGTCCCTAGTGGGAGCCCACTGCAGGCGCTAGCCCCTGGGGACAGCAACTTTGGAAGTCAGACACTGTCATCCCATCCGCCTCCCCCACCTGAGGATCACCTGCCTGTTTCCCTTTATTATTGTAAGAACACACACTTCATGTGTTATGACTGGGATGCTGAGGGGCAGTCAAACGCCTCCTAATTAATTAAGGTGGATTAAATAACCTAAATAGAATATTCTGAGCATTCTGTTGTTTTAGCTTTATATTTAAATATTCAATGAGTACCTGCTCTTCTGTGTGCCATGAATCATGGCGTGAATAAGTGATTTAAGGTGACTACTAGATTATGCCCAGGAGGGCCTGTCAATATGGCTTGCTATCAACTGCCACTTTATATCAAGGCTAATGGAATGAAATGTAATATGAAATTCTGGTTTGGAGAAAAATAAAATAGTGGTTGTCCATTGATTAAATTTACCTGAAAGTCTGACATAGCCATCGACCAAATGTTATATTTCTGAATGAGTCATCTGCTTTTAAGGAGCTGCCAGTAAAATGCTGCTTGCATTTTAGACTGATCACTGAAAGCATTTGTGCCTTAGATTAACTCCTGGGCTCCTAGTTTGGACTGAGTGCTCAAACTCCAAACTTTCCCAGGCAGGACAGTGGTCCTTGAGTGATCCTGTCTGTCTCCTGCTGAAGATCCAAACCTGGTGGGCATAGACAGCAAACCAGAAAGAGCCGTGGGGTAAACAGGTCCAAAGCTCACATTTCATAGATGAAGACACCTTTCTGCTACACCATCTTCATTCATTTCCTCTTGATGCTATAACACATAACCACAAACTTAGTGACTTAAAACAACACAGTGATAATAAGATAATGATCTTACAGCTCTGGAGGTCAGAAGTCTATGATATGTACATAGCGCTGGGTTCCTTTTGCAAGTTCCAGGGAAGAATTCCTTTCATTTCCCTTCCCAGCTTCCAGAGGCTTCTGGCTCTTGTCTGCCTCCTTCTTCCTTAAAGCCAAGAGCATAACATTTCTCTCCCCCTGACCTCCTGCCTTGCTCTTGTAAAGGCCTGTGCATTTATATGGGGTTCAGACAGATAATCCAGGACCAACTCTCCATCTCAGTACCCTTAATTTAGTCATGTCTTCAAAATCCCTTTTGCCATATAGGCAACATATTCCCAGGTCCCAGGGATTCAATTATAGACATCTGGGCCATTGATATTATTCAGTCTACTATGCTGTTGCCAAAAAAAGGAAATGTTGCAAACAAGACACTGAAAATATTTCATTTTCATGGAAAATATTTCTGTCCGTCGACATAATGTTGTCTACCTTCGGTGAGTGTGGCGGTGAGAACCTAGAGCATCAGCACAAGGATCATGCAGGCTCCATCTGGCCTGGCTCTGCTGTTCACAAGCTCTGTAAACTTCGACCAAACAATTCATGAATTGTCCGTGTGGCTTAAGCATCAGCACCTTAAAGGAAGTAGCCGGAAATGAGAAAGGAGAGATAGCATGAGTGAACCTGAAATACCATGTTAAAGAATCACAGGCAAAAATGTGAGTTCCATGAAAGCAGAGCTCTCATTGCCATTTACCCCTGGACCGTCAGTACCTAAAATAGTATAACACGATGAATATTTCATGAATGAAAGAATGAGTGTTGTTTCATGAACCTGTATTATGAAGGCTTTTATGAAAATCATTTATGTGTCTCTGTCTTTCCAACTAGATTATAAACTCCTTGAGCAAGAGGGCCAAATCTTCTATTTTATATGCTCACAATACCTAATACCTAATAGGTGCATGCTTAGATACATCTAACAGGTAAAAACCTACTAGATGCATGCTCACATGCACTTAATAGTCAAACTACTAAAAGAATTTTAATTTAATGTTCTCAGTTTTCACAGACAAATGTAAACTTGAAAGAAATCATGTATTTAGTAGCATATTTATAAACTTTCTCACACTGGTCTCTTTAGGAAATCTTTTTGGCAATACATCCACTGGTTTTAATATAAAATGAAACAGGCTCAAGAGGAATCTTTTTTGTTGTTGTTTATTTATTTATTTTGAGAGAGAGAGAGAACATGAGCAAGGGAGGAGCAGGAGAGAGAGGAAGCAGGAGAGAGGAGCAGGAGAGAGAGGAAGACAGAGAATCCCAAGCAGGCTCTGTGCTATCAGCATGGAGCCTAACGCTGTGACTCAATCCCACAAACAGTGAGATCATGACCTGAGACAAAATCAAGAGTCGGACATTTAACTGACTGAGCAACCTAGGCACCCCCAAGAGAAATCTTAAAAACACCATCTACTACAGCAGATGTCCGGGCGTCGCCCAGAGCACTTGTGTCTACCCCTGCATCTGCCAATCCTACAGCTCCTTCTACTATGTGATAAAGGCTTTCTCTGGCCACCAGCTCGCAGCTCAGCCAATGGCTGATGGGAATTAGGATACATACCTAAGCCCTCACCTCTAGGATGAAAGAACCCCAAGGCCCATTCTACATAGTCTTCCAGCATTCCACAGTAGGATGGAGCCCTGGCTGCCCATAGTGGTAATATGGCCAAAAACATGTTTGTTGGCTTCCTTCCCTTCTCTTTCTCACTTTCCCACTCCCCTACCGGTGCTTTCCGAAATCACCTCCTAAGTAAAACTACCTGCATCAAATCTTTGTCTTGGGGTCTGCTTCTGAGGCCACAAATCAAGGCATGCCTACAGCCACCAGAAGCTGGAAGAGGCAAGGCTCCCCTAGAGCCTCTGGAGGGAACACAGCCCTCCTGTCACCTTGATTTAAGCTCAGTGAAGCAGATGTTGAACTTCTAGCCTCCAGAACTGTGAGAGAATACATTTCTGTTGTTTAAAGCCAGCAAATTGTGGTAATTTGTTACAGCAGCCCCAGGAAACTAATATACTTTTACACTGAATAAGTCATTCTTTTAGCAAAACTGAAGCATCTTGAGAAGTGCTTACTTCTTTTAAACATCTAGGATTTAATTTCTCTGTTTTGAAATGGAAAATGTCACATTCTGAAGCAGTCATTTGAAGCAGATAACACTACTCCCCTGTATAAAATTCTCCAGTGGTTTTCATCCATCTTAGAATAAAATCTGATCTCCATAGTGAGCTGCAAAGTGCCGCGTGGCTCTCTGCATGACCCCTCTGTCCAGCTACATGGACTTTCTTTCAGATCCTTGAGCGAGGCTCTGAGCTGCTAGAACCCTCTTCTCCCTGACAACTGCCTGGCTAACCCCTCTCCTGCATTCTGATCTCAGGATCTCAGCTTCCATACCAGCCCACAGAGAAGTCTTCCTGGGTCTCCATCTGAAGTCGCTATCAGATCACCCTGCATAGTGCCAGTTGGTGTGCTGAGTTTCTCCTGATTACTATTCATTCACTGTTTTCCCCTCTTAGATGGTAAGTTCCAATGCAGGAATCTTGTCTATATTGACTGTGCTATCCCCAGTGTTAGAATAGGCTCTGGCGTAGAGTCAGGGTTCAATAGATATTTGTGAGTGGGTGAATAGAAGAATAAATAAATTGTGGTGAAGATGCGATTTAGTGGCTTTAATTATTTCCTCTTTAATACAAGTTGCAAACCCAGATCCCTGCAGTGCCAGGGGCTCAGTAAGAGAATGCATGGCTGGTGGACAAGGCACAGACCTTGACAATTCTGCCATGAGGAATTTGGTTCCTGTGTGTGGCCAGCACTTCTAATGTTTTATTTATTATTATTATTATTATTATTATTATTATTAGTTTAATGTTTATTTATTTACCAGAGAGTGTAAGCAGGGGAGAGACAGAGAGTGGCGCGGGGGAAGAGGACCCAAAGAGGGCTCCACACTGACAGCACAGAGCCCGATATGGGGCTCAAACTGACCAACCGTGAGATCATGACCTGAGCCGAAGTCGGATGCTCAACTGACTGAGCCACCCAGGTGCCCCTGATTTTTTTTTTTTAAAGAGACATACCACAGGGGTGCTTGGGTAGCTCAGTCAATTGAATGTCCAACTTCGGCTCAGGTCATGATCTTACAGTTCACGAGTTTGATCCCTGCGTTGGGCTCTGTGCTGATGGCTCAGAGCCTGGAGCCTGCTTCAGATTCTTGGTCTCCCTCTCTCTGCTCCTCCCCAACTCATGCTCTGTCTTTCAAAAATAAGTAAATGTTAAAAGAGAGAGAGAGAGAGACATCCCAAATCCAGGTTTTCAAACAAAGCCACCAGTTTGTAAATATTGCCTCAAATTGTTTAAAGTACTGTTTGAGCCAACAAAATATGTCTGCCAGAAACATTCAGCCCAAGACTCTCATTTTGCTGCCTCCTCTTCAGCCTCCCTTAGTTTCCAGGGCAGTAGGTGATGGATTACAGAAGTACTTGAACTGCTAGATTATCAGAACTTAAAAAAGGAAGAGGAGAAGTGCCATTTCAGAAACACACACACACGTAGAAGCACATAGTCTGATGAGAAGATCCTGTTGGCCTTATCCTAAAAAAAAGAAAAAGAAAAAGAAAGAAGAAAAGAAAAGAGAAAGAAAGAGAGAAAAAAAAATTGAAAACCATCACATCTTGGAGCAGGTTAGGCCTACTATCAGACCCCAGCATCCAGAAAACACAACCCTCTTCTTGTGCTATTGCTAAATTAAGCAGAGCTCAAGGACAGTTATGGATCCTAGAACTTGACTTAAGTCTTCAACCCGCAATTACAGTTGTCCCCCCTCATCCACAGGGGATACGTTCCAAGACCCCCAGTGGTTACCTGAAACTGCAGATAGTATTGAAACGAGCCTATGTATACTGTTTTTCCTTGTACATTCATACCCATGATAAAGTTTCAGTTATGAATTAGACACAGTAACAGATTAACAACAATAACTAAGACTAATTAAAACAATATTATGCTAAGTGAAATAAGTCAGAAAGAGAAAGACAAATACCATATGATTTCACTTATTTGGAGACTCTAAAAAACAAAACAAATGAACAAATGAAAAAAACAGAAACAGACCCATAAATACAGAGAACAAACTGATGGTTGACAGAGGGGAGGGGTGGGAAGATGGGCAAAATGGGTGAAGGGGAGTGGGAGACACAGGATTCCAGTTATGGAATGAATAAGTCACGGGGATGAAAGCCAAAGCATAAGGAATATAGTCAATGACATTGTAATAAGCATTGTATGGTGACTGATGGTGGCTTCACTTGCGGTGAGCACAGCATAATGTATAGTCTTGTGGAATCACTGTATTGTACACCTGAAACTAATGTAACATTACATGTCAACTATATTTCAATTAAAAAATAAAACTATAACAAAAGTTATGAGAACATGGTCTCTCTCAAAATATCTTACTGTACCGGGGTGCCTGGGTGGCTCAGTTGGTTGAGCATCCGACTTTAGCTCAGGTCATGATCTCACAGTTCGTGGGTTCGAGCCCCGCATCGGGCTCTGTGCTGACAGCTCAGAGCCTGGAGCCTACTTTGGATTCTGTCTCCCTCTCTCTCTGCCCCTCCCCCACTCATGCTCTGTCTCTGTCTCTAAAAAATGAATAAACCTTAAAAAAATTTAAAAAAATATTTTACTGTACCATACTCACACTTCTTGTAATGATGTGAGATGATAAAATGCTTACATAATGTGGTGAAGTGAGGCGAGTGGCATGGACATTGTGACATAGTCTTAGGCTATGACTATTGACCTTCTCATGATTCTGCTTCCAAGCCACGAGTGACCATGCGTAACTAAAACTGTGAATCAGGGGGAACTACTGTATCAAGTAAGAAATACTACTTGGAACTTGTTGCAGTACACGGTCTTCATTATTAATGTGCACATGCTTGTTTACTGGCCATGGAATATTTCATTCAAACGTGTGTTCTTCACTTCCTGGGATTTCTGATGACAAAGTGTTACTGATGCACCCTTCTAGGTGTGTAGAGCACTCTCAGATTTTCAAGCCAAGTATGTGGTTGCTACTCTTTCAGCTGTAGACTTAAGGGGATGGAAATTTACATCCGATAAAACCCCTGAAATCTCACATGTCAGTATGGAATGGGGAAAAGCCCCAGGCTGGAGACTCAGCTTTTCCACGAACTATCAGGTGACCATGGAAAAGTCAGTGACTCTTCCTTGGCCTCAGTTTCCAAAGCTATAGAACAAAGAAACTGATTGTGAAATGGCTTGCAGATCCCTCCCTGAGGTGACAGTCTCTGATTCTATGACTGCCTCGTCACTGCCAGTGTCACTTGTGGGCTTCTGTGATGCCTACCAACATCTGCAAAAGTGGAAGCAATGGAGAATGAGTGCAAAGATCTAAGGAAGAAGAGAATAGGATCAGCTTCCTCCACATCCTCGCTTAACCAGATCAGGCTTTGGGAGAGAAATTTCTGTAGTAAACTCTTGTCAGGTGCACCCACCTATTTGTACCACGACCTCAGAGCCACAGCTGTCACCTTGAAGGAAAAGAAAATTGTTCTGTACGATTCTGGGAAGGGTGCTGGGGAGGATTATTTGTGATCACAGACAAACTCAGAAATATATTTGCTTCTTAATCCTTTGAATAAATGATTCATAGAATGCGTGCATTTTAAGGAATTGAATGCTTTTTGTTGTTTTCCCGGAACTCTCCATTTCTGAACAGTCTCTAGAGGCTAGTAATAAATATACACAGCCATAGAGTGAAGTGATCATGAGAATGCCCTGATGTGTCTGTTACATTTGCTTTAAAAAAATTCATTAATAAATAAACATATTCCATAAATATGCCAGATAAAACAAAGGTAATGAGATTCACTTTTAACAAGTCAATACTAAGAATAACAAATGATGACTTTTTCAGGGATTTTCCTGTAAGTTTCCTGAAAGCCTCATAAATCTCTTCCATCACCTACTTTTATCCTACTCCTGATTAAAAATTTACCCTCCTAACAATTAAAAATCCACAGTCAATTATGCAGAGTTACAGAAAGACATCACAGCAAAGAATCATGGGAATGAGTCTTCAGATAGTTCAAGCTCTCTTAATGTCCCAAATGACACAAGGCTGCAACCCTAGGTCTCTCCTCAGGCCGTGGTGTGGAAGGGGAATGGGCAACACGGATGAAGTGTGATTTAGGAGAGTTAGAAGTGTATTGTGCTGGGGCGCCTGGGTGGCTCAGTCGGTTGAGCATCCGACTTCGGCTCAGGTCACGATCTCGCGGTCCGTGAGTTCGAGCCCCGCGTCAGGCTCTGGGCCGATGGCTCAGAGCCTGGAGCCTGCTTCCGATTCTGTGTCTCCCTCTCTCTCTGCCCCTCCCCCGTTCATGCTCTGTCTCTCTCTGTCTCAAAAATAAATAAATGTTAAAAAAAAAAAGAAATGTATTGTGCTGAAATGACTTCCCCACCAGTACTGTCCTCTGTGCCTGCAATACCCCCAGTGTATGGTGCAAAGTAAGGACTCAAAGGAATGAATTACTTAAGTCAAAGTACAGGGTCACACTTGTTTTCTCAAACAAAGTATACGGAGTATAAGACAAGGATGGAGAAGGGGATCCCATTAGGCTTCCACAGCTTAATTAACATACCCTCTAAACTTATAGCAGCCATGAGAAAAGAGAACAGATTTCGAATCATTCACACCTGGTTGAATCTAAACTCCATACTTAGAAACCAACTGTGTGACCTTTCACAAGATATCTAATATCCCTGAGTCTGTATTATATTCTCTTCCACCAGGTGGCTACAATAATGGCTAAATCACATGATGTTTGAGAAGTATAATAAAACATCATATGTAAATTACTTAGCTCAGCACTGAATGTAGTAGATGTCCAACATATGTTTAGGTTTTCCTCTCGACTCGTCCTGGCACACTAACCTCTTGGCTTTTATTTTAATCCCGGTTCCTCTAGTAACCCAAGTAGGAAAAAAAAATGTTTAACAACCTAATGAATTTTTTTTTCTTCTATTAATTTCATTGCATAGTGATTTACTAATTAAAGTTTGTGTTATTATTTGGTTTTGGAACTTGATGGTTAGAATCTAGAAGAAGGAACCATTCTAATATACAAAGAGTTTCTATCTATACTGTGGTTTGGAGATGTGCATTCGCCTTTTTAAAGACTGATCTTTGCTTTGGGAAAATCTTTAAATGGCCCTTTAACTGTGTGGATCTGAAGGAAGGTACACTATTACTGTTCCTGGTACTTCGAAATGACCATTGACCTGAATGCAGTGTTCAACACTGAGAGACATTTTGTTTGAAGAATTGAAACATTGCTAGAATCAACTGAGCCAAAGCCATTTAAGATTTCTTGCCTTTTTTGAGGGTTTTGAGGGAAGGGTACTGGGAATGTTTCTTAGCTCTGTGTAACTTTAGAGGGCATTATACACACTGCTGCATGTAGTCTGGAGATTGCAAAAGAATCTAGATTGAAGAACTAGCAAAAGATAGAAAGGAATGGTGCTTCCCAACAAAACAGTCCTCTTAGCAGAACAGAATCCATGGAAAGAACTCAGCCTGGGCTTGACATAGTCCAACTTGGACCTGTGTATCAACTCTCCTAAATGATGTTATTAATTAATAATTAACTATTAAGTCAGAATATACCGATATCAAACCTTTACACATCCTTGTGCATAGGAGTGGGATTTCTCTGAGGGAAGTGGATATTTCTCTGGTTAATTATTGAAGGAAGAAGAAGTAAATTCTGGGACAGGAACCAAGGACTTGGGAGTGGCGCTTAAACTTGAGCCACTGAGCAAAAGGCTTTTGCTCTCTCTGTGCCTCATAATAGCCTGGCATAAACTATCCTACCAGTAATTCTTGGAATAGGGTCTCTTCTGGAGTCATGGCAGAGCACGGGAGCAGGCCATGAAGAACCACTGTGTCCAGAGCAACAGCCAGGATCAACTGAAACAGTTGTACAGTAGCTCTGAGAAAGATGCTGCCTGAGAACAGGAGAATTTATTTAAGAACACAAGCCAGACAGCACCAGGGGATGGCCTTGGCCTTGGGAAGGCTAAAGGTTCTTCATGCATAAACTGGAGGCTCAGTCAACATCCTTTGAGTAATAAAGGAACTCTAACCACATCATGTATTCATAGACTGCTTAGGCTTGGATATTTAGTCGACTCATGAATCACTTCCCTAACCATGCTCATTTCAACTGACTTGATTAAAATAGTTTCCAAACTAATTCTAAAGAGCAGAACCTGAACAAAATGGAAACCTTCTGTACCTAATCACCCAAATCTGGCATCCCATGTCAGCCCACCCAGTGAGCAAGCCTAGAGTTTTTGTGCTTGCTTTTAAAAGACTTTTCCCCCTGCGTTCTGCCTTTTAACACAAAGAACAAGAAAGGAGAAAAAAATATGTGGAGCCCAGTCCAGTCACGATTTTTATTCACCAGATACAAATTATTTCTGCATTATAAATTCAATCCTGAATTATGCGTTAGTAGCAAAACTGGCCCTGTGTTTTATTCATAAGGGGAGATGGTGAGATCCCCCAACCCTAGCTCAGTTGGAAAGAAGGACATTTCTGCAAGGCTGTTCATCTTTTGCCTAATCACATTTGCAGACACCACCTCAGCAAAATAAAGCAGAAGAGAAAATCACTTTGGAGGCATACCTAATGCACAAGATAAACACAAGCTACTGGAAAGCTGGGTAGGATCAGAAACAAGGACAGAAAAAAAGAAAGCACAGTACAGTTGGAACAGAGGGAGGGAACCACATACCAGTCAGCAGGGGAAATCACTGCATTTCATTGAGGCAGGTGCACTGAACATGTTTGTGTATTAAATCATTACTGAGATTTCAAGAGCCTATGTAAGGCAATGCCACAGATTGATTCGCATGCTATTTATAATTCCTTAACAATGTTTGATGTTTTGCAGTCAGACAAAAAGATCATGGGAATAGTTCACTGAAAAAAGAAAACACAAAACATATTTATTTAGTTTTCTGCTGAATGAAGTGGCACAACTACCATTTATACTTTTCTCCAACACCATAAAAATGTCCCCATTTGTTATGCATGACACTATATAAAAAACGGTAAGAAGACAATTCTTGCTTACCCCCCTGTGCAAGAGCAGAGGAAATGGGATGACAATCAGGCTCCCCACTAAACTTGTTCTGAGGTCCTATGCAAGACTCTGAGGGAGGAGACTATGGTAATGAACCTGTGAGCCTTCAGACTCACCCTTAGCAGCAGCCTCAAGACTGGGAATGAGATGCTCAAATTGCCCTTAAACCCTGTTTCTAATAAGCTTGGCCTGAGCTTCTTCACAAGCTTTCTTGGGAATGGAAGTGAGAATGTAGAAGCCCTGCCTACCACTCAGGAAGCTGGAGGCCTACCAGCTGACTCTGGCTCCAGTTCCCTTTGGAGCCCTGGCAGGAATTCCTGCCTTTAACAGCGGTGTGTCTGAGACAGGAGCCTCTGAAATTTCACAAAGCACTTCGTTCCCTACCACAGCTCTGCAAAGCTTGTTGGAGCTCTGCACTACAGGGCCATAGCTGCATTTTCCCATTGCTTCTGGAGAGAGTTGAAGAATCCCTATAGTGGCAAATAATCCCCAATCTTCAACCACCACCTTTGCTTGTGGACTCAGACGAGTGAGTTACTTCTTCTGGAACTCTTTTCTCACTCACAAAATGGAGGGATTGTTCTGGGCTCTCTGAGGTTCCTCCCAACTTTGAAACTCTACCCCTCTAAGTTTTAGTATGAAATAAATCATGTCCAGGGCTGCTAAGAAGATAAAAGAGGTGATGAATATAAGTATGCTTTATTACTTACTATCCAAGTGCCAGGCATTTCCATGGGATGCATAGTCCATGATACAACAGAAAATAAGCCAGGGGGATCAGTTCTCCTTTAGGCTTCCCTCCAGATGCACCACATGTGGGAACCTCTAGTCAATTGTATTTGAGCTCCATCACACTTTTATTAAAGTTCTAGGTATGTCTGCACATAATTTGCATATCCACACAGTTATGCATTTTGCACCAGGTACTTGGCCATATTTTCCCCTGCATACTCTCATGCAGTAAGTTAATACACTAGGGCATCACCAACAACTGCCTTAGAGGAGAGGTTGTCTTTGGGGGATTTCCATGACAAAACATTATGGGAAGGGTCACAAGGTATGTCTGCTAGCTCTGACTTCCATGCCTTAACAAACACGACTAAAACAAATCTGCATGTGTGCCCATTTCCCAGATGAAGAGAGACAATGAAAAAATTGATACTCCAATAACATAACTCAGACAGATATTTGGAAATAGCCGGATATTTGATTTTATTCAGACAACCATTGTTGACAGGTTTTTTCACAATATTTTGGCAAATGTTTTGAACCTCTTTCAAGACTAAGCCCCATGGAAATGACTGCACCGTTCCCAAGCTAAACCTTTTAAGAAGTAGCTCTTCACATTCAGTAATAGTCTGTTTTTTTCCTCTCTGGTTAATTCTGAGTTATACTTTGTGTCACTATTATATGTAATGTCTTATTTTCCACTACATGCTGAAGTTGATTAACGCTGGTATGGTGCAACACTGTCCATCTTCTACCCAGAGGCTTGCTGAATTCTCAACCAGTTCAAAGTTTTCCCAATGGTTGCCAAAGCAGAAAGCGAGTATCCAAAAGTCCAAAGACTAGAGGTGAGCTTCCTGGGTTTTAATCCCAGATTGACCATTTAATTTTGGAAAAACTTTTGTCGGTATGCCTGCAAATATTTTATCTCCTCTATTTTGCCTTTTCACTATTTCTGAGTCTCTTGTCCTGATATTTGTTTCTACTTCTCTACAGCTTTGCTTGTTTCTCAATCTATCTTTTTATCCCATTGTGATGTTTTTAAGAGAATTTTATTTATTCAGCTGTATCAATTCTGTTATTCAACCATCCACTAATTCCCTTATTTCAACAATTATATTTTTAAAGTCAAAATTTCAAATTGATTCTTCTTTATAATTGCTTGTTCCTGTGGCATTTTTTCAGTAGTCTTCCATATCTCTGTGGTGATGTTAATTGTACTTATTTTGTACTTGTATTTATGTACTTGATCAGTTTTTGAGGTTTTTTTTAAGTGGTTAACAACTTTATTGCCTTGGAGGTGTTGAGGGGGGGCAGGTACTCAGGAGCTGTTGGTGGGGCAGGCAGCTTCCTCTTCACTATCACAGGCTTCTGGCTGCACAGGATGGCACTGGCTCTGTGGACCGCAGCCAAGTACAGATCTGGGTGGTACATGTTCTTCTAGGTCATATGCCTGAACTCGAGGGTGGCCAGTGTGTTGTTGAAGGTGGTCTGCACCAGGAAGTCACAGGGTTTCACTGGCCAGATCTCTGCATCCTGACCACCACTACACCTCTGCCATAGCCCCAACTCCACGCCCACAGTCTTACAGTGAATCAGCCCATTGTAGCGAAGGAGTTGCAGCCTTCAGATGACTGGGGTTCATGCTGTATGACTGCTTATTCCTCTTGATCAGGAAGCCAGAGCAATTCCACTGGAGACCATCCATCACAGGTAGGCAGACATGGCGGCAGCTCCTCTCACTATAGTGGCCAAGAGGGAAAGAAGATTTTTAATTCTGCTTCCTCTGGGAGAATTTTGCCCATTTGTTGCCTTTTTTTTCTTTTTTTCATTATATTTGTACTCGTCAAATCCCTGGCAATTTCCCCTATGACTTTATTTTGTTTCCTCTTAGGACTAACAATTGCTTTAGTTAGTGGTGTCTACCCAGAGAAGAAAACCTAGGATCCAGTTCCTGCCCTATTAGAATAGACTCAGGTCAAAGAGACTTTAGGATTGTAGGGGTGCCTGGGTGGCTCAGTCGGTTAAGCATCTGACTTCGGCTCAGGTCATGATCTCGCAGTCCGTGAGTTCAACCCCGCGTCAGGCTCTGTGCTGACAGCTCAGAGCCTGGAGCCTGTTTCAGATTCTGTGTCTCCCTCTCTCTGACCCTCCCCCATTCATGCTCTGTCTCTCTCTGTGTCAAAAATAAATAAACGTTAAAAAAAAAATTTTTAAAAAAAGAGACTTTAGAATTGTAATTTCAGTTCAGACATCCCCTGTTCTCCTCAGGCATCCTACCATTCTCCAAGGGAACCTCATAGTTACTCAACCAAGCGTCTGCTCTCTGTAGCCCTGATTTGTAGCGTACCATCTTCTGTGTCTGTGATAATGACTTTGCCCTTAGGGGAAGTAGGGAAATTCCCGGGCCTGCCAATCTCCTGTACTTATCTACTGACTTACCCTCCCAGCTGGGCTCCTGAGCTATCCTAGGGTAACTAATCTTACTACGTCAGACTGGCTTTCTTGCCACAAGATTGCAATGGGGTTGACAGAGATCCTTCCAGAGAAGGAAAGGAGTTACTACTAGGAAGTTGTTCCCAGCACCTCTCCCATTCATAGTCATGGCCCTCTCCCACCCCAGGCCACCATTCATGCAACTGTTATTCTTCCCATACAGAAATCAACCATCATTTATCTCGACAAGTTTCTTGATGGTTTGGTCACTTGACCATCACATAATTTGTGCTGAAATTCCTTAGATACGTATTAAGACTTCATTAATGTGAACAATGCAAAAGTGGTCTTGAATTGTTGTTGCATCTTCTGAAATGTTTCCTTACCTCCAGTCACTGGCCCTACTCACCCACCTTTTCATGCTTGATATCACCAGCTAAACCATTCTGACACATCACCTCCATCTGGGCATCTACCCCTCAAAAATGTTTGCCCCTCAAAAAGGGCACTTTGCTGTATATGTCGTGAACTGAAGGTTTTGCAGGCTATCATTTCAGGCCCTCCCCCAGTGGGTCTCATCCTAATATCCCAGACTTTTTTTTTCTCCAGTCCCCAAAAACAAACTCACATAATTTTCCTTCCATTGTGGATTTCCTCTTCAGGACTATCCTTTTTTCTACATCCTACCCACATGCCACACAACTTTGTTCAGTAAATGGTTGCCTGAGTCTTCCCCATTGGGATTGCTTTTTCTGTCCCTTGGCTTCTAAAGCAAGGATTCAAACACTATTAATTGGGGACATATCATTGACTCCCCTTTAATATTTTGAGATGTCCTCAATTAGATTATGCATTCTTAGAAGGTAGGATTTTTTGTCCTGTCATGTACATCTCCCTTAGTCTTGAACATGGTGTTATGTACACACAAGGGAATCAATGGCTATTTTTCATTCATCAATTGATGGAGACCCTCAACAAATTCCACACGTCACATAATTTGGAAGCCCGTAGGCCAGATAGAGGTCAGATCATTTTTTTTCTCTCTGCTCTCTCAGCATTACACCCACTACCAAGATACTTGAAGCGCTATGTAATTCTATCCTTGACATCAGAACAGCTTCACTTCTATCCAAATCTATGAATAAGTAATGCCTTCTCTCTGGCATCTCATAATGAGAACCCCAAATAATGGTAATTCATTTGTTGTGCCCTGCACTAAAGAAAGCAGTGCCCTTCAGGAAGGTAGATGTGTTTTAAAGAAGGTAGACTGAGTGAAATGACCTTGCTTTATCCAAATTAGCAGACAGGAAGCAAACAGGAATCATCCCAGATGAGACTAAGCTTGCAATTTTTGCTCAGTAGCAGATAAGCTCTTGAACAAATCTAATTACTTGATATCTAATCTGCAAGCTTCCATAGGTCACCCTTCATTACTTGGGAGCATCTTAAATTTACAAGACAATTGGAAATGTTGAAGTCCTGAACATCGTGATTACTCACAAAATACTTTATTATAGGAAGTTTACTCCTGAGCAACTTGAACTTTTCTATTTACAATCCTGATCCCTGCAGTTTCAAAGTCAAAATACAACATCTACAACTTTTATGGGCCTCAAATACCAATACTTTGAACCATAGATTTGACTTCAAAATCATACATGTGAGAGTTTAAAATAGCATTACTTGAAAAATCATAAACACACAATTGCATTAACCATTTCTATCTTGGACTTCTGGTATGTTCAGCCTTCTCAAATACACAGGGAGAAAAGTTGGAAAATGTTAATCACTGTTACGTAATAGGAAAGAAGGAATCATTTGGAGCTAAAGGGTCTAGATTAAAATCTTATTTTGACAATTTTCTAGCTGTATAACTTGGGACATATTCTTGAATTCTCAAGGATCTATTTTCCTTTTCTGTAAAATGTGAATAATAATGCCTATCTCACAGGATAGCTGGGAGAGATAAATTAAATAACAGATATGGAAATGATTAAATAGAGCACTTTGTAAACTAGAAATTATTGCACATATGTTGGTCACCATCATCACTTTTCTTCATTTAAAAAGTCATAATGTCAATGTATGCATGACCCTAAATTAGGTACCCTTAATAGGTCAGGAAAGAGTCCCATTAAAAAACATTTATTTTAATTAATATACGTTATAATTCATCAGAACACTGTCTCTAATACTCAAGGACACTGATTTTCCACTTACCAGTATAGTTCAAAACATTCAAAGCACTTAGCTCCCAAGGAGATTGTCTAGAAATCTTGACATGGTCACCTAAGAATAATTAAATAAATGAGCAGTAGAAGCCACAGCAGCAGTAGCTAGAGGCTTCCTAATGTTGCCAAGTAGCAGGCTTTTGATGTGTAAATTTACTCTAGACTTTCCTTGTCAGGTTCATTGATACTTCAAGAGAAAGACCTCTTACTTTATGCAGAAACCACTTCAAAATTATCTCAGAAAGGCGAGAATGGTACATATTTTTTCAAGTATAGGAGGAAATAAATCTTGCATCCTCACTGATCCTGCTAAGCAATCCACGTTTTTTTTTTTTTAGGGAATCTGCTTTGCAAAACTTCTTTAAGAAAGAAATTCCTATGAAAGAATAAAAAAATTATATCTCCAAAAAGGAGAATAAAAGAACAAAAGCTATGTATTCTGCGTGTAGAGTAACTTTATATGCAGAAACTTAGGAACAATTCTATTCCCTTTGCATACTTAGATGATTTGGACTTCCCTAATAAGCTGCTATGAGTTATTTCTAAATTACTATCTGATAAAGAGAAGTAAAAAAAACATATTTTCCACTCTCTCATTTGATGTCAAAAGTGAAAGTAAGCAAATTAAAGACATAAAGTAAAATTATAGATTATGGTTAGGTATCTCCAATGGTCCGATGGGTTGTTCCAAGGTATATTTTATTTAATTCTCCTGGATGCCACTGAGCTGTTAAAACCAAAATTGTGCATTAAATTATGTTTCTTTCTATGTCCACTATCAGAATTCAAGTAATAATAATTCATAGTCAGAGTTACAATTTGTCATTTATAATGAGCCAGACAGTATGTTAATATACTTTTTTTTTTAATGTTTATTTATTTTTGAGAGAGAGAAAGAGAGAGAGTACAAGCAGGGGAGAAATAGAGAGAGAGAGAGAGAGATACAGAATGAGAAGCAGGCTGCAGGCTCTGAGCTGTCAGCACACAGCCCAACGTGGGGCTTGAACCCATGAACTATGAGATCATGACCTAAGCTGAAGTCGGACGCTTAACTGACTGAGCCCCCGGGCATCCCTGTTAACATACTTTCTAGTATGGAAAATTAAGTGATGTGCCTAAGATCACACATCCAATAAGTGGAAGATTCCAAGTCATGTTGGTAACAATGCAAACAACCTGTACACATGCTACTATGCATGAAGAAAGTGCTTAGATATTCACTGATTGTGGTTTGATGGAATACAATGGAAGTATACTTATTTATAAAAAGTCACCTGCCACATGGCTTCATTTTTACAGACTTGAGTTAAAAACCTGCCAAAATTGAAGCTTTATTGCATGTAGAGTATTTGATTAAATACTTCCAGATAGTCCAACTAAACCTAGAATAGGAGACTTGAACCTAGATCTATCTCTGATAAGTAATTTCTTTTCCAACATCATTTTACTTTTGAACAGATAGATTACGTAAGGGACTGGTACATGAAACAAGGTACTAAGAAAATCTGTTTTTAATATGCAATGATTAAAAGGTGAAATAGCCCTAACCCTGAATTCCCTCACAGCTTTAGTTATGCCCTGAACATTACATTTATGCTGTAATTTTGTTTCATTTTGGTTTAAAGAAAGAAGCTTTTATGGGCAATGCCTATTGAGCTACTGTGGTCAAATATTTATTAAAAAGAACATATTGATTTGCAGATTATAACTGACCACATATGAACCCTTCTTTCCAGTGACATTCTTATTTAAGGTATTGATTAAAGGCTTTTCATACAGAAAGCATTTTTCTTGTCAGTTCAGTTATGCTGGCTTTTGTAATAAGCTAATTTGATTTCCTTTTTTAACCTTTGTTTGATTAGGGGAACAGACATTTGCATTAAAATTCAAGAGAGATGAAGTCTATCATCGATCTTGACTTCCTCATGGACCTCTTGTACTCAGCGAAAGATGATTTAGAGAATGTCAAGAGTCTTGGAACAACCATAATGAGAGAGGAAAAAAAAAATCACTTCAGACTTACAAACCAGTAAGGGCTTATTTGACAGAAAGGGCAATTGCATTTGGTGGATATGTTTTAGAGAAATCAAATTCAGGAAGTTTAATTTTGTTCTTAAGCCAAGTCATTAAGAGATCTATGAGATGAACTGCCATTAATAAAGTACACGCCAGTTAAACCAAAACATTTCAAAACATCTGAAGAGGTTAAACAAAACACGTACATTGTTACTTGCCACAAAGAAAGACTAAAAGTAAATTCTAATATGTCTTTATAAACATGGTCTTGGTGAAACACTAACATCAAGACGAGTTTGTGATTTAATCCTCTATTGCTGTCTATTGCTGAAAATTGTAGGGATAAAGCCTGTATCAGCCACAGTCCTCCACTAGTGTACCCCAGAATTAATCAGTTGTCTTGTACAATAAGACTCAAATCTATCTGCAAATTGTTTTGGTTAACTTGGCCTCTGGATCCTTTTCCTAGCCAGGAACCAATGTATTCTGGGGCCTCAATAGGTCAGATCCATTGCTCATTCTGAAATCCCTCCCAAAGATCTGTATCTGGATCTTTTCTGGAAGAGGAGGCTTCCATTTTCTAAGGAGTTCCATTTTCTGTGGGGATAGTTTTAATGCAATAAGAATTGAGCACCTACAATGAACCTAGTAGTGTAGTAGATGGGCAGTGGGATACACCAAAAGTATACCAGGTCTGTCCACCCATCCTTCGTTCTTTTTGCTATAGCTATTCAGAACATTTTCAGCTAATACAATGCAACAGTGAGCAAAACCAAAAGACAGGAAAAGGAAAAAAAAAAAAAAACTTGGCTAGAACCTCCCAACAATTGGTAGAAAAATTTCTGGTTCCCAGGATAATTGGACTATGTCTCCTAACTCCACTGAATGAATTTTCATGATTCTAGGTTTCTTGGAAGAATTTCTGGAGTCAGCAGCCATTGCTAATTTCTTTCTCTCTCTGGAAGGGTCATTGAGTTTATTTACCAGAAGTGACTTTCTATTACCCACAATTCTAACAGAGATGGTTTATCTTTAGTACCAAATTTCTAGATTTCACAGCTGACAGTTGTGGTTTGACTATCTTTTTATATTAATTTTTAATTAATGTAAATTAATGTTTTTCACCTTTAAGTTAACATAGGCAAAGATTCTAGGAAACTAACTTTTTAAAAACTTCATCCAATTTAGAAGTAGAAGATACTTGATATTTGGCATTAGAGGTAAATCTAGTGTTTCCTCTGAGTAATATTATAAAATTACGTATATTTTAAGGACCACAGATGAAATGAGATTGTTTATATCTAAAATATTTTAAAATTAAGAAAACAATACAACTAACATACTTTTCAATTTCTGTGAAGTTGGGTCCTTTTACAGTCAAGATGGCACTGTTTTATTTGATGTCTAACAAATAATAGAGATGAAAAATATTCCATTTATGGCAACAAGTCTCCAAACTGTGTTAGTTGTATGAAACTCAAATATCCATAAAACATGGCAAAAGAATTTAAGGGAAGCATTTTCATATGTCCCATATGGGCAAACCATTAACTGTTCTTTCACGTTATGAATCCAAAAGTATCTATGTTATATTTTATATTGTGTTAAAATCAATATAATGTAATATAAAATTCATCCAGAGGATAATATATTTATGTATTCCTAAGGCATTTTTAGTTGAGGCATTTACTTGGGCTTTAATTTTTAAAATAATGCTGCTCAGCTCATACCTGTATTGTTCCTCCAGGCTCATGGCAGGATCAACAGTCCTGGCACCTGGGAAATCCATCAGACACATCCCAATGGAGGTTTAGAAGGCAGACACGTCGTTGTTTTAGTCTTCGGTTGCCTTTCAAATTCATTGAACAGAATTCCTTATCTCATAACAAAGATTTTACTAGAGTATTTTATGTGTAATTTATCAGAATAGCTGCCAAGATGTTCAGTTTCTTTTTAAAGGCAGGAGCTTTAGGGCAGACAAGCTTGAGGCTTAAAAAGCCTGATTTTGCATACTCTTTATTTTCCCTGTGGTCTCCGAAGTCTAGTTTATTGGTATCCGCCATGTTACTGTTCCTGTCTCAACTGGCTCATTACTCAAAGCCAATAATAATTGCTAAATATGACTAATATCACGTGGAAGGTCGCAAAGTTCACTGCTAACCTTCATTCCAGCTCAAAATGTTTTCAAGGTTAATAGATTGATTTTGAGCTGAGATATGATGCATTTATAAAATGGAAGAAAATGAAAAATTTGGCATCACCAATATGCGGATAGTTTTAAATGATTCATTTGTTACATTTGGACTATAGCCATGAAATTCATTTGATATATATCTCATAGTTATATTCTAACCTAGACACTAGAAAATAAATTAGTGATACATTTTAACATTAGACAATTTTACACACACACACACAATCCAGGATGAGAATTAGGGCACTATAACTTATTAAGTATTTCAGCTGAGGAATATCATGTATGTAAGTAGAACCTAACCACTTTTAAAGATTGAGACAATGCTAAAATACAGTTCAGTTAAAACTATAATTCTAAAAGGCTGGATGCTGATTGCTTCCCTTGGTCTCCTTGCTTGGAACAAAGACAAATGAAATTCCTGATTTCATCTCAGTTCTGTGCTTCTTATACTCTGTGGGACTCTGGTTTTGGTCTATAGAAATCTCTTGTTTTGCCTACACCCTTGATTGGGCCTGACAAGGACTTCGGGATATCAGAGGGGCCCTTATCACCAGCCCTTCTCATCCCACCCAGTGCCTGGTTCTGGGCCCAGTCTTGTGACCAATTCCTGAGCTTGATTTCAGTTCCAGTTTCATGAGTCTGAGGATCTCTGGCCTCTGGTTCTGACCTGGATTTATGGTTTGACCTAGCTTTGCCAGAACCTGGCCCACCAAATAGAAGGCAGCATTTCCTGAGAGTTTTCCAATTCTCCTTAGGCTTTATGGTCCTTATTAAGAGGAAGTCACCAAGGCCTGTAGTTTCTTCCTTTCAAATGTTGTTCAATTCACCATTCCTTTTAATTCCATAAGGTCTAGATTACTAAATGCACCTTTATTTATATACGTGCACTTAGTGTACCTTATATAGATTGTCTTTATTTCCAAGCTCTTCCTATCTCAATTCCTGATTAATTAGCCCAACCATGATTAATACCATGGTGGTCTTCCCCCCACCCAGCACCACCAAAAAGTCACCAGCGACTTCCCCTTTCCTTACACAACAGCACACAAACCTTGGCTTGGCTTGGATCCTAACTGTTGCGCCACATTCTTATTCTCACTGTTTTAGGAAACAGGTGGATCTGTGATCCGCTCTTGACTCAGCTGTCCCCCTTGCTAACTGCAAATAAGGAAAATCACTTAATTTAGCCAAACCTCCATTTTTCACCTCTGTACAGTGATGAAAATAAAATCTTCCTTACCAGTTTTTGTGAGGATTAGTCATGCTCCGCATAAAATTCCTAATGAGTTCCATGGCATGTGGCAAGGGCTCAGTGTACTTTAAGAAGGCTTTGTTATTGGACTGCAGTTGTCACCCTTTCTAGAAGACTCTTTGCCTACTCAATGCCCACTCTGTCTTTAAGACCATGTCATATTCCACACTCTTCACAAAGGCCACTATGATCAGGCCAAATGTAATCTCAAAATGCAGTAGTGTTTGATCACTTCGTATTCTTATCATTTCCTAGTCTTTCAGGTGTGATAGTCTTGTCTTCCCAACTAGATTATAAGCTCCAAGAGGGCAAACTAAAAATTTCATCCTCTGTCACTATAATTTTGCTGCTTTTTGGTCTTGCTTGGTTCCCTGCATTCAGTGTCCCCTTGTTTCAGGTATTTCTAGGGATCTTCAGAATGTGACTCCAGGGTTCTTTAATATTTCCCTTTTGTGGTGTCTAGCCTTTGTGGGGCATAACAATACCTGTCCAAGACAGCCTCATCCGTACATTCCCATGCTGCCTTCAGGAAGCATATCCACAGGCACCTGCCTCTGCTGTCTGCACCGTCATTCACGTCATGTCTGCTGAGCACACTCACTGCCCTCCCTGAAGGTCATCATGTCCACTGATCATCAACTCATTACACTGGGGCCCCTGGATCTGTTCCCTGTGCCCCCCGCATCTTATGAGAATTTTTAGGACAACAGTCCTTATGTAGGGAAACATTTTTCCTGGGATATGAATTTAGTGAAAAGCAGCCAAGAATAAAGCAGAGTGAAAGACTCAGTATTCCCCTCATCCAACTTGTAATAAGGCTTTATTACTGGGTTAAGTCTGGATCCCATTGCCTTTTTCCTTAGGCTGGTTTCCTTCCAGGAACCCTCAGTACCTCAAACAAGTAGACACCTAATGAGCCCCCTACCCACTCACCAGCCAGGTCTTATTTCCAGCACCAGCATCAGCTTAGCAGCAAGCTGGAATCTGCTTTAACTTCTTTAATAGCACTCTGCTGGACACACACATAAAATCCAGCTAAAGATCACTAGGCCAACTATCTTAGCCCAGTTATATAAACAAAATAATTTGGAGCATTATGTTGAATCTGTACCACGGAATTTTATTATTTTTTTAATTCTTGTTTTGAAACTGTTTTTCTCCTGTCTATATTTATTTTAAGTAAGAATAAAGGGAAATAATGTCTGTTATTTGAAACATGCATACAGAGGAATTTATAGCACAAGTTCAAATAACCAGGCTGAGGAAGACTAAACTTTGCAAAAGCACATGTTCAAAGAAATACTGATTTTTGCTTTATGCACTTTAGCCAGCTGACACCAAAATACTTCCAACTGTAGAACAAGAAGTCATCAAAGAATCTTGCTTAGGGTACGTCTGAATCTACAAAAAGTCTACTGGCCTGAAAATTCAAAACTGCGTCCTCACCATTTCGGTGTTATCCTTAGCTGCCCCTGGTCCCGGTTAGCTTCCTCTCCAGTCTGGTACACTTCCGGGTCTTCTGTTAACTATCCTTAACCTTCCCTGAGTGGATGATCGTGATCTTTGTAGGCAGCAGTAGAAGCATGGTGCTTAGAGGCCTCTCCAGCAGCACCGTGGTCTACAGGAGACTTTCTCAGATTCTGAAAGAGAAGCCAGAGAAGGGGATGGGTCATTGGAAGAAAACTTTTAAAAAGGAGAGAAAGGAAAGTACTAAGTTTCCCTGAGCCTGACCCTCTGGTTTTTAGTCTCCTAAACACAATGGTTTTACTTGGTTACTTTAAGGATTTCAAATCTGAATACAGCACCCTACACAAATACATATCCTAGACATGCATATACACACATAGACACAGACTCTTTCAGAATTGAAAATAGTAAGACAAACCAACAAGAGATTAATTTCACAGTTATGGCCATTTTCTAGTGACATAAATTAAAAGCAGTAACAATGGAATTGATTTTCCAGATGATATGATATACAGATGTGGCATGCACAGAACATTAAAGCCAGAAGTGACCTTGGAGACTACCTAATTTTACTTCCTCAATTTGCACATGAAGAAACTGAGGTCTCAAGTAATGAAGTAATTTGTTCAAAGTCAGGGATATGTTCAATATTGAAACTGGCATTAGGACACAGTTTTCTTTAAAATCTACCTTTTTTTTTTTTTTTTTTTTTCTGACCTCATTTGCCCAGTTTTGGGACTTACAGCTAAAGTTGTCTTCTTAACCCTGATTTTTGTACTAGGAGGTTTGCAAACAACTAGCCTGCTCAAGTGTAAACATGTTTTGTTGGTTTCCACACATCCTATGCATAATATGTTATACAATAGCTGAAAGACTTGATAGAAGTCTAATTGATACTTTCCTTATTTCTAGTGTCTGGTACTTTCATTTAAGAATTCTCTCTCTTTCTATACATGCCCCTGCCTTGTCCCCAGTTTTGTGGTGGAGTCATTTCTGTGGCTTGAAGTTTTAGTAACTTAGAGCTATTGTCAGAAAGCTTGTGAAAAGCAGTAGGAGGAAGCCCATTACCAATTGCCTGCTAGCCCTGGCAAATTACATGCCTGTTGCTTTTCGCTGCTTAATTTCATAAGATCATCCCTCTAGCACTCACCTTGGGCAGAAACTTACGGAGACAATAGACTATCTAGGCAGATTCTGATGCCAAGGGGTAGGAAAAAATGGATGGAGCGGACAAATTACAGCGTTGCCTATTCAGTCATGAGAATGGAAACATGTCTGTGAATCAATGTGTGAAAAGGATATTTAATAGGATGGGAGAAGTCACTTTAACACCTGTTTCTTCTGCAATTGAATGTGCTAGTGCCAATCACTCAGTCTGGATCCACTCTCCAAGCAGAAAATGACCTCACCTCTTATTCTTTAAGGATTGAAGCAGCAGTACAATGTCTATTTTTAACCAAACTGGGAGCAATAACCACGGCATTGACTGCTGGGAAAGTGTGTCTTAGAAGGTCTGGCCTGAGGCATTGAGGAATCAGAGCCAGGAGAGAGGTTGTGAGCTTGTATAAATACAACCACATGAAATGAGGAGTGCAAAAAATTAAAAAAAAAAATCTGAATAAGGAGTGAACTCATTTTACCCTGAAAGTTACTAAACCTAGAGTCATAAATGCCAAGATAAAGAGAGAGGAAGAGGCTCAGCCAATGCTTTTTATTACAATCCATTATGGTAATGGAAAATTTTCTTTTGAACTGTAGCTGTCTGTGTTGACTTTGGTAAGGTGGAAATTCAGGCCTATTTATTGGGAAAGAAGGATTCCGAGTAGGTCTCAGCAGGGCTCAGCTCAGAGCTTTGAACAGTCCCCCATGGAAGGGCACCCTTTGCAGGGATCATGCAATGAAATGTTAATATAAGCTTATTTCTTTTCTGCACTTCTCCAAAACTTGAGGCTTCCTCCATGAAAATTTGTGGAGATTGCATTTCATCAGAGGCTCTCCCTGAGCTCGGTTTTATTCTTTTCCATGCACGTGAACCAGCACTGTGGTGAGCAGGGCAAAGAACACAACATCATGATTATCTTGGCCTCAGAAATGCATTACTTACACTTTTAGTTTTTATATTTCTCCAGAGATGAATAATGCATCTAGAACACATTTCCAAACAGCTTACAACTTTTCTTCAATAAAACTCAGTCTTTTTATTGATTCCAAATTTTGGCTGATTCCTTTTTTTTTTTAAGAAGAGTTCTCAATTTATTCATATAGCTTGACATGTACATCTTTAAAAATGCAGAATAATATCAGGTATGTCATATTCTTCTATCCATTTAGCATAAAGGTAAATTCTTTTCATTTCTATTTTCATATGACTTTGTTTAGTTTTCTTTCTTTTTTTTTTTTTTTTCTATTTAAATTCAAGTTAGCTAACATACAGTGTAGTCCTGGTTTCAGGAGAAAAACCCAGTGATTCATCTCTTACATATGATATCCAGTGTTCTTCCCCAGAAGTGCCCTCCTAAGTGCCCATCACCCATCTAGCCCATCCCTCCTCACCTCCTCTCCAGCAACCCCGGCTCTGTTGTCCGTATTTAAGAGTCTTTTATGGTTTGATTCTTATGTTCACTAAGAGTTTCTTCAGTGAGACAGTGACAGCCTTCAGGACTCCCAGGTGTAGATTCACTCAGTTATCATTTTACAGCACAGGGAAAAGACATGTAGGCAAGCAAATAAGAAAGATGCAACATAGTAAGTTATGGTAAAGTAATATATAGGATATTTTGGGAGTGTCAGGAAGGTGGTAATTAATTGGGCCTGCAGGAGGGAGTTCAAGGAAAGTCTCATAGAAAAATAACTGTCTGAGCTTGTTCTTATGTGTAGGGTGAGTTGGTATTTCAAACAGGAAACATTTGCAAATGCCCAAAGGTGTGAAGATATGTGACACATTCAAAGAATAGCCACTAGTCTGATCTGGTAGGAGTGTTACATGCATGTGGTAGGGAAGGTGGAGGCTGGGCAGTGAGCAGCAAGAGGTGAAACTAGGTAGGTTGGAACTGAACCGTGAAGAGCTCTGTACCAGATGCCAAGGGCTCAAAATTTCTTTTACCAAAGAGCAGAGAACTCCTCTGACTTAACAGTTGCATTCTTCTTCGCGGTAAGTAGACATCACTCAATTCTTACCCGTAGGGGGTTTCCCCTCTACAAGGCTTGGTAATACATTCTTCAAACTCATACACCCGCTTCTTAGTCCTCCAGGAAAACGGAATTGCACAGTGTCCCATACAGTTATGTGGAGCCATGTGACTGAGTTTTTTGACACGTGGGCAAATGCGAGAGACGCCACTACCAGAAACCTCTGGTGGAAAACTCTGAGACTCCAAAAATGGCAGAGTCACAAGATGGAAGGATGGGGGGGATATGCCAGAGTTGATGCATGGGAGGCCACCCACCAAATAGACTATGATTCCAGTGAAAAATAAACTTTCTATGCCATTAAAGCTACAAAGAGTTGGATATCTTCCATCCTGTAGTTAATCTATGCTAATTCAGTGGGTGAAGAAATTTTCAGGGAAAAAGTAGCTGCTTGCACATGGTATATTCCACTGTATGAATAAATACCAATGGTGCTGGCTCGCTTTTCTCCAGAAGGACTCCCAGAGCATATGTCTAGCCCCAGATTATCTCTGACTAACTTATTGCCAATAGGTTTGCAGTGGTTACCTCATTCTTGCCGCCCTGATTGGCTACCTCCATAAGGCAGTGTAGAACCAGTTCCATAAAACCAAATCACTTCTCTCCTTGCTCCTCCTATCCTGTACACGTCATTCAGGGTGTCAGCTGTGTTTTATGACTTTCCTCAAGGCCATTCTTGCTTTTATTTTAATTTTATTCAATGTGTATATAAATATATTTATTTAGGGAGTGTTTGGGAGCCGCAGTCTATAGTAGGTCTGATATCCGTGCCTCTCTGGAGATGAGCCTGAATGAAATTTACAAAAAATTCTTCTTCCAGGAAAATCTGAGCCAGTTCTGAAGAAATGAGAGTAGGAAAAGGATGAAGGGTCAAGGACAAAAACACCTCACTTGGAATTCTTGCTACAACGGGCTTGTAACATATGGCTTTAATTGCTGTTTTCTGACCATGTTATTTTAAAAGAACTTTTGAATCCAGAGACTTGAGCTAATAATGACAAATCTTTTAAGATTTGTCACAAATTATTTCCTTAACTGAGTGTAATGCTCAGGAATTTGAACTCATTTCACTATTTGATACCTTAAGTTTTTATATTCTCAGAGGCTAGGTGAGAGTGTAGCATAGCAATTCTGAGAGGGAGCTGAGAGCTTCTCTGAAGAGATCCAATTATTCAATATGCTGCCCTAAGAGTACTGTCATGTTTTCACTATTCCTGCATTGAGCTTTATGATCTCACAAGTTATAATTGGCATCAATTTAATGAATTATTTCTTGAAGAAATCTGTCACAGCATTTTTACAAAAAGCGTTATTATTCCTGTATTTGAGTCTTCCACGAAAATTGTTTTCATTGGAGCCTGCTGAAAATTTAGACAAGATGATACAGATTGTTCGACAAAAATGAGAGTTCCCAGAGGAAGAGTCTAGAAAACGATTCAACATCATGGAGTTAGACTCCCTAAGATGAAATATTGGCTCTACTACTAAGAAGATAGAGGACAAGGTCCAAGAGAGGTCCTCAACCTCTCTGTGCCTCAATTTCCATCTCTATCAAGAGAGTTATAGCAGTATCTACCTCATGAGGCATGGAAATTGTATCATTTGTTCACAATTATCCATTTCCTTTTCATCTTTTCCAGTTTTCCCTGTAGACATCCTCATCCCACTGATTGGATATGAGGGCCTTGTGACTTGCCGAGATGGGCCATAAATAGATGAACCATTTGCCTCATCTGAGCAGAGGTTTTTAGATGAGCTCTTGTGTTCTGACCTCCACCCTGAGACCATCAAGTCTCATGTAGTGGCTACTTCTTCATCCTGGGTTCAGGAACGAGAAGACACAGGGAGCATTGCCAAGAAGAGTCCAGAAGAGCTGCAAATATCCAGAAATTTCAGAACTTTTAGGATTGAAAATTGAAACTTTCTTATTTCTAACAAGTTAAAGAATCTAAAATTCAGACAAAGATTGTTCACAGATCCAACACACCCTTGGTCAAGTCTACTGATTAGATTAATATGGCCTTAGTAAATGATCTCAGTTAGACAAATGGCTCAGGGAAAAGACACTAAAGGTGCATCCATCTGAAGCTTGATAAGATCAAAGTATCTATGAATTTATTTCTTGAAAAGTTATGGGTATGGCTATTGACTCACATGAAACTTGTTGGGATCAAACTGATTAAAAAGAAAAAATAAATTTTGTAGAGAGCTATTGCCAAAGTACTCCCAGCCTGGATTAGAAGAGACTACAACTATTCAAATCATAAATAACTCTTGGGTCCCTAGTCTTCTACAGGTGTGAAGCAATCTGAGATAGCCTGTCAGTCACAAATGGCATCTTTTCTGATACTCACTTCAGAAGAGGCCAAGGAGGATAACGGAAAAGGAAGAGTTGTCCAATCAAACATCGTGGAGAACACAAAGAAATGACTCCCAGAAAATATCACTGGAGCAAATCAAGGAACAGTCCCTACCATTAGTGTAGAGGAACTTGCAACTTCTGTTCAGTGGAATATCAGAACTGTTATTCACCAGTGACTGGTATGTACCTCCAATTCTTCCAATTTTTTAAAAAAATTATTTATTTTTAGAGACAGAGAGCAAGAGTGGTGGGGGCAGAGAGAGGGGGGAGAGAGAACTCCAAGTAGGTTCCACGCTGTCAGTGCAGAGCCCAATGAAGGGTTTGAACTCACAAACTGTGAGATCATGACTTGAGCTGAGATCAAGAGTCGGATGCTCAACTGACTGAGCCACGCAGGTGCCCCCATTCTTCCAATTTTTTAATAAAGTGTCCCTGCTCCACTATTGTATTATATTGGGTTTAGGAGAATAATAGGACTGACAACTTTTCACTTTACTCATAGGTCACTGAATCAAGAAGAGCAGCCAGCAGACATGATATATATTCACCAGATTCTGGACATCTGCGCCCAATGCCTGGTATTTTTGGGAAATTGGGGAGAGGTGAAAGCATCTTGTGAGCAGAAGAACAAATTGGGGCATACTGCATGATTATTCATAATTATTTGTCTTCTCACTGCCATTGCCAGTCTTCTCAGTAGATGGAGTACACTTGTTCACTCCACTGGCTCTGGGTGTGGTTATGTGATTTGCTTTGGCCAAAGGGACCAGAATGAATGAGATGTTTGTCATGACTGAAAACATGATTTCAAAAGCACTGCCAGTTTCCCTCAGTCTTTTTGCTGTCTCGGAAAGTGGCTTTAACCTGGTTTTCAGAATGAGAAGACATGTAGGACCCAGAACAGACCAGCAGTGCTGCAGCTGACCCCCAACCTCAATATAATATGAGCCAGAAATCAATATTTCTTGTTGTAATCCAAAAAAATTATGTATTACAACAACAGAAGTTAATACATGAGAATGTTTTGAGCATTTGATGTGATAACACATGCTTAATGCAATGGCTGGCACATCCTAAATTCAAAATAAATGTTCAGTTCTGTCATTGGTGTCATCTCTATATCCCCATTCACCTATAACAGCTCTAGAAACAGAATTGGCATTCTTCAATATTTGTTGAATGATTGACAACGGATTATTGAAATGTATAGCTTTTATAAAGTTAAATAAGGTGAATGAAACAGAGAATTACTTTTCCAGTTCTTGTGAATCTAGTGATATACCCTATAAAACACAAGGGGCATACTTTCTTGATCTATATTTGAAATACCTGCACTGAAGAAGTATATGATATGAATGATAATTTTAAAACCCACCAATAAATATTTTGGGCCAATATGTTTTGCTCTTCCAAAATAGGAGAGTCAGGTTTTCTAGCATGAATGAGTTCTGGGACTGTAAGAAATGCTTCATTAGTTGCTTTGGTGACAAATACCCAGTAAACCTGAAACAGACTCAGATTCTGGTTAATGGGGCTTTCTGAGAACGTCATTCCAGAGCAAGGACATAAAATTCTTTCAGAGATTTTTAGAGTATTCCCTCAAGTTGACTTTTGGAGATACTGTTGATGAGTTCTAAGGTCATTTATTTTTGGAACTTAAAAGATTCCTACAAATAATGGACAGCTCACTTTAAAGCTGCAGTAGCAAGGAAAGAAGGGTGATAAAAGTGGATAATAGAAATTATAAGGGATTTATTTGGGGCTCTTTAAAAATTAAGATGACTCCTTGGAAGGGCACATCCTTTTAAAATTTGAAATGTCCCCTTGGAAATAAAAAGATAATCCAGAGTGAGTGAAATACTTTCTTGAACCTCCCTCCTTCTGAGGCCTGCAAAATTTTTAACTAAGATGGGCGTAAAGAGTTGGTGATTTTCTTTTTTTCAAAATAATTACATTATTATTAATCATGACATCACCTAACATATAGTGAATTCAATTTGAAGTACTTTCGCATCTTTTTTGTCATTGTTCTACATATCAACCCCATGAGTCAAACTACACAGGCTTTATTACTGTCTCTTTAACAGATAACAAAATACAGGCTCAGAGAGCTTTGAAGACTTGTCCAAAGTTGCATAGCCAGTAAGCAGCAGAGGTGGCTCATTTTGCTCTTTTATTGTTCTTTTATCTATTATTGTTCTTTTATCTATTATTAAATATCAATTAAAAAGTAGCAATTGATTTCCAGTATTTAAATGACAGAATAAAGGTATAACTGCCCCTTTCCTCTGTCTTCCAGAAACATGAGAAGCAGAGCTGAATGCTCAATTACAGTTATCCCATCCATCCATCAGACAAGATGGAGGTGAAGGCCTGTGCATGGCACACAGTGCTGCCAGTCTCTGTTGGGCATGAAGAAGTCTGAAAGAGCTCACTCTTGTACATGACTCTGCTGGGAGGATCTTTCCTATGACTTACAAGGTTCTCTTCCTGCCACCTAGGTACCACCTGCAATTGCTGGTCCAGAATGCCCATCCTAAAGAGAAATGATAGCCAGATGGAATCATCCTGGGATGTAGTATACAAAGATACTATAAGAGAAAAGATGGAAAGAGACAGAGCATGGGGGCTAGGGAGCAGTGGTGTGGTGACAAATTAAAAAGCATCAGAAATATGCCAGAAATGTGGCACTACAGCCCAGGCAAAAATTAGCATCAAGTCCATGTATCACCAAGAATTCACAAAAGGTAATGAAGCTATTGATTGATGAAATAAGAATTTTTCCATTGGGTTATGAGGGCCCAGGGAAGATAAAGTGAAATAATAGGTGGAAAAAACAAGCCCTTAGGGAAATATGAGGGTTACTTTGGAAGCAGCACCAAGGAGAATAGACACTGCTGAGAACACATAAGGACAGTGGAGGACAAGAGTGAGAAAGTGAAATGGCAATAAACGAGAATTGGAAGGGAATGTAGATAAATGATCAATAAAGAAGACACATTCATTGGATCCAGAATTAATGAGAGAGGACTCTAAATCCTAAATGGCACATCTTATTCAAAGGAATACAAAGTTACATCAGATTGTCAACACTAAGACATAGCGTAGTGAAGTCCTGAATATCCAAGATAGAGATTTCCTAACAATGGAAACATTATATAAACAGCACAATTCAGAGAAAAAAAAAAAAAAAAAGGAAGGTAATGTAAGGGTAGAGACTTCCTTAACTTTCACAGCCAGGCAGCAAAGCTGACAAACCAGCTAATACAATTTTTTAAAATATACAAATATAATAAAATAATAAAAATCAAAATCAGCTACTAGAAGGAGTACTAAGGAGAAGTGGAAATTGCTGATTTCACCATTAATATGGTAAGGAGTCAAAGAATGCTGATCAAAGAAATAGAGGTCTTAACTAAAGTATACCACATGCTTATTAAAACAAACCACTAGAGAAAAATTTATATTTTTCATATAATCAGCAAAAAGCAAGAAAAAACACAGACCACATAGTGAAATGTAGAAATAAAAAGGTCAATAAAAAAACAGAAGTGTATCATTAATTATGACAAAAAATAAGATCCATCAAATCCACTTTAAGAAATGTATCTTCCAAATATATTCATATATATGTGAACGAGGTATGTACAGAGATGTCTACTGCACAGCTGTTTGTAACAGCAAAAGCCTGGGAACAATTTAAAAGTTTATTAATGGCAACTGATTCAATAAATTATACCACAAAATGGAATACTATACAGCAGACAGAAAGATTGACACAGCTTCAAAATCATAATGTCAGGTTTAAAAATAAGGTATAGAATACACAACCATTTGTACAAAAATTATATGCACACATAACATATAATCTGTGTATGTGTGTATGAGTGTAGATACATACCATCTTTGGAAGAACAAGGAAATTTGTAAAAACAGATGTGACCAGACAGGGAAATTGGGTCAGTGGAAGATGAAGGCCAGAAGAGCACTTCTCATGTACTCCTCTACACTTCCCAAACGGTGTATGTGTGCAGATTCTAACCAAAATCATATCAAATTACCAAATTGTTGACCCTATTATGCAAGTGCCAATTTATAATAGGTTGGGCATCAACATAATTTCCTACCTAGAACATCTCTGAGAATCCAGTTTGCCTGTGTCCCATTAAAAGATAAGATTTTATTTTGCCTTGGACTCACTTTTAGAACTTGACTTAGAAGGGACTTGAACGCAGATGTCACCATCATCTAGATAGAAATGGTCCAGATCACCAGCTAACACTTGCTTCAAGGGAAGGGTAGAGAATGCCCATCATTTGTGAGCATGCTGGTCAGACACAAGGAAACTGAGTTAAATCAGATTGAAGTCATAGTTATAGTTAGACAGAGGGGTGATGTGTCCAGGAGCACTCCAGGACAAACTGTGAAGCTATTATTAAGTACTCTTCAATTTTTAACTTTATAACTGAATGTCCACTCCCACTGAGAATGCCCTCCTGCAGACATCATTTGAAGTGAGAAAACATTTCCTGTTTTGCCTGTATTTTGTGGATTTTTTTAGCTTTCTTCTCATAGATTATAATCTCTAGACCTAACCTGAGGGACAATTTACACAAGATTATCCACACAGAATGATCTTCCACAATTTGCTATTTCAAGGCATGAAAAAAAAAAAAAAAAGAATCACAACTGCCTAGGGAGAAAAAAGAATCATAAGGCCAGTCTCCCTCTTGAGAGTTGAATTTGATCCTTTAAGGCGAGCAATTCAATCTTTTAAAAGGCACATCTCTGTTCTAATCAATCAAGCTTTCATTTCCAATGGCAATAAGCTTCCCTAGGCACTCAAGAAATCAGAAACTAGAGCCTTAGTACATGAAAAGTCAATACAGTATTTTCTACTAAGTTGACTTGGTCCTACAAACCTACCCAGGATTTTCTCAGCAGGAAATCTGGTGTTTCAATATATCATGTGATGTCAACACCATCTATCAGTGCCAATCTGTCACATTAAATGGAAACGATGTGGTTTGCATCCAGGACTTCAGGAATAGAGTTTCTGATAAATTTGTGAAGAACCAAAGACAAGCAATAGCCCCCAGTGTGTGTCCAACCTCACATCTTGGGTTATATTGCTTTGTGAGGACTGTGTCCGAAGTTGACTGATGAGATATTCTGGCCATTAGGGGTTCTGATTCTAGTTACTTATGATAGCAAGTGGCTTTGCAGATATCATTGGCCGATAAAAGAGTCAGAAACCATGGGCATGATTCCAATCCTCTTTTTCTTTATTAATAAAGTTTTGTGTGAAGCGGTAGGAAGATTCATAAAATCTAGATGACTCACAAAGTGAAATTTATAGTACAAGCATTTCGTAATGCTTTTTTCCCCCAAGATGCCACATTAGAAATTTGCTCAGGGAACACTCAAATTTTCGCAAGACTAGAAAAATAATCTTCTATGCAAACATATTCCAAGGGCTGAATAGTCAATATGACATCCTGATGCAGTTCAAATCTTAACACACTGGTATATGGGTAGTTAATGGAAGAAAAGTTCTAAGGCCTGGCTTCAGATCACATCCCCACCCCACACCACCACCACCACAGTATGAAGCATGTAAGAACTGGAAGCTTTTTAACTTTCTAAGCCTGCAAAACAGGCATCAGAAGAGCTGGTCCACCTTTCCGCATGCCTCCTGGGAGAACTGATGGCAATGAAATTTGTGCTTATCTTTTGTGTGCGTTAGAAGGGATGTCATTTTTTTTAGGTAGTTCTTAGTGGTGGTAATTCTGGGCTCTTCATGAGCATTCTGCATCTAATGCTTTATATGGCAGTTTCCTAGTTGGATCTAATTATCTTTAAAAAAAAAAAAACATGTTAGGGGTGGGTACCTGGTGGCTCAGTCAGTTGTCATGATCTCACTATTCATGGGTTTGAACCCCACTTTGGGCTCTGTGCTGACAGCTCAGAGCCTGGAGCCTGCTATGGATTCTGTGTCTCCCTCTCTCTCTGTCCCTACCACACTCATTCTCTCTCTCTCTCTCTCTCTCTCTCAAAAACAAAAATAAACATTAAAAAAAATTTAACCACTTTATTGGTGTGTATAGTTAATGTATCTAACTTGATGAGTTTGGAGATAAATGCACACCCATGAAACCATCACCACAATCCATGCCATAAGCATGTCCATCACCTCCAGAACTTTCCTCCTGCCCACTTTATTTATCTACATGTATGTGATAAGAACACTTAACATAAAATATACCTTCTTAACAAATATTTTTAAAACATATAATACAGTATTAACTGTCAACTCCATGCTGTACAGTAGATCTCTAGGACTGATTCATCTTGTAAAACTGAAACTTCTGGATCTAATTTTTAGCTTAAAATTTCCCACCGTTACAATAATGAAAATGTTTTATAGCTCAGGTAGAAACCAATATTCTTTATGTGTTAACAGTGTTATCATAAAATAAAGGTAATAATATTGCATTTCATGACACTTTTAGATTAGTTCTGATCATTTCCTCAGACATGCAGTTATAAAAGTCCCTTGTTACACCTATGAATGTAGACTTTCTTTACAGAATCTAAACCTTCTCCTGCTGCTTTTTGTTCAATTAATACACAGTTACTTTAAACTGGTAGAACTGTTTAACAATCTAGGTAGCATTTATTTTCCAGATCTTTAATAGGGAAGATTTCATCAATGCCATCCCTCTGAACTGCTTGACTCGTGTAGATATGATATTTTCATTTTGCTACTGAGTCCTCCCACCACGCTAAGCAGGCTGGAGAGAACGAATGCATAGTGGAGGGACCCCTGTGTGTAAGTCTGTGGAAGGAGGCAGACTCTGCTGCTGTGCTGGCAAGTCACCCAAGGTGCACACAGCAAGGAAAATGAATCCATCCTGTGGCCAGAGTTGGAACTACCTAGAAATCCTCCCTGATTCCCTTAACAACTCTGATTAAGACACTAATAGTAGTGACTTTTTTAACTGTTCAGCAGCAGTGTGAGACTGGGTGCCCCAGGATTTCTTTCACTGGGTGAGAAATGTCAAGAGACAGTCAGAGTCACAGTTGTTTTAAGGTCCCAACAAATCATTTAATCCGCGGGCTGTGTGGAAGAATGTCATATACCCCGGGACACCAGTTTGTGGTTTTCAAACAGGACAAATGGGTGTGGGCTGAAAATGTGGCATAACCACCAAGATAGAACTGAAATTGCCAAGCAGGAGACACAACTACACGCCCTGATTATAATCTGTTGCTTGGTTGCTTCCTACAATATGAGTTCATGACAGTTATCTATAGCATGTGTAGCTGAAAATAAAGAAGGGTTTAGTGCATTGCTTCATCTACCCCTGCCAGTCCAATGACAGCAAAGTGTGCCAAGAGATGTGCTAGACAGAAGACCCCAGAGCCCCTGTCCTGGCAGTATCATTGACAAGAGCAAGTCTTGCAAATGTTCTGGGCCTTGCTATCCTCGTTCATAAAATGGAAATAACAATACCAGCTCCATCTGCCTTGTAGAATTGTGCTGAGGATGAAGAAAACCAGTCAACAAGTATCCAAGAGCTCCCAGTGCTCCCAGAAGTGTAGACCCCAAGGGGGGCTTAAAGAGAGTTAAGAAAATACGTGGCCCAGAGTATTTCACAATAGATTTTGGAAGAATTGGAACTAAAACCTGTGAAATAATGGTAAACCATAGCATAGTATTTGCACAAGTGTTCAGTTACAGAATATAACCTGTAATTCCCCTAAGGTTTCACAGGCAAGGGAGGGTATCCATGGAGGGGCTACAGCTGGGCTGGATCCTGAAAGATGAAGCAAAGTTGGCTGGAGAAAGAAAGGAAGGACAGGCGTTCCCCATTAGAGAAACTGCACCAGTGAAGACTGGAACAATGAGCAGGGCTATTCAAGGGACCATGAAGAGATTGGCACAAATGTTCAAGAAGAAAGGGAAAAGAAATTTGCAGGTAGGAAGAGATCTGATTAACGCAACAATGCAACCAGGTGAAGGAGGTATGTAAGCAAAAAGAGAAATAGGGGTCCAGGGGCTTTTCAAGCAACAGTGACCCAGTGTTTAAGGAAGATTGTATAGCAATTATTATGTAAGCTGGTAAGAGCTAAGAAGATGGAAAGCAATATGGAAAAGATTCTATTACCCACTCTTAGTAGTGGTAATGGAAACATGAAGGAAAAAACTGGAAAGACTAGCTGACTGGATACAAGGGATACAGATGCATGCTTATAGAGATACAAGGGATTAAAGCTCATGCAAGTGGGTCTTTGAAAGACAGTATACACTGACAAATTTATCGGAGGATCATTTCAAGTAATTGTTCCACAGAGAATTCTGAATGCTATCAATTCATCAATTACAACAATATTTCCTCACCACGAACAGCTATTCATTACATGGTTCTGTAAGTGGGTTTTTTTTATTCTTTCCAGCATCAACTCCTGCTCTCCAGTTTTGCAATAAATGTTTATCATTGTGTCCCTTTTCTGTGTGTTTTTTTCTAATATGTGGATCTCTGAAGCTTGGAAGCACAATTGTTTGTAGAATCCATCCATCCTTTTTTGAATCAGTACACGATCTTTATGAATTTTAGTTACTGGATCTTAGTGGCAAAACACAATTCCAACTTAGTACGCTAGATGGCAGAGAATAACTACTTTCTCTCCACCCCATTAAAAAAAAAAAAAAAATGAAAGCCACAGTATGGAAAAAAAGAAGCATTATGGCTCACATATTTCTGTTTGTCCTCAAAGCTTATATAAGAAAACTCAACTTTTATACATAACAGCTATCCACATTCCACTGAAAGTGATTGGGGGAGCCAGGGGTTCAGTATACTCAGATCTGAATAAGTATGCTTTACTTTTGGGGGGTTTGGTGGTTTTGGTGGTTTTTGTTTTTGTTTTTTCAAGTTTTCTGTTTAATTGACTTTGTTTTATTTTGTCCATGTAGGAAATGGTGGAGGGAACAGATAATGAAAGTGGTAATGAAGACATTATGAAGTGAGACCATATTGATTATAATGCATTATTTATTAATTTATTAATTTTATTAATTTATTAATAAAATTTTATTAAATTTTATTAATTTATTAATTTTATTATTTTTTGCAGGGCAGGGTAGAGGGAGATCGGGTAGGAAGGGCACAGTGGGAATTTATAGGTGGAAGGTACACACGATCATGATGAATAGCAATGAGATTATTACCAAAAGCCACACACCATCACCACCAAAGAACCTTTGCCAGCCATTCAAAAGTGCCCAGACACCCCAAGGTTGAGAAACATTATCAAAAGTTACTTTAAGGAGACGTTTAGGTTACTTTTCTGCTCCTGGATACAACTGTACTTAATCAACTTAGTAGAAAGAAACTAACAGTGAACTTCAAACCTGACTAATTTTAAATCACTTGGAAAAGTGGCTTTAGTCAACATCCTTTGTAAAACTAGGTTTAGTCAACATCCTTTGTGTCTATTTTGTGCAACACACTATACAGTGAGTCCTACCTTTACATTGTATAGTAGCTACCACATCTACCCCAAAGGAACTTAAAATCCACTGAAGCCTGTGAGACATCTACATATTTTTCAATAGTTGAAGAACATTCAACGTCCTCCTGCATGTTTTCTAACTGTATCTAGAAAGTAAAATAACTATTTGATTTAGTATAAAATTCGGGTGAAAAAGCTCCTTATGATATTTTTAGTTATCCAGTTTTTCCTCCAAAAAGTCAAGGAAGAGACAGCTATTTAAAGCTAATAAGCTCCTATTGAAGACTTATTTCTACGCATTTCCTAAAATCTCTGGCCGTTGTGAATAAATAGCTTTTTCTTGACCAACTCTACTAGGAAAAAGCCTCCAGGTTATTTCAAGTTATGCCTGCACGCAATGGGACCTCCACATGCTTGCAGTCCCCCTTTGAACTTCCTCTTTGTGCTCTATTTCAAGTGGAATGGCCGTTTCTTAGATGAAGGCAGTGCCATGAGGCCCTACTAACAGGCAGCACGGAGTGACAGCAAGCTCGCTGAGAAGAGAACTGCCCAGCCCGCTGTGACACTTCGGGGCTCGCGCGACCCGGTTTGGATCCGGCGCCCAGCTCGGCCCCAGGAGCAGGCGGCTTCGGGGCGTGCGGCCGGCCTGCGCGCGCGCTGCTCGGCCGCGCCCCGCCGCCCGCCGTTCGCGCGCCTTCCCGGGACCGCGGCCGGGGCACGCGGCTTTCCGGGGAACTCGGGGTCAGTCTCCCTGCTTTCGTAACCGAATCTCACCGTTGTTAGAAGACAAACTACCGTGGCCTACGGTCGTCTCAAATTTTGGTGTGATTTCACTTTCCAGCTTTCCTAGCAAGGCAAGATCATCTGTGTGAGCAGTATTACCATATATAGGGAGAAAAGTGGTGAAAAAAAGAGCTCCAGAGAAGCCTGAGTCAGTGGCATTAAGTAGGAGTGCCTGCTGGGAGGGACAGGGCGAAATCTGCCCTTCAGCAGACATGATTACTAACCGTGTTAAGTCTGCAGATGATTCAAAAGACAGATCAGAAAACGGAAGTGTTGCAAATGCCAGCGCACTCAGGGAAATCCAACTGGCATGAGTTATAAAACAGTTAAAGTTATTAAAATTCTGGAGAACTTGAAAGATAGACTTTGCTCAACCTTGATTTTTAAAAATGATAATTGTTACTACCTTTATCCCTATGTTCGTTTCACTTTTTATTGAAAAAAAAAAAAAAGAAATATTCTAAATAGAAGCATTCCAGCTTATGATCTACGACAAAATGTCTGTGCCTTTGAAGCATTGCTATACGTATAAAAATAATGCAAATATAGCCATAAAACAACCTTGCTGGCAAGTCCAAACGTTTATTATAAATATGTATAGTAATGGCTTTGATGTTTGTGAGGTGATAGTTACTGGCAAACCAAAAACTAGAACTACCAAGAATTTTGACCAGAATGTTCTCAAGAGGAGGGAAAGGACTTTTGGATGAATGTTTGGAAGAGAGTAGAAAGCTTTTATGTCTGTCTGTTCCTGACTCTTCTGTTTTGCAAGCATGTGTGTACCTCACACTACCTCACTTTTCCACTCATAAAATGGTCGTAACATCTGTCTCTACTTATTTTTTAGCACTCTATTAAAATATGTAATTATGCCCCTAGGGTTTTTTGAACCCCTTGGAAGCAATAAATTCTCATTTTTAAAACTTACATATAGTTATATTATCAAGTGATAATAATTAATATACAGGTTTGCATATACATATTTATATGGCTATATCGATTATCAGATTATAAGTCTGTCACATGGGAAGTTTAAACATTATACTAAATAACCAGCATGAGCCCATGGGTTTATTCTTGGATTCCATAAAGCTGGGAAAAAAGGAGTATCTATTCTGTGCAAATCAACTAGAAAAATCCTTCTAAACCGCTGATAAGACTGAGTAAGGTGACATACATAGGAAGCCAAATAATCACCCAGTGAGCATCTTTTTCTGCATAAAATAGGGGGGAAAAATGTTTTCCTCTGAAACAATATTTTTCCACTACATAGACTATCTTTAATTTTTTAAACAGAAGTTAACATTCTCATTGTGGAAATTTTAAACAATTCAGAAAGGCACAAAGATAAATGTGAGTATCACTTTATAGTTCCACTCTCCTGGGAGACCAGAGAGAGAATATCCTGCCAGACCTCTTTCTAAGGATAGACACACACTCCCCCACACACATGCATGTACATTTCCGTATGGTCATAAGATAATATTCTGCAATGAATTTTATGTAACTTTATAGAGTAATATATATAGATCAACCCCATTCCTTGTATTGACTGCAGCCATTGACAGAATACACCACAATGTATTTAATCTGTCTCCTCTTGAAGTTTTAAGAGTCCCCTCAGTGGTTTCCCTGTTGTGGGAAATGCTGCCGTGAACATCTTTGAATTTTTGCTTACCCAGGACTAACTATCCCTGCAAAGTTAAATTACATAAGAGAAATTTCTGGGTCAAAGTTTATACACTTTAAAAATACTGCTATAGTTTCAATTGCTCTTCCTCCCTTCAAAAATATTTCATGTACCCACCTACTACATTGTATGTGTCCGTTTTCTGTAGCCATTGTTTCTGCTCCTAGAGCCATTCTGGTTAAGGTATGATTGACATTTTAACCATTTAGCATTATGTTCTTATGATCAAAGACCCCTCCCCAAATGAATCATCTGATCCAGCCCATCAGTTCCCTTTCCATGGGCTTCCCCTAGCAGGCAAATGGAAAACAGTGTTCCCTTTGCTATTTGCTACACAAGCACCTAAATACAGAACTCTGGAAAAGCTGGTTGGTACCCAGAGCGTAGTTTAGACATGAGCCACCCTCCTCACACCCAAATCTGAATGGTGGGGTTCCCACCCGCTTTTCTGACTGTGCTGAAGCAGTAACAAGCATGCAGAGAGAGGGCTGGCAGGGCCTCCTCAGGCCTGGAGTCAGGTTCCCTACCAGATGCAGGAAAAAGATAACGTGGATGAGATGAAGTCAACCATTTGTTCATCTAACAGCCAGTGCTTCCTCTGTCCACAAGTACATTTGGCACAGACAACTCTTCTGGAGAGGAAGCTAGAAAGGCCGTGGTTGACAGCAGGTAAACCCGAGGGAGCACTGCAGAAATTCCCCCTCCGCTAACGTTGCTTCCTCCTCTCTTGATTGATTCTTTGTTAGACCAGGTTTCATGTGTTCTTTTTCTCTTTTTATTGGCTAGGCAATTCTACATGTTATTTTAATTCTACTAGTAATCATTATTATATTTTAACAAAGAAATGTGGGCCCACATTTCTCTGTCAGATTCTAACATCACATCAGAATTATGTTCTCTCCTACTTGGAGACCTCAATTGGGACATTTTGCAAGGTTTCACTTTTCCCTCCCTCCCTTACATTTTCCTTTACCAGGCTTTACTGAATAATCTGCCCAATTTTCCAGATGCTTTAATAATTATTTTACAGCATGACTTATTTTTCAAGATTACTTTAATTGCAACATACTTCATTTATCAAAAATTTAGATTTGGAGCACCTGGGTCGCTCAGTCAGTTAAGCATCCAACTTCAGCTCAGGTCATGATCTCACAGTTGGTGAGTTCGAGCCCCACATCAGGTGAGCTTGAGCCCCATTTTGGGCTCCATGCTGAGGGTGTGGAGCCTGTGTGGGATCCTCTCTCTCTCTGCCCCTCGTGGGATTCTCCTTTTCTGCCCCTTGCTCACTTGCACCCTCTTTCTCTCAAAAATAAATAAAAATGTAATAATAAAATTTTTTTTTAGATTTGAGTTTTATTGAATTTGTCCTAGTGCTGCCCTTTCTTGTATATTGTAACTTTTTTATTTCCTGGGATTTTTACTGTGGTTCAGTTTTTATTTATCCAAAAAGTGTACCTGGTTGGTATACTATTACATTGTGAATCTCTGAATATCTAGGATTTTGAATTATAATTCTTTTCCTTGTTAACTTGTAGCCCTGGTAAAACCTGGCATCCCTCATAGTTCCTGATATTAAAAATGAGCTTTTGAAAAACAATTCTATCTTTGGTTGGTGAACATTTTCAGTCTGCAAACACAATCCTTTCTCCAGCTCTGAAGAATTATATTTTATTAGTTCATTAATTACTCATTTTCCCTTGCTTCCTTTCCTTGCATTTAGAACTCTGATTATTTTTAAATTAGACTTCCAAATCTGTTCTCCAAGATGCTCCTCTTTTCTCCTGATCTTTCTCCTTATGTATGTGCTCTGTCAACGTCATTTGATTTTTGGAATTATTTCTTCAGTGTCATTCAGATTTTCATTTTGTTAATTATGGTTGAAATTTTTTTCAAAGAACTATTTCTTTTTTTTTTTAAGTTTATTTATTTTTGAGTTTGAGAGTGTGAGCAGGGGAGGGGCAGAGAGAGAGAGAGAGAGGGAGAGAGATTGAGAATACCAGGCAGGATCCACACTGTCAGCACAGAGCCCAACTTGGGGCTTGAGCTCACAAACCCTGAGTCCACGATCTGAGCGGAAACCAAGAGTCTGATGTTTAAATGACTAAGCCACCCAAGCGCCCCTCAAAGAATTATTTCTTGATTTCAGAGCATTTCTTTTTCAGGAAAGCGTGGTTGGTTTGATAGATGTACGCATGTAACTATGTATGTAGGCTCCATGCCCAAGGTGGGGCTTGAACCAAGAGCCCTGAGAACAAGAGTTGCGTGCTTTACCAACCGAGTCAGCCAGGTGCCCTGGTTTGTTTGTTGTAATTGATGTGATATCCTCTCAGGTCTCACTGTGAATATGAATAAGAATGTTTCTTCCAAACTCTCTCCTGGTTCTTTCATAGAGGTTCATTTGTTCTAAACAATCACCTTGGTGCTTTCCTTTTGACCAGATGATTCTACTTATGTAGTTAGCGATTTGGTGCTATTGTCTAGCTTATTTAGTATTGTTAGCTGGTATGAGTCTCTGGTACTTTCATAATTCTTACAGCAGATTGCAAGGAGATTAAAAGTCAGAGAAATGTGCTTCTGGGATTTCCGAGGAGGAAATGGTCTGAGAGCTGACAAATCAAATTGTTGAGCCTTTCGTTAGATGGATTGGTGATGACGGCAAGGTGCAGGTGGTTTCCCTTCTAAGTGTACAGAGCAAACTGGTCTGGCATGCTGATTCTTCTCTATCAAGGCAGGAAGCAATGGGGTCAAGGTGACAACTGGAATTGGATCTATTCTTCTGGCCAACTGGAGAGATTCAGACCGGTGAGGGCACTCCTTTAGACAATGCTTCTGACCACAGAGTCCAAAGGCTTCCCATAGGAGAGGTGAACAAAACCAGATGGTCTTTCTTGTAACCTGACTCTCCCATGTGCAAACTCTGTATTAGTTTTCTATTACTACATAACAAATTGCCACAAACTTAATGCCTTAAAATAACACATCCCATTATCTCACAGTTTCCATGGGTCAGGATTCCAGTCATGGCCTAGGTGGATCCTCTGCTGGTCTCGCAAAGCCACAATTACGATGTTGGCCACAACTGCCATTCTCATATAGGGCTCTCGGTCCTCCCACAAGCTTAGTCAAGTTTTTGGCATCATTCTGCTCCTTGCAGCCATATGACCGAGGTTCCTATTCTCTTGCTGGGAAGCACTCTCAGTTCATAAAGCCCCTTATGGTCTCTTGTCACATAGCCCCAAAAGGCAGTTCACAATCTGGCTATCTGCCTTTCTCCAGGCCCGCAGAAGCACGTTTCTCTGACTTCCAGTCTCCTTCCAGTCTCTATAAGAGGGCCTTATAAAATGTAATCAATGGAGTGACTCTTCCATCACCATTTGCCATATGGCATCATTTAACCAAGGGAGTAACTACCCATCATATGCAAAAGTTCATTCCACATTCCAAAAGAGTAGGGATTATCCAAACCATGTATACTGAAGGTGGGACTCTTGGGGGGAAACCCTCTTAGAATTCTGCCTTTCACAATCTCAGACATGTAAGAATCCTTTCCAGTTTCCACTGGAGGGGATGACATTTCTCCTTCTATGTTAGTTGAGTCATTTTAGTAAAGAACAGGATTGTAGGGGGTAGGGGAAAGGTGTGTATTCAACATCATATTAAATTATCCAAATAATTATCTTAGCTTTCTACCTTATGAATTGATGTCTTTAACTTTTGTTATTGTTTTTACCTTTTAAAAAATGTTCTTCATATATTTCAACTAATTTGTAATGTAAATAAAATCACCTGAGAAATCTGAAGCAGTATATTTGTCCTAATTAATAGGCTTAATTTTTAGATGAGTTTTAGGTTTACAGAAAATCCAGCATAAAGTACAGAGTTCCCATATACCCTTGTATTTACCACTCTGCTCCAGTACATACACAAACACTCACACACACAGTTTTCCTAACATCTCAAATTAGTAGTGTGGTACATTTGTTGCAGTTGATGGGCCTGTACTGATACATTTATTATTGACTAAAGTCCATAGTTTACATTAGGGTTTACTCTTGGTGTTGTACATCTTATGCGTTTTGCCAAATGCATAATAGACATTTAACACGTATGCACATACCTGACACGTATCTATTATTAAATATCATACAGAACAGTTTCAGTGCCATATATATATGTATATATTAATGTTTATTTATTTTTGAGAGAAAGACAGAGCGTGAGCCATGGAGGAACAGAGAGAGAGGGAGACACAGAATCTGAAGCAGGCTCTAGGCTCCAAGCTGTCAGCGCAGAGCCAGCGTGGAGCTCAAACTCACCAACTGTGAGATCATGACCTGAGCCGAACTCGGACACTTAACCAACTGACCCACCCAGATGACCCTCAGTGTTGTATTTTTTAATAATTTTTATTTTAAATCAGATTTTTGTCCTGTGTGACCTTTCTGACCATTTTAGGCAAACGTAGGGTGTACAGACAGCCATGTCATGGGCTAGGTAGGGTATAACAAGAGACTTCTGTGCCTGCACAGAGGTTGGCCTGAGATTGATGCTATTCAAACTGATTACTAGGCATGATGTATTTCAGTCTGTTTAAGAAGAACACAATCTCTGAGAAGGGAATTCCAAGATAAAGAGCAGTTTTGGTAATAATACCAATTTTGGTCCATACCAAAATCTAGTGGTACAGAAAGACAATGTGTTTTCAGAAATAAAATTATCTTGAGAATGCTCTTTTAAAAAACGCTGTCAAGACAATGAAAGGACTAGGAGAAAAACATTTCTTTTTTTTTTTTTTTTTTTAATTTTTTTATTTATTTTTGGGACAGAGAGAGACAGAGCATGAACGGGGGAGGGACAGAGAAAGAGGGAGACACAGAATCGGAAACAGGCTCCAGGCTCTGAGCCATCAGCCCAGAGCCCGACGCGGGGCTCGAACTCACGGACCGTGAGATCGTGACCTGGCTGAAGTCGGACGCTCAACCGACTGCGCCACCCAGGCGCCCCGGAGAAAAACATTTCTTAAGACTTATCTGATAAAGGACTATTACCCAAAATGAACAAAGAACTCTTAATAATCAACATTTAATAAAACAAACCAATCCAGTTAAAAAATAGGCAAAAAAACCTGAACAGACACCTCACCAAAGATATATAGAAGATATATAAGCATATGAAAAGGTGCTCTACATATACGTCAGGAGGGAATCACAAATTAAAATAATGAGATGCCAATACATATCACCAAATGCTGGTAAGGAAGTACAACAGGAACTGTCATTCATTGCTGGTAGGAATGCAAAATAGTATAGCCAGTTTGGAAGACAGTTTGGAAATTTCTTACAAAACTAAACATATTTCTACCATACGATCTAAGAATCACACTCTTTGGTAGCAAAGAGTTTAAAACTTATTTCCACACAAAAAGAATGAGCTATCAAGCCATTAAAAGACATGGAAAAAATTTAAATGCATATTGCTAAGTGAATATGTTAAGTGAATAAGTGCTAGTTGAAAAAAGCCACAAGCTGTCTAATGCCAATAATATGACATTCTGGAAAAAGCAAAATTATGGAGACACAAGAAGAATGGTATACATGTATAATGGCATACAGTGGAATATTATTCAGCTCCAAAAAGTAATTCTACCACAGACTATACCATGGATGAACCTTGAAGACAATATGCTGAGTGAAATAAGCCAGACACAAAAGGACAATTATTGTATCATTGTATTATTATTTGTATGAGACACCTAGAGTGGTCACATTCATAGGGACAGAAAATAGAATGGTGGTTCCCAAGTGCTGGGGAGGGAGGTCCATGTAGTTATTATTTGATAAGTACAATGTTTCAGTTTGGGAAGAAGCCAAAGTTCTGGTAATGGATGTGGTGATGATTGCAAAAATGTCTATATACTTAATGCCACTGACATGCACACTTACAAAAACTTAAAGTGCTAACTTTTGTGTTCTGCACGTTTTGCCACAATAAAAAAATAAATAAATAAAAGGAAAGAAGATTGGGCAGTGGGAATGGACACCTGGCTTCCAGAGCCATATCTGGCTGTTCTTACTTGACATTTAACTGTGGGGTCTTTGGATTTTCCTTTCCAGGACCTTAAATCTGTAGTCATTCACTCACTCATTCATTCATTCAACCCATGTTTAATGTTTATTAAACACACACAAGAGTTTAAGTCACTCTAAAACTGAAAGAGTTGGAAACTATTGATTATAGGTCAGATGCAGTATAGATCTTACTAAAATCATCAATGAATGGGAATAATTGAAATTGCTTTTCTATTAAAACAGTGTAATTATTTGCTATCCTCATTCAGATTTTTCACATTCAGGTGTAGATTTCATTCTTAAAGTGCCACAAATTTTAAAAACTAGCTAAATGATCTAACCTAGTAAATTATTTAGCAAGACAATTTTGTTTTCAAATATAATTCTACAGAGGTCACTAACATAAGAAAATATTAAAACTGGTACACTGCCTTATTGTATAGTCTAAATTTTCATAATTGGGCCAAAGACATATCCATGGTGGAAGATTTAAGCATATTCATGCCCCTGACTTCCGAGGTTCACCTGAGCTTCTAGGAATTCAGAGCACAGCTTCAAAATCCATATATACTCCTACCCCTTCATTCTACATATTTAAGTGATCTGTGCCCAAAACACAAGTTTTTTCATTGTGATTTTCAAAAAGTAGTTCTAGGTTATAACTGAAAACTTGATAGTTTGTTCCTTTATTCACAATGTTTTAAATCTTGAGAACTGGAAAAGTCTACATGTCTATGAGGGCGGTATGGTAAATATGGTACAAGACTATGAACTTGGAGTCCAAAAATCTAGATTCTAGTTCTAGCTCTGTTGGTCACAAGATATGTAACTTAGGAAGAATCAGGTAACCTCTCTGATCTCCATGTTGTGTTATGTTTGAAAGTAAAGAGGGGTGGCTGGGTGGCTCGGCCGGTCGGGCGTCCTACTTTGGTTCAGGTCATGATCTCGAGGTCCGTGAGTTCGAGCCCCGAGTTAGGCTCTGTGCTGATGGCTCGGAGCCTGGAGCCTGTTTCAGATTCTGTGTCTCCCTCTCTCTCTGACCCTCCCCCATTCACGCTCTGTCTCTCTCTGTCTCAAAAATAAATAAACGTTAAAAAAATTAAAACAACAAAAAAGTAAAAGATAGTGAGTAGGAGTAACTGGGTGACTCAGTTGGTTAAGCATCTGATTCTTGATTTTGGCTCAGGTCATGATCCCAGGGTGGTGGGATCAAGCCCCACATCAGGCTCCATGTTGAGTGTGGAGCCTGCTTGGGATTCTTTCTCTCTCCCTCTCTGGCTGCCTCTCCACTGCTCACACACACTCTCTCTCTCAAATAAACATTATATATAAAAAAAAAGACAGTAAGTTAGGCTCCTATTTTTGACAATAATATTTTGAGTGATAATAGCTATCACTAAACTGAGTTTGAGTTTCAATAATATGGTATGTACATCTAAAGCTTTATGTTAATAAATGTTCAAATTTTATTAGCCCAGGTGTTTTTAATTTATAGAAAAAGGTGCTCCCTCCTTCCCCAAAAAACTAGTCAAGTACAATCTGTCAACAGGTTCACTCGGCAGGAATTCCTACAGATTTAAAATAACAACTACTTGGGGAGCCTGGCTGCCTTAGTCAATAGAACATGCAACCCTTGATCTCAGGGCTGTGAGTTTGAGACCCACATTGGGTGTAGAGATTTCTTAAGAATAAAAAAATCTAAATAAATAAAAATAGCACTACTCTATTATCTCATTAGTCAGGAAAATACCATTTAATTTCCACAGTCAAGAAAAGATAATTTAGTGGTTCCTCAAATTTATGATCCTGCCTACTTGTCACAGTTCAGATTGCATAGCTCTTTTTTCTTAATCAAATTTGTATTTGAAATACAAGGTTTTAAAACATTAAATGATTTTTTTATTGAAGTAGTTTTATTAACTTAAAAGTTTTAAGCTGCATGCCTTGAAAAGTTTATTCCTTTTCTAGAGTGAACAGACACACAAAACAGGCAAAAATAATTCCTATTTCATACTGATTGCTTTTGTAACCATCAAAATAATTAACATAGAATACACTCATATAAAATGTGAAATTCTCTTGCTTTGTCATGGGTGTGGGAAAAAAAATGCCTGTAATCAGAAATTAAAAAAAAAAAAACAAAAAAACCCCAAAAAACAGTGATCCAAGACAGGGATTGGCAAACCAAGAACTGCCAAGTAAATCTGGCCTACTTCCTGTTTTTAAAAATAAAATGGTATTGGAACACAGCCATGCTCATTGTTTACATATTGTCCACAAGCGCTTTTGCACTTCGACCACAGGGGAGTAGTTGCTTCAGAAACCATATGGTTGCAAAGCCAGAAATATTTCCTAGTGGACCCTTTATAGAAAAAATTTACCCACTCCTGATCTGGGGACTAAGTGAGGAAAAAGAAAGTAGGTTCTCTCCTTTCCTGTAGTAAATGTATAATCAGAAGCTTCTAAAATATATTTTGCACTGAGTTGGAAAACAGGGTCCAGCCTAATGCTAATTAAAGCCTTACATTGAAAGGTCACCCTGTGGTCGGTGTTCTTTACTGGTGGATGACAGGAAGTGAGAGTTAGGTTCCTCTGTCTATGGGAAAAAAGAACGAGTAGCTCTGTTCAGATTTCTTTTGCTTTTATTTTTCTTTTTAAGGTTTTCATTTATTTTTCTGAGAGACAAAGCGTGAGCAGGGGAGGGGCAAAGAGGGAGAATGCAGAATCTGATGCAGGCTCCAGGCTCTGAGCTGTCAGCACAGAGCCCGATGTGGGACTAGAACGAATAAACCATGAGATCATGACCTGAGCCGAAGTCAGACCCTTAACCGACTAAGCCACCCAGCCACCCCACTGTGTCCAGATTTCTTAAGCATGATTTTTTTAAAGGACAACAGTAATATGCAAAAAACAATGATATATAAACAACAGAAACCAAAATGATGTATATCTTTGCCACAAATTTTTGAATGGGTTTTTGGACTGACTACCACTTTTACCTTGAGAAGTTGCTTCCTTCGGACCTCATGTTTTGAGACTACAGGAGGTTTGCAGGGGTATTATTGAGGCATATTTCCTACGTCCCCCCTCTTTGCAGCCTTGCGACACGCTCTCCTTTTGTAGAAGAAATGGTTTAATACCTCCTATACAGGCTGACACCTTGGCCTCTGGATCTAACCAAGTGTGATGCCGGTCTGCTCTCTTCCCTACTTGCTTCATAAGCCAATCAGTTCTGTTTTATGCTCCTACCTTGCGTTGGGTTTTATCATCAAAACAATGCTTTGTCTGAATGGTCTCTTCAGCTCTAACATTTTGTGATTTTTCACTCCAGAAAGGTCATCTATGTGGGTGTGATACATGGCATTTAACATGAGATCTGCATTTAAATCGCAGTTCCAATATTTGTTAATCCTGTGAGCTTTAGATCTTCAGTTCCTACCTCTATAAAACAGAGACAATAATACATGCTTTCAAGACCATTGCAATGATGAAAGGCGATTATGTATTTGTAAAGCATCAGGAAGAGAAGAAAGGAAACAATAAATATGATAAAAGTGTTCGTCCATTTCTTCTCCTCAACCAAATCAGGACTCATGGACTTACTTCTTCCTACTTATCCTAAGCATACTCATTCTTCTGGAATTAATTCAATTGCATCTGAGGAGTCTTCCTGCTACCCACCACTTTACTAAGCAAGATGCCAATTCCCAGTGATTTTATAACCCTCTGAGATTAGCACTTAATACTATTTATAGCCCTTAAGAATAACTTTTCACTTTATTCAAAACAGCAGTACATGTTCATTACTAAAAATATGGAAAATGTAGAAAAGTACAAAAATGAATATAATAAATGAACAAGTCAGCCACTTCCCATTCTTACAAGCCAGAAATAAGTGAGAAATAATTCCTCCCCTTCCTCTCTCTCCCTCTCTCTGAACCTACATGTATTAGTGTGCTTTTAGTGACAAGTCAGAAAAAATCTGTACTCAATATTCATTTGTCTTAAAGAATATGAAATAATTGGCTCACACAAATCCAGAGATAAGGTGACTTCTTAGGCGGTATAATGCCCCCGATTTCGAATCCGAGAGACCACCAAGGAGCCGATACCGATGCAAATGCACGAGGGTTTATTTGCAAGCTCGAGCTTGGGCCCAAGTATACCCGACACAGCGGAGTAGGGATTTGGGCCCCTAGGCTAAGAGGCGTAGCAGTTTTATAGGGGCCGGTGGCCAATGAGATTGTAACACACACAGAAATTTGCATAGTCATGTCAGTCCACACACAGGTGGCCAATTGAATTACAATTTATCCTATAGTAACTGTTTGAACTAGCCTATCACTCTGGTCAGAATTGGTGTGCAAGTTTGGTGGGCAAAAGGCGGGGTTTACGTTCTTTGGCGGTTAGGGGTTCCACATTCCTATATGAGTCGGTTTCCAGTAAGCGTGTGCTCAGCGGCTTGACTAGGGTGGGGGAGTGTCTTAAGCAATAAGTAGGTCATGTGGGGGTTATACATGAGATGGTGGGTGTAGCACAAAATGGAGTTAGTCTTGCTCTGCTTGTCCAGGGATAGGGGATTTTTGTTAAGTTCCTTGGGTCCCACAGCAGGACTATTCATCAATAACTATTGAAACTAGTTTCAAGTTAGAGCAACAAGGAGCTGGAACCAGGACAAATTTAATATTCCTTAAGTGCTATTATGAAGACAGAATGAAAAGCAGTCAACTATATCTAAAGAGTTAAAATAAGTGAATAAATTCAGCAAATTGGCCACATGGGGAACTGATTATAGAGGATGGGCATTTGGTGAACTGCTGTTCGGCCACTGACCTACAGCTAATGACTCCAAGGCTGACTGATCAGCAGATCAGCAGTGCTGCTGTCTCTAGGGCCTTTCCATCTTCCTGTGTTCTCCTGGCATGTCAGCTCAGCCCCAGACACAGTGGCTGCCACGGTACACTCATCATTTGCAGACTCACGAACATGTTATAGAAGGATCTTGCTTTCTGGTGTCTCTTTTCAAGACGGAGGAAAGCCTTTCCAGAAGCCTCCCTACCTTCAAACCACCTCACTGGGCCGAAATGAACCACATACCTATCTGTGCTCAACCAATTGCAGCCAAGGGAATTCACAGCCACCGTTGAGGATTTTTTCCTTTGGGCAGGGCTGGCACCTGCCTCCCCTGAAGCACACAGCAATGCAGAGAAGGATAGAAAGCTCAACAAACTTGTGTTGTTAGGAAACAGGGAAATGGTATGAGTAGGAAATCAATGGTTTCTGCTACCACATCTTTTTTATTTAACATACATTAATTTCCCCATGACAACGAATGGATTGAAGACATGATTTTAACTGAAAACATAACTGTATGAAAATATCATAGTTTATTTAACAAGTTCCTTACCCTATTGTTAGACATTTAGGGCAATTCAATTTTTCACTATTATAAATCACTCAGTTCTTGGTCCTGTCAAATTAATCCGTATAACCCATTGCCTTAAATAATGCTGTTCCTCTTACTGAAGTATTATCACTTACAGTTAAAGATGCCCTTACATTTAGTCACATGTCATCAATGAATCAGTAAATGATTGTTCAAGAAATAGGTTTTTTGTGATGCCTGGGTGGCTTAGCTGGTTACACGTCCAACTTTGGTTCAGGTCATGATCTCATGGTTCATGAGTTCAAGACCTGCTTTGGGCTCTGCACTGACATGGGGAGCCTGCTTAGGATTCTCTCTCCCTCTCCCTCTGCCCCTCCCCCACTTGCTCTCTCTCTCTCTCTCTCTCTCTCTCAAAATAAATAAACTTAAAAAAAAAGAAATTCTGGATTTGTAATATATATAGACTCTTTTAGCCTTTACAGTTGCTGCTATGTTGCCTCACTTTTTCCTCTAACTAGCAGCACTCTTGGCCAATTCATTTCAATAAATATTTACTGATAATTTTGTCAAGCCTCATGGAATGAATAAGATCCAATGTCTGCCTTTCTGAGCTTGCAAGTTAGTTTTTCCTGGGTTAACTCTTAGCAGGTAAAGATCTTCAGATTATCAGAACTCCCTGATCCATGTATTTGTCTGGTATTTATTACCTATGATGTGCCAGGCCCTGTTCTAGGATCCAGAGGATGCCCTCATTAAACTTAGGAATATTCTTAGGTACTGAGAAAGAAGTCCAAGTGGATCTTTCAAAATTGTTGCTCCTACCTTTTGTTCCCAGGCCCTTTGTCACTTAGAAAGGAAACATCTGGCCTCCCTGCCTTTTTCTGAATATTCGAAGGAATAAATTCATGTGTATTTTCTCACCTTTGGCCTTGTCACTGATGTCATAGATAATGTGGCTATTTCAACAAAGGGCTCTGCCAGAAAATATAATTTGACAAACTGTATTTCCTGATGCAGTTCGTAGCTCACATACAAGGCAGGAAGTGCTGCTCCCTGTGAATTTTTCTGGCTGTGGCTGTGAATGACAAGGGAGCATTTGAGTGCTGCTGACCCAGGCATTCTCTGGGGACTCTGGCTATACTTGGTCATGAGAGGCCACAGAGAACTAGGCTCTGGCTTGGGTCTTCTGGTCAGTTTGGAATTTTTCAGGATAGAATTTCATCCTTGTAAATGGGAATTTAAATGTAAACAGTTCTGCAGTGGCCCAAGTGAACCTGATTAAAAAATAAAAGATACGGGGCACCTGGGTGGCTCAGTCAGTTAAGCATCAGACTCTTGATTTCAGCTCAAGCCATGATCTCAAGGTGGTGAGACTAAGACCCATCTCCACTCCAAACTGTGAGTGGAGCCTGCTTAAGATTCTCTCTCTCTCTCTCTCTCTCTCTCTCTCTCTCTCTCTCTCTCTCTCTCTCAAAATAAATAAAAGATATAAACATTTCATTTTTACCGAAATAAAATTATAAGACTCTTTGTACCCTTTTGTAGTCCACCTAAAGCTATACGATTAATAAATTCCTATTTTGGCTCAAAGCAAGTTGGTTGAACAAAAAAGATCATGAGATGTGGAATTTTAGACTTAGAATGGCCCTTGAAAATTGTGTAGTCTGATGATAGTCAAACCTGGTGCCCATCCAAATGACATGGGGAGTTTTTCAGAATATAGATTCCCACCCACCCAACTGAATCAGATTCTCAGGGTATGGGGGCCCCCAGCCAAAAAACATTGGTCCAAACCTCTCGTTTCACAGATGAGGAGGTTTTGAACCAAAGAATAGTCTAGAGTCACACAGTCAGATTATGGCAAGAAGTATAACACATTTTGTTCATTCAAACATCAACTTGCTTTAGTTTATTACCCAAAAAAGGTCAGTGAAAAAGGGAGTGGCACTCCTGGGAATCTTTTAAATCCTTGTAAAAAGATGAGAGGTCAATAATGAACAGCAGAGGGGAAAAAGCAAGAGCAAATTCTGCAGAATCTCTCAAAGAAATGGTCAGTAGAGGGCGGGGAGGGGGGGGTGTCTGGGCTCAACGGTGCTGCTCCAGGACAAGCCACCCACCCCATCAACCCCACCCCAGCTCCCGCTCCCGCTCCACCCCCCTCCTTCCCTTGCACAGCACTGCAGAGCTGGAAGAGCGCCTGCGAATGGGATAAGCGGGACTGTCAAGTCATGATATGGAGGCAGGATCTGATGAATCAGTCCGCTGCCAAGAGAATCTGACTCATGACTTTGTAACAGTGACTGTACGCTCCCCACAGTGCTCCCAGCTCAGCACTCCCAGAAGGCAGTACCAGAGAGCAGCCCAGGGCTGGTGGAAACGCTGCACCGGAGGAGACAAACCCACAGCTGGAGCTCAGGCCGGTAGCTTCGGGCTGCTCTTTTCTATTTTGTGCATTTACACACAGACCCTGGTGTAATCCTTGCCGCCACCCCACCTCCAGCGTGAGGCTGCTTTTTTTAGTAGAAAATCAGCAGAGGACGAATTATTTTAATGCACATTTTTTTAAAAAAAAAAAAATCTTTATTTATTTTGAGAGTGGGGGAGGTGCAAAGAAAAGGGAGAGAGAATCCCTGCTGTCAGGGAGAGGAGGATCTCTGCTCTGTCAGACACTTAACCCACTGAGCCACCCAGGTGCCCAGGCACATTTTTTAAAAGTCAGTCTTTTTTTTTTTTTTAATTTTTTTTTTTTTTTTTTTTTTTTTTTACTGTTTATTCATTTTTTTGGTAGAGACAGAGAGTGAATGGAGGAGGGACAGAAAGAGAGGGAGGCAGAATCTGAAGCAAGCTCCAGGCTCTGAACTGAGAGCACAAAGCCTGATGCAGGGCTCGAACTCACGGACCATGAGATCATGACCTGAGCTGAAGTCAGATGCTTAACCAACTGAGCCACCCAGGCGCCCCTAAAAGTCAGTCTTAAATATGATTTATAAGGAGGATAAGTTGCTGGAATTGAGTTCTCCTGGGCAGTGGTTTCTGGAGCTTACACTTGTAGAAGGGAAATCAAAACTCTCTTGGTAATTAATGAACAAGTATAAACTTTTTCTGGAGTAAGGGCTTCTTGATGTTTATTGAAGTCTCTTTAATATTTAAAAGAGAAGCAATTTCATCAAATGAGGATACCTGCAATAAGATCGTGTCATTCTAGCAAATAGGAAGGATGTATTAGGTTATTTTCACTCTTGTGTGGCAAGTTACAATGCCTTAAAGCCACACATTATCATTGTGAAAAGCAAAACTTAGTAGTCTGAGAAGCAAAATCCACAAACTGTAATACTCCACATTTTCTAGAAACTTTCTTTTAGATTTATTTGTTTATTTTGAGAGAGAGAGAGAGCATGTGTGCAAGGGGGAAAGAGAGAGAGAGAGAGAGAGAGAGGGAAAGAGAGAATACACAGGAGGGGGAGAGAGAGAGAATTCCAAACAGGCTCCACACTGTCAGAGCAGAGCCTGACAGGGAGCTTGAACTCACCAGCCGTGAGAGCAGGACCTGGTCCCAAACCAAGAGCTAGATGCTTATCCGACTGAGTCACTCAGGGGCCCCTCCACATTTTCTAAGCCTTGTGTTAGTGTAAAAACTTACTAGTATATAACTTTAATAATATTACCAATAGCTACAATTTACAAAACACTATGTGCCAAACATTGTGCTAACATGCATTTAAAAAAATGTAATCCTTACCATAAGCTTTTGAGGCGGCAGATCTTGGTATCCGCATTGTACAGACATGATAATTGAAGCACAGAGGGGTTAAGAAACATGTCTAAGATTACACAGCCCTGGAATCAAATTCAAATCCAGTTAGTCTGATTCTCATGTTCCCATTTTTTTACAAATAAGCTCCAATGCCTCCACAGACATCCTTGGGACTCTGTCGGGTACTATAGGTGGGAAAAGCATAGTGTAATGGTGAAATATCCAGGCTTTGGTGTCAAGCACACGTGCTTTGCCTCCTGGTCCTGCTGCTGCAGAGCCAATAGCATCCGCCTCACTGAGCTTACCTGGCAATTACAACATAATGATGTTAAGTGCATGAAACAATTCTTGGCTTTTAGATCTTGATTAATATTAACCATGATGACTGTGGTCAAAAAGATGATGGTGGTGGTGACTACACAAGAGCCAGAACCTTGCCTGTTGAGAAAAGTCTCTTATTTCCACCCTCCCACCCCCCCAATTCTGAAGTCTGAGGTCCTAAGAATAATGTCATACTGTCATCAGATTACCAGTTTCTTTCTTCACTCACCATCACCATTATCAAATCAGGAGACGGCAATGTCATGCTAAAGAGCAAGGGCTCTGAAGCCTGGGTAAGGTGTAAATCTTGGTCCTGACACTTACCTGATGTGCAACTTTGGACTAATCATGAAATGTCTAAACCCATATTTCTCAAGCTGTTTATGGAGAAGAATCCATTTTTTTCTTTTCCTTTCCTTCCTTCCGTCTCTCCTTTCTTCCTTTCTTCCCTTCCTTTCCTTCTTTCCTCCTTCCTTCCTTGTAATGTCCAATCCATTGTGGACCAATCCTTTTGCAAAATACAACAGAAATATCTTAGCAATGTCAAATTGCTATGAACATTCCTAAATGCCAGCTCCTAATTTCTGTCCTAACTTCACTGAGGACCATGAACAGTTTGTGGACCTCACTCTGAATCATGCTACTCTAAGTTTTTGTTTCACAATCTATGAAATTGGGACACTAATATTTATTTCATGTGGTTATTTAAAAAAAAATTTTTTTAACATTTAGTTATTTTTGAAAGACAGAGCATAAGTAGGGGAGGGGCAGAGAGAGAAGAAGACACAGAATCTGAAGCAGGCTTCAGGCTCTGAGCTGTCAGCACAGAGCCCGACACAGGGTTTGAACCCACAAACCGTGATATCATGACCTGAGCCGAAGTCGGATGCTTAACCTACTGAGCCATCCAGGCGCCCCATCATGTGGTTATTATGAAAAAAAAAATGAAATGAAATAATGTAGATAAATTGCTTAGAACATATGTGCCTGGCATATCATGAGCGGTGAAGAATTGGGACTCTCTAGGAGCTCATAATCCTGGCCTGTGCCAGAAACAGGAATAGAGAGGCACAGGAGAGGGCTATAAAAAGTGGACACCTCGAGGGTACCTGGCTGACTCAGTTGGTAGAGCATGAGGCTCTTGATCTTAGGGTTGTGAGTTGGAGCCCTACATTGGGCATAGAGCCTACTTTAAAAAAAAAAAAGTAGACACCTCAAAACTTAACTACGAGTTAATTTTCTCCTTATCTCTTTGGGCAGCCCAGTCTCTCTTTGGGAGATATATCCCACAAATCCAGTTCTTCTCATGATGTTTTAAAAGGGATAAAGTGACTAGCCTGGGCTAAGCCCTGAGTCATGCCAAAGGCTTGTCCAATCTGAACTGTCAGCCTGCTGCCTATGCTGCTCAGTATAAACATTAACCCTGGAACATCGCTAAAAATAAGCAGTATGGACATCAATATGCTGTCCAAAAGCAAGTGCATTATGATCAGGATTTCAATTGTGGCTCAGAAGTTAAATAGTTCTCCCTGTAATGCCCAGCTAAATTGAATTGAGAAAATACTGTTGAAGTAACATATTTAATAACTGGGTAATTACTCCCTTGGTGGTATCCATTTGGCTTTAGGAGTGGGATAACTAGAGGTCCCAAAAGGGCTGGGAAAGAACTGGTGCTGCCCTATAATGCCACCTAGCAGGACAATTCATACAATGTACAATAATAGGAAGATTAGGAAGTACAGCTGAATCACAGCAACAATTGTCAGCAGCCTCCAGGCAACATTCAAAGGCTCGGTCTCTAAGTGTTCAAATCGTGGTGCCAACATGAAATAGGACAAAGTCTCCTTGCTCGTGGTATTTAACTGAAGCTGACACAAGCTGTGATCAAAGCACCAAAAAGAAAAAAAAAAAACATAAAAAAAAAAACATAAAAAAGGAAGATGACAAATATCTCCAACATTTGTCTGATGACTCAAGGCCTGAGTAATATCCCCACAATTATGAAGAAAAGTAACTTCATGAAAAAAGCAGTTGAGGCTTGCCTAAAATATCAGAGTAAAAGTGAGCTCTCAGAATCCAGATTTATATAAAAATTAAGTTTATATCAAACTATATCCAATAATAAATATTAAATATTATTTCATCTAATAATATTTGTTACATTGCTAAATATTTAAAACACTTTCCATGGACTATTTATATTAGATAAGAAATCCTGGGGCACCTGGGTGGCTCAGTCAGTTAGGTGTCCAACTTTTGATTTCAGCTCATGGTTCCAGTTCAGGCTCCATGATGACGGTGTGGAACCTGTTTGGGATTCTCTCTCTTCCTCTCTCTGCCCCTCCCCCGCTCATTCTCCCCCTCCCTCTCTCTTTCTCTCTCTCTTTCAAAATAAATAAACTTAAAAAAACTTAATGAAAGTAGTATTTTACCTTTCAGTTCTGACATGGAAAGCTACAATATTGAAGAGCATCTGAGATATTTCTGTCAAATAAGACCTAAAAACACTTCCATATGAAGTCTGACTTCAGCTAAGATCTCACGCTTTGTGAGTTCGAGCCCCATGTCAGGCTCTGTGCTGACAGCTCAGAGCCTGGAGCCTGCTTCATTCAGATTCTGTGTCTCCCTCTCAGTCTGACCCTCCCCCACGAATGCTCTGTCTTTCTCTCTCTCTCAAAAAAATAATAAACATTAAAAAAAAATTTTTAACTAAATCTAGCCAAGCCCTCTCTTACAGCCCCTACATAAAGATGACGCTGTAGGTTGGTCTCAAGTCATAACCACGGATCTCAAGTCTAAGCAGCTCTTTAAAAGCTATTACCTTTTCCTTTGTCCTTTCGTGTAGAATTTTGCTTTTCACCTTCTGGTTGTTTCCTTTTGAGCCATCCTGTATGTCTTTTGTGCTTTGGGTTTTGCCTGTCACTCTCATTACCCCTTTTGAATCACCTCTATATTAATTTCCCCTTTCTCCAGCCTAATGTCTCTGCCTCTCATAGTTGCCTTTCAAGTCTTCCAAGTTGCATAAGTTGGAAAAAAGAAGAGTTATCAGTATATCTATATTTTTAGTTTATAAAACAAAATATTATTAAAAGTCCTTTAAGGAGAAAAAAACTAGGTGATGTAGATTGCACTTTCTAAGCAAACATACAATAATATCCAAATATAAAATTTGGAGTTGAAAATTCTTTCAAATCTCTACTGGCAGTGTGGCAAGCTCAAAACCAAACTGCAAATCTGTAAATAGAGTCAATATCATCTTATTTTACAAATGACGTTATGATTACAGAGTGCGGGGAAGGAATTTTTTTCAACTAGTTACAGAAGGTTCACAATTTCAAAATATAAGTGCAGGTTAACCTGACACTGGTAACATCAAAATCTAATCACATCTAATCAAAATATAATCAAAGTGGAATAGCAACAAAGCTATTTCCTTCCCACCTATTTTTGCATAACATCCTGATTTACCAGCTGCAAGACTTTTAACATGCTTGAGACAGCAGTTGTAATTTACATCACAGGCCTGTCTCAGATTAGTCAACCTGTTGATAATGCTGTGGGCTCAAATACATGTAGTCTTTTACAAAAATAGTCATTTCTTGTAACATCTGAAAAAAAGCTTTCTGCTTTGCCATCCTAGTGCTAGCCAAAATGTTTCTTTTTAATAGCCCAAGGGAAAGAGCACCCATACTTCTGAAAATCAAAAGGCCTAGGGAGGGATAAGAAACCATTTAACTTGTGCCTCAGGCTTGAAGTATGAATTGACTGCTTAGAGGCAAATAAGAATATAGCCTGTTTGTAAAGATCTCCAGAGATGATTATTTCACTTCAGTGACTAATTCCTACTGTTAAACAAAATTCACAGGAGTAAATTTTAAGATCTTAGTGGCTTTATAGAAGAATTCATGAACCAGGCAGCATTCACGCGAGCAGATAGAACAGAGCACATAGAATAAGCTGTACAAAATGAAAGACTTTTATAGGCAGATGGGAGCAGGGAAGTTACGCAAGACAAAAAAGCAGACTGGTTATGGCAAGGTCACTTTTCTTTAGGACATGGCAGGGGTCTCTTGGGCAGATTACCTAGCTACTGGTGATGTGGTGATTTTTGATTGACTGGTTTAAGACTCCATTTCTGGGAGAGCCAAAACTGTAATTAAGTCAAATCTGGGTTTGGTGACGTGGGGCTTAGCATAAGTGACTCTATTTGGGGGCCTGTTGCCTTGTTTTTAACACTACTCAACAATTCTTTGTTTTCTTTAACCAGAATCCAAGGGCTGGGTTTATACTGTGCTTCCCCACTGGGAAGCAGCCGAACTGTACATCACCCTGGACATCACTGCAGTAGACTTGACATTCACGAGATGTATGTCAGAGATGGTCTGGGTATTCCAGTAGCACTAAAGCATTTAATTTTCATCAGGTGTCGGGTGTTTTCTGGCCATAGACACATAAAATCACCAGCCATTTAACTATCCCTGAAGCTTTATCTCTCACTTGAGCAATTTTAACTGGCTAGGGCATTTGCTTTTACTTTCTTCCCTACAGAACTACCTTCCCCCTCACACACCAACAATTTTACATCAGGATGTTTAATTTATTGTAAACTTCCACTTTCTGTAAAAATATATATATATATATATTTTTGCCTTTTACTAAAGTTACTGTTTTCAGTGACAAAGGGAGAACAACACTCAGGCTGTGCTGAGCTGCGGCTGCTGACTCAGTCCTGAACACTTGCCTGCAGGAATCCAAATTTCACCTCAGCAAAGCTTACTCCAGTTTCTAGTCTAGTGGCTAAACACCAATGAAAATTGTGAATGTTAAACTGGGAACACCAGTAAGTGACTCTGATATCTATGGAGTCAAATTTCCTCACAACTGAGGCAGGCTCTAAAGAGCAAAGACAGCCACTAAGACCCCGATTTAATGTATTCCCATTTTTTTCTCACTTGTCTCCTATTTTTGCTTCCTGATTATATTCAAGTATAATCTCTTGAAAGATCTGCTCCTCATGTGCCAAATTTGGTGTGTAGAGTGTGGTCCCCAGGGACAGTATGGCATATGTATCATTTTACACAGCACCAAAATGGTTGAGTGCCTCTACTTTACATAACAGCCCATTGGAACTTGACAGTATTGTCAGTAACCAGCCTCCACTCCCCCTGGTTCAATAAACCCATTTGCTCTGTTTTTCATTTAGCTTTTAGTCCTTTAACCTTCCCAGTGGATCCTATCTGAACTTTCACCAAGTTAACTGGGTCCCACTGCTCTGACCTGATCAGTGTTATAGATAGCTTTCTGAAAGGACCTAACCAGACCATTCACACAAGTCATTACAGGACAAAACAAAGACCTCTTCAGCCTTCAGGGTACTGAACAATGCACAAAGATGGTTGCCACTGCCCAACCAGGCCAATGAGACTGGAAGCGAGGTACATTTGTGGTATTCCAAGAGGATTTAACAAAAAAACAAAACAAAAAAAATTTAATGTTTATTTATTTTTGAGAGAGAGACAGAGCATGAGCGGAGGAGGGGCCAAGAGAGAGAGGGAGACACAGAACCCAAAGCAGGCTCCAGGCTCTGAGCTGTCACCACACAGCCCGACTTGGGGCTCGAACCCACGATCCCGATGTGGGGCTTGACCCACCAACCGTGAGACCATGACCTGAGCTAAAGTCGGACACTCAACCAACTGAGCCACCCAGGCACCCCAATATTCCAAGAGGTTTTAAAAAGAAAGGAGTTTGGGATGCTTGGGTGGCTCAGTCGGTTAAGCGTCCAACTTCAGCTCAGGTCATGATCTCACAGTTCATGAGTTCGTGCCTCACATTGAGCTCTGTGCTGATAGCTCAGGGTCTGGAGCCTGCTTTGGATTCTGTGTCTCCCTCTCTCTCTCTGCTCCTCCGCTGCTTGTGTTCTTTCTCTCTCATAAATAAATAAACATTAAAAAAAATAAAATAAAGGGAGCTTAAAAATGTGCCAGCATTACTATATTCATTACACACAGTATTTCATTTAATGATTACATTACACATATTATCTCATTTCATTTACTGTCCATAAGAACCTTGAGAAGGAGGTCATTATTCTCTTCATTTAACAGATGAAAAAGCTAGGGCTTAGAGAGGGGGTGTTAAAAATTAGAATGAGAGTCCTGCTTCGTCTGACTTCAGAGTGCAAGCTTTCATACTAAATCATGCTGTATTGCATTCTACAGTGGGCAAAGAAAGACTTTTCCACCCCAGAAACAGCCCACTGGGGTACTCTGGTGTCCTACTTAAATTATCGAAATGGTATATGAATCCCCATAACTTTGCAGAAACCCACAGCTTCTATTTTACCTCTGCTTCCCCAGTTTAGTATCACTTGGGAGTGTGGGAGAGGGGAATGAAAATACACGACAAGGAAGAGAGAAAATTGATATGGTACCAAAGATATAAAGCAGAATTATTTTTGAAAATAATTTTGAGATGCATGAATGGGATTTCTAGGAGGCTATATTCGAATTAGTAACTTGTCCATGTGGTTTTCAAAACTTAGAAATCTTGATTATAGAAAGATTTGGCTGCAATTTCTATATTAATGGAGTGTATAGGCATGCCATTTTCAGATTGACATTTATCAATGGCTCTACACTGTCACCATTCACCCATCTCTATCAAATCTGTAAACAAATGGTCTCTGTCTTGAGTTTATATAAATTATCTTATGCTGATGTTGTCATTTATTCTTTCCTTTTTTATTATAATTTTTCCCCCAATTTCTAATACATCAATATGATTTTGAGATCAATCCTGTTTTCCACAATGTTAGCTATCTACACAGATTACCTATAAATTAAAAATGAATCTTCAGTACTGCCTCAGTCTGACTCTTGTAAAAACATTTACATCTATCTGGTTGACTGAATCCCTCCTCACAGAAGGAAATTCAACATTTTTTTTTTAATTACAGTATAGCTGGCACACAATGTTACATTAGTTTCAGGTGTACAACACAGTGATTCCACAACTACATGTTATGCCATGCTCACAAGTGTGGCTACCATTTGTCACCATACAACACTATCACAATACCACTGACTGTATTCCCTACGCTGTACCCTTCACCCCATGACTTAATCTTTCCTTAACTGGAGGCTTTCAACATTTTTAAAAATCAATTTTCCACTAATTGTGTACATAACTCATAGTTTATACACCATAAAATGTAGTGTCTTTTTTCCAAAAAGTTATATTTTATAAGGATGTCATTATAATCACCAGATATTTAATGTCCAGAAGGGTACAACTGGTGCTTCATTGATTTGCTTCAGTCCAAAAGCCAGGGTATTTGAGAGAATAAGTTTTTTTCCCAGAGATATCAGAATTTACTCTCTTGAAAGAGGAAATTTATTTTGAAGTAGGTACTTATATTCAGTTTGGGTGGGAGGAAGAAGATGAAGTGATCAATTTATATTTTTATGAATGTGTAATTTTAATAACTAAATTTAAAGTATAAAAATTGCCTTCCTTATTATTTTCATTAATATTTATTTACTCTGATTATGGTTAAATTAAAATTAAAGCTCTTTGGTGTGTCCATTAATTTAAAGAAAAACAACAGAAAAGATGAAGTGCAGTGGACAAACCTACTCAAGGCATAAAGTTAGAATAAGATTGGAAGAAAAATCCAGGAAAATAAGGGGAGTTTTATTTGTTGAAATGGTGTTACTACATGTTTCAATTTAATAATACAGCATTTGTAATATATGATAACTCTAAATTTATAAACACGCACAAAAGCAAGCCTACTATTTTGAATAACGATGTGTACTACCTCCGTTCAATAATTACTAATCTTTTGTCATGCTTACTTCATCCATCTTTTTCTTTCTTTTCTTGTATTTTAAAACAAATCCCTGAGATATTCTATTATTTCACCATTTTTTCATGTCCTGTCACTCTTAAATATTTGCCTAAAAAAAGTTTCTTACATAATCACAATAGCAGTAACATGCCATCAAAAGAAATATTAATTCTTTAATATAATCCTCAGTCTATATTCAGTTCCCCCAGTTATCTTAGAAATATCTTTTTATACTTGGTTTGTTCATCAGGATCCAAAAAAGTTCCACTCTGAATTTGATAGTTAGGTCTCTTAAATCCCTTCACCTTTTTAGGTTTTCTTTTCAAGATCTTTCCTTATAAAACTCAAATCAGTCGTCCTGTAGAATATACCACAATCAAAGATTTTTCTGATGCTTTCTTGTAGTGTCATCTAAATTGTTTTTCCCTCCCCTGTATTTCCTATTAACTTGAAGTAATATCTAAATGTGATTAGATTCTGCATCATTTTTTTTCTCTTTTTTTTTTTTTTTGGCATAAATATTTTACAGGTAGTGCTCTGTACTTCACAATATATCACATTAAGGAGCACGTGTCTGGTTGACACACTTTTAGTGATGCTAAGATGGACCTCTGAGTTCAGATGAAAGCAGTCAATGCTTCCAGTGTGTAGCTCTCCATTAAACGTTACCCTAATAGTTCTTAGAAGAATCAATTATTTCAATAGAGATTGTCAAATAGTAGTTTTCTACTTTTATCATTCCTCTGTAGTTCTCAGCTGTCATTCTTCTTTAAAAAGAGCTTTGCTTAATAAACACATCAATTTAGATACCTTGTCAATTAATTTATACAGGAAAGGGAGGATAAATGATTAAGTCTTTTGTTCTAATTACATTTCCAGACTAAGAAGTTAGTTCTCTAGCCACCTCCAATGGCCTTTTCTTTTTTTTTAAAAAAAATTCTTGTTTGTTCAGTTTTTTAACTTTCCTGTTTTTTTCTTTTTTAAAAATAATGAACTCATAAATTTTTATAAATTCAGTGTGTTTGAATCAAGTAGTCACTTTTCCTTTGATGATCAAATTGTCCCATTTGTAACAGTTGGAAGGGCCTTTTTAATCTGGCTCCTATGTCCTTTTGAAAAAACCCAACTAATGCTTGATAGTTTCTTTGGTTTCTGGTATGCACACAAGTGCGCGCACACACAAACAGTCTCAATTCATCTCCTATATTTGCTATTTGAGGTTTGTAATCAATCATTTTCCAAGCTTCTAACTGGTTGGGAATTTCCAGTAGATAACAATTTGGATACCGGAAGTATTCCTTGCTTCCAACTTATTACTGTTTCTAGGCATGTCCAGTGTATTGAAGTAGGAAATACACATTTAAAAAATTGTGATAAAATACATATAAAATTGACCGTTTTAACAATTAAAATTTTTTTTCCTAATGTTTATTTATTTATTTTTGACAGAGAGAGAGAGAGAGAGAGAGAGAGAGAGAGAGAGAGCACAAGTGGGGGAGAAGCAGAGAGAGACACACACACACAGAAACCAAAGCAGGCTCCAGACTCCAAGCTGTCAGCACAGAGCCCAACGTGGGGCTTGAACCCATGAAGTGTGAGACCACGACCTAAGCTAAAGTTGAACGCTCAACCGACTAAGCCACCCAGGCACCCCTTAACTATTTTTTTAAATTTTTTAAGTTTATTTATTTATTATTGAGAGAGAGAGAGAGCACAATCTGGGGAGAGGCAGAGAGGGAGGGAGACACAGAATCTGAAGCAGGCTCAGCTGTCAGCACAGAGCCTGACTCAGGGCTCAAACCCACAGACCCCGATATCACGACCTCAAGCCAAAGTAAGACACTTAACTGACTGACCCAACCCAGGCACCCTATCCCTTAACTGTTTTGAAGTGTATAGTTCAACAGTATTAACTTCATTCATATTGTTGCATAACCAAGCTCCAGAACTCTCATTATCTTGCAAACCTGAAACTCTATGCTCATTTGTTGTTGTTTAAACTCCCCATTTCCCCAGCCTCCTAGCCCCTGGCAACCACATTTCTATTTTCTGTCTCATAAATTTTACTCTAGGTACCTCATACAACATTTGGTTTCTTTGTGACTGGTTTCTTTCATCTAGCATGATGTCCCTCGGGCCCATCCCTGTTGTAGCATGTGTCAGAATTCCCTTCCTCTTAGGACTGAATTAATATTCCCATTGTATTATGTATTATATGCCATATTTTGTTTACTCATTCATTCACCAATGGACAGCTGGGTTGCCTCCCCATTTGCCTGTTGTGCATAATGCTTTTAACATAGGTGTACAAACAGCTTTTGGAGACTCTGCTTTCTGTTCCTTTAGATATATAGATATATACCCAGAAGTGGAATCACTGGATTATATGGTAATTCTATTTTCCACTTTTTTAAAATTTCATTTATTTATTTTGAGAGAGAGAGTGCACTGATGGAGCAGAGAGGGAGAGAGAGAATCACAAGCAGGCTCTGCACCATCAGCGTGGAGCCTGATGCAGGGCTAGAGCTCACGAACAAGATCATGACCTGGACCAAATCAAGTCTGACACTTAACCGACTGAGCATCTATTGTCCATTTTCAAAGAAACCACCATACTTTTTCCATAGCAGCTGCACCATTTTACATTCCTGTCAATAGTCACAAAGTTTCCAATTTTTCCACCTCCTTGCCAATACTTATTTTTCTTTTTTAGTAATAGTCATCCTAATGGGTATAAGGTGGTATCTCATTGTGGTGTGATTTACATTTCCTTAATGGTTGGTGATGCTGAGCATGTTTTCATATGTTTGTTGGACATTTTTATATCTTCTTTGGAGAAATGTCTATTTGATCTCTTTGCCCATTTTTTATTGGCTTGCTTTTACTTTTGTTGAGTTGTGGAAGTTCTTTTTTTTTTTTTTCTGATGTTTATTTTTGAGAACGACAGAGAGACAGCATGAGCAGGGGAGGGAGAGAGTCAGAGAGAGTGGGAGACCAAATCTCCAGGCTCTGAGCTGTCAGCACAGAGCCCAGCGTGGGGCTCAAACTCACAAACTGTGAGATCATGACTTGAGCCAAAGTTGGATGCTTCACTAACTGAGCCACCCAGGAGCCCCTGGAAGTTCTTGATATATTCTGAATATTACTCCCTTATCAGATATATGATTTGAAAATATTTTCTCCCATTCCATAGGTTGCCCTTCATTCTGCTGATTGTGTCCTTTGATGCACAGAAGTTTTTAATATTGATGTTGTGCAATTTGTCTACTTTTACTTTTATTGCCTATGTGGGGTTTTGTTTTGTTTTTTTGTCCAACTAGTCTTTGCCAAATCCAATGTCATGAAGTTTTTCCCCTATGTTTTCTTCTTAGAGTTTTATAGTTTGGGGTCTTATGTTTATGAATCTTTGATCCATTTTGAGTTAATTTTTTATATAGTGTAAAGTAAGGATCCAACTTCATTCTTTTCCATGTGGCTATCCAAATTTCCAAATACTATTGGTTGAAGATACTGTCCCTTCCCCATTGAATAGTCTTGGCACCCTTGTCAAAAATCATTTGGCCATATATATGAGGACTTATGGTCTCTCTAGTCTGTTCCATTGATCTATATATGTCTGTCTTTATGCCAGCACCACACTATTTTGATTACTATATCTTTGAAATCAGGAAATTTGAATCTTCAACTTTGTTCTTCTTTTTCAAGATTATGTTGGCTATTCAGACTCCTTTGAAATCCAATACTTTAGGATGAATTTTTCTATATAAAAATTGCCATTGGGATTTTGATAGAGATTTTGTTGAATCTATAGATTACTTTGGGTTGACATTTTTACAATATTAAGTCTTCCAATTCATGAACAAGGGATGTCCTAAAATTTAGTTGTGTCTTCTTTAATTCAGCAATGTTTTACAGTTTTCAGTGTATAAGCCTTTTACCTCCTTGATTAAGTTTACTCCTGAGTAGTTTATTCTTTTTAAAGCTATTGTAAATGGAATTGATATCTTAATTTCCTCTTTTGGATTAATGTATATACATACAAAAAAGATACAACATACAAAAAACATACAACTGGTTTTTGTGCATTGATTTTGTATCCTACAACTTTCCTGGATTTACTTGTAGTTCTAACAGGTGTGTGTGTGTGTGTGTGTGTGTGTGTGTGTGTGCATGAGTGAGAGAGAGAAAGAGATCTTTAATGTTTTCTACAAATAAGATCATGACCTCTTCAAACAATCCTAATTTTACTTCCTCCTTTCATTTTGGATGCATTTTATTTCTTTTTCTTGCTTAATTACTCTGTTTGGAACTTCCAGGACTGTATTGAATAGATGTGGTGGAAAAGAACGCTCCCCTGAGCATTCTTATCTTGTGATCTCAGGGGAAAAGTTTTCAGTTTTTTACCACTGAGTATGGGTTTTTCACAAATTGCCTTTATTTTGAGATGATTTCCTTCTATCCCTAGTTTGTTGAGTGTTTTTATCAAGAATCACATGGAATATTTTAAGGAATAAGATTAAGGATGAAAGCTACACTAAATAATTGCTTTTTAAGATGTTATTTTAATGTTGCTTTGTAATCTTCACAAGGTATTGAAATAACCATAATATTTGTTGTTAATAGTAAACAAGCATTTACTCATTCATTGAATTGTTTACTCTCTGCATGTGTCAAGTACTTCTGGGAACTGGGTGAGGTAGACAAAGCAGTTACTCTCATGGAGTTTGGACTTTAGGGGAGGAATATAGAAAATAATCAAAGAAACAAATAAATAGAAAAATATCAGATAGTGACTGGTGCCATGTGGAGAATTAAAATATGGCAATGTGATGGAGAGGGTCAGGGGAGACTATTCTAAATTTTAAGGTAGGGAAGACCTTCTAAAGAGGTAATAGTTAAACTGAAACCTGATAAGAAGGAAGTAGACATATGAAGAGAAAGCATTTCAGAACGACAAAGACAGAAACTCCAAGATAAGAACACACCTGGTGAAGTCAGACTTCACGAAACAGAGAAGATCAATGTGATCAAAGTACAATGAGCAAAGGGGAGATGGTTTAAGATGAGGTCAGAGAAGAGTGGTAGTTATTTTACCTTAAATGTAAACAGAAGCAATATAATCATATATGTAAAGCCCTATGTTAAACACAAAAGCACTTAAGATATACTCACTGCCCTTAAGAAAGTTAGAATCTTACAAGGTCTCTAATAAAAAATATGTAACAGACCAATATTGGAATGTGTTTGAATAATCTTAGCTATGCGTATATGGTTGTTTACATTGATATATAACAATTAGAATCTCATGTCACCCTTTCCTTTTTGATATGTACATATCAAATATGTATATCTGATATATATTTATATAAATATAATATTCATATATTATACAAATATATATTAAGTTATTTATACTTATACATATAAAGAGATAAACAAGAAGTAACAGAGGGAAGTGAAAATGTCACCTTACTATTATTGAAAATGCTGGTATTGAAGAACATGGCTTATATCTAGAATTACAGACTGATCTGCCTAGTCACAGCAGAGATGTAACAGGGAAGACAATATCTCTATAAAGTTACACAAGGGATCAGAGACACTAAAGTACAATGAACACACATGTGAATCCTAGAGCCAGACTGCCCAGGTTCCAGTCTCGGTGCTCTAACTTTCTAGTGTTTCAGTGCAACCACTTGCTTCCATTTCCTCACCTATAAAATGTGGAAAATACTAATGTTACTTCTTATAAGGGATTATGCCATAATATGTTCTGCATCTTGCTAATAATGCACACATAATCTATATCAAATATCTTTACATATCCATACATTCAGGTCCAATGCATTATTTTTTTTTTTTATTTATTTTTGAGAGAGAGAGAGAAACAAAGTACAAGCAGAGGAGGATCAGAGAGAGAGGGAGACACAGAATCTGAAATGGGCTCCAGGCTCTGAGCTGTTAGCACAGAGCCCAACGTGGGGCTTGAACCTGTGAACTGTGAGATCATGACCTGAGCCAAAGTCGGATGCTAAACCAACTGAGCCACCCAGGCACCCCCAACGCATTGTTCTTTTTTAAGCTGCTGATTGTTATATTCCATGGATATATTAGAATTTAGTTAATCAATTTTGTCTTTTCCTGAATGTTACATAGTCCGAATCATACTGGAGGTAACCTTTTTAGACTGGCTTCTTTCACTTAGAATTTGCATTTAAGTTTCCTTGGCTTGATAGTTCATTTCTTTTTAACACTGAATAATATTTCATTGTCTGGATGGACCACAGTTTATTTATCCATTCATCTACTGAAGGATATCTTTGTTGCTTCCTGGTTTTGGCAATTACAAAGAGTGATTATAAAACATCTGTGTGCAGATTTTTGTCTTGACATAAGTTTTTACCTCCTTTTATCATATCACCAAGGAGGGTGATATGGGCAGAGTATGTTTAGTTTTGTATGAAAGCACCAAATTGTTTCTCCAAAGTGGCTATACCATTTTGCATTCTCACCAGCAATGAATGGAAGTTCCTATTGTTCTATATCCTCACCAGAGTTTGGTGTTATCAGTGTTTGGATTTTGGCTATTCTAGTAGGTGCATAGTTGGGACTTGTTGTAATTTGCAATTCCCTAAAGACATATGACATGGAACATCTTTTTCATATGCTTATTTGCCTTCTCTATATATCCTTTGGTGAGGTATCTGTTAAGGTCTTTGGTCTAATTTTATTTTTTTTTATATATTAAAACAAATTTTATTTTAGAGAGAGAGAGAGAGTGCACGAGTGGGGGAGAGGGGCAGAGGAAGAAAGAGAGAGAATCTTAAGAAGGCTCCACACTCAACACAGACCCCAATATCAGGGCTCCGTCCCACAACCCTGGGATCATGACCCGAGCCAAAATCAAGACTTGGATGCTTAACCAACTGAGCCACCTAGGCGCCCCTGGCCTATTTTTAATCAGGTTGTTTGTTTCCTTACTGTTAAGTTTTAAGGGTTCTTTATATATTTTGGATAACAGTCCTTTATCAGATATGTATTTTGTATGTATTTTCTCCCTGCTGGTGAAATTGAAGTGTTTCATTTCCAGAGCCAATGATCTGAGTACAGAAGAAACAGTTTAGTTGACATTTTAGGCATGTGGCAGCCATAAGCAGTTCTAAATAGGGAATTCTTGTGATCATAGAGTGAAAAGCCTATGACATCAGCCAGAAACAATGCAGAAATCCTAAAGTAGAAAAGCCACAGGGCTTATTCTTCTGAATGTTATATGGAAAATATTCCTAGGAAATATAATTAAAGTTTATTTAGAATTGTTATCTAATTAAAAATTTACAACGATTTTTGATTAGGAAAATTTTTAGATATAATTTGAAGGCATTTAAGTCCCAGTATATAAATTGGAGATTTGAAATAACAGGGTTCTAGTTTCTCTTTGAAGGATCATTTTACCTTAAAAATTAAATACAAACACTCTTTAGTTGTATGGTTTGGTCAAAAATGATTCTATTTTTTCTGTTCTACTTCCTACAGGTTAGATAACACTGCAGTGAATATCTTGTTATAACAAAATATTTGGACATTTATCTGATGTTTAAAAAATTAGATAAGACTAACCAATATTCAACTCAAAAATCTAGGGCAAAAAAAAAAAAATTAGTCTCTTGGTCTGTAAAAGGGACTGATTGCATCTGGGCTTAAAAAACTGATTCTTAATGTTTTGAGGTTAAGATCCCATTAAAACAAAAAATATCTGCAAAAATACAGAGCTGAATAAGTGAAATTCTATCTACAATTTTGGGAATTAATGTATTCATGGGTTGCCTGTGTTGACATATCAACAACTCTGTCTTAAATAATATGTTATGGGGATTAATCTGGGGGAGGAGGGTGCTTTTACTTCCAAACAAATATACCTTATATACCTTTCTACCTCTAATGAATCTGGCCTAAAATCAAGCTATTCTTAACTCAAAATAGCAAATTTTCTCGATACTCAAAAGTAATTAAATAAAGAAAGAAAATAACACTGTTTTATAGTCACTTGCCATAACTCACTGGTAGCACCACCATTTCCCGCACTGAATGACCCCGGTTCCTAAAAATAACTCCAGTGCTGTTCAACTGCTTATATTTGGCATATTCTTCATTCTTATTTGGGAAAGCACATTCCCTTCTCCAGCTGAAGAAACTCATGAAAAGAGCTGCTTAAAAACACTGCTCCCTCTGGGCTCTTAAAAATGTTCAGCATCTGAATGCTGGGAGAGAATGCTCACACCCAGTGGAAGCAATACTGGATGGATTGAGCAAGAGAAAAATGGGGATGCTATATATGGAAGACAGGAAACAGAACTAGTTGAGGAAGACTCACTCGTAAGTGACCCATCTTTACAGTCATAATCCAGCAACTGTTATCTAGAAAAGGAAAAGCTTGGGGCGCCTGGTGGCTCAGTCGGTTAAGCGTCCAACTTCGGCTCAGGTCCTGATCTCATGGTCCGTGAGTTAGAGCCCCGCGTCGGGCTCTGTGCTGACAGCTCAGAGCCTGGAGCCTGTTTCAGATTCTGTGTCTCCCTCTCTCTGACCCTCCCCCATTCATACTCTGTCTCTCTCTGTCTCAAAAATAAATAAAGGTTAAAAAATTTTTTTTTTAGAAAAGGAAAAGCTTTAATAGCTAGCCTAAGTTATAAGGGACACATTGAAAATCAGGCCAGACTGTTCTGACATGTTCCACCCTACTTTTAAATAAGCAAAAAGTAAAGAACTAAGTAAAGCCTCAGGACAGGACAGTCAACTACCCAGACACACACCATGTATACTGATGGTAGCTGTCTTGCTTCACGGTTGCTCTGGCAATTAGGGTATTGAGGAGTGTTCATGAAATCAAAGTCCCAAAGCCAAAAATACAAGTTGCAAAATAAATGAACTTCCAGTTTCTCTGCATTATATGATTATTTGCATGTTATTTATATATTTGGAGACAGAAAAAGAAGGAACTGGAAGGTCTGTCTCACCCTTTCTTGTTTTTCAAAAAGCCAGTAATTCCCATGGCTGTTTTGTTTTGTTTTGTTTTGAACCAAAGCACACAGATTCACATTTTAATAGAGAGATTTTAGTTTCCTAGGAAAAGAAATGGAGTTATTTGTGATTAACCCAGGGGAGTGTGGGTGGCTCAGTTGGTTAAGCATCTGACTCAATTTTGGCTCAGGTCATGACCTCATAGTTCATAGGATCGAGCCTGGCATTGGGCTTGGTGCTGACAGCACAGAGTCTGCTTGGGGTTCTCTCTCTCTCTCTCTCTCTCTCTCTCTCTCTCTCTGATTCTCTCCCTCCCTCCTTCTCTGCTCATGCTCTCTTTCTCTTCTCTCTCTCAAAATAAAGGTGTTCTTTTTTAAAGCACTTCCACATTAGCATTTTAAGACATTATCAGAGACTTTTTAGTCCTTCTCTCCCCATCCACTCATCTTTGTCCTTTTTGTTTTTTTAATGTTTAAAGAGAAGTTACAATCTAAGTGGCTGGAGATGGCAAATGAGGAAAATATACCTAGGTCACTCTGTAGAAACAGTTCTTAGAAAAGTAAATGAAGACTCACCTAGCCGTTGTCAATTTGTTCCAGAAACCACCACATACATTTATCATGGTATTTAAAACAAGTCTTGTTGATCAACCAGGTTACTGTCAAAGATTTTCCTCAATTAAAGTTACTAGTAGGGCATTTTCATCAATACAAACTGCTTCATTTACCACACTCATCCCTACACAATTTTCCCTCCCTATCATTAATGTTAGAATTGGTTTTCACCTATAAACCTGGAACGTGACTTGCAATGTGTCCCTATGTATCCTCTTTGAATTTCTAACACTATTTCTCATTCCTTATTGTCTGGACATTCTTATTTATTGGGCAACCACAGAATCTATCATCCATATCTTGGATGTACTTTTGGGAATTATGCATGGACAACAAACTGTGACTATCTTGGGCATACCAGGACACAAAGTCTCCCTGCTTATTTAAAAGTGATCTGGGGTTGGTGGGGGGAGGCGGGGGTGCCTGGGTGCCTCAGCTGGTTAAGCATCCAGCTCGTCGTTTCAGCTCAAGTCATGATGTCACCATTCTGAGATCAATGGAGCCCCGTGTCCAGCTCTGTGCCTGCTTAAGATTCTCTCTTCCTCTCCTTCTGCCCCTCCCTGGGTCTCCCACATGTGCTGCTCACTCTCTCTAAAAAATTTAAAAATAGAGGCAATCTGGTATATTGTGTGAGAGTGTGCCAGTCAGTAGCCAACACCAAGAAAAATTTGGTCTTAGGTATACTTCTATTCCTACAATGCAGACATTCATCCTTTGTTCTAATCCCACAGGATCCCCTGATGATTATTGCACGTTGAAAATGATTTATAGATGAACATGTACTAAACTATTAGCCCACAAAAGTTTATACTACTTAGGGTTATTTCTACTCTCAAAGATTGAAAAGCTGTCAAGTTATCATGGGATGCCTACTAAACACATTGATATGTGAGAGGGTAAGTCCCAAGACTGCTCAAACTGCAAGGGAAAGACAGCTATCCACTCCTGAAGCCAACATCGGCTTACTCACTCCCAATCCTGTATTTTATAATCACGGGATTAAATACAACCTGCTAGTTCTAAAGGTCAGTAATCAAATTGTGATCCTGCTGCTTAAAAGAGATAATCAAGTTCATAGAGAACCTTTAGTTTCTTTTGTGCCTCACTAAATATTAGTGGTTCCTTTCATTTATGTAAGCCTATCCTTTAATTATACATAGAAGTAGGATTAAATGCTGATTGAAAGGAACCTGAGTATCCAATAGTCTTTGCTGGTGAGCAACACTGAAACTTCACTTTGGAAAACGGGGTGAATAAAGATACATTTCAAAGAACATATAGTAGTGTGGTGGCAAAACTAAAGAAAAGGCCAACTTTTAATTATCTGACGTAATGACTTATGAGATAGAAGACAATTCACAATAATTGGGAGACAGTATAGGTACAATATAATTTGAAACATAAGCTACCAATAGATGTTCTATCATGATTTGATCTGGCAATGTGACTTGCACTATTCCTACTTACTAGGATTTCCTGTTCAGCATGGTAAGACTGACCAACCCTTTTATAGAGTATTCATAAATTTTATAGTTAGCTATCAATTGATTAATATTTTATGAAATCACAAGTAGAGCCATACTCTTGACCAATCACTGCTTTTCTCAATTACCATATTTCTTTAATTTCTCCTCTTCAGGGCTCATGACTTCTGTACATAAATTGCTACTCACACTTCAGTTTCGCCAAATGGTCTAACCTATCCCAAGGGAGCAAAAGGACCTTTTTATTTATTCATTTACCATACATTAGCTGAGCCACTATTATGTGTCCTGGAATAATGTTTGACCCTGGAATTAGACAGATGATTAAACTGCCCTTGAACTCATTTAGTTTAGGGTTGTACAAATCCAAACCTCATATTTTTTTTTTTTAATTTTTATTTTAGAGAGACATAGAGAGAGCATGAGCGAGGGAGAGGGGCAAAAGGATAGAGAATCTTAAGCAGGCTCCATGCTCAGCAGGGAGCTGAACGAGGGGGCTTGATCCCACGACCCTGGGATCATGATCTGAGCTGAAATCACAAGTCAGACACTCAACTGACTGAGCCACCCAGGCGCCCCTAAATCTCATAATATTCTTGTGGCAAAGAGTGCCTCCTCAAATCACATAAGAAAGAAAATTCTGGGAAATGTAGTGCAAAATCAGGCATATATCAATTATGCTTTATCTTTGAACTTCAGTCTCCCATGTTGAGACTAGGCCAATTCTTAGTAATTTTGAATAGTGGTATAACCAAGAATCCAAGATTCTTTAAATCCAAGAATGTTGAGGTCTTGTAGCAGCTTTACTCTTGGGATAACAATAAACATCATTTAGCGTCATCCATTAAGTGGGAAAAATCAAGCTCATCCCTTCGAGGTCTTCAGAGATTATCTAATCAACAGATTTGAATTTGCTGGTGAGCAATATGCAAACTTTCCATAAGTAGAATTATCTTATTTTATCTTATTTAAAATTGGCAGCCAAGGGGCACCTGGTGGCTGAGTCCGTTAAGCATCTGACCCTGGATTTCAGCTCAGGTCATGATCTTCTGGTTTGTGGGTTCTAGACCCTTGACAGGCTCTGTGCTGGCAGCACAAACCCTGCTTGAGATTCCCTCTCTCTCTCCCTCTCTCTCTGCCCCTTCCCCATTCGCGCACACACACTCCCTCTCAAAATAAACTTTTTTTTTTTTAAAGACTATAAAATTCACAGCCAAATGGGCATATCAGCTTCTAATTTCCCCCAAGTGAAACATTACTCAGTTTCATAAATCTCATTTGAACTCTATTCCCAACAGGGTGTTGCAGCTGGCCGGGCGGCATGGCTGTGACATTTTCTGTTAACAGGATGGCGGCCTGCCAGCAGCACAGTCTGAATTACTAGGTTTCAATATGATGTTGGTTGGTACAAGTTCCAAGCCTCTTATCAAAATGTGTCCAGCCATTCTCACAATGAATGTTTCCCTTCCATTTTAAATGTTCCTCCTCCAGCCCTCCTCTCCACCTACTAAAAAAAAGTGAAGAGAAACAGACACTGTATTCTTATGGATGGAACTTTCCCTCCTTATTCCTGTTCCCCATAAACGGACCTCCAGATTAATCTAACAAAAGCAGATCCCCAACTTACCAGTTTTTTTTTCTAAAACCTTCCTAAAATCCATCTTTCTTGGCATCGAACTCCTTCCCGTCTTCACCTTCTCAAAGACCCAAGTCAAGCAAACTATCACTCCAGAAAACAGTATTAGTTTTAGTTAACTGCATTCCAAAAGTTAAACATTTTTGGCCCCACGAAGCCTTGTAGGGTGGGTGACTGTCTCGATTTGCCTGAGGCTGAAGGGGATGCCGGGACAATCCAGGGCAAAAGGGACCCTTGGGTGTGTCCTGGGGGAAGCAGAACCTAAGGCCGAAAAGGAGTCCAGCCGCAGGTTCCCTGCGGCCCATCCAGCCCTCCCTCATGGTAAGGTATTACGGCTTGCCGGGGCCGCGCAGAGCGTTGGTGCAACACCAACGCCTCCGTCCCCAGGCATAAAAGGAAACTGAGGCACAGCGAAGGCCCGGCCGAGTCCTCCGCCCCGCCCCCCGCGGCTCCCCCAGGCCCACTCCCGCCCCGCTCTGCCAGCTCCTTTGTCCTGGGCCGCGGTCTTCCTGCCTCCTCCACCGCCTCCGCCGCCGCCTCCTCGCCTCGGGCGCGGCTGACGCGCCGGGGTAGGAATGCGTTTCCGGAGGGAGAGGACGGACGCAGCGACTTGGAGGAGCAGGATCAGCCGCGCAGAGAAGGAGGTGCCGCGGGGGTCGTTTCCTGCCAGGGGGCGGCTCTGGGCCGCCGAGTCTCCTCCTCCCGCCCCCAGGAGGAGGAGGAGCCGCAGCCGCCGCCGCCCGCCGCGCCCGAGACCCGGGAGGCCGCGCCAGCCCTCGGGAGAGACCCAGCGGGAGCCGCGGAGCAGCAGGCCCGAGCCGACCGCGCCGGGGCCTGGACGCCGCCCGGAGAAGGTAGGCGCCTTGGGGGGCGGGGCGGACGGCGGCCTCCGGGCTCCCGAGCGCGGCCGGACCTCGGGCGGTCCGCCGCGCGCCGGGCCCTGCGTGTGGGGCGTTGGGGCCGAGTGGGCCGCGGAGGCCGGGGCGGGGGTGCGAGCGGAATCCTGCCCGGGGCCGGAGAGGAAGTCTGGGCCGGCGGCCGCGCTCCCGGCTTCTCCCGGGGCCCTTCCTCCCTTCCCCCGGCCCGGGCGCCCCCAGGGCGCTGAGTCGACCCAGCGGCGCAGCGAGTGGGAGGGTCGTCGGCCTGGGCGCTGTCACGTCGGGGCTGGAGTCCGCGGAGGACCGGGGCCCGCGACCGGCCCCTCGGACACATGCCATTCGTAGCAACCCTTGTCTGATTCGTGGCCCGGACCCCGTTGAACGAACTGACCCCACGCGGTGCCCGGGTTTCCGTCCGCCGCCTTGGGCGCGTGCAGGTGAGACGGCGAATGGGGACAGGCCTCCCAGCGACTCGAAGCTTTAGGACTTTGAACAGTCCTTGACGGTTTCCCTTTGTCTGGGTTTCAGCGTTCGGTTTAGTAATTCGCTTCCAACTTCAGAAGTTGGGCCGTGGCCTTCAGGGCCTGTGGCCCGGGATGAATTGCCGGGTGGGCCCAAACAAAAGTTGGCATCGTGGAGCCGCTAGGAAGAGAAGGCGCAGTGTTGGCATATATTTTTTTCCACTTCGTGTTTATGAAGGCCGCACTTGAGTGTCGGCTCCCTCTGCAGTGAGAGTCCTGGGCCCGGGCTCCCTGCCGCTCCGCAAGTTTGAGTGCCCGACCTGCCCCTGGTGCCTGTCTTACTACGTGTCAGTTCCTTTGCTTCCTAACGAGTTGTAGTTTTAAGACTATCAATATTTTGTGTCCAAGTAGTTTTTATTTCACCAAATTTGTGCTTTTGAGTCAAAACCTAGCACCAGTAAATTACCCTCTTTAAGCTTTTATCATCTGTAAAATGGGATACAAGAATACCTACACTATAATAAAAGTAACTATTATTATAATAACGACAGTGTCAGCCATGCTTACCTGTAAACACTTTAAGTCTATTTTCTCATTTTATCCTGGAACCGATGCAGTGAGGTAGGTGCCATTTTCATCCCCATTTTACAAATGAAGAAACTGAGGCACAGGGAGCATAAGTAATTTGCCTGTGATCATCCAGCTAGCAAGTAGAGAACCCAAGGGGTCTAGCTCCAGAGCTCATGTTTGAGCCACAGGTAACTTTCCATAACTACAATATAGTTGTGAAAATCAAATGTAATATGGAAAACAGTTTAGGGTAGATAATAAATACAATTCCTTTTCATCTCTTCTTGGTGTATTAAAAAGATTTTTTTTTTTAAATCTGGGGATGTAATTAATAACATAATTAGCAAGGTTTCTTTGGGTCACATTCCACATAGATACTCATGTGGGTAGAATTACTGGGTTGTTATTTTTTGTTGTTTTGATGGTACAAAAATAACAATGCAAAATGAATTTTGATTAGGTGTTTTTCTTAAACTACACACAGCCTTTAGGTTATATTAATAGACAGCTTTTAGAAATGATTAAGAAATTTTAGTTGAAGTTTACCTCTTCTGCATTTGTGGAGAGCTAGGCTCAGAGGGGGTAGGACCGACCTAAGCGTTCCACTGCAGTGTTCATATTTTTAAATACTTTGAGTTCATTGATCAGTATTAAATGAGTGACTTAAGATAATGAAGTGGTACATAGAAAACAGAGGAAACAAGTCAGTATTTTGGGGACAGGTCTTTGAGGAAAAATCCATTTACTTATCCTCTAAAATTTGCTGTAAAATGGAAGATGTTATTAGAATGCTGGTTAAGAAGACAGGGGATGTGGTTAATACTTCTGCAAATGGAAAGCAAATCAACTCCAAATTAAGGCATCTGTGTTGACTTCACAGATCTAAAGTTTTAAGTTTTTGTAATGTTGACTTTTTTTAAAAAAGAATGCTAAATTCTATATTATTATCATTTTGTAAGACCCTCAACATTCTGTACATGAAAAAGTATAGAATCAACAATACTGAAAATTGCTAGATATAGTAATTTTAACAATCAGGTGCCTTTTTTCTTAATTTTCTGGTCAGTATAATTAAAATCTGGCTCAAATTTCCATCACTAAATGGATATATAGTTCTCTGTATTGTTACCCATAAATTCCTAATACCAGGAGCTTCTCTGGGGACATCTTGTCACTTTGTAATAGAATTAATCAGTTTAATGTGATAATTTTAATGGGATACTTGCCACATAATAGCTTTATTGTTTGACTTCTTGCCAGATAAATTGTGGCTTACAACATTGGTGGGGGGGGGGGTAGGGTAGTGTGATTTTCTACCTCCAGAAAATATTTTCTCGTTAATATTCTGTTAGTGCACTGGTTTGCTCTTAACTATACTGCTAGAATGATAAGATGAAACATCTACTTGGTGAAAGTTGCAGAACTTTTGAATTCGAGATTTTCAGTTTCTGAATGTGTAACAAGTTGAATTTATCTGAGGATTTATACAGGCCCTTGTTAAATTTTAGGTTTCCCCACTCTGTGTGGAAACTTAGGATGTGTCAGGTTGTGGGTAGAATCCTACAAGATTCTATTGTGCAAATATGTAAATATCTCTTGTTGTATTAGCAGGTCTATTCTAACTTTGGTTATATATTGCGGGATTTTGTCCTTTTTTGTTGTAGTGGGGTGGATGGATTGACAGGGATGTAAGGAAGAGTGCATTATTCTTCAGGATGGTGAATGGTAGCAGTATCTATAGATGTAGAAAGCTGAAAAAATATTTCAGTATATACTTGGGTTAAGGGAGGTACAGTGCATAAAGCCCGGAACATGAGCAGCCTTAGCGTATTTCAGTGGGTAGGTGAAAAAAATATGGTATCTCTCCTCCAGGAGCCATGTGCAAAAGGAGCCAAATTATACTTTGTCAATTTCTTGTCTTTTTAAAGATGGATAATTATAAGACTTACAGAATTGTTTTCTTTATAAAATAATATTGAGTGGGTGTTTAGAAGTCAGCTACCTTTAAACTTTTTGGTTTGTGGCCTTTAGTAAGGTTAACCATATTTAGCAGTATGCTAAAGCATTTGTATGTCATCTTGAAATATGTATGTGTGAGTAAAAAGAAAGGGCTTCAAATGCCTACTGCATACCTATATAAACACGTACACACATGCATACATATATATGTATATATATACATATGTGTGTGTGTATCTGTATATATATATATATATACATATATATATATATCTTATATATATATGAATATATACATATATATATCTTACTTATTGGACTAGTCTCATGTAGTCTCCAAAGTGCAGTTTCCTAGACTCCGGGGATGTGTAAAATAACTTACTGGAGCGTGGGAAGAACATATTAGATTTAATATTATATATATATATTTTTTATTTAAAGTTTAAAATTTTTATCATGACTTACAATCTTAACTGTACTGCTGTAGAAGTACATGAATTTTAATATATAAATAAATATGTACATATTTTAGGCATATGTTTGTTCAAAAATCTTTTCAGTAATAAAAGTGAGTGATGGAAAAGCTTTGGAGATCATTGGCATAGGGAATGATTTGGATGGGGTACAAGCGCTACTGTATTCAGGAGGGGGAATTGAGATTTGGTTTTCAAGGTAAGAGAGGTGAAAGAAACCCAAAGTGACACGGGTTTTTGGGTAGGTGGTGTCATTTGCCAAGATAGGCAGTATGATCACAAGGGGGTGGTACAGGTTGACTGGAGGGAGAGGAAATGATGAATTATAATGCCGAGTGTTTTTATAAGTGACTATGGGACGTTGGTAGAGATGTCTAAGAGCGTAGTTGAACACACAGATTGGGAGCTCAAAATAAGAAGTCTGGCTGGGGGCTTCAGATTCTGGAATTCTTAATCTACAAGGGCTAGTTGAAGCGATGGCCTGCAGATAAGACTACCAAAGGAGAGTGTGTAGAGTGAAAAGGGGCTGGACAGAAAGCCTGGGAACACTTACAAACTGTCCAGGGCTGGGTGGAGGAAAAGGAATCCAGGAAAGCATTTCCTGTCCTGTTTCTTCTCTTAATTCCTAATTCTTTTTGTGTGACAGTTTAGTGAGTGACTTGAGAATTCACAAGTTTTTCCTGTGGTTGACATTTTTGAGGTAAAGACAAAATGACTTAGTAGTCATTTTAGACTCATATTGGAAGAGCAGTTTGATGTAATAAAGGCTTTGTAATTGAGAGGTGGGAAACTTGGGTTTCGGTACAAGCTCTGCCACTGAATCCCTCTGTGACCTTTGTTGGAATACTTCACCTTCACCTTCCAGGGCTTTGGTTTCTACAGCTGCACCTTACAGAAGTGGTCAGTATGTTTCCATCATTCTGTCATTCTGTGAGTCACCAATGCAGTGTGGAGGGCAGCTCTCCTCCCGTGAGCAGCCATTTTTTTTGTATCATAACCAGAGAGGACAGGTACTGTGCCAAATTATTGCTTTAAGAAAACCTGCCAGTGTTGACCAGCGAAATCTATTACTGTTAGTTCTTTGTGGGATGTAACTCTGTAGTATGTTACATTTTAATCTATCTGTGTATGGAGAGCCAGTTACCTGGAAAATGCTATGCTGAGTGGAGGTGGAACAAGCAGTTGATGTGGACTTTACTGTTGAGTGTATTGTCTAGTTAGGACAAGTTGTGTTTATTCTAGGGAAACATAACAAATACCAAAGAATACTTTACTCATTGTACTGTACCAGATAATTTTCTTTAATAGATTTTGGGAAAAGATCAGCATTGGCTTAAGTGGTTTTGGAAGGCTTTTTTTTTTTTTTTTTTTTTTTTAATTTTTTTTTTTAACATTTATTTATTTTTGAGACAGAGAGAGACAGAGCATGAATGGGGGAGGGTCAGAGAGAGAGGGAGACACAGAATCTGAAACAGGCTCCAGGCTCTGAGCAGTCAGCACAGAGCCCGACGCGGGGCTCAAACTCACATACCGGGAGATCGTGACCTGAGCCGAAGTCGGACGCTTAACCGACTGAGCCACCCAGGCGCCCCTGGAAGGCTTTATAAAGGAGCTTGGAGTGGTATGAGCACAGAAATGGGTGACAGATGGGTGACATATTCCAAGGACACTGCAGGTATAAGGCAGAATTCAGTTTAATTTAGCAAAGTATGTGTGTGTGTGTGTGTGTGTGTGTTTGTGTGTGTGTGTATCTGTTGAAGGCCTGGATTTTGTCCTCCAACTTTTGTCTGGTGTGGTTCACAGATGTGAGTATAGTTATAATAGACGTTTGAATTAAAACAATATGATATTGAGCATCACTGAAGGTTTGTTATTTGCTGTGCTAGAAACTTAAATAAAGAATCAGAAAAGGAGTAGTTCTGCTTATTGTGGTGTGAAGAGATGAAGAACCAGTGAAGGCCAAAAAAAAAAAAAAAATTAGCATTTTATTTTGTTGTAGGGAATATAGTTTCAGTGGATGAGGAAAGTATTTACATGAAAAACTTACTGGGAATGTACCATTTGAAGTAGAGAAGTCACATTTGAGTGTATAAATGTTTATTGAATGTGAGTAATTTAAGCTTTTGTACTCTTTGTGAAATTCAGAATAATAATTAGCTCTCCAATATCTTACAGTTAATGTACGATTTTTCTTTTTTTTAGAGAGAGAAAGAGAGTGAGCATAAGCGGGAGAGGGGCAGAGAGAGAGAGGGAGGGAGGGAGGGAGGGAGGGAATCTTAAGCAGGCTCCATGCCCAGCGTGGAGCCCAGGGCATGGCTTGATCTCATGACCATGAGATTGTGACCTGAGCTGAAATCTGGAGTCGGTCAGGTAACCGGCTGAGCCCCCAGGCACCACTGTATGATTTATTTCATATTATGATTTCAGTGCTTCCTAAAAGGGGTCATGGTAGGTCATATTTGATTGTTGGAGAAGAAGGTTGTAGTTTGAAAAAGTGCATTCAACATTATATTAGGAAAAACAACAACAAAAAACACAATAGGAATGGATTTGTACTTGCTAAAGAAGTATGGATTTAAAAAGATTGAAAACCGTTTATTAAGTAGTCACTCAGGCATCTTATGTTTAGATGCCTATGACTAGTGAATGTGTTGGAGAGCAAGAAGAAAATTCAGAAATTAAGTAAAATGTAGTCTACAGATAATCGTAATGATGTGTGTTGCTAAGAGCTTTTACATTGATCATTGTATTTAGATATTATTCCCACCTAGTGCTGAGTACAATGGGAAATTGATTTCTCCCTTTGTATAGTTTGTTTTAAAACATGTGTTATATATTTAAAATATATGTAGTGCTGTTCTTGTTCCACTCCACTACAGGGCAGAGATGAGCTGTGGCAAAAGATATGGTCAAAATTTATTAGAGTTTTGATCAAGAAAGAATTTTAGAGTGATCTACCTAAAAGTAGGTAAAATTACACAATTTGGGAACATAATTTACAATTCCCTTTAATGAAAATAATGTGGAACAACTGTTACTTTCAGTGTTTATTGATGCTATTATAACAGGATGGTTAACATTTCACTTTTTGCTAGCTGCGTTCACAATTATCTTTGTAAACTTGCCCCATAGTTAAATTCTCAAACAAAACTCTTACTAACTTACTCCTTTCTCCTCCCAGGGAAGGGCCAAATCTATAGCCACAGGGAGTGTAGAGAAGGAACAGCTTACTAGGCTGGTTTGAAAAATATCAATTGCTAGGTAATGTTTTCTCTTTTGAGTGCAAAGAGGATCTTGGAACAATTCATTTCAGGCAACTTTCCATGCTCATTTTGGATCAGCCTTTAATAATACGGCTTAACAGTTTTGTTAAGGTGTTTAGTTTCCTGCTTGTGTTTAAGTTTGTCCTTCTTCAGTCTTTGAGTTTATTACATGCCCCCTCACCAGTTTTTTTTAGTTTAATGCTTGATTGTTTTCTATTTGCTTGTTTTGTCCTTACCAGGCTAACAGTTTATTATAAAAGGATATAACTCAAACAGCCAGGTGGAAGAGATGCATAGGACAAGGAATAGGGAAGGGGCAGGGAGCTTCTTCCATGCCCTCTCCCTAAATCTCCACAGTTTACCAACCCGAAAGCTCTGAATTCTTTTTTTTTTTTTTCATTCTCACATAGGCTCTCCTTTTGGAAGGGTGGTGGTAGTCTACCAGTTACCTGTTTACTAGATCACTACTGGTTCTATCATAATGTGTCTGATTCGCTTGAATTATTTTGAATTCGGTGTGGTTTTTCTCGTCCATGCTTTGCCTGCCATGTTGATTCTGTTGCTCATATTTAAGAGTTCTATAGGGATTTCAACTTAAATTTCCTCCCTGAGTTCTCTATGCTTTTCCTCTAGTTTTGTTGTCTTAACTGTTTTTGACTGATTGCTAGAAGACCTATTTGAGATTTTCTAAGTCTCTTCAAGAGCATAATGAGTTCATCTAGATTTTCTCCTGGAAGATTCTTCACTTCCTTTAACTTTTTCTTCTGTAGAAGTTTTTCCTGAATAAGTTCCATGCCCTTACCTGCCCACCCCCCACCCCACCCCCCAGCTGATTTATCTTTGAGGCTCTTTATGTGCCAACATGCAGTATATCCATTCTTTATCTTTCCTGTGCACTTGTGGACTGGGTGGTAGGTGATGGTGATCCATCTTCCATATTCATGTTGCCTTGGAGAAGGTGGGTAGAGTACTTACTAGTGATGAATTTTGCTTCAGTCTATTCAGTTATTGTCATTTTCTTAAAGCATCTAGTCCTGTCATGAGCCGTTCTCAGGTTTCAAATCATTTTGTGAGCCTGTAGCTTTGGAGCAGCCTGACCTTTGTTGTTGGAGCTCATTATCTTCAGGTTGATGCCACCTTTGGGGAAGAAGGGGTCAGTGCTCATAAAAAGCACTCTTTTCTTCTGGGCGGGAGTAGTGAATTATAGAAAGGTTTCTAGTTGAGACTACTGTTCTATTTCTCCGCATTAGGCAGAAAAAGACTTCTAGTGAGGTATTAGTTGCATCTTCACATTGGAGTTTTTAGCCTTTTCTCTTTCCTATTTTCTCTCTCTTTCTTTTTTTTCTTTTTTATCCTTTCTGCTAAGTTTTTGTTGATCATTAATTTTGGCTTATTGTTTGGGTCATAAACACTTTCACAGTCACCACCAGCACATACATCTTCCTGCCAGACAAAGGGAAGTAAAATGTTGACTTTCAGTGTTCTTCTTGTAGGGGAAAGATGCTCTTGCCTCAGAGGAATGTGTCCTCCCTCTCACCCTGAAATTTGATGGAATAGAGATCAGTAGCATTTCTGACCACCTTGCATGTGGACTTCCCCATCCTACTGCTCTCTGTGGGGAGAAGTGGGAAGAGCTGTATGTGAATTCTCTGAGGCTTGCAGTTTGGCTCTGTGTTGTTTTTATGGCCTACATTGATATTTAATACTATTCTTTTAGAATATTTTAGATTTTAGAAAAATCTAGATTTAGATGTTAGAAAAATATTTATTTTTTCCCTTTTAAAAAGCAGATACAGAAAATAATGATAGTGGGAGAGACTTGATGAATACAACTTTCTTATATTTTTAGGAGAGATTTATGATATACCTTAATGTAGGTATCCTCATCTTTTCTACCATTAAGGGGAAAAGATTTTAAAATGTTATGACATAGGGGCGCCTAGGTGACTTAGTTGGTTGAGCGTCCTACTCTTGATTTTGGCTCAGGTCATAATCTCACCGATCTCATGGTTTGTGGGACCGATCCCTGTGTCAAGGCCCATGTTGGGTTCTGTGCTGACAGCAGAGCCTGCTTGGGACTCACCCTCTGCCTCTCCCTGGCTCGCATGTGTGCTTTCTCTCTTTCAATACATAAACAAAAAGTTAGGACATAAAAAAGGAAGTAAATTCTACTGTCTGAAAGAGCATTTGAAAAGTGAAAACCCTTAACTTTTTTTTTAAGTTTTATTTATTTATTTTGAGAGAGAGAGTGCATATGTAGGGGAGGGGCAGAGAGAGAGAGAGGGAGAGAATCCCAGCAGACTGTGCATTCAGTGTGGAGCTTGAAGTGAGGCTCAAACTCACCAACTGTGATATTAACCAACTGAGCCACCCAAGCACCCCACCCTTAACTTTTCTTATTAGAAACCTACTTATATTGAAAGCTTGAGCTTTTGAATCAGACCTAGGTTCATATCCCAGCTGTGTCTAGCTTTATCTAGTATAGTAGATATGTAATAAATACTTGCTGACTTGAATTGGTTGTATTGAATAAAAATGTACCCTTTGCAAATATTTTATAGGAAGAAATCTTTTGTGGATGACTTCTTTTTGTACTAGTTGGCTTTGGCCACCTTATTTTAAAACTTGAAATAACTGTAACTCACCATATTTTTAAAAGTAATTTTTCTGTAAAATGTAATTGTTTAATTTCTATAAATTTAGTACATAAAAAGTTACTGAAGATGTTATATGTAAATATAAATGCCAAATGAGTTATTTGTGACAATGTTAAAAACATTAAAATAAGTATGTATTTAGAAGTTTGAATAGAACATAAAATCACACTTAATTTGGTGAATAAAGGTGAGTTTAGAGTGGAGATTAAAATAATTATGTGCAGTTTTGACAATGTATACAGTGCAGGCTATTAACCACGAAAATGTTATTGTTTGGGGGAGATGTTTAAGATGATCTATTGTTTAAGGAATGAATTATGACCCCTTAGATAAACTTGAATATGGTAAAAAAAAAATAATACTAGGGTAAAATGTCTCCATGGAAATAAGATGCAAAACCTGTGGGTACACTCATGAAATTTGACAATTAAAATAACTTGTTAGCCTCCATTCAGTTTGAAGCACTGAGAAATAAACTCACAGAACATTATAAATCCTTTCCATTTCTATGCTTTGAGTCAGTTCTCACACTGGACAGATAGTCTTTTTTTTTTTTTTTTTTTTTTTCAATAATGACTTGAGTAGGCCTTCAAAAACTTAGTTTCATGAAGCACAAATCCAGTCTCACAGGTTGTGATTCAGACAGTCTGATCTCCATTATACCTGTGTGACTCTGGAGAAGTTATTTAACCTCTCTGTGGTTTGGTTTCCTCATCTGTAAAGCAAAGGTAATATCATTGCCAACCACAGAGTCACTTGGGAGAGATAGCTGTTACTATTTTTTGTCATTATTATTATAATCATTTGAAGGTACTGAATTAAAAGTGAGATAACTTTGCTACAAATTACCCTAAATCATCAAAACTCAGTGTATTGTGTTATTCTTGTCTGTGCCTGCTGTATCCCTACTCTGGCCCTGTAAATGGACAAATAGATCTTCCTTTTGTGGAACTACAAACAGGACTACAAACAGTCCATGAATGAAATCCCACTGGTGTAGAGCATTCAGATTCATGTTTCTACTGGTAAGATGTCTTTTCAGGGAAGTTTCCTTCTTTCATCCTCTCCTAGGTTGCTTCTCCTTGACAGAAGCCTCAAGTCTTCTATTTGTATTAGGTATGTTCTCTCCTACCCTGATCTTGTGCAAGGTAATCTGTGATACTGATGTTCATAAATAACCTGTATTTTGCCTAATGTAATATAAAACATTGAGATTTTGCTGCTTTTATTATTTTACATATAAATTGTTAGGAATCCAAGTGTTAGAACGTGTATTTAGTAGAATAATCCTTAGATGTGGAACCTAAAATAAGTCATCTAGTTATATTTAATTAATACGATAATTGGTATCTAATATAATAGCATCTGATTAAACCTTATTGTTAAACAGCATAGAAAGGTTTTGGTAAGTCTCTGGATATAATAATGAACATTTATCTGTTCTTGGCAGTCGTGTTATTTCTAACCCTTATCCTTTCTTCCATATCTTGTTTCCCCCCTAACGTGAATCAGTCAAAAATTTTCTGGTTATAATTACGAATGAAAAAAAGCAAAATCTTCAAACATAGTTCAGAGATTTGGAGCTAGGCATTCTGTCCATGCTCTTAACTCTGTGCTAGCCTGTTACTGAAGTGCTGGGCATAACACACTCCTTGCCCTCCTTAAGCTTAACTAGTTTGGGTTTTGTTTTTGGTTTTTGGGTACCTCAATATTTTCAGTTACCTTTATCTTTAGTTTCTTTATTAAATATGAAGATACTGCGCTTCATACAAAGAACGCCAAGCACTGACTTCCAGGAGATAGCTATTTATAAGACAGGTTAGCTTCACACAGCTAGTAGACGGATAAGAGCTACATGTGTCTTAAATACTAAATTACAGTGTTTTTTTTTTAATTTATTTATTTATTTTGAGAGAGAGTGCACGTGTGTGCCAGTTGGGGAGGGAGGGAGAGGGGGAGAAAGGGAATTCCAAGCAGGCTGTGTGCTGTCAGTGCAGAGCCCTATTCGGGGCTCGATTGCACAAACCTCAAGATCATGACCTGAGCCAAGCTCAAGACTCTGATGCTTAACTCACTGAGCCACGTAGGCACCCCTTCAATACTAAATTTTTAAAACAGATTGTTTATATTTGATTTAGTACATGTATGTGTGTCTGACTTAAAACCCTCCACAGTTCTTGCCATCATCAGGGTCTTCAAGAGTTCATGCAGATAAAACTCACACTCTTTTCTAGCTGTTTTCTTGACTCTTTCAACTCCAGTGGCCTTTGAGCACTGAATTAGAGACCCCTTCTGTCCCCACCTCTTCCTGGCCTCTTCTCTGATTGCAGCCAGTGCTGCTGGGAACAGTTCGTTTTATGACTCACTTTTGGCTGACTGCAGCATGCCTCAGGTTCCTCTTGGGACCTCCCTTGTCTGTCTGTGGGGTGAGAAGCTGGTGCAGCCTTCTGGGCAGATGCACTGTAGTTCTTGGAAGTGTGGGGGAATTAATACTCCTTGGGGCAAACTTTTACCTGTGGGGACTAGAATTAATTAATGTACTTCTCCACATTGACCCTCTTCTGGACACAGTTTCTATATGCTTCTCAAAACTTCTCAGCCAGATCAAGCCCCCAGGCACCCCCATGGTAAATAAGTCTCCTGAATTGGCTGTCTCGGTTCACTCTTTTTAGTATCTGTGTCTTTCCCTGGGGTCACCTCGGTAATAATAATCGCCTGCACTCCTGTTTTTGTCTCGACCTCTACTTTCAGAAGGAACTCTGGCCAAAACAATTGCCCAAAACTGTAGCATCACTTAGACCTTTTTACCTAAGACTGCCTGTCTCTGAAATGATAAACCTGTCCTTATTTTCTAGCTCTCTTCCCTCCCCTGTTTACATGAGCCCCTTTTCTCTCACCTACCTGTTGTGCTCTTTGTTGTTAACTCTTTGTCAGCACAGCCAAGGCCTCCTCAGTGCCTGCACTTGTTCTGTAAACCAATGGATTAATGCAGTGATTTCGAGTGAAGTCTGAGAACCCAAGGGAAGTAGTCTCAGTGATTTGAGCTGTAAGAATTTGTAAAACAATGTTGTGCTTTTGTGCTAATAATTGTAACAGTATGCAACCAACATCTGGATTATCTGGTTGACTACCTTGTAACAGAGTAATTATTATTTTAGTGCCTAGTTTGTATTTGCATATGTAAATTTTGGTTCATAAAGTGTGAGAGCCAGGACTATGAAGCATTTTATATCTAGCTTTAAGTTGGCTGTATATACTTAAATGAATTGAAAATTGGTATCACTAGGGTGTCTACAGTAACTATTTTCTATTTAGAGAGGATCTGCACATTAATTCTGAGAACTCTTCTGGGCTTCTGAGTAATGTCAGAGAAAAATGTCATACAATTTAATATAGTTCTGCAAAACTTTTTGAGCATTGACTTTGTGCCAGGTGCTTCTAGGTACTAAAGCTGAATAAGACACACCAAGCCTCTGTCTTCTTGGAGCCCGGAGCCCATCAGGAAAGATGGGTGTGAGCAGGTAGTTTCGAGTGTTGCAGATGGGCCTTTGTAAGTCAGGGCCCTCAGCTCTGTGATGCTGCTATACGCATTCCTAGTGTCCTCCAGCCTTCAGCCCCACCTACTCCTGCCCTGCCCCTCCTGCAGAAGGGACCTAGGCTGCCCTGCTCTGCACTGACTGAGAGAAGCCCCTCTCCTTGGGCTCCTACACTCACCCGCACTCTGGATGCTCGCCCTCTCTGTGCCTTGGAGGCTCACCCTCTCCACACCATCAGTTACCCTCTGCTGTGTCTTCACAGTCTCCTCTGTTTCCTAGTTTCGGTTATGCCTCTATGCCATCCACTGTTGGGTAATCATCTCTGACCCTGACCTACCTCCTGAGATGAGGATCTGTGTCTTTACTTCCCCGTAGGTGTCGTCCTCCCTTGCTTCCCCTCAGACTTCTCACCTTTTGCAGATCTGTAGCTAAGACATTTTTGCTCCTCTAACTTCATTCTCCTTCTGCCTTCTTTGTTCAAAAATGGTGATTCTTTTCTTTCTCACACTTCGTTTTCTAAGCAACTGTCAGGCCCCACTGGGCTATCCTAATCGCACGTTTGTCTTCTTGTTCATCACTACCGTGTGAGTTCATTTAGGCCCAACCTCAGCAGTGAGAACGGTGCCCGTTTGTAGCTCTTGTCTTGACTCTCCTCCCCTCCCTCGCTGATTTTCTGCCATGAGTGTGTTGTGTGTGTGTGTGTGTGTGTGTGAGTGTGTGAGTGTATGTGTGTGGCATGTGCTGCTCCATCCTGTGGTGTCTCCCTGCTGTGTATCGGGTAGTATCTCAACTGGGCATGGCTGGCTGGCTGCAACCTAACTCCTCCTGCCTTGCTGTCCTCGGTTTCTCTTTTTCCCATCTCATAACTTAAGTTTCAGAAATGCATAAGTATGTTAAGATTCTTTTTGGCCTTTATGATTTTTTAAGATTTTAACATAGTTTGTACTTTAGAAAATTACAGGGATAAAAATATTCCTTCCCACAGACTAGATTTAGCTTACAAATAACATATAGATACATGTTTTCTAGTCTTCTGTAAAGCTAGAGCGAGACAATTCCAGTTGGGTGGTGAGGGTTGGGGAGTCACCCAAACGTGTATGTTTAGAAGTAAGATTGGAAAGAAGTTATCTAATTCTTCTCGGGACTCCATGACTTTGCAGGTACTAACCTCTTGCCTGGAACACTTCTCTCCATTTGCCTGGTTCCCGTATGTCTGCAGTTCTAGTGTTGCCAAACTCATGAAGCCACTGAACGTGGCTAGGCAGATTTTGGTGTCCTCAGTGCACTTTGTCCTTATTTTCACTACAGAAACCATCACATCATATTGTAATCATTTGTATTTTTGTCTTGGAATGGAAAATTCCTGAGACAGCAAATTTTGTATCTCCATATATAGCACAAAACTGGACATAGTTGGCAGAGGAGGAACTTCCAGAGCAGTGGGGGAGAAACCAGGAGAGCCCGAGGACTCGAGTGCATTAAGAAAGAATGGCGATGTGTATTAAGAGCTTTGTGTGAATTCTGTGGGTGGCAAACTGATGTATCTTGCAGAATACGTATTGTAGGCAGTCAAGACATTTTTGAATGAATGAATGAATGAATGAATGAATGCAGACAGTAAGATAAGGCCTGGAGGGTTCTCTTTTGCAAGAGCAGTTTCACATGCATGGTAGGAAATGGACACCAATTACAGCTGGTTGAGGAGGGAGTAGGGGATTATAGAATGGAAAACAGTGTAGACAACTATTTCTAGGCCTTTGATTTCAAACAGGAGACAAAAGATAGGATCAGGATAATGCCTGGAGGCATCTCTCCCTGTTGGCCCCTCATACTGAACTGTTCTGCATGGAATGCCTTTGGTAGGAAACTCCTTTGGCTTGGGAATCAGTGGAGCACAAGCCTCACCTACCGAGGTTGTGGTTTTAGGCCCTGGTGGGCATCCAGGTAAATCTGAAGTGGATACTTACAAGACCACACTTGGAAAGTACTTCCTGAGGAGGTTCTGAAATGCTGTAGGAAGCTCTTGGGGTGTCCTTCTTCTCCCCACCCATGCAGGAGTATCTAGTACCTTCAAGAGCTGGATTGACGGGGAGGCTGCTGAATCTTCTGTGCCATTTCCTCCGCATGTCCTGCTCTCTGTGGCGCACTTTCCTCCTGGCCACTTCTAACCCGGTCTCTTCTCAGCCTTGTCCTCACTGCTCTTTACTCTTCATTGCTGTCTTCTTCTGTCTCCAGTGGCTTCTCTGTTTCCTTGAGGGAAAGACTGGCCTTTTACAGGCGTAACCAGCCAATGACAGTGCCTCTCTATGTCTTGTGAGTGTGCTGACCAGTCACAGGAGAGTTGACAAGTGTCCTTGAAACTGTTCTCAGCTCCTGTCCTGTTCTCTCAGCTGTTCTCTAACACTAAAGCCTTGTTCTGCCTTCTGGGTCTGGAGCTCTTCCAGAAGCTGATCTCTGGCTTGTCAAGGTTTGCAGAAGGAAAAGGACAGGGTGGTTAAAGTAATATTTTAAAGGTACATAGCATACGGTTGCGAGGCTGACTAATAATAGAATGTTTCTGTGACCTAGTAACTTTAGCTTAGTGGTAACCCTCTGAATTGTGTAATATTTTAAAAGGTTTTTCAAAGCAGTCTAGTGGTCATGAAGTAGCCTGAGGAATATCCTGAGGAAACACATATCAGCCCATATATGGAACAAATATTTGTTCTGTTCACTTTGTGTAGAAACTGCCCAGATGGTCCATTCATCACAGTCTTAATGTTCCAGGCCCTTTTTGTCATAACTTTGGAATTGATAACATTATGCAAATTGCTTAGAATTTTAGCCTACGTGGATTTATGGCACATAAACCTGTTGGAAAGGCCATAGAAGGCAAACTGTAGGCATGGCCTGTTTCCATGACACTCTGCCTCTGTCGGTCTTTCGGATGCAGTTACAAGTGATATGTAAGCAAAACTATAAGCTCGTGGCACAGCAGAACTTTCTGGTCTGAGCACAGTGTAGAGTATGTAGCTACGCAAGTTATTCTTACTGCTCTTCTCTGGGAAGCCAACAGAGAAAGCTTAAACAGCATTTAACAGCAGAAGAGGCACGGGAATCCTGGGGTGCGCAGAGCACAATTTTGAAGCACTCTCCCAGAGCAGTGGGAATAGCATCCTAGAATAGAAGCTTTTGAAGCTAGAGGTTTGTTTATTTGTTTGTTTTTTAAGAAATGTTTTTCCTACTAAAGGAAATTACCAAGACAGAAGAAAATCCAACACAGTTACGCAGCCATAATTGTTTTTATGAAGAAAGTGAAAAGAAGAAAACACTATGACAGTTTTAAAACAAAGAAACCTATTATTTTTATATTATGTGTATGTACTTTATGTTTGTACACTGTAATTTTTACATACATGTCATCTGAATATGTACTTTACATTCAAAATCATTTTAAAAACATTTTTGGTCTATACTGTATTTGGTTTTTGTATTCTTGTGGGAGAGGCAGATATTCATGCATAATTGGCTCCTGGTCCAAGAACAGTAAACAGTTAAAGGATAGGGTTAGTGACCTGTGGCGAGACCCATCTTTGACAGCTCTGCTAAAGTGTAGATTAATATTATGAAAATGGAAAATAGTCCTATACCTAATGGGTGCAGGTTGGGATAATTCTGAATAATATACAGGATAATACTTAATTTTTCTTTGGAGATTCTGGGAGACATTTAAGCCTCTGTCAGGTCTTCTTAAGCTACCCTCCCAAACTTTTTCTTTTTAGGTCTCATTTGTAGATCTAGAAATTACAGGGAATTGAATGGAATATTTCACTAATCCCATGCATAGAAGTTGATTTTAGTTAAAAAGATAACTAATTCTAGGAGATCAGACTCAAAAATTAAGTCAGGCCTTCCTTGTATAGGATGTTGGTCTTAGCCTGAGGAGAAATGGAAATTATTGAAAAGTTGTAATCAAGGGGGTGAACCGTGAGGATTTCGACGGGTTCACTCAAAATTCAGTATTGAGGTAACGGAGGCATCTGGATGTGGCTGGCTGTGTGGCCCCCATAGGAGCCACAGAAGGTAATAGGCATAGAGAGAGATTCCGTGGAACAAAGACTGTTAAATAGCTTTTATGGTGTTAGCGAATACTTGGCACTTTTTTGAGCACTGTTAATTAGATGTTAAAATATATTTGATAGGGAGAAAGGCAAGAATGGATTCAGGGATCTGGCACGGAAACTATTGTAGAGTAAGTGAAAGATGAGGTAACTGGGAAGGGGAGGTGGTGGGAAAAAAGATATAAAGAAGGATGGCAGAAGAAATGGTCTGAGAGGTATTATGTTTATGAAATCAACAGAAGATAAGGTGACTGGGAATGTTTTGTGTTTAACGTGTTATCTTTTTTGTTATTTTCTTAATATTTAGCCATGTACATTTTGTATTTCAGATGAATTTACAACTGATTTTCTGGATTGGACTGATCAGTTCAATTTGCTGTGTGTTTGGCCAAGCAGGTAAAAAAAAAAAAAAAAAAAAAAAAAGTTTTCTGGTTATCTTTTCATTTCAGTGTCTTGTATTACTTCTTGATGACTTAGATTCCATCATGCTGCTCCTTCTGAAAGCCCTGCAGTGCCCCATCTCACTCAGGGTGACAGGCAGTGTTCTCACAGAGGCCTGCAAGGCCCTTCGGCATCCGGCTCCTCTCGCCGCTACCACCCAGAATAGAGATAAGGCCAGTTGGCTAAGGAAATGCCGAAGCGACAGGAATATAGTATGCTGCAGAAAGGTCTTTTAAGATTGTAACAGAGGTTTAAGTGAGCAGAGAGAAAGCAAAGGTGTGTAATGTATTAGAAGAAAATAAAGTAAGTGTGTAGGATGATGGATTATGAACAAGCCATTACTATCACAACTGACGTTCTAGAAGATGTTCTCCCTCTTTGATCATAAAATCTTGGCAAAATGTTTATCTAGAAGATGAATAAAAAGTAAAGCTGAAAATGTATTTAATCCTCTTACAAACCATGGTGCACCCACCTCTGGAATAATGGATGTGTAGTTCCCTTCTCCAAATCTCAAAACATACATTACATGTGACATTTATTTGATCTCAGGACAGGAAGGAGTTACTACATGGAAAAATGAAGGAAGAAACTTTAAAGGAAATTATTGATAATGTTGATTTACTTAAAACCAACAACAACATAAAATCTCAAAGTGTGTAGATGTCAGAACACCATCAGCTTCTCAACAAGATGAGAAACTCAATAAAGGTTTAATTTCATTAGCATGTATAGAGACCTAATAAAAACAGATGAATGCCATAGAGGAATCATTTGCAAACAAAATTTACAAAACAAATGGTCAGTAAAATATGGTAAGAATGAAACCTTAAATAAGTGACAAGTGAATCGATACTCTAATTTATATGGGTTAAATGAGTAAAAGATTTTTTATATTAAGTACTTGGAGGCGCCTGGGTGGTTCAGTCGGTTGAGCAGCCGACTTAGGCTCAAGTCATGATCTTTTGGTTCATGAGTTCGAGTCTCTCATCAGGCTCTTTGATGACAGCTTGGAGCCTGGAGCCTGCTTCGGATTCTGTGTCTCCTCTTTCTGCTCCTCCCTGCTCCTGCACACTCTTTCTCTCTGTCTCTGAAAAACATAAGTAAACATTAAAAACAATTTTTTAAAAAAGTACTTGGTGCTTGCTGAAGGTTTGGTGAACATGGTATTTTGTATACTGTTTGTGGGATTATAAATTTAAATATTACTTTTGGATAGAAGTTAGTGTATATTAAGAATGTTAGGGGCGCCTGTGTGGCTCAGTCGGTTGAGTGGCCGACTTCGGCTCAGGTCATGATCTCGCGGTCCGGTCCGTGAGTTCGGGCCCCGCGTCGGGCTCTGTGCTGATAGCTCAGAGCCTGGAGCCTGTTTCAGATTCTGTGTCTCCCTCTCTCTGACCCTCCCCATTCATGCTCTGTCTCTCTCTGTCTCAAAATAAATAAACGTTAAAAAAAAAAAATTTTTTTTTTAAAAAAAGAATATTAAAAACATTAATAGTTTTCCACTCAGTGTTTCTATTGTTTTTCATCTGTGATAAGGAAATCATTAGAGTTTTACATTGTGAGAATGGTCACCACAGTGGGTACATATATGTGTGTGCATGTATGTTTATATTTGTGTTTGGAGAATTTGTGTGTGCACGTGAGCAAGTGTGTGAATGATGCACTTATGCAATTGAAAAAAATCTAAATTTGCCCAACATTAAATAGGGTACATTAATATAATGTAATATATAACCATTAAAAGGCATATTTTTGAAGATTTTTTTTTTTTTTAAGTTTAATTATTTTGAGAGAGAACATGAGTACCTGAGCGGGGTAGAAGCAGAGAGAGAGGAGAGAGAGAATCCCAAGCAGGCCCCATGCTGTCAGTGCAGAGCCCATCATAGGGCTCAATCTTATGAACTATGAGATCATGACCTGAGCCAAAATCAACAGTTGGACACTTAACCGACTGAGCCACCCAGGCTTCCAGTTCCAAAGAACTGGAAATGAAACAGGATAAAGTATAAAAAGTAGTATGCAAAATATATATTCTCTATATAAATAATGTCTCTATGTGTGGTTCCTTGCTATTTTTTTTTTTTTTAAATCTGTCTTTATAGAAAAAAGACTGGAAAGAAATATACAAAAGTGTTAACAGTAGTTATCTCTTAGGGAGTGGATTATGGGTGATTTTTTTGTTTTTTATGCTTTTATATATTTTCCAAATTTTCTATTATGGGTATATGCTGGGTTTATAATTAGAGAATACACATTGGAGACAGACCATGTTAGTGCTTACCACATGAAAGGCATGCTGATCCTTAGGTAGGTTCAAAGAAATGTGAGACATACTTTGGACATAGAGCTTGAAAAATCATGAGATTGTGGACTGGATGAATTGGGCTTTTCAAGTATTTACATGCTAAAAATAAAAGGAAAGCAGTTGCAGATGCTTCTGGAGGTATGGATATGGTAGTATGAGTTAATTGAAAATAAATAATATTTTACCCAGTTGTAAGAAAACTGACAATTACGACCATCAAACAATAGATCCTGAAATTATGCCTTTGAGGAAAAGAATAAGCGTATAGATTACTGGTACGTAGTCTGCTATAGAAGACAAGAAAAAGATCACTATTTTTTCATGGGTCTCTATGCCAAGGTAATCTGAAATCACCAGTCTTTGGAGTACATCTGGATCAGTTCAGTAACTATTATGTAACATAACGTAATGTAACGTAACATGATGTGATATGATATGATATAATATAATATATAGTATTATGTAACAATATATGGCATATTTTGTTATTCATATTTAACGTTTATATATGTTGCATTTTAATCATTTTTCATTATTTTCTCTCTTGAAACTTCAAGTAAAGTTGTCTGTTCTTTGTTTCTCCTGACAGATGAAAATAGATGTTTAAAAGCAAATGCCAAATCCTGTGGAGAATGTATACAAGCAGGGCCAAATTGTGGATGGTGTGTAAATTCAGTAAGTAAGATTGCTCAAGGCATTTACTCTCTAGTCATTTACTGTTGCCCAATTTTGTACCCTTACGAAATGTTAGATATGATTTTCAGTTAAATCAGTGTTTATCGAATAAGTATCAATTCTGTGTCTAACACTATGTGATGGTCTGGAGGTGTGCTATTTAAACACAGTAGCCACTAGGCACATGTAGCTATTGAGCACTTTAAATATGCTCCAAGATGTTCCAAATTGAGAATTACTGTAAGCCCCAGATACATCCCAAAGTTTGAAGACTTAATGATTAAAAAAATCATTAATAATGTTGAAATGATAATATTTTGTATATATTGTTAAAATTAGTTTCCTGTTTCATTTTATTTTTTCTTTTTGTGTGGCTACTAGATAATTTTAAAGTACATTGGTAGCTCGCCTTTGTGGCATGCATTATATTTCTGTTGAATAGCCTCCCATAAATCCCTAGCCATTTAATTTGACTGTTGTAGATTTTTCTCTTTTTTTGACAGGAGAGGTAGAAATTAACCTTCCTAATTATATTTGAGTTAAAACTAAGATAGAATTGATTTGCAGCGTAATAAAAGCCCATTGAGGTTAGGGTTTAAATTTTATTCAGTGGTCATCTCTGTACATTGCTTACTTGATACCTTTCACAAAGCTTACTAATGTTAAATGAAAAAGTAAATATGAATGAATGAATCAAAACAGAATAAAGGGAAGTCATTTTGAGGATTTATAATTTATTCACAGGGTAAATAATATCAGAAGGTCAAAGGTTAATTGCTTGATTTTAGTCAGACATTTGACCCCACACATTTCAACTGCTTGTTTGTAGCTGTACGTAACTGGTCAAATATCAGATATTTTGTATGGTTTAACCATATGAAAGGGAAAATCAGAGGTTTTTGTTTTGTTATTTCAAAGTTTTCCTAGTGACACTTTCTGTTCTCATAAAAATGGTATTCTGGAATTCAGTTGGAGACAGTGGAAGAAATAGGGAGTGCTCTGAGTTTTGTCTCAGGCAAGGCTTACTTGCCAAACTGTTCTTAAGCCTTTGATATTTGTGGCATAATTCTTAAATTATTAAAGGGTATTTCAGAGTGTGTTTAGTGAAACTTTGAGTGTTACAGTCTTAAGTTTTCCACGCTAGGCTCCTGTGCTTTGGTAGTATTTTAGGTTTGATAATACAAGAAAGTAGTTCAGCTTTGAATTATCTGCCCTTTGGTATTCCCTTCCAGGTGTTTTTCTAGTTACATAAATGCTCTTTATGTAACCGATCAAAAAAAGTAACTGATCAAAACCATTATATATTCTTTGTATTTAAATATCCTCATTACACAGCACTGTGAAATTTGTAGATAGTAAACAAATACCATATGAAATTGAAGATAAAGTGACCCAAAATAAAAGGCATTTCCTCATTTTCCCAGTGTCAAAATTAAAAAACAAAAAAAGCAAACAACTCTGGCCTAGTACAACTATATACAATTTTTAGGGATATATGTGAAATACTCAAATGTCTATTATAATAATTGATTGTTATAGGTACACATTTTGAAGTGACACATACCCACCTATACACTAAGGTCATTGTTTTTCTCCTCAGATTTCATGAAAAATTTTTATTCAGAGATTTTACGTGCATCTTAACAGCAGTGTTTTTGCTTTCACTGAGATACTTCTTCAGTCATCTGATAATATTTTTATTTCCATCTAATTTGTTTGAGATATAACACATTTTGAGGTCATATCACTACTGGAAATTTTACCCCAAGCCACAAGTACCATTTATATACCATTCAGACCTTTTTTATTTTTAGTCTTTTAAAATGCACTCTGTGGATATATATTCATGACCTTGTCAGGTAATCAAATTTTACTGCGATTATTGTTTTGTATTGTCACATAATCACCACCGTGATTATTGTTTTTAAAAATAAATTTTAAAAGACTTATTTAAAATACTAGCCAATACTTGAAATTTTTTCAAACCTCTAGGAATACTTACTAATTCTGTGTTAAGTTTCTTGGTCTCCTTTTTAAAAATTGTATCATTAATTGAGACATCTTCAGGCTAATGAGAGACTTATATAAGATTTTTCTAAGGGAAATTTTGGGAAAAAAATACTTGTCCAGTAGTTGGGTATATACATTATTAGTGGCCATTAAGCATTCTGAATAAGTGATTTCACTGAAGAAATTCCTTTGATTAAATACTTATAATTTGAAAGTGGGACAGTTAAAATGTACATTTAGGTCAGTCCTAAATATTACCAAAGTAATAAATTATTAATAATATATTAACAAAGGTATTACTTTTCTAGAGAATGAGTTTGTTTGTTTTTAAACAAGAGCATATGATTTGGGTGAAGAGGGTATTTTGTTTAAAAACCAAAAATGAAGTGTGTTAGTTGTGTCACCTGATTTTTGCATTTAAATATTGCATGTTTGCAATTATGATTAAACAGAATGTTTGACTATTATACTTACTATTTATACCTATATTTTGTATGTCACTTAGACATTTTTACAAGAAGGAATGCCTACGTCTGCGCGATGCGATGATTTAGAAGCTTTGAAAAAGAAGGGTTGCCATCCAGATGACATAGAAAATCCCAGAGGCTCCAAAGATGTAAAGAAAAATAAAAATGTAACGAACCGTAGCAAAGGAACGGCAGAGAAGCTCCAGCCAGAAGATATTACTCAAATCCAGCCTCAGCAGTTGGTTTTGCAGTTGCGATCAGGTACAGAAATCTAATTGCATGAATACCTTTATTTCAACAGGAGCTTTTTGACAACTTTATATTTGCCATCAAGGGGTTTTCACATACGGACTGGTACTCACATAGAAATGTGGAATGTGTCAAACTTTAGAAATTTGTAGCAGACATAGCATTCTGCAAGTCACATATATTTGAAATAATAAAGGTTGCCTCATGTTCAAAGCAAATTCTGTTAAAGAGTCAGAAAGTATTATATTTAATGGGTTTTAAAAATAAAAGTATCCATCCTGAGGTATAATTACTTAATATACAGACAACATTCTAACCTGTGTTTTCCTTGTATTTGTTTAATGTTGTGAAAATAGTAAGTTTTTATGAGAATCTGTGGCAGTCCTGCATCTGAAAAAAGAAAGAAGAAAACAAGCCTTCTTCCTCCACTTCCCAGTTTCCATCCCTTTTCTCTCAACAGAATGGTGCACACTTGTGGTCTCCATGACTTCCCCTCTTGAGCACTTTTCAGTCTGCTTCTCTACCTGTTTTGGCAAAGCTCTACCATCACTTTGACCACCAAACCTAGTGGATCCCTGTCAGGGCCTTTTTTCTTCTTTTAACCTTTCTGTACCGTTCCTTGAAACTTCTTGAAATGCTCTCCTCTTGGCTTCAGCAGTAGCACTCCTAGTTTTTATCTCTTAACATTACTTTCCAGTCTCCTTTTTGTGTCTTTTTTCTTCCTTCCTCTTTGTAGTGCAGTTAATTGTTGCTTTTCCCTCGTAACTTTAAAGCCATTTGTGTGCTGTAACACAGCCTTTCTCCTAAGCCCCAAACACATTTACTCAGCTGCCTACTAGAAATCTGTATAGAGAACATCCACAAGTTAACAAGCAATGAGTTTTCACCCAAACCTCCTCTTTCTTCTGTGTTTTCTAAATGAATTTTACCTTCTGCCTCTTTTATCCCTCCCCTCTTCTTCTTCCTCATGGTTTCAGTTCAGATCTTCATGTCTTCCTCAAGGATTTTTGCAGTAGTTTCTTAACAAGGCTCTTTGTCTCTACAGTTCATTTTTAAAACTTTTTTTTTGGCCAGGTTTTCTGAAGTAAAAATCAGACGATGTTTACTTAACATATAAACAGAGTACAGAATGTCTTACAACTTCACCCTCTAGAAGTCAGGTATACTCTCTAATGTGCCCTGCCTTACCCACCCCAGTCTAATTTATGCAGTTTCATCTATCTCTTGTCCTTGGTCATAGTTATAAATCTACTGTTTGTCTGTCTTGCCCATGGAAGTATTGTCTTTTTCATCTTGAATGCCCAGTGCTTAGCATGGTAAGTATTTGTTGAATGAAATGGAGTATACACTCATTTAGTTAACCAGTGAAATTCCCAGGTTTTTGTAAAGATTATGGCAGTGGGGTGTCTGGGTGGCTCAGTTGGTTGAGCTTCCGACTTCGGCTCAGGTCATGATCTCATGGCTCGTGAGTTCGCGCCCTGCGTTGGATTCTGTGCTGACAGCTCGGAGCCTGGAGCCTGCTTTGGATTCTGTGTCTTCCTCTCTCTCTGCCCCTCCCCTGCTCATGCTCTGTCTCTCTCTCTCAAAAATAAACATTTAAAAAAAAAGATTATGGCAGTAATACATTTCATTTTATAGTGTTTATTTTTTGAATCCAATTTGGTTTTTCTCATTTGCTTTTGATTGCTGGAAACTAACTTCATTTTCTAATCTCTGTTTAATTAGGGGAGCCGCAGACATTTACATTAAAATTCAAGAGAGCTGAAGACTATCCTATTGATCTCTACTACCTTATGGACCTCTCCTACTCTATGAAAGATGATTTGGAGAATGTCAAAAGTCTTGGAACAGATCTGATGAATGAAATGAGAAGGATTACTTCAGATTTCCGGATTGGTAGGGATATCAAGAAAACTAATAATTTTCATTTGTCTAAGTCTTGGCATTTTTGTTCTTCATCACATACTTATGAAATAAACAGGCCAGTTTTTAGCCTTTTCTTTCTGAGAGGAAACCTATTCCTGTCACATATCTAGTAATCTTTGTCCCTCTGTTACTTTATGCTACCATGTTACTTAACACACATCATACCACCATAGATAATGAAACAGGGACTTATTCCATTCATGTGTTGTATTGTAAACATGTTGAGTACTCAAATTCTAATTCGTTACTAATTAATGACTACACCTGTCAGTACAACCTAATCTCATTTTACATCTGGATTTTTTGTGTTAGAATGATCTCCTTTCCAAACTTTATTATTAAAATCTTATTTCTCATTAAAGAAAAAGGTTGACTTCTATGTGGTAACATACTTTATTCTTTTTAATGCAAGTTCATGTCTGTCCATCCATCTATCCTTCTCTCTACATGCATTTTTCCTTCACAGGATTTGGCTCATTTGTGGAGAAGACCGTGATGCCTTACATTAGTACAACACCAGCCAAGCTCAGGAACCCTTGCACAAGTGAACAAAACTGCACCAGCCCATTTAGCTACAAAAATGTGCTCAGTCTTACTGATAAAGGGGAAGTATTTAATGAACTTGTTGGTAAACAGCGCATATCTGGAAATTTGGATTCTCCAGAAGGTGGCTTCGATGCAATCATGCAAGTTGCAGTTTGCGGAGTAAGTGCATTCATTCCTACAAAGGGCTATTGTATGAATTTTAGGTGTGATTTTACTCTCAGTACAGAAACATTACCTACTTACCAAATCATCCTTCCTTATCCCAGAGAAATACAGAATTGGATCCCTTAAATTCCCTCCAGCTACACAAGTGTTTTGTAAAAGCATATTTAATCATTACGTCCTTATTTCAACCAGGCAATTACTTCTTTTATATGGGATTTTAAAAGCCAGAATGCTCACCATTTGAAACAGTGGGGCAGTTTAGCTATGCTTGGCTAGCATTCTACGTGTTTAGAAGAGGCACAGGTGTCCTGACTTTCTGGCTTGTGCCAGAGATGGAATTGATCTTGTCCAAGGTATCACCAGGAGAATTAAAAGAGCTCAAATGGAATTGTATCTCCAATACCATTTTCCTATGATCAGTTTTCTTCTCATTGTCTTTGAAAGATGTGTTCCTGTGTCTTAGTAATTCAAAAAGAACTTTTTAAATTCTGCTTTGTAATCTATATGAACATATATATTTTGAGAAGCCCTACAATATTACTAATTGTATTTATTTTTTAAATTTATTTTTGAGAGAGAGAACACATGATGGGGGGAGACAGAGAGAATCTGAAGCAGGTCCCATGCTCAGCTGGAACCCACTGTGGGGCTCAATCCCACAACTGTGAGATCCTGTGAGCCAAAATCAAGAGTGAATAGGACATTTAACTGACTGAGCCACCCAGGCGCCCTTATTAATAATTTTAATTGTAAGGTTTTTAGTAAGCTCATCTCCATTAGACTAGTGATAGAATTCTATGACCCATTTAGCAGCTGAAGATTTTGAGATGACATTTTCATGACATGGCTGAAGCTGAAACCAGTAAGCATTGTGAGGTATTAAATAAGATTTGTCTTAAGACCTACTTCTGTCTCATTTTTCCTCTTTTTTTTCCTTATGGTACCCCTGTTCCCTAGAACACTCATATATGTTCCCTGTTCCTTGATTCCTGAAGCTTCCTAATGGTTATTTTTCAACCAGTTTTTGCTAAGGTGCTATATCTTATATCCAAGATATCCAAGATAATGATATGGTGTAGCAGTATGGTATAGTGTTTAAGAGAATAGACTGTTAGAACGTGGTTTCACATTTTCCCATGGCTACTGATGCTAGACAATTTACTTAGCCACACTTGAGGACTGTATCCTTCTCAGTATGAAGGGACAATAGTAGATATACCTGGTAGGACTGTTAAGAAATACAAATACAGTAATCCATATAAAGTGGCAGTAAGCACTCAGCAAATATTAAGTACTATATTGTTGTTACTTTTGATTTCTCCCTGGGGCAATTGTAATTTAAAGATAGTCTCGGCTTTTATTTATTTATTTATTTTTTTAAACGTTTTATTTATTTTTGAGACAGGGAGAGACAGAGCATGAACAGGGGAGGGTCAGAGAGAGGGAGACACAGAATCCGAAACAGGCTCCAGGCTCCAAGCTGTCAGCACAGAGCCCGTCGCGGGGCTCGAACTCACGGACCGCGAGATCATGACCTGAGCCGAAGTCGGCTGCTTAACCGACTGAGCCACCCAGGCGCCCCTAGTCTCGGCTTTTAAAGGGGAAGAAAGATTAATATTCCAGGTAGTGCCTAGCCTGCCACCCTTTCTCACATTTATTTGTGATCCTGTTGGCAGCTCCCTGTGGAGAGAACATTCTTTGGGCTGCCTCCAGCTATGCCTCAGCCTGTGGGATTAGAGCAAGCCATAGCATCCATGGCCTCTACTGTCTTTCCATGGTTATCATGCTGACTGGGAGTAACTGTTCCACCTACTTCCCTAGATGCAAGAGACACTTGGATTGCCAGCATTAGTAAACTGAATTCATATCTTCAAGGAATTTACAGCTTTATGAGGATATATACAAGATGTATTGAGTAAATTTAGGCAAATGTAATTACAAATTTACCATAGAAGAGGATTTCATTGCTACTTTTTTTTAAATTTTATTTTTTAAGTAATCTCTACACTCCGCATGGGGCTCGAACTTACAACCCTGAGATCAAGAGTTGCACACTCCACAGGCTGAGCCAGCCAGGTGCCCCTTTATTGCTACTTTAAATTCTTTGTTGAATAAAGAAGAGAATAAAATAAATGAACAAATAGTACTTATGAGGTAGACTGGATGGAATTAGGTAGGGCAGGTGTTTGGAGAAGATGATTTTTTCTGTAGTTAAAAAAAGGAAGGCCTAATACAGAGGGCTGATAAAGGAGGCATATACTATAGAAGGTGGGAGCAAGGATGGAAGGATGGATGAGAACAAGGCAGCAGCAGTAGGTAAAGGACGGAATGGGCTGAGACATTTCTGTTTCCCCAGCAAATATTCATTAGGTACCTACTGTGTGCCGGGCCCTGTGCTTGCTACTGGAGAAGCAGATGTGCTCCCTGCGCACCCCCCCCCCCCCATAGAGTTAGCCTACCTTCTAGTGGGGAAGGGAGACGTTGATTTTAAAAGATACAGTTTTTTATTTTTATTATTTTTTAAATATTTATTTATTTTGAGAGAGCATGCACAAGTTGGGGAGGGGCAAAGAGAGAGAATCCCAAGTAGGCTCCACACTGTCAGTACAGAGCCCGACGCAGGGCTTGATCCCACGAACTGTGAGATCATGACCTGAGCCAAAATCAAGAGTCAGATGCTTAACTGACTGAGCCATCCAGACGCCCCAAAGATAGTTTTCAAAAACTAGCTGAGAGAAATGGGCAACCAGGCAAGACATAGTTTTCCAATGGGGTGGAGGAGCCTTAATGCGTGGGCTCTGTGCATTTATTGGCAAGAGTATTAGCACTGCAAAAAAAGAAGCTAAAAAGATACAGAATTAGGTTAAAAGTACAATGACAGCCTATATGAGGGTTAAAGATTTATTTGCAGTGATCGTGGATAGTATTTTTAAATTGAAATCATTTTCTTTTCAAGTCATTGATTGGCTGGAGGAATGTTACACGGCTGCTGGTGTTTTCCACGGATGCTGGGTTTCACTTTGCTGGAGATGGGAAACTTGGTGGCATTGTTTTACCCAATGATGGACAGTGTCACCTGGAAAATGATGTGTACACAATGAGCCATTATTATGTAAGTGCTGAATTCCTTATACATTGAATGAACTCATGTGGAATTTTAGTGTTTAATACTAAGAGTATTGTGGGTGATTAAGCTTGTAGGTTTTACTAGGTTTGGGGGTTTGTTATTTTGGTAAGTGTGGGCTCTAACCTAATGTGCAAGGAAGCTAGTGTTGCTGTTCTGAAGATGTGGCTTTGTGCTTGCTTCCTGCTGCTGAGCCAAGGGCCTCCACCTGTGAAAGGAGCTGCTTGAATACTATTTTTTTTTTTCCATGCCTCAACCTGTCGCTGTGGCTTTTCTCACTTGCTCATATCATTTGGTAGCAAAGTTGATATTATTCCTAAGTAAATAATTTGTATAGTAATATACTCCTCATCTTATTTCTATAAGATTTTTGAAAGTAGGCACTCTATTTTTACTGAAAACAAAGATTGTCAAATTATTCAAGTTCTAGAAGAAATCTAAACCCTGGCAAAATTTGGTCTTTTTCTTAAGTGATTTATGATACAGCCTTTAATTATTGACAATTCTTCAATTTAATTGTTCTAACATTTAATACACATAGGCCTTGCTTTTCAAAATCTTTTTATTGAAGTTTTTATACATACATAAAGATAGAAAATTAGAAACCCATGTGCACACATCTCCCATGTCTGCAGTTGTTTGTGTTATTTCAAGCAGTCCTGTGTAAGTAATCCAGTTGTATATGCAGATCATTATTACTTTCAAAAAGTATTGGAAAACCGGAATACATTGGATGTAATTACTTACAAATTTTATTAATTTCTTAGGATTATCCTTCTATTGCTCACCTTGTCCAGAAACTAAGTGAAAATAACATTCAGACAATTTTTGCAGTTACTGAAGAATTTCAGCCCGTTTACAAGGTAACTATCTATCTATCTATCTATATGCATATATGGGTTAAAAAGAAGAACCAGTTTCTAGACCCTTTATGTTTAGTCATTAGAGGCAAAATCATATGTCTGAATTGAAATGTGGGAAAGTGTCACTAGCCAGACTGGCTGGATTTTACATAAGTGGTTTTTATTAAGTTTTAATCACATATAAAATGAGTTGTTTTTTCTGGTCTGACCCCTTATGTTATTTAGGAAATGAATAGGGAACTCATTAAAAATAAATATTGTATATTCAGTAGATGCTGATTGGTTGAATGAATAGTATTTGTATCTCATGTGTTTTATCTTTTAATTTCAGGAACTGAAAAATTTGATCCCTAAGTCAGCAGTAGGAACTTTATCTGCAAATTCCAGCAATGTAATTCAGTTGATTATTGATGCATACAATGTAAGTACATATTAAATAAACTGTTTTAGACAATACCCTGTTGAGAATACTTTGCTTAAAGAAAGTAAAACTCTCTCCATATGCAGTTTAGCAAGCCCAGAGGACAACACAAAACTAACATTCTGTATATCTGGAAGAAAACATCTTATATTCTCTTGCTAAAGCATAATTATTTACATAGCCTCAACAAAGCAAAAATATGATGAAGACATGTGGAGAAGATTCTAAATATTCAATGTCACTAAATAGGTTTCCTTGTCAGAAAACAAGTGGAACATAACTTACATTTAGATTTACAGGATTACTTCAGTCTTCTCTTCCCCTTTCTCAATCCTTTGTAGATTGGTTGTGATGAATTATTCTGGAAAAGTTTTTTGCCAGTTCTTCTCTTGCCATGTATTCAGAGACGCAGTTTTCTATTCTCAAGGGATACACAGACACTCATATGTACCATAAAATATCTACATATATATATATATATATATATATATATATATATATATATATATATATGCTTTAACTGTTTTAAAAAGATTTATAAGATTTTTTTTCCCCACACATGAAGTTGAATTGTGTACAGCTAATTCTGATGCTTAAGCATTGATGAATAATCATTTTAAGTAGTCAGGAGACATTTCTAACATTATGGTAATCAATGTGTGTCTACCCTCAACCTTTTAACAGGTTGAATTTAAGATACTTTTTACCTCATGTTAGGGTTTCCTAAAATGTTTTGGAAAGACCCTACGCAAAGAGACGGGTTTTGTATTACAAAGATTTTCAGGATTCCGTTTGGTTCATGTCTTCCCCATAGTTCTCCACCCAACAGAATATTTTAATATTTTCCTTAGTCACAGGCATGTAGGCATGTGACAGCTTGCCGCTGAGTCTTCTCTTTGTCCTGAGCATTCTGATATTCTAAAAAAAAAAAAACAAAAACATTGGCTTGAATTCTTCGTACTTGGGGTTTTGAGTTTGCTGGTGTTTTTTTTGTTTTTTGTTTGTTTGGTTTTTTTGGCTTGGTCTATAATGGCTCTTAAGCATATGTGTTCCCAGACTGTGTATAGTCAGTTGTTTACCTTAGTCCCTAGTTGGCTGGAAGTGGTAGGGCCAGAGAAGAGCCATATTGCCAAATGGGGACAGAAAATGTTTGTTCTGAGGTCTTAGGACTTTTCATAATTTATATTAGGCCTTTTCTGCACTGTATGATCATCAATAATTCAAGCACAAATAATCTTATTATATATTTTTAGTTTATTTATTTTGAGAGAGAGAGAGAGACAGTGCAAGCAGGGAAGGGGGAGAGAGAGAGAATCCCAAGCAGGCTCCACATTGTCAGTGCAAAGCCTGATGCAGGGCTTGAACTCATGAACCATGAGATCATGACCCAACCCGAAATCAGGGGTTGGATGCTTAACCGACTGAGCTACCTGGATGCCCCAGTACTCTTACTTTTTAATCATGTACATTATTTTGAAAAATTTTAATTAGAGCCTGTTTCTTTGGGGTCTGTGTTTTCTAGTCACTCAGAATTTGGCTCCAAGCCTTTTATTTAAATGATACTATTTTCTTAATAGTTCATTTTGCCCATTGGTTTTACCCAATCATTGTACTTTATTTTGTTTGCCTTTCCTGTGTGTGATTAGTGTTTCTTTTAGTCCCTTTCCTCAGAAGTCATTTTGGAAAACAGCAAATTGCCAGAAGGAGTAACAATAAACTACAAATCTTACTGCAAGAATGGGGTGAATGGAACAGGGGAAAATGGAAGAAAATGTTCCAATATTTCCATTGGAGATGAGGTATGTTGTATAAGCATTTTCTGAAGGAAAGAAAAAATTGCTTGTTTATAATCTAGTTGTAGATTTGAGAAACAGTTTATAATTTGAGAAACAGTGAAAGAAATTAGTAGCTTTTTGAAATACTTTTTTAGCAGATTCAGATTGCTTTGTTGTTAATTTAATTGTTTTTTTTCCTTCAAGGTTCAATTTGAAATTAGCATAACTTCAAATAAATGTCCAAATAAGAATTCTGAAATCATTAAAATTAAGCCTCTGGGCTTTACTGAAGAAGTAGAAATTATTCTTCAGTTCATCTGTGAATGTGAGTGCCAAAATGAAGGCATCCCTAGCAGTCCAAAGTGTCATGAAGGAAATGGAACGTTCGAGTGTGGAGCTTGCAGGTGAGCTGAGGTTGTTGGAGAGTGACAGAGAAAGATCTAGGTTTAGAAAGTTATAGACAGGCTACTTTGAGACCTCGAGGAGAAAAATCTCTATATGGAGGAAATAAATTCTTTGTTCCAACCACTGTTGCTCATCACGTTACCAATTTGACAATCTTGTGTGTGATATTTCTAGAAAGTTCTTCGTTGCCCGCCCCCCTTTTTTTCCTTAAGAAGACTGCTCTTTGAAATAAAAGGTTTTATAGCCATCTAAGACATATATTTAACAAATTGTTAAGGTAGCCTTTGGGTTTTTCCCTCATATAATAGCATAGCAGCCTGTATTTTCTAGAGCTAAATAAGCTCAGATAAAATATGTTTACAGAAAAATGTTTTAGGAAAATATATCAAACTTAACAATGGTGGTTTTATCTAGGAAATAGAACTAGGAAGCAGTAAAGGGTGTTCACCTTGTGCGTGTACCTCTGCATTGTTGGAATAATTTTTTAAAAAATATATTTGCAAAGAACACTATTTTATGAACATAGATCTATTACTAACAAAACTTTAATCAAATTATTTTAAATTTTTTTTTAGACTATGATATTTACCTCTTATCTAAAAATTAAAATTGAGTATACTCTGAATACAGCTGTCTCCTTAAAGGATAGGAGGAAGGAGAGAGTATTTTGATCTAAATATCAGCCCCAAATGACTTGGCTTTGAAGAGTTTTCAATTGTGAAAAATACTGTATTTCACCATCAGTTATTAGTTGTCTAAGTAATAATTAAAATATTTTAATTTTTTATGTTGCACATATCCTGATTGAGTCATGTAGATTTGTTTTATTTTTAAATGGTATTTTTAAATGATATGTTCAATATGTTTTTCTTCACCTTCCATGATCTTTTTGGGGTGTGTTTCTGGTACTTTTTAAAAAATATTTATTTAAGTAATCTCTACACCCACCATGGGACTTGAACTTGACCCCGAGATCCAGAATTGGCATGTTCTTTGGACTGAGCCAGCCTGGCACCCCTTATTGTACTTTTTTAGATTAACAATTGGACCACTGCTTTAAATTTAGAGTTACTTCACCTATACTACCAAATGTAATAGCATATCATTTGAATACAGCTGTTACACTCTTTTAAAGTAAGTTGATCCTGTGTTTCCAAATGTTTTGTTTACCTTTTCAATGCTAGATTATATTTTCATCTTGATCAAAATGGTTATTTTTCTGAAGACAGGTTTTTTCCCATGCCTTTGCATATATTCCATATGAACTTGACTGGTGCACCCATGTGTGTATGCGCATATAGGTACACTTTTGTACACGTCTGTGATGTGTGGCATGAACACTCCCATGTAATAGAATTGTAGTTTGAAGATACTGTTCATAGTCTTATTTCCTCTCCCATTCTTTCTCACAGTATGACTTGTTATTTTATGTGATTGAAATTTTGGATTCTTTCTTTAGGTGCAACGAGGGACGTGTTGGTAGACATTGTGAATGTAGCACAGATGAAGTTAACAGTGAAGATATGGATGCTTACTGCAGGAAAGAAAACAGTTCAGAAATCTGTAGTAACAATGGAGAGTGTGTCTGTGGACAGTGTGTTTGTAGGAAGAGGGATAATACAAATGAAATTTATTCTGGCAAATTCTGCGAATGTGATAATTTCAACTGTGATAGATCCAATGGCTTAATTTGTGGAGGTGAGAAAGGGTCTGAGAATGGTCATAAAATGTGATCCTATCTAATGCAGTAAGAAACGTCTAAGAATTTGCTTGATGAATAAGTAGAAAAGGACAGCATTGAGGGGTCTGTCCATCTTTAGCTACATTTTCTTCCACATTACTGCTGATTTTTACTATTAAGTCAGTGCTGCAATTTTATATTTTGACCATTGTTATGACAAACGATATTTTTAATCACAGGAAATGGCGTTTGCAAGTGTCGTGTATGTGAATGCAATCCCAACTACACCGGCAGCGCCTGTGACTGTTCTTTGGATACTACTTCGTGCATGGCCACAAATGGACAGATCTGCAATGGCAGGGGCATCTGTGAGTGTGGCGCCTGTAAGTGTACAGATCCGAAGTTTCAAGGGCCAACTTGTGAGATGTGTCAGACCTGCCTTGGTGTCTGTGCTGAGCATAAGTAAGTATTTCCTAGTTGCTTGAAGAAGTTGATACTGTCTGTTGGCCTAACTAGGTTTTCTCTCTACAACCAGAACAGTACTGATAATAAGTTACAGTGTAAATATCTGACACTGTAGCCCACTCTAAATCTTTGAAATTCTTTCTCATTAGGGAGTGTTTGTCATATGATACTTAATGTGTGTCATATGAAAATAGTTGGTACCATTATTTTGGTCTGAATTTGCTGTATAATTGAATCCACATAGTAACCTTTGTTAAATTAGTGTTATAGCTGTTTAATTATTATCTTTTCACTAAACTAAGCAAAATTGAAGGTTTTTGCCTTCTGAAGAACTATTGTACCAACAACACGTTGTTTAAATTCTTTTGATTTTGTGTTTTATATTTATGTTTGATAGGGCTAGTTTTATTTTACTACTCTGTTTTCTTTTTCTTTTTGGATTTTAGTTTGAACTGTACTAAATCTATAATTTCACTTGGGAAACTGCATCTTTACGTTTAGTTTTCCCATCTAGAAGTGTCATGCCTCTCCCATTTATTCACACGAAATAATCTTTAAGCAAATATTTAATTTTTAAATAAATTTTTAATATAATTTGTGTTTTAACAGAGAATGTGTTCAGTGCAGAGCCTTCAATAAAGGAGAAAAGAAAGACACATGCGCACAGGAGTGTTCACATTTCAACATTACCAAGGTTGAAAATCGAGACAAATTACCACAGCCAGGCCAGGTCGATCCCCTGTCCCATTGTAAAGAGAAAGATGTTGATGATTGCTGGTTTTATTTCACGTATTCAGTGAATGGGAACAATGAGGCCATTGTTCATGTTGTAGAGACTCCAGGTAAAAATCTGATCATTTCAAAATTCTTTGCATTTTCTTTTATGTCTTGTTTTTACTACTACTTAGGCCTCTTGGTGGTTTCCCGGACACCCAGAAACAGCCTCCAGCATTCAAGTTAGGGCATTTTTAGTCTCAAAGCTTAAAATAGTATTTCATTGACTGTATAAGAAATAAGGAAAAGAGAAAACAAATTTTGAGTTTTATGAGTGGAGAGTTTGAAAATTAAATGTGTGAATACACACAAAACACTTGGCATTCTGCCTGACAATTATTTAAACAGATACTCACTAAGAGTTATATCATTATTGATAATATTTAAGTTTGAGCTTGATTTAGGCTTGGACATTGGGAAAAATAACTTGTTAAAGGATATTATAAGGCATGAATTTGCTCAGCTTCTCAGAAGGTGAAACATTTTTTATTTTGTTTTTTCTAGGCGCCTTTTTATATATTCTTTGAATTTTCTACATTTGTGTACAGATTTTTGTGGGAATGTAAATTTTCATTTCTTTTGAATATATAGTAGGAATGCATTTAGGGGGCATCTGGTAAGCCTGTATTTAACTTTAAAGAAATAGCCAAAATGTTTTTTTGAAGTCTCTATTGTTTCAGATAACATGTTTCGCAAATATTGTTTCCTGGTTTATGCTTCCTTGTCTTTTCACCTTTTTTAAAATTATTATTATTTTTAGTGTTTAGTTTTGAGACAGGCAGAGCATGGGCATGGGAGGGGCAGAGAGAGAGGGAGACATAGAATCTGAAGCAGGCTCTAGGCTCTGAGCTGTCAGCATAGAGCCCTACGTGGGGCTTGAACTCATGAACCCGCAAGATCATGACCTGAGCTGAGTTGGATGCTTAACCAACATCTTTTCACTTTTTTAAGTGTTTTTTAAAGTATACATCTTTTAAGCATATTTAGGTATTTTGCAAGAGAGAATGCAAATGGGAAAGGGGCAGAGAGGGAGAGAGAGAGAGCACGCAGCCCAATGCGGGGCTCAAATTCGTGAGAGCATGACCTGAGCTGAAATCAAGAGTTGGATGCTTAACTGACTGAGCCACCCAGGCGCTCCTTAACAGTGTTTTCTTAAAGAGTATCGAAGCTTTAATTTTGATGAACTAGAATTTGCCAGGTTTTTCTTTTATGGATATTGCTTTTACTTTTATTATATCTAGAATTTCTTGCCTAACTCAGCTTCATAAAGCTTTTTCTCCTGTATTCCAGAGGTTTTGTAGTTTCTGGTTTTCCACTTAGGTTCATAGCCCATTTTGAGTTATTCTTAGAATATGGAATAAGGTTCAGTTTTTTGCATATGGATGTCCTGGAGTTCTAGCACCATTTGTGGAAAAGACTGACCTTTCTCTACCTTTGCTGAAAATCAGGTGATCTTATGTTATTTCTAATTCTAATACTTTCTAAAATTATTTCTCTTTATTCTGTTCCATTACTCTGTGCATCTGTCCTTTATAGCCAATATACCACACTGTCTCAATTACGGTCACTTTACAGCTAGTCTTGAAATCTGATAAGGTAAAATGTCCAACTTTGATCTTTTCCAAAGTGTTTTTGAAACACTTGCCTAGTTCTCTGCCTTCCTTATACATTTTGAATTAACTTGCTGATATCTACAAAAATCTTGCCAGCATTTTGATTGGTAATGCATTGAGTTTAAATAGATCAAATTTGAGGAAAATTGACATCTTAATAATATTGAGCCTTCCAACCCATGAACATGGAATACCTCTCCATTTATTCAGGTTTTCGTTGGTTTCTTTAATCAGTGTTTAGTAATTTTTAGCATGTGAATCTTGCACATATTTTGTTAGATTTATGCATAAGTATTTAATGATTTTTGATGCTATTGTAGAAGGTACTGTTTTCTAAATTTCAGTTTCCAATATGTAGAAACAAACTTCTGTATAATATATAGAAATACATATGATTTTTGTTTATTGGTTATATATCCTCATGTTAGTTCTAGTCTCTTTTTTATACTTTTGGATAGTATGCATTTACTTATCTTGGGTTTTTATTCCTATATGTTTTGCTAAGAGACTAACCAGGACTTTGTAGTTTGGGCCCTACTTTGCTTATATCAATCCCTTGTGTGCTCATTCTTTCCTTTCAACTTTGACTTTACAGAGTGCCCCACTGGTCCAGACATCATTCCAATTGTAGCTGGTGTGGTTGCTGGAATTGTTCTTATTGGCCTTGCATTGCTGCTTATTTGGAAGCTTTTAATGATAATTCATGACAGAAGGGAATTTGCCAAATTTGAAAAGGAAAAGATGAATGCCAAATGGGACACGGTAAGTTGAAAAACATGTAAAAAAGCAAGATTGTTCACAGAGTAAATGTAACACTTCTAAGACTCATCTGTTAACTCTAAAGTTATTAAAGTCCTCTTTAAATATTTTATTTCCCCAAAAGTTCACTATCCAGAGAACATGCATTTAGCAAAAAACAGAAGACATCTTAAATATGTCCCATTAAAATAAAACATTATGAGAAAGTATCCTTTGGATACTGTGGTCAGTGTTTTTATTTCCTTAATTTTGATCTTGAATCTGCTCTTCTGCCTTTTCTTCTAATGTAAAATACAATTCTAAATATTGTCCGTATAGCAAGATACTCAGTGGAAAACATCTCTCTCTCTCTTTTTTTGTTTTTTTTGTTTTTTTTGTTTTATTCAACAAAGAACCTTAAGTCAAAAGGAGCCATACTCAAAAGACTACATATTGTATGATACCATTTATATGACATTCTGGAAAAGGCAAACCTACAGGGGCAGAAATTGTGGTTTTCAGAGGCTGGAGTGGGGGGAGGAGAGCATTGAGGGATCTTCTTGGGATGATCTTGATTGTGGGCATGTTTATACAACTCTCTACTTAAAAAGGGTATTTTTAATTCTCTGCAAATTATAACTCAATAAAATTTGCTTTGTAAAAATTTTTAAAAGCTGAAAGTGAAATGTAATAGCATTTAATGTGCTTTGAAATACAAAGTCCAAGGGTAGACTAGCCAAATGTTGGCCTTCATGTATTATCTTTTGATGCAACAAGGCAGTCTTCGCTATTTTTAAATTGTAAATGAATTTAGTCATTTGCATTTTACTACAGTTGGCTTGGGTTTTTTTTTAAAACATGATATTCAGAAGTGCAAAAATAGTAAAAATTCTCTTACAGTGTTTAAACACTATACATGTCAGTTTTTTCCTGAAGAAATCATTAGAAACTATTTCTTTTACTTTAGCAAGAAAATCCGATTTACAAGAGTCCTATTAATAATTTCAAGAATCCAAACTATGGACGTAAAGCTGGTCTCTAAGTTGCCGTTCGTATTTTCTTTCATTTTCTGTGTTTGCATGTGAACTTTTATCCCTTTTACCTGCACTGTGTGTCCTTTATCACAACTGCTGTTTTTTTTAAGTCTGGCTTTATTTATATGGCCATACCATGGCTTTTGTGTGTGTATGCGTGTGTTAATTTAGAGTGAGTGTTTAGAAGGGCTTTAAAACAGGCTTTATGGTAAAGAAGCAGCAACTGGTTTGTAGTAAAAAAGAGGATGTGCTTTGTGGTCAGACAGACCTAGGGTCAGATCCCAGCTCTTCAACAGCACTGACTCACTTCCCTGTTTAGACCTTTTAGTTCATATTTTTAATTATTTTTTTAACATTTACTCATTTTTGAGAGACAGAGAGAGAGCTCAAGCAGGGGAGGGGCAGAGAGAGAGAGGGAGACACAGAATTTTGAAGCAGACTCCAGGCTCTGAGCTGTCAGCACAGAGCCTGACATGGAGGTCAAACTCACAAACCACAAGATCATGACCTGAGCCGAAGTCGGAAACTTAACTGACTGAGCCAGCCAGGCACCCCTAGTTTTTCATACCTTTAATAGGGTGTTATTAATAATATCTATGGTGTGGGTCTGGGTGTTTTGGCTGATGAACTACAGTATATGATATCAGCCTGTGAGTTTTAATTTTCACTACAGTCCTGTGTTTTAAATGGTATTATCTTTATATACAAATTACTATATGCAGATTTTAGGGTGAAATAGGGAAAAGTGAAATCTAAATTGCAAAATAGAAAAATAAATGTAACTTGGTGAAACATTTATATATTATACAACTCCAGTATCATTGTTACTGCTTCTAGAACTATTTTGAGATTCTTTAGTTCTTGATTTAAGTTGAAATTCCATTAAAAACAGAAGACTTAGGTGCCTGGGTAGCTCATTTGGTTAAGCGTCCGATTCTTGATTTCAGCTCGGGTCATGATCTCATGGTTGGTGTGTTTGAGCCCCACAGTGGGCTTCCCTGTTAACAGTGCAGAGTCCCTCCCCCGTGTGTGCTCTCTTTCACACACACACACTCTCTCTCTCTCTCTCTCTCTCTCTCTCTCTCTCTCTCTCTCAAATAAATAAACTTAAAAAATAAAAAAAACCTAGAATATCTTTTACATTTATTTTTTTTTCTGGTTATTGAATGATTCTGATATTCAAATCTAACATTGAACTTTTAAAAAAAGATAACAGACTTTAAAGAGAAAGTCCTATTTACAGTTTTCAATAAAAACTTCGTTGAAAATTTCAGAGCTGTAATGAGGCTTGCCGATCACTCTTCACTAAGCTAGGATAAGCTATTTGGTGAATGTTTATTTTACCTGAATGACAAATTTATTGTCTTTTACTAGTGGACGGATTCTACCTTATATCTGAATTTTCATGAAATGCTTTTAGCATATTTTAATATAATCATGTAAGTCCCTAAAGCTGATTGAAAAGGTTAAGATAAGAACACATTTTCCTGGCTGGTGATCTAGAATTCCTCTTTCCTTTCCCCACAACTTTTATTTTTATTTCACATATTAGAAAACTGAGGCACAGAAGGAGTAGGTAATTTGACTAGGGAGTGGAAGAGCTCAGATGTAGACTCAGGCAGTTTGGACTCCAGAGTCTGTTTTCTTACCCACTGCAGTATGCTGGCAGCAATCACATGTCTTCAGGGGACTGTTAGTGGTTAAGAAGAGGTAGCTCATTCTCTATAGAGAATTAAGGCTTTTTGACATTTGTAGTAACTTAGAGTAGTATTACCGCATTGGACAAACATTGTAATAGAGTTACCACTTCATGACCTAGAAACCAACACTACTGTTTTTCTCATTTAGTGGGAGTGTACTTAAAATATAGGAATGTTTAATATTTTTAAGAGGTAGGAAGGCCCAATAATAGAAACCATTACTTGTCAGATTTTCCTTTTATTTCTGAGCAGGTTAAGACTTTGGCAATGGCAAAATTAAATTTGATGGCAGAAGATTACAGTTACACTCATATATGGGCAGGCTGTTATGGTTTTGAATTAGTCTGAGACTTGATGCATCTTTCATTTTCTCACCTCACCTAATCCTTACCAGAGTAGTTTATTTATTTATTTAATTTTTTAATTTACATCCAAGTTAATTAGCGTATAGTACAATAATAACTTCAGGAGTATATTCCAGTGATTCATCCCCTATAACACCGAGTGCTCATCCCATCAAGCATCTTCCTTACTGCCCCTTACCCATTTAGCATATCCTCCCACCCACAGCCCCTCCAGCAACCCTCAATTTGTTCTCTGTATTTAAGAGTCTCTTATGTTTTGTCCCCCTCCTTGTTTTTATATTATTTTTGCCTCCCTTCCCTTATGTTCATCTGTTTTGTATCTTAAATTCCACATATGAGTGAAGTCATATGATATTTGTCTTTCTCTGACTAATTTCACTTAGCATAATACCTTCTAGTTCCATCCACATAGTTGCACACAGCCAGATTTTATTCTTTTTGATTGCCGAGTAATACTCCATTGTATATATATATACCACATCTTCTTTATCCATTCTTCTGTTGATGGACATTAATTACCACAGTATTTTTAGAAAGAAACTGACTTGCTAGGGCCTGCCTTCCTTCATGCCTTCGTGCCTTCCTGCCTTCCTACCTTCCTTCCTTCCCTCCTTCCCTCCTTCCCTCCTCCTCCTCCTCCTCCTCCTCCTTTTCTTTCTTTTTTCTTTTTCTTTCTTTCTTTCTTTCTTTCTTTCTTTCTTTCTTTCTTTCTTTTTTCTTCATCAGAAACAAACATTGGCAGTTCCATATGGTTACTTCTCAAATGAGATGAATTTCTATGTATTCTATTGAAAGGTGAAATTTACACCTTTACTATACATTTAATTGTACTTTGAAGGAAATGATCAATAATTAATAGTGAAACTTAATGTTTATATCATTAAATTAATTTCTAGCTGAAATGTTACTACCTCAGCCAAAATAAAAGCCTTTTGGATAACCCGAGAAGCATGAGTTTGGTTAAAATTTTATTATTCATTAGTGAAATCCAGGCAAGTTAATAGCTACAGGTTAGTCTGAGATGTTTTCTCACAAAAATTAAAGTAGAAATAAATAATAGACATTAATGAATGAGGATCAAGAAATGAAAAAACAAATTATGGCTCATAAAACACTTTTCTGACATGAGACCAGGGTTTGCCAGTCAGTAAGTTATGTCATTAACATATTTTGGGTAATGAGCAGGAACTGTAGTTATGTTACTGCATAAGACTATCATGTAGGTACATTTAAAAAATCAAATTATCAACTTTATAATTTTAAGGTAGATTAAAAAATTGTCTAATTTCCCTGCTGTTATGCACACTTAAATGTGGATTTCTAATCTGACAGTTGTGTGTTGTATATCTAAAGTGTTATATTATAGAGATGATTCTGTAGCCACCATTGTCCGTGATTCCAGAGTAAGCACAAAGATGATGTTTTACTGAGTACAGAGGACTTCATTTCTGAATATAACCCTGTTCTCTTGATTTAAATATGCTTTGATTTTTTTCCTAGAGATAGGGGTGGGGTTGCACTCTGTACAATGGAAACTAATCTGATTTATTTTAGTTTACCTCCATTTAAAATGATGCCTGACACAGATAGTTTAACTTTACCTCTAACCTTGCATGTTAAAATTTTGCTTGGATGTAATAATGAATATAAATGTTTGTGTATATGAAATGGTAAACTTCTCCCAAGGTAAGTTTCTGCCTTACATACTTTGGACTCGTCAATAATTTGGGTATTTTTTTCTTCTTTTGTTTTTTGTTTTGTTTTCTGGGGGTAAGGGTGTTGTGTGTATGTGTTTACTTCCCTTATAATTCTTAAGTATTAAATATATATCTAATGTATTGTTTTAAACTTAAATGGTAATTTGTTTTCTCAGTATATTTGAAAGAATGCAGGTTCTAGCCTCTTATGCTGACGAGGAAGATGGAAATAAAGAGTGTAACTTATTTGTACTGTATAACTTGTTAAGAATGTAGTTGCTAGGATGCAGTTTCCTGTCTCTTATGAAATGTCTCCTGTAATGTCTGTATATTTGCTTCAGTTGGACTAGAGATCAGAAATTGATATGGTTTTTTTTTTTCTCCTATATGTATGTCTCTGAGGGATCCTGAGTTCCTCCATGGTTCTGAAATGACTAGTTCTAAAATGACAGAGTTGTATACTATGGGATGGGGTTAGGGCAGGGCTAGGACATATTGTCATGTCTTAATTGGAATTCAGACTAACTGCTGAGCTGAAATCGTAATAGTTTACTTGGTGTGTTTCACGACCACTCCACCCTTTTCATGCTCAGCTTTTTCTCAGTGATTTCCCATCTACAGGATAAAATTTAGTCTTTTTAGCATGGCATACAGGACCTTTTATGATTTGGCACTTTCTTCTGTCTTATGTCCCCCTCCCTTGCTCACACCTCAAAACATACACTCACACATGCACCCTTAAAAACTTCAAAACTGTGTGTGTGTGTGTGTATAAATGTTTATTTTTGAGAGAGAAAGAGAGCGTGAGTGGAGGGTGGTTGGTGGTGGAGGCTGAGGGAGAGGGAGATACAGAATCCAAAGCAGGCTCCAGGCTCTGAGCTGTCAGCACAGAGTCCGACACAGGGCTTGAACCCACGATGAGTGAGATCATGACCTGAGCTGAAGTCAGACACTTAACTGACTGAGCCACCCAGATGCCCCTATATATATTTCTACGTAAATATGCCATTCTTTTCCCTAGGGCTTAACTTTGCACATGACCCTTTGCATGCGTTTCTACTCATCTTTTAATATTTTATCTATAGTCAATTTCTCTATGAAAATACCCCTGATCTTCTCAAAGTCCATTCCTTTTTTTATACTGTTCCCATACTGTGTACATAATTCTATTTTGTGCTCTATCAGAGTGCCTTAACTTATTTGCATGTCTGTCATCCACCAAACTGTACCCTCCTAGAGGGCAGAAATTGTGGCAATACAAGCCATATCCAAATATAACCTGCAGTGAAGTAAGTGTAAATAAAATTTAAAAGTAAAAATTACTATTTAGATGCTTCCTATAAATATTTTTTAAAATCACCACAAATTTCTCTATAGTACAATATAAAACCAAACAGCATTTCAAAATCTTAATTTTTGTCTAAAAATGTAGTATTTTAAGTTTTAATTTAACATTTACTGATTTGTGCTCACTGTAAATTTCCTCTGATATAGATTATTTGGCTGTATTTCTTACTTGGCTTTCAAGCCTACTTTCAGTTCATAAGGATAGGAGAAATAAAATGTTATAGTAGATATTTAAATGTATCACTTAGCATAAGATTTTTTTTTTTTAAGAAATTGGTAGTGTGCAATTGTATGTTATTTGTCTGCTTAAAACATCAATCTCAGGCTATTTTTGGATCTTGAAAGAATTCTTGGGTTTGTGGCTTGGAGTCATTTGCTGGGCTTGATTTCAGTACTCTTTACTAAAATTTAGTATTGCAATAAAAATGAAACACTTCATCAATATGATTCTAAAAAATAATGGAGAATGGTAATTATTTTTGTTAACATTCTTTTTTTTTTTTTTTTTTTTAACGTTTATTTTTGAGACGGAGAGAGAGAGACAGAGCATGAATGGGGGAGGGGCAGAGAGAGAGGGAGACACAGAATCGGAAGCAGGCTCCAGGCTCTGGGCCATCAGCCCAGAGCCCGACGCAGGGCTCGAACTCACGGACCGCGAGATGGTGACCTGAGCTGAAGTCAGACGCTTAATCGACTGAGCCACCCAGGCACCCCTATTTTTGTTAACATTCTAAGTAGATTTGGCAACACAGTGCCTTGTGGAGGCACAGTACCCTCAGTGACAGTACGACAACCTTATCCCACAACTCTCCATGTCAATAACTTCTGTGGTGGAAGAACCTCTGGAGAACACTTCCCTCACAGGGTTGACAGCCAGGGATTCCTAGTAATTATCAAGAACCTTCTTCACCACAATAAAGGGTTAAGAATCAGACAGTTAATGACAAAAGAGTTACTACTTCTTTAAGGGCATTCAAAACTAGTTTAAAGGAGAGAAGCCATAACAGCACATTCTCTGCTCTGGAGGACATTCTGAAATCAGTCCCTGTGTAGGAAGGACTCAGGAATGAAATAATGCCAAATTTACAGGGTCACCTTTCAATTTGTAGAGAGCAAAGATTTCATGTTTCATTTTTGTGTAAACTTTTTATTAATGTCCTTTTAAAAAGTGGAGTGTGATATGAACGACTTCTGAAAATGACCATAACTTTCAACATTGTCTTATAAAATAATATTGCATGATTTTAGTAGAGTGATAATTTTTCTTTCTTTTTTTTTTTTTAGGGTGAAAATCCTATTTATAAGAGTGCCGTGACAACTGTTGTCAATCCAAAATATGAGGGAAAATGAGCACTACCCATGCAAATTTCACAGCACTGAATGCAAAGTCGTAGTTTTCATAGTCACAGTAAGGTAGAGATAGGGCAGTATCACCATGGTTTTTCTCATGTGCAGGTTTTGAAAATGTACAATATGTATAATTTAAATTTTTTTTTATTATTTTGAAAATAATGTAATAATGCCAGGGACTGACAAAAAATTTGAGACAGGATGGCTATCCTTGTCAGCTAAGGTCACATTGTGCCTTTTCGACCTTTTCCTCCTGGACTATTGAAATCAGGCTCTTACTGGATGAAATGATATTTCTAGAGCGATTGAAAGAGAGTAAAGTAATGAGTATGATGAGAGTTTCTGTTAATCAAGTATTAAAATTGATTTCTAGCTTTACAGACATGTCAGGTTTTAGTTATACAGAATCCAAAGTAAATATCCTACTTAACTAGAATTGTTTTAAATTTGTTATTTTGCTATTTGCCTATTAGACAAGACTGGATGACATGTGAGTATGTTGGGAATTACTGATGTAAAATACTTTTGGAATATTTGATCTACAGAGGCCATTGGAAAAAGTCACAATTAGGAAGGGAAAACATAGCTTTAAAACCTGTGTGCCATTTTAAGAGTTACTTAATCTTGGTAACTCTTACGCCTTCTCTTTAGAAAATCAAGCCTTGGATAAAAGTATCGGGAAATTTTCTGCAGAAAAGTCCTTAATTTAGCATTATTTACATAAAGGCCTTACTTTACATAATTGCCGAATTGAGGACCTTTGGGTGAATTTATTCGTTTTATTTTGTTTAAAGCCTGGTGCTTTTTTATCACCTCTTCTAATCATTTAATGTATTTGTTTGCAATTTGGGGTAAGACTTTTTTTTTTTTTTTAACCAATACTTTTTCTTTGATGTTCCAGCTGTAAATTTGCCTTTTTAATGAACATGTGAAGTTGTCCTGTGACTTTCGCAACAGCTATCACTTACGCACGTCTTACTTTCAGCGCTGTAACAGACCACTGTATAGTTCCTTCTCACCATTTGCCCGTGTTGTTTCATGCGATTCACGTTCTTGTGTTAAGTGCCTTTTAATTTTAACAGTTCACTTTTTACATGCTGTTTACTGAAGTTATTTATTAAATAAAAATGCCTAAAATATTTAAATTGCATGTTTTTGCTCTGTATTGATATATTTTGTCAATTTCTGTGCGTGAAATTTTTATAGCTTAGGCTGACAATATTTCTGGTTAATGGATATTTCACTTAAGAAACTAAAATCTGTATCTTAAAAAAAAAGATGTGCCATGGACATAAGGAAAGTGGTATGGTTAAATAGATTTGTCAGACTATCTTTGGGCTCTTTAGATAATATTGTATAGATCCTCATCCCTCCCTCCTCCATGCCACTCTGTCCCTACAGCAGCAGATAGCTTTCACCCCTACATCAAGCAGAATAACTCTGAATGTTTTAGAACTGATGACTAGAAGCTTAAAATTACGTCATTTTATTTAAGATTTGACAGGATTGTTATCTTATTTTCTTTTTTTTTTTTTTTTTTGTAAATTTTTTTAATGTTTATTTTTGAGAGAGAGCGAGCACGAGTAGGGGACGGCAGAGAAAGAAAGGGAGACACAGAATGTGAAGCATGCTCCAGGCTTTGCGTTGTCAGCACAGAGCCTGACTTGGGTCTCGAACTCATGAACCGCGAGATCATGACCTGAGCCGAAGTCAAGACGCTTAACTGACTGAGCCACCCAGGTGCCCTGGAAATCTTATTTTCATTTGGCCTTGGTTTATTTGTCAGAGAAGTGTATATACCCATTAAAAAAATACTTGTGTAAAGCATATTAAAAGACATATATTCCTTCTTAGAGATACAACAAATGTCAGAAAGATTTGGGGGAGAGAATTGTGTTGAAACTTTTAAACTTTTAAACATTTTTAAAAATAGTTATCCTTTTGTGCTTATATCAGTTTAGAATCATACATTTTTACTAGATTGTAAGCTTCATGAGAGAAACTGTCTTGTTTGTTTTCTCTTTCCCACCACACATACTCCTCAGGTCATTTCCTTATGCTGTAGGCATAATCGATTGAATTACATATTTCTACTCCAGGAGTTTGCTTTTATAATGAGGAACAAACTCATTCTTCTATATATACGTATTTTTTCCGGACAGTTCCTTGAGACTGAAATATGGTGAATTTTTAGATTTCCATTACAATTTATAAAAAGATTTTCTATTGAAATCCTTTTATTTGGAAGCTGGAGTTGTTTATTTCTCATACTGACTGTAAGAGTGTTGAATAATTCAGGCTTAAAATTGGCAATTTCAAAGTACAATCTAAGAGATGGGAAATTAGCTTTGATTGAAGCCACATAGAACTTTGTCATGAAAATGTTTATTTTCCAGTGAAACCTCCAATGAAACACTTGCCAAAAAGTAAGAGCCCTGAAAGTAAAGTAACAGTTATAAGGTTTCTTTTATTTTAAACACTATTATGAAAATTTGCAAAATGTTACGTATCATTCACAAATTATTTGTGGATGTCAAATGTCAATAGTCACATTTGTTGCAGTGATTCTGACATTCTACAAAGTTTTCTCATCTTTTGCAACATATAACCTTATGAATTTATTTGATAAGATACCCAGATAAGACCTTAAGCCACAAGAACAGTTCATTATACTAAAAAAAGTTACCATGGTCAACTATTTTAACCAGGAATTGGCCTCTTTTCCTTGTTGCTTGCTGGAGTTTGAGAGAGAACCTTGAATAGAGGCCATTTGTCTTTATTGCCAGGTTTATTGCCTGTCCTCTTGAAGACTTGGATATTTCTGACCTGATCTGCTCAAAGGAGTTCAGAAATAGTATCTCCAGGATACTACTGAGCATATAAAGAGACTTCAGTGGCTCTTTAGAATCTCTATCATGTTCTAGGATTCTTCTAAGAATTTAGGGATAGGTAAAAGTGGCTTCTGACTGATAGGTACGAGCAGATTTTGAGGCTGAATTAGATTCAGATGAAATAGCCCATTAAGTCGTTACCACTGTGATGGTGACATGTTTTCTCAACTAGAACCTTTGGAGTACAAAAATGCTAGGATGAAGTATGAGGCAAGTATTACTGTCTTAAGTCCACTGATAATGACAATCCTTATATTCATTTCCTTCTATAATTTCTCTAAGTGTTCACTAGATTTTAACTGTATTAAAGATCTTATATGAATTTTTCAAGGGGATAGAGTTCATAAAAGGCTACTAGTGATATTTCATACAATTTTATTGGACTTTCTACTTTGGGTTTATTATTAGGACTAATTCTAAAATAGACTAATATTAAACAAGAGTTAATTATGGATCACTTTGTGAGTGGAAACACTATCAGAATATTTAAATCCCATTATTTAATCCATTACTTTATTGTAATAGTTTACAGAAGACAGAGTTACCTTCAATTTCATGTGTAGTATTTGATATGTTGTTGACTTTACTCATTGATAGCAATGTTACATTAATACTGCGTACTGACCAGGATTATTCCTGGGGGATAATATCAGCATTCGGGTCTCCTCCAACAGCTAAGTGGCCTCTGGGCAACAATTTAAAACATGAATTTGATCTCAACACCTGCATTCCAGTTCCAGTTTCAGATCCTCAAGGTTAATATGTGTCCTTTGTACTTGACGTTTCTGTCTTATCCCTAGATTTGATAGGTCTGTGAATACAGCAATCTGTGTGTTTTGATTCATCATTGTATCCCTAGAGCAATGTCTGGCACAGTAATAGGTGACTAATAAGTATTTGTTGAATAGATGGATTTGTTTCCATAAGTTACCACAACTGTATCTACCTACCTAGTATCATCTGCAGTGAGCTTCTCGACCTTCCTGCCAGTTCTTGTAGGTGGACTCTATCCCCCTGGGCCAGTCCTTCCACTTTATTTTAGATGCTGTTATCTCTTGCCTACTAAGACAAGCATCACTGCATCACTGTTTTCCCCTCTCTTCTAGATTATTTCCATCAGTAACAAACCTGCTATCGCTACCTTTTCTGTTTTTCTATTCCCTTTATAACACAAAAGAGTTATTTAATGCATACACCTATGGCCAATTGATTTTTAACAAAGATGTTAAGGAGGAAAGAAAAGTCTCTTCAACAGATGGTGCTGGGTAACTGGATTTCTGCATGGAAAAGAATGACATTGGACCCCACACCTCACACCATGTACAAAAATTATCTCACAATAGATCAGTGACCTAAGGGCTAAAACCATAAAACTTTTAGAAGAGTTTTTACGTGAATTACATGGTAATTCCTTATGACCTTGGTTTTGGCCATGCATTCTTAGACAAGACTTAGAAGCATGAGCAACAACAACAACAAAAAAATGTAGGAGTTGGACTTCATCAGAATGGAAAACTTTTGTGCATTAAAGGACATTATCAAGAGAGTAACAAGAAAGCCTACAGGATGGGAGAAAATATTTGAAAATTGCATATCTGATAAGGGGTGAACATAAATAACTACAACTCAATAAAACGACAACAAAATTAAAAATGGACAAAGGATTTGAATAAATATTTCTCCAAAGAAGAAACACAAATGATCAATAAGCACATGAAAAGATCCACAACATCATTAGCCATCAGAGAAATGCACATTAAACCCACAATTAAATACCACTTCACATGTACTAGGATGGCAGTAATTTTAAGTGGGAAATAATGTGTTGATGAGAATTTAGAAAACTTGTACCTTGCTGGTGGGAATGTAAAATGGTGCAACAGCTATGGAAAATATATTGGTTGTTTCTCAAAAAGCTCAACAGAAAATTACCATATGACCCAGCATTTCCAGGTTAATACCCAAGAGAACTGACAGCAGTCACTAAAACAGTGGCACTTGTGTGCCAGTATTCATTGCAACATTCTTCACAATAGCCAAAAAGCAGAAACAACCCAAGTTGTTTTGCTACACCCTAAAGGACCAGATAAGACGTTAGGTCACCCCCCGACACCCATGAAGGTCCCTCCTTCGGAAAGCCCTGGGTAGCCTAGATAACTGCTTGAGTGACCCCACCTCACACTTCCTGATCCTTAGCTCTTGCTCCTGTGCTTTAAATTGGCCAATAAAGAGTGAATGCAGGAAACTTAAGGCACACCACCCCCAGACCATAATGAAGGCAGAGACCCAAGTTGATACACAGCCTCTCTCTACCACCATTCCCGACCTCATTGTGTGATCTTTGGGCAGGCCATGTGCCCACTGAGAACTATGAGTAATAAATCTTGTTTCCTAAAGTTACCTGATAGTTTCTTAAGTGTGTTCTGCAATCATAATAAGAACCACGATGACCCGTGCAGCCACAACTTTGGCCCTAGTGGGGGAGATGTCTGGTGGGACCTCACTAGGAGTTATATGGGGCAGGCATGTGTGCCTCAGGCATTCCTAGCCAACAGCATCACTATCAATAGGTGGGGGTTGACACAACAAACAACCAGAGCAGTGTTTAATCAGGGCTAGCCCACATTTATTTAAGCAAAATCCTTCTGGGTACTCTACACATGGTTTTCGGATTCTGAGGTCCTCTAATCTGGTAGGAATAATTATTCCTGGCTATTTGCAAGCCTCTAACCATTTTGGGTTGATACATCCTCAGTTTCCTCACACAAATACAGTAATCGGTAGTCTACTGAATACTTACAGGGACACTTAGCAGATCTCTAGTGTTCTTTCTGTGCACAGCTCTTCTTTTACCCTGCCCTGTGTGTTCTAGCCTGCTTGGATGCTCAGCTCCAGGGAGTATGCTAAGCTCTGCCTTGGCACACCTTCCTTGAGTCGTGTCTTGGAACAGGACTTTAAAGACTGTAACTTGGGACAATTCTAGAAATCACTTCTTTTGTTTTCCATCTCTCAGGAATGCCCAAAGTGCTGAAAACTCTTTCATTTGATCTGTTTTAAATTTGGTTTCTTGGCTTGGAACAGAATTATTGAGAAGATGAAATTTTAAGTTTTTTTGAGGTCTAAATTTCTTTGTTAATCCATGTGTTCTTTAGTATGATGTTCTTTAATCTCCAAGTATTCATGGTCTTTAGAAATTTTTTCTTGTGGCTGATTTTGATTTTCATGGCATTGTGGTCTGAAAATAGGCAAGGTATGATCTCAATCTTTTTGTACTTGTTGAGGGCTGATTTGTGTCCCAGTATGTGATCTGTTCTGGAGAATGTTCCATGTGCACTTGAGAAGAATGTGTATTCTGCTGTTTTAGGATGAAATGTTCTGAATATATCTGTTAAGGCCATCCAGTCCAGTGTATCATTTGAAGCCATTGTTTCTTTGTTGATTTTCTGCTTACGTGATCTGTCCATTGTTGTAAGTGGGGTGTTGAAGTCCCCTACTCTTATGGTATTATTATCAATGAGTTTATTTATGCTTGTTATTGATTTATGTATTTGGGTGCTATCATGTTGGGGGCATAAATATTTACAATTATTAGATCTTCTTGGTGTATAGACCCCTTAATTATAATGTCCTTCATCTCTTGTTACAATCTTTATTTTAAAATCTAGTTTATCTGATATAAGTATGGCTACTCCACCTTTCTTTTGAAAACCATTAGAATCATAGATGGTTCTCCATCCTCTTACTTTCAATCTACAGGTGTCTTTAGGTCTAAAATGAGTCTCTTATAAGCAGCATATAGATGGGTCTTGTTTTCTTATCCATTCTGATATACGATACCTTTTGATTGGAGCATGTAATCCACTGACATTTAGAGTGAGTACTAAGAGATATGAATTTAGTGCCGTTGTGTTGCCTGTTGGTGTTTTTGGCTGGTCTTTGTTGCTTTTTGTTTTGTTTTGTTTGTTTGTTTGTTTTTGTCTTTTCTCAGTTTAAAGGGTTCCCCTTAAAATATCTTGCAGGGATGGTTTAGTGGTCATGAACTCCTTTATTATTTGTTTGTCTGGAAAATACTTTATCTCTCCTATTTTGAAAGGCAGCCTTGCTGGATATTGGCTGCCTATTTTTTTCTGTTCAGCACGTTGAATATATCCTGTCACTTCTTTCTGGCCTACGAAGTTGTGGATAGGTCTGCTGTGAACCTGATCTGTCTTCCCTTATTGGTTAAAGACTCTTTTCCCCTTGCTGCTTTCATAATTCTTTCCTTATCTGTGTATTTTGTGAATTTGACTGTGATATACCTGTTGATGGTCGGTTTTTGTTGAATCTAATGGGAGTTCTCTGTCCTTTTTGGATTTTGATGTCTGTGTCCTTCCCCAGATTAAGAAAGTTTTCTGCTCTAATATCCTCACATAAAACTTCTGCTTCTTTTTCTCTCTCTTCATCTTTGGGGACTCCTATGATTTGGATGTTACTCCTTTTTAATAAGTCACTGAGTTCTTTAAGTCCTGTAGTGGGCTCTTTTGCCTTTGTTTCCCCTTTTTATCTGCTTACTTATTCTCCATAATTTTATTTTATGTATCACATTCCCTGCTATGCTTCTTTGCCATCATGGCTTTTGCCATCTTTGCCATCATGGCATCCACTCGAGACTGCATCTTAGTTATAGCACTTTTGATTTTGTCCTGACTAGATTTTACTTATTATATCTCCACAGTAAGGGATTCTATGCTTTCTTCAACCCCAGCTAGTATTATTATTGTGGTTCTAAATTCTAGTTCAGACATCTTGCTAATATCTGTGTTGATTAAGCCCCTGGCTGTCATTTCTTCCTGTTCTTTCTTTTGGGGTGAATTCCCTCGTTTTGTCATTTTGGAGGAAAAACAAAATAAAATTAAAAAAATAAACATTAATTTTTTTAAAAAATTGTTAGCACTTATATTTTATGCCATTACTAATTCTACAAAATATGCTCTAATACATATCAGTCACATTATTGTCATGAGGCATTTATGTTTACTTCTTTTTTGAAATTTCTTGTGTAGTGTTTAAACATTAACATTTTGAATAGGGTATTTTCATCATTTGTGATTTAAAATATAACTAACATTTTTTTAAATTAGAAAAAAGAATTGCAAACATTCAAACTCACCTGTTTCCAATTAAGCTCCTCTATGATATGGACCTACTCTATTTATCCAGGGTGTTGCACACTATTGTTCAATAAGCACCATTCTTTCAAGTCAGTGTTATTTTCATAAGGCTTCCACACTTGAAATGTTCATTGCTATCTCCATTAATTTGCTCATGTTATCTTGACAAGAATTCATTTATTCTCAAAAGTATGGTGGGATAGAGATTTTCAGGCATTTTAAAGAAAAGTTACTGTGATTTTAAAAAATTAATTTCATTATTGATATAATTTTTATCATATGTTACATAGGGAAAACAGGTTATTATATATGAATAATAGTAACAATGGAATTGGAAATTTAAAAGCAGTACATAAATTTAATTTTCTGTTTCTATAGAAATGTTACTGGGACATCCTTAACATAGAGTAGTATAAATATAGTACAATTGTTCCCCAAATTTAGCTAATGTCAGAATCACCCTGAAAACTTATTAAAGCAGATTGCTGGACTTGAACTCCGAAGCTGATTCTGTAGGTCTGAGGTAGGGTCCAATAATTTGTATTTCTAATAAATTCCCAGTTGATGCCTAGGTTACTAGTCTAGAGGACACAATTTGAGAAGCATTCATAGAGAAATTTTAAAAGTTCAAACACTGGAATGATGGGTTTTGGTTGGAATACATATAATATATATGCTTACTATATTTATGGTTCTTCAAAAAATCAGTTTTAAGTGAGAGACAATTTGTGTACTGCGAAAGAAAAGGATCATAAAATTAATGTTACAGAGGAAATAGTGGCAATTCCTTTTAGGTAGAAGACTCATCTTTTAGCTGATAGAAACCAAAAATGGATTATAAAACATCTGTTTATTCAAATGATGTTTTTTGCAACATTGTTTGTTAGAGAGAAAACTGAAAACAACCAAAGTGCCCATTTAACCAGAGGCCTGATTAAATAAACTATGGTATTCTCAAATATAAAGGACTTAAAAAAATTAGGTTGATTTGAATGTGCTGATATGGAAAGATTTTCAAGATATATTATTACATGTTAAAAAGTAAAGGAGCAAAAAGATGCATGATTCCTTTGAATAAATAATGATAGAGGTGATATCAACAAGATGGGGATCTAGAATATCCCAATGCTTATTTTCCCGACAAAACAACAAGAATAAAATATAAACCAATGAAAATAGCTCTAGAAAAACTGCACTACAAAGAAAAAGCAGAAGAAATCCTGCAGAGCTCAAAAACCAAGGATGACCACATAGAAAAGCGGAGGAGACCCTTTACCTGAGTCACCTCATCCTCCATGCTAGGGCATCCAGGACAAGTTCCCTTGGAGGGATATCACCCCTTGGGGAAAAGGAGAACAGAAGAGCTCCAGCAAGCTTCACTACCATAGATGTTTGCACTTTTGCTACTCCCACAGTATGCACCAACACTAATTCCAGCTGACAGAGCTGCTTGGAGTTGCCCCTCCCAACTGCCCCCATCTGTCCAGGACTGAAGCTGTTGCTGTGGTGGGACCTGCCCCCAGGCACCCCAGTCATTGCTACTCCAGTTGAGAAACCACAACACCTCATCATCTATGGAACCAGAGGAGCTGCCACTGCTCTGTCCTCTGCCCCAGGTCCCAGAGGTTGTGGCTTTGACTTGCCATTAATAGAAGAAATCACTACTCTTCACTCAACCCTCTGGGTTCTGCCATAGGACTTTAACATTATATCACCTGGACGTACTGCTGCTGTTTCCAGACTACTCTGTGGGGCCAGAGTTAGGATTTTGACCTACCATCCCCAGGCCATGGTGCTACTGCACCCAGCTCCCTAGGCCAAATCACCACCATACCCTGCTACCACAGGGCCCATGATGTTGCATACTCCCTTCCTCCAAGCACTACCCAGAGACCTATATCTCAGTTCCACAGGAAATCTGCACATCCCACACCTCAAACACTAGTGCCCCTGCCACAGCAAGTGCACTGTATCCCAGGATCCAATTGCTGTGGTAGTTCCACATGCAACTGATCCCAAGACTGGCTCTAGTGCTAATATGAGTGCTAGTACATCAGAACTGGCACCAAGAGGGATTCATTCAGCTAGAACCTCTTCCACAGGCGAAAAAGAACAGGAAGACTCCAGCAGCCTTCACTCCTGAGGACCCTGATAGCCCAGCTGCTACTGCCAACCATACGAACTCCACAATCTTGGCCACAGAGACACCCACAGTATTCCCCAACATAGACCTCTACTGCTGTACCTCCCAGCAATTGGAGATGCTACACCTTGCCCTACAATTAACACCACCACACCTGCCCTACAAGAAATGCTAAAGGGAGTCCTTCAAGCTGAAATGAAAGGATGCTAATTAGTAACATGAAAATATGCAGTCAAAATCAAAATAGTACTGTAATGATGATGTATAATTTAGGCTGAACTCTAGCATATATGTTAAAAGGCAAAAATGTTAAAATAACTATAGATACAATATTTTGCTAATGTAAACAATATAATAGATATAAATTGAGACATCAACAAAATAAAACTGGGAGTATAAGTAAACATGTAGAATTTTTTATGGAATTTAGGTTGTTATCAGCTTAAAATAAACTGCTATAGGATGTATTATAAATGTATTATGATAATAACAAAGCAAAAATCTATAATACACAAATGATAAGAAAGTAAAACATATCACTACAAAAAATCATCAATTCACAAATAAAGACAGCAAGAGAGGAAGAGAGGAACAATAAAACAATTAGCAATTAACGAAATGGTGATCTAAGTCCTTATCCATCAATAATTATACTAAATATAAATGGTTTAAATTCTCCAATTAAAAATACAGAGGACTTAAAAGGATTAAAAAAATAAATAAGACTCAACCATATTCAGCCTACTATAGACTCCCTTAAACTTTAAGGGCACTGATAGACTGAAAGTGAAGAGATGGAAAAAGATATTCCATGCAAATGAAAACCATAAGAGAACAGGGGTAGCTATAATTTTACCAGACAAACTAAACTTTAAGAATTATCAAAAAAGACAAAATCAGTCTTTGATGATAACAGTCATTTCGTTCAGAGGATATAACCATTGTAAATATACCTATCCCATATTGGATCACCTAAATATACAGATCTGAAGGCAAAATAGACAGTAATGCAATAATCAGGGAACTTCATATCTCACTTTCAACAGTGTTTAATATCTCATTCTTAACAATGGAAAGATAATTCAGGTAGAAACCCCATTAGGAAATGAACTTGAATTAAACTTTGGACTAGACCTAACAGACACATATACAGAACATTTCATACAGTAGCAGAAGAATACACATTCTCTTCAAGTGCACATGGAACATTCTACAGATTAGATTATATGTTAGGTCAAAAAATAAGTTTTAAAAACTTGAGAAGATTAAAATCATATCAAGCATGTTTTCCAACCACAATGGTATAAAACTAGAAATCAATAGTGGAAGGAAAGGTAGAAAATTCACATATATGTAGAAATTAAACAACACATTTCTGAACAGCCAATGGGCCAAAGAAAAAAAATCAAAAAGGAAATTTAAAAATTCCTAGTAACAAAGAAAAATAGAAATATAACATACCAAACTTTATGGTATGCAGCAAAAGCAGTCCTAATTGCTAAGGTTTTAGCAATAAATGACTACACTAAGAAACAAGAAAACTCTCTAATAAAGAATCTAACTTTACACCTCAAGGAAAAGTAAAGGAACAATAAATTAATCTGACATTAGCAGAAGGAAGCAAATAATAAAAATTAGAGAAAAATAAAAGAAATAGTAGAAAGTCAACAAAATGAAGAATTGATTTCTTGAAAACATAGACAAAATTGACCAACATTTGCCTTGACTAAGAAAAAAAGAGAAATGACTTAATAAATTTATAAATGCAGAGTAGACAATACTGATACAACAGAAATACAAACGATCATAAGACTCTACTATTATTTAAGTAACTTAGGAGAAATAGATAAATTGAAACACACAACCTAACAAGACAATCACAAAGAAATAAAGAATATGAACAGAGTAATAACAGCAATGAAATTAAATCAGGAATCAAAAAATCTCCTAATGAATAAAACCCTAGGACCAGATGACTGCATGAATGTATTTTACTAAACATTTATTTTTTTTAATTTTTTAATGTTTTTATTTATTTTTGAGACAGAGAGACAGAGCATGAGCAGGGGAGGGGCAGAGAGAGAGGGAGACACAGAATCCAAAGCAGGCTCCAGGCTCTGAGCTGTCAGCACAGAGCCCAGCGTGGGGCTCGAACTCACGGACTGTGAGATCATGACCTAAGCGGAAGTCAGAAACTTAACCTACTGAGCCACCCAGGTGCCCCTCTACTAAACATTTAAATAAGAGTTAATACTAATGCTTCTCAAATTCTTGCAAAAAATAGGAGAGAAGGGAATACTTTCAAACTCATTGTATGAGGCCAGCATTACTGATACTAAAGCCAGACAAAGAGAGAGAGAGAGAGAGAGACAGGGAAAGAAGAAAGAAAGAAAGAAAGAAAGAAAGAAAGAAAGAAAGAAAGAAAGAAAGAGAAGGAGGGAGGGAGGAAGGAAGGAAGGAAGGAAGGAAGGAAGGAAGAGGGAGGGAAGAAAGGAGGGAGAGAATTGCAGGCCAATATCCCTGATGGACATACATGCAAAAAGCCTCAACAAAATACTGGAATAGAATTCAAGAGCACATTTAAAGGATTATACACCATGACCAACTGGGATTCATCTCAGGGATGCAAGGATGATTTAACATAGCCTATCAATAAATGTGATACACCACATTAACAAAATGAAAGATTATAATCATCTCAAGAGATAAAGAAAAGGCATTTGAGAAATTCAACACTCTTTCATGATAAAAGTTCTCAACAAATTAGGTATAGAAGGAATGTACCTAAACATAATAAAGGCCAGATATGACAAGCCAACAGCTAACATACTCAATGAAAAACAACAACAACAACAACACAAAACTTTTATCAGGGATCAGGAACAAGACAAGAGTACCCCTTTCATCATTTCTATTTAAAAGAGTCCTGGAAGTTCTAGTCATAGCAATTATAGAAAAAACAGAAACAAAAATTCATCCAAATTAGACAGGAAGAAGTAAAATGTTTTCAGATTATATTATATACAGAAAATCCAAAAGACTACATCAAAAAATGTTAGAACTAACAAAGGAATTCAGTAAAGTTGCAGGATCCAAATTAACATACAGAAATCAGTAACATTTTATAAACCAAAATAAAACATCAGGGAAATTAAGAAAGCAATCCCTTTTTGATTTAATGTTTGTATTTTCTTTGAATAAACACCCAGTAGTGGGATTACTTGATTATATGGTATTTTTTTTCTTTCCTTTTTTTTTTGAGAAGCTTCCATACTGTTTTCCAGAGTGGCTGTACCAACTTATATTCTCAACAATGCACAAGGACTCCTATTTCTCTACATCCTTGACAATACCTGTTGTTTCTTGTGTTGTTGATTTTAGCCATTCTGACAAGTGTAAACTGATACCTCATTGTGGATTTGATTTGCATTTCCCTGATGATGAGTGATGAACATCTTTTCATGTATCTGTTGACTATCTGCATGTCTTTTTTGGAAAAATGTCAATTCATGTCCTCTGCCCATTCTTTAAATTAGATTATTTGTTTCTTTGGTGTTCAATTGTATAAATTCTTTATATATTTTGGATATGAACCCTTATCTGATACATTATTTGCAAATATTTTCTCCCATTTAATAGTTTGCCTTTTAGTTTTGTTGATGATGATTTCCTTCTCTGTGAAAAGACCTTTTTATTTTGATGTAGTTCCAATAGTTTATTTTTGCTTGTTTCCCTTGCTTAGGAGACATGTCTAGGAAAAACGTTGCTATGGCTGGCTTATGTCAAAGAAATTACTGTCTATGTTCTATTATAGTATTTTTATAGTTTTAGGTCTCAAATGTAGGTCTTTAATCCATTTGAGTTTATTTTTGTGTATTGTATTATTACTAATTAATTCCTTTATTTTTGTTATTAACAGTTTTTATATATTAGAGTGCGTTCATGTTTGGTGCCTAAATATTTACAACTGTTGTATCTTCTTGTTGGATTATCCCCTTTATGATTATATAGTGTCTTTGTCTTTTGTTAAAGTCCTTGTTTTAAAGGCCAGTTTGTCCAATATAAGTATTGCTACTCTGGCTTTCTTTTGACATTCATTTGTGTGATGAATGTTTCTCCACCCTCTCACTTTCAATCTGCAGGTGTCTTTATGTATAAAATGAGCCTCTTGTAGGAAGTATATAGATCAGTCATGTATTTTTATCCATTCTGACACCCTATGTCTTTTGATAGGAGCATTTAGTCCATTTACATTCAAAGTAATTATTGATAGATTTGTATTTATTCCTATTGTATTACTTGTTTTGTCATTATTTCCAGAGATTTTCTCTATCCTTTCCTGTCTTTGACATTTTTAGTCTTTCTTTTCCACTCAAAAAGTCCCCTTTAATATTTCTCATATTAGTGGTCATGAACTTTTCTTTTTGTGTGGGAAACTCTGTCTCTCCTTCTATTCTGAATGGTAGCCTTGCTGGATATTCTTGGCTGCATATCTTTCCCATTCAGCACGTTGAATATATAATACCACTCCCTTCTAGTTGGAAAGTTTCTGCCGAAAGATCTCCAGTTAGCCTTATGTGTTTTCCCTTGCATGTTACTATCTTCTTTGCTGCTTTTAAAATGCTTTCTTTATCACTATATTTTTGCAAATTTAATTTCAATATGTCTTGGTGTTGGATTGCTTTTATTTATTTTGTTTGGCATTCTTTGTCTCTTCTATATCTGGATATCTGTTTCCTTCCCCAGATTAGGGAGGTTTTTAGCTATTAATTTCTTCAAATAAATTTTCTACCCCCTTTTCTCTCTCTTCTTAGGGAACTCTTATAATGCAAATGTTATTATGTTTGATCCAGTCACTGAGTTCTGTAAGTCTTTTCTCATGTTGCATAATTCTTCTTTCTTTCTTTTGTTCAGCTTTATTATTTTCCATTATTTTGTCTTCTAGGTCACTAATTCATTCCTCTGCTTCCTCCAGCCTGCTGTTCATGGCATCAAGCCTGTTTCTAATCTCATTCATAGTATTCTTCATCTCTGATTCCATTTTAACTCTTCAATCTCTGCAGTAAGGGTCTCAACTGGTGTCTTCTTTTCTTTTCTAAAGCTCAGTGAGTATCCTTATGATTGTTGTTTTGCATTCTCCATCAGGCATGTTACTTATATCTGTTTCACTTAGATCTCTGGCTGTAGATTTATCTTTTTCCTTCATTTGTGATAAATTCTTCCATCTTTGCATTGTCAAGGCCTCTGCCTTCTTCTCTGTGTTAGAAAATCCAATCATGTCTTCTGCTCCTGAAAGTAATGGCCTTATGAAGAAGAGGTCATGTAGTGCCCAGGGCCTGACACTTCAGGGGGATATCTCTGGTGTATGCTGCATGTGCTCTGCTTTGTGTTCTGGCTGCTCTATCCCTTAGGCCAGTTGTCTGCAAAGGCTCTCCTTGCTTCCTGTGGTCATTGTTTTCTCCCTGACCCTGAGTGTGGTGAGTTAACTAATCACTACATTGATATTTAATTTTCATTTATTTTTATAGTGTTTATTGTGTGCTTAGATTTGAAGGTATGGAGATGAGAATATGGTCACTATCTTCCAAGTTACCTTTATACATTTCAGAAAAAATAATATGTTTGTGACAGACACACATTTATATCTATCTAATCTATCTATATCATATATATATGAACATAGAGAAAATTATAAGACAAAAATACAGAATAAACAATTGATGAATCTGGGTATAGGCTATATGAGAATTCCTTCTGGAAGTCCTTCAATTTCTCTGTAAATTTGAATTGAGAGAAATTTTTAAAAAATTAAATCCTATTACACAAAAAATTTCTGCAATAACAAAAGCAACTACCAGAAATATAATAAGTAGGTGATTCTTGGAGAAAATTAAAGTATCTAATAATAACAATATTAAAATATGCTTAGTTCTCATTAAATGTAAATAACCATAATTTAAAACATTTTTAGTATGCATTTATTTTTATTTTTTAATTATTTATCTTAAAAATTGCAGTAAAATCTACATAATATATAATTTACCCTTTAAACCATTTTTAAGTATATACTTCAGTGGCATTAAGTATATTCACACTGTGCAGCCATCACCACTATCCATCTTCAGAAATTTTTCATTTTGTAAAACTGAAACTCTACCCATTAAAAAATAATTCTCCATTCCCATTTCCTCCAGCTCCTGGAAACCATCATTATACTTACTATCTCTATGAATTTGACCATGTTAAGATACTTCATGTAAGTTCAATCATACAGTGTTTGTCCTTTTGTGATTGGTTTATTCCACTTAGTATAATGTCTTTCATATTCATCCATGTTATACGCTAAACCATGCTGTATCAGGTTTTCTTTCCTCTTTCAGGCTGAATAATATTCCATTGCACACATATGCCTCATTTTTTTTTTAGTCCATTAACCACTGTTGGACGTTTGAAAGTCTTCTTTTACCTATCATGAATGATGCTGCTATAAACAAAGATCATTTCGTGTCCTTGCTTTCATTCTTTTGGGTATATATCTGGAATGGAATCGTTGAATCATATGGTAATGCCATATTTAATATTTTGAGGAACCACCATACTGCTTTACATAACAGTTACATCATTTCACATTTCCAACAGTAGTGCATAAGAGTCCCAATTTCTCCACATCCTCACCAATATTTCTTTCTTTTTTCCTCTTTTTCCCTTCATAATAGCTACCTTTCTGGATGTAAAGTGATATCTCATTGTGGTTTTGATTTGCATTTCCTTGATGAATAGTGATATTTACCATATTTTCATGTGTCTATTGGCTATTTTATATCTTCTTTGGAGAAATGTCTATCAAAGTCCTCTGCTCACTGTTATATCAAGTTTTTTGTTTTCATTGTTGAGCTTAAGAGTTCTCTATATATTCTGGTTGTTAACTGCTATTCAGATATATGATTTGCAAATATTTTTCTCCCATTCTGTGGGTTTCCTTTTTACTTTATTAGCCTTGTCTTTTGATGAATAATTTTAAAATTGTGATAAAACCTGTCCATTTTTTCTTTGTTTGACTGTGCCTTTGGTGTCATACCCAAGAAGTTATTGTCAAATACAATGTCTTTATGATTTCACCCTATGTTTTCTTCCAAGAGTTTTATAGTTTAGCACTTAGTTTTAGGTCTTTGATCTATTTTAAGCTGTAAGGTAAGGCATAAGGTAGGGATCTAATTTCACTCTTTTGCATGTGGACATCCAGTTTCTTCAACACCATATGTTTTACAATTCTCCTTTTCCCATTAAATGGTCTTGGTCTCCTTGTCAAAGTCATTTGACCATATATGTGATGGTTTATTTCTGGGTCCTCTATTCTATTGCCTTAGTTTGTATGTCTGTCTTTATGTCAGTACCATACTGTTTTGACTACTGTCGCTTTGTAGTGAGTTTCAAAATAATGAACTGTGTGTTCTCCAACTTTGTTTCTTTCAAGATCATTTTGACTATTTAGGATCTCTAAAATTCCATATGAATTTTAGGATGGATTTTTTTATTTCCTTAAAAATACATTGCTGGGATTTTTGATACGTATCACACTCAAACTGTAGATTACTTTACATAGTATTGATAGCTTAACAGTATTAAGTTTTCCAATGTATGAAAAGTCTAGGGCTGATTAACATACTGAGAAATAAGTCATTCATGAAATTGCTAGCAGAATTATTAATTATTATCATTTGAAAAGTAATTTGGAAACATATATTAAAAGAAAAAACATGTATATCTTTAATGTAATACATGTTTACATGCTCTCTTTTATAGAAATACAATCACCGTAACATAGATAAATATGTACAGTGATATTTATTGTACCATTGCCTATAGTAGTAAAAAACCCGATTTGAGAAGAATCTAAATGTCATTTAGTAGAAGAATGGTTGAATAAAGTATAGCACATTCACATTATAGAATATTATGTAGCAACTTAAAGGTATGAGATATAAAAGAGATATATATTATCAGTTTATCTGGATTGGAAGCAAGAAGGATCTATACAAGTGATTCTATTATGTACAGAACCAGCAAACTCATATATATATATATATATATATAGTGTGTGTGTGTGTGTGTGTGTGTGTGTGTGTGTGTGTCAAACACACGTTTGAAGAAAGGTTTAGAAAAATACACTTGGTTCATAACATTTGTTTTTCTGGAGAAGGGGGTCCATAGGTTTAAGGTGATTGGTAAATAAAAACAATGGAAACATAATACAAAGTTTTATTTCATTTGTCTTTGTAAAGCAGTGTTTTTTTTTTTTTTTTTTTTTTACCTTCATAGATAGGTTTTTTAGTTGTAGACATCACAGCAAGCAGAGTATTTGTAAGTTCAACATTCTTTTTTGTTTGAGATACAATTTTTTGGATGCCCTAGAAGATGAAAATAATATTACTAAATTATCTTATAAATGATCTGATTTCAACTTTTAAAAATTTAAAATAAATCTTAATCCACTTCTAAAGCACAGCTTCCTTAAATTTTAAAAAGAATTTAAAGCAGCTTTCCTAACACAAATATTTTTTCTCTGGTTTGTCCTTGCAGGGTATTTGATATTTAAAAACAAAACCAGGGCTCTTGGGTGGCTCAGTCAGTTAAGTGGCCAACTCTTGATTTCCAATCATGTCATGATCTCAAGGTTGGTAAGTTCAAGTCCCACTTCAGGCTTCACACTGGCAGTATTTCCCTCTGCCCCTACCCCACTCATGCTCTCTCTCTCTCAAAATAAATAAATAAATAAATAAATAAATATACTTAAAAACAAAACAAAACAAAAAAACAGTAAGAGTACAAATCAAGAAAAAGAAATATTAGAAATATTGTATACAGAAATGCCAGAGGAAGAGGGGCACCTGGGTGGTTCAACTGGTTTAGCATCCAACTCGTGATTTCAGCTCAAGTCATGATCTCACAGTTTGTGAGTCTGAACCCTGCATCAGATTCTGAGCTGAGAGTGTGGAGCCTGCTTGGGATTCTCTCTCTCTCTCTCTCTCTCTCTCTCTCTCTCTGCTCCTCCCCAACTCGCATGGACACATGCACACTCTCTCTCTTTTAAAATAAATAAACTTTTTAAAAAATGCTAGAAGAGTTTTTTTTCAGTATGACAGTAAAAAATACTTAAACAATTAAATTGATAAATTCTCATATAAAGTTTTTATCTCTATATAAAACAGTATATCTTTATTGAAAAGTTTTATATTACTACAGTGAAAGATCTAGTGTTAATGGAAACAGACGTTTACAAATACTGTTATTAAGATACATACTTTCAACAGTTAAAAACAAAACTATGTATAAAGAAAATAGTATCAGGTTGCTCATTTCAAGAAAAATACACTACAATAAACATAATGTGGGGTATTTAGATGGTATTTTCTCAAAGTTAGTGGGAAAAATTTACTAAGTTAATGCATTGAGTTTCTACAATATATGTTGTACAAAGAAATAAAACATTTTTAATTTTGTCATTTCCTTAAGGCAGGTGTTTGCTCCAAAAATGTTTATCTGTTATTATTTTTAGGTTAAAAGTCTTGATAGTTTGATAGAAAATAAAAACATTTATAATGGAATCATTTCTATTCTATCCATAAAAGAAGACTACTATTATTTTTCTCTAATTATGGAATAGAAATTTAGATAGTGAATTATTCAGACTATTTGTTAGTTGCTATTCTCTTTCTCTTTCTTGTTTCTTAAGGCAATATAACTGCTTATAATTAATGCCTCTATCAAAGGGAAAGCTTTAGCTTAGGAGAGAAAACCCAAATTGTTGGTAAAGTAGGAGCTAATAAATGGAAAGCAGTATTGTAGGTTATATGAAGTAGCAGGTGAATCTAAAATAAATTACATTTGTCTAAAATGTACATATACTATAAAACTACTGATCTCATTGTCTGGCAGTTAAGAAGAGGAGAGCTTATCTGAATCTAAAAAGCATATTATAATTAATTTTTCTGAATTTACAGAATTCTTGTTTGCCTAATCATGCCTTACTTAATAGTCAAATTTATTTTATCTCTGAATTACATACCCATAGAATGGTAAAAAGTAGCCAATGGATAAATGTTGAGATAAAGATGCACAGTGAGAAATAAAAACTGGCCAAAGTATTGGTAGTATGTATAATTACTTGGGACTTTAGAAAAATATGACAGACCAAATAAAAATAATCTACATTTTTAAAAACACCTTTAAACTCAGTATCTATAGGAAATATACTAAGATGATGATTATATAATGCCTCTGGAGCAATAATAAGAAATGGCATCTATAAATTAGTTCCTAGATATTGGCTGGGGAGATAGTAATGAAGGAAAAGGGAAAAGTAAAAATAATGTTTATTTTCCTTCCAATTTACCCTCATGTTGAGTTTCTCTGTTGCAGATCCTGCCTGGGGTTGGACAAAAGGAAAATGTATAAATATAAAAAGGAGGATTATAAGATGGGTTTATCTCAGCCATCTGCAGAATCTATAATAGTGAGCAAGAAAAGAAGGTTGAAAAAAAATGGAACTCCAATTTAGTGGTGACAGGGAAGGAAGAGATATATAAAAATGCATATATGTTAGATGAGCTTAATCAGTGTTTACTTCCACTTATGTTTTGCTAAGCTGGTTATATGACTAAGACTGGTACAATCTGGTTATTTACATATAATTAATGCTTTACTAATTAAAAAAAAATCACATTGTACACTAAGAATAAAAATTACCTGAAGGTTCTTTATTTAGTGAGGGAAACTGGATGGTTTTATAAATGGTTGACCCAGCCCTAGATGTTCTGTGATATGCTTTTGGAGGTTTATTCACATGGGGTGAAATGTACTCAGATCTTTCTAGAAATATTAGAAAATATATTAACTGTTAGATAGATTACATTTGTAACTAATTTTGATACACTTGCCAATAAAATTGAAATAACTAAATTTTTGAGATGATTAATTAGTAAAGAAATATACATTAAGAAGGATAGTTTTAGAGATCAGAGCTAAGTTATAAAAAAAGCAAGTCACAAAAAACCATCTATATAAATTCCATTTCTTTGAAATGGCCAGTGTAGGGAAATTTTATAGAGACAGAAATTAGATTGGTGGGTGATGGCTTGGAGTATGAATATTTCTTTTCCACATAATGAAAATGTTCTAAAATTGAACATGGTGATGGAAGCACAACTCTGTGAATGTACTAAAAGCCATTGATTTACACACTGTACATGAGTGAAATGAATGCTATGTGGCTTATATATCAATAAAACTATTAAGTAGATCAACATCTGACTTTCTATCACAAACAATGGAGGACAGAACTCAGTGGAATGACATATTAAAAGTGCTACAAGGGGCGCCTGGGTGGCACAGGCCAGGCTGAGTATGGGCTCAGGTCATGATCTTACAATTTGTGGGTTTGAGCCCTGTGTCAGGCTCTGTGCTGACAGTTCAGAGCCTGGAGCCTGTTTCAGAATCTGTGTCTCCCTCTCTGCCCCTTCCCTGCTTGTGCTCTGTCTCTCTCTCTCTGAAATAAATAAATGTTAAAAAAAATTCAAGTACTGAAATCAAAAATTCACAATCAAGAATTTAATACCCAGCAAAATTATTATTCAAGATAAAATGAAAACATTCCTAGATTAAAAAAAAAAACTAACAATATTTGTTATTATATTAGCAAAAATGTCTTAGAAGAAATGCTAAAAAGAATACTTCAGGCTGATACAAAATGACACTAGGTAGTAACTTCTCATTATATATAAAAATTGACTCAAAGTAAATTACATCCCTGAATGTTACAGTTATACTATAAATGTCTTAGAAAAATAGAAAATCTTGAGATTTTAATTAGACAATGATTTTTAAATACGAGTTTAAAAGCATGATTCATAAAAGAAAATTTAATACATTGGGCCTCATAAAAATTTAAAACTTTTGACTGCCATTAAGAAAGTTAAGATGAGGGGGGTGCCTGGGTGGCTCAGTGGATTAAGGGTCTGACTTCAGCTCAGGTCATGATCTCATGGTTCTTGGGTTCAAACTCCACATCAGGCTCTGTGCTGTCAGCTCAGAGCCTGGATCCTGCTTTGGATTCTGTGTCTACCCTCTCTCTGCCCCTCCCCTGCTCATGCTCTGTCTCTCTCTATCAAAAATAAATAAAACCTTTTTTAAAAAGTTAAAATGAGAGATGCCTTGGTGGCTCAGTCGGTTGAGTGGCTGACTCTTGATTTTGGCCCAGGCCATATGTCAGGTTTTGTGCTGAGTATGGAGCCTGCTTAAGATTCTCTCTCTTTCCCTTTACACCTTTCCCCCATTCATGTTCTCTCTCTCTCTCAAAATAATCACATATATATATGATACATATATATATATATGTATATATATACATGTATATATGTAATAAAGAAAGTTAAGACAAGCTGTAGACTAAAAGAAAATAATTTCATATTATGTATCCAATAAAGAAGTTGCATCCAGAATATATAAAGAACTCTTAACATTTTAAGAACTTAAAAGATTAAACTTTACAAATGGGCAAAAATTAAAAAGTTTTAAAAGACATTTCACCAAAGAAATATACAAATGGGTACTAAACACATGAAAAGATTCCCAAAATAATTTTTCAGGAAAATGTAAATGAAAACCACAATGAAATGCCATTTCGCATCCAACAGAATGTCTATAATCAAAAGGATGGACAATAGCCAAATGATGGAAAGACTATGAAGAAATAAATTCATTCATACCTTGCTTGTCTGTAGGTAAAATGGTACAGCCACTTTAGAAAAGTTTGACATTAAAAAATAGTTAAACATAAATTTACCATACAACATGGCAACTCTACTCCTAGATATCCACCTAAGAGAAATGAAAACTTATGTCTTCACCAAGACCAACATAGGAATATTGAGAGCAGCATTCATTATAGCCAAAAAGTGAAATGAACCTAAATGTCCATCAGCCTAAGAATGGATAAAGAATATGTGCTACACTTCAGTGTACTTGGAGAACAATGCTACAGTATTTCATTTGTATCATTAGGAACCAAATTTAACTCAATTATTTGTTTAAGGCTTTGAAAATTAAGTATATGTTTCATCTCAATGTTTCTCTTAACCTTTCAAATGTCTCTTTCAGAAATAATAATTAAAAGTTTGAGATACAGGGACGCCTGGGTGCCACAGTTAAGTGTCCGACTTTGGCTCAGGTCATGATATCATGGTTCATCGGTTTGAGTCCTGCATTGGGCTCTGTGCTGACAGCTCAGAGCTTGGAGCCTGATAAGGATTCTGTGTCTCCCTCTATCTCTGCCCCTCCCCTGCTCATATACTGTCTCTCTTTGTCTCAAAAATAAACATAAAAAATTTTTTTTAAAAGTTTGAGATACAGAGGTAAGATGTAATAATCCTAATTTTACTTTTTCAAATTGTCATTAAAAGTGACAATAATGCTGAGGGAAAAATGTGCTACAGCCATAGAAAGGAATACTATTCAGCAATAAAAATGATGCATGTTACTATATAGGTAAACTTCAAAATCATGCTCACTGAAAGAAGCTACATACAAAACACCATGTATTCTTTGATTCCATTCATATGAAATGTCCAGAAAAGGCAAATTGATAGGCACCAAAAGCAGATTAGTGGTTTGCCTGGGACGGGGAGTGAGAACTAACTTAACTATCATTAGGGATCCTGTGGGAATGGCAAAAATGTTCTAAAACTGAATTAAGATGGTGACTGCATACCTAGATAAATCTACTAAAATCCTTGACCCATACAATTAAGATGGGATAGATTTTCTGATATGCAATTTGTGCCTCATTCAAGTGTTTTTTTTTATATAGTTGCTAATCTGTACCTCTCTGAGAAACAAATTTACCAACTAGAGTACAATATTTATGCAGTTGTTTGTGTCTTTAGCCTTACAGTATCCACTCAAAGCACTCTTTTCCAGTTCCTTTGAGCACTCATTTTTCTCTACTTCTGTCAGTAAGGTTATGTCATGCGTTTATTGTTTTTTTCAAGCTTTATTGAGATATGTTTGACATATATAGCATAAGTTTAAGGTGTACAATGTGTTGGTTTGACACAGTTATCTATTGCAAAATGATTACTATCATAGCATTAGCTAATTCCTCTATTACATCACATAATTACCATATCTTTTTGTAGTGAGAACATTTAACACTTACTCTTCTAGCAACTTTCAAGCATATAATACAGTATTGTTAACTATAATCATCAGGATGTGCTTTATTTATTTATTTACTTATTTATTAATTTAATTTAATTTTATTTTATTTTATTTTATTGTTTAATTTACATCCAAGTTAGCATATAGTGCAACAATGATTTCAGGAGTAGATTCCTTGATGCCCCTTACCCATTTAGCCCATCCCTCCTCCCACAACCCCTCCAGCAACCCTCTGTTTGTTCTCTATATTTAAGAGTCTTTTATGTTTTGTCCCCCTACCTGTTTTTATATTACTTTTGCTTCCCTTCCTTTATGTTCATCTGTTTTGTACATGATGTGCATTAAATATCCAGAACTTATTCATCTTCTAACTTGGAAGTTTGTACTCTTTGACCAACATCTCCTCATTTCCCCAACCTATAGCCTCTGGTAACCACCATTCTATTCTCTGTTTCCATGAGTTTGGCTTTTTTAATTTTTTTTTAGATTCCACATATAAATGAGATCATATTGTATGTCTTTCTCTGTGTGACTTGTTTCACTTTAACATAATTCCTTCAAGGTCCATCCATGTTGTTGAAAATGGCAGGATTTCCTTTTTTATAGCTGAATAGTATTCCATTATATATATTCAATTCTATTATGAACATTATATTTCATATACAAATAATATATAATTATATTTTTATATACAATTTATTTCCCATATATATTTATATAATAAAACCACTATTTTGAATTCTTTATATGGTAAATTTTAAATCTCTGTGTCTTTGGGTTTGGTAGTGGAAGATTATTGTAATCCTTTGGTGGTATCGTGTTTCTTTGATTTTTCATATACCTTGGAGTTTTGTGCTGCTGTCTTACATTTGAAGTAGTAGTCACCTTCTCCATTACTAACTGCCTTCAGGGAAGGACTGCCTTTCATCAGCTCTGCTAGAAATCCAGAGGCTTTCTCCCATCTTGACTGTACAAGCCCTCTCCATACTTCTTGCTCCCTCCTGTGGCAGAATTCCTAAACTTGTATATTTTCTCTGGATCTTGCAACAGACCAGGCCAAGCCCTGACAGTTTAGTTTCCCTTTTGTTTTCCCTAACGTCAAGTTGTTTCCCTACAGCTCAGGTTGTAGTTTTTCTCTAGCCCACAGAACCTGGCTTGTTTTCTGCAAGTGCTCCTAGCTGTTCAACAAAGCACTCTCAGGAGCATGCACAGGGAGTTGGCTGCAGAGTTGGGGGAGATGTGGGTGAGATAAGGTTGTTACTGGGGATGCCTGCAACTAGTTGGGGGGATCTGCAAGTGAGGCTTTCCCAGCATCTCATGGGTGGGTTTCCTGATGGGAATCCACAAGACAGCAGAACTATATCCCTTTAATGCTTTCTGAGAATTGTATCTGCCACTCTCCTGATCTCCTCTCACCCCATAATTTAGTGTGCTGGATGCTTTGTGTCCTGCACAACTAACCTATTCTCCCTTCCCTCACAGTGGGAGTAATCATGGAGTGAGAAAGTCTCACTTGGCCTTAGCTGTACCACGTTGGGGGACATGTGATGCAGGCAGAGTCAAACTATTCTTCTTATCCAATCCAATGTGTCCAAAATCTTATTTTTTGCTCCAACAAAGTAATGGAATTTCTTATCTGGAAACCAGGACTTCCACAAAGCTCTCTTGTCTGTGGGTGACTGGTCAAGTCGGTGTTCTCCAGATGCTCCCTGACTGTGGCCAAGAGGGGTTGGAACCATTCATGAGCTACCTCAGAGTCCACAGCCAAGATGGAGGTTTGTCTGCCTATTACCTGATGCACAGGTGGGCAAGGCTTTCCCAGGTCCCTTGGTGTATGATGCTGGATCCCATAACTTCAGTTGCACTTTTGTTCATGAATGGGTGCCAAATTTTTGTCGTTGAGAATGGGGGCACGAAAGAAGGGACATGTTATGCTATCATGATGGTGACATCAATTGTCATATATTTGTATATTCCATATGTTCCAGTCTGCATTTCATCCTAGGATCTCTCAATACCCTGGTTCTCTTCTTTTTTGCATGCATATTTTTATTGAGAAAATTACAATATAATTAAAATATAGTATAATTGAATGATGGAAAAGGCAACATAACTGTATGCTGTATGGATCATTGACTGCTATGTGCATGTTTGGTTTTTTTGGGGGGGAGCCACTTTTTTGTAGAGGACTGGCTACTGAAGGGCCTATCCCTGTATTGTTACTGTATTTGTGTGTAAGTGTGTGTGTGTGTGTGTGTGTGTGTGTTTTGCAGGGAGTCACATCAGAAGAGCTGCCTCTGAAAATGATTATAGATAAAAAAAGTGATCTTTGGCCCTAGTGCAAAATTTTAATACAAATTTGTGGGGTTTTGGGAAGAGCACATGTATTTTGCATGGGAGGGGTATCAAGAATATTTGCAATCAGAGGACATACTATGGTGGATTGGTTTCAATAATGGCCTTGATGTGTTCTTGACTACTGGTATTCATATCCTCTCATAAAATTCTGATCTTGGCTATATAACTTTAGTAAATGGAACAAAAGCTAACAAATGCAAACAGAGACTTCAAAATTGCTTGTACATTGGGCTTTTTCACATGCCAATCTTAGAAGGAACATCTATACTGTTTTCCATAGTAGTTGCACCAATTTACAATCCCACCAACAATGTGCAAATGTTACCATTTCCCTACATGTTCAACAACATTTTTTTATCATTTATCTTGTTGCTGATAACCATTCTAATGGGTGTGAAATGATATTTCATTGTAGCTTTGATTTGCATTTCCTTGATTAGTGATGTCGAGCACTTTTTTATGTACCCATTGGCTTCTTTGTATGTCTTCTTTGAAAAATGTCTATTTACATCCTCTGACCTTTTATAATAGCATTGTTTAGTTTTAGGGTTTTTCCTTCTCCTCCCCCCTGTCCCTCCTACTCCTTTTTTTGCTACTGAGTTGTAAGAGTTCCTTACATACTTTGGGTTTTAAGTTATTATCAGATAGATGGTTTCAAATATTTTCTCACATTCTGTAGGTTGCCTTTTCATTTTGTTGATGGTTCCTTTTGCTGAGCAGAAATTTTAGTTTGATGTCCCACCTGCTTTTGCTTTTGTTGCTTGTGCTATTGGTGTAATGTCAAAAATATCATTGCCAATGTATATGTCAAGGAGCTTTTTACCTGTTTTCTTCTAGGAGTATTGAGGTTTCAGATCCCACATAAATCTTTAATCTATTTCAAATTAATTTTTGTTAATGATATAAAATATGGTTGTTTTGTTCTTGCATATTGATAACCAATTTTCCAACATCATTCACTTAAGACACTATTATTTCCCATTGAGTATTCTTATCTCCCTGTCAAATATTAATATATATGAAGATTTATCCTGGCTCTTGATTCTGTTCCTTTGGTATATGGTCTGTTTTTATGTCAGTACTATCCTGTTTTGATTATTATAGCTTTATAATATAGTTTGAAATAAAGAAGTGTAATGCCTCTAGCTTTGTTCTCTCTCAGGATTGTTTTGGCTCTTCAGGGTCTTTTGTGGTTCCAAACAAATTTTAAGATAGTTTTTTCTATTTTCAGAAAAATTCCATTGAAGTATTAATAGAGATTGCATTGCATCTATAGATGACTTTTTGGAATAGTATAAACATTAAAATTTTTTTAATGTTTATTTATTATTGAGAGACAGAGAGACACAGAGCATGAACAGGGGAGGGGCAGAGAGAGGGGTAGAAACAGAATCTGAAATAGGCTCCAGGCTCTGAGCTGTCAGCACAGAGCCTGACGTGGGCTCGAACTCATAAACTGTGAGATCATGACCTGAGCTGAAGTCAGTCACCCAACCAACTGAGCCACCCAGGTGCCCCGGATAGTATAAACATTTTAAAAACATTAACTTCCAATCCACAAACCTAGGGTATCATCCCATTTATTTGTGCTTCTTCAATTTCTTTCGTCAAAATGTTATAGTTGTTATGCTTAGATTATTATCAACCTTGTTTAAATTTATTAAGAATAAATAATTTATTTTGAATAAAGTATTCTGAATACTTATTTGATTGTTTTGATGTTACTGTGAATGAGTCTGTTTTCCTTATTTCTATTTCAGATATTTCATTTTTAGTGCATAGAAATGCAATTCATTTCTGTATATTGATTTTGTATCCTTCGACTTTACTGCCTTCACTTATCAGTCCTAACAGTTTTATGGTAGAATCTTTAGGATTTTCTCTATATAATATCATATCATTTGCAAACTTCACTTTTTCTAATTTGGATGCCTTTTATTTCTTTGTATTGCTTAATTGCTCTAAAATTTCCAGTACTAAGTTGAATAGGAATGATGAGAATGGGCACCTTTTCCTGATCTTAGCTGAAAACCTTTCAATCTTTCACCTGTGCACTTGTCATAAATGACCTTTATTATGTTGAGATATGTTCCTTCCATACCTATGGAGAGTTTTTATCGTGAAAACATGTTAAATTTGTCAAATGTCTTTTCTGAATTTATTGAGGTGATCATGTGATTTTTACCTCATTTTGTTAATGTGGTGTATCACATATAATGATTTATGTATGTAGATCCCTCTTTGCATCTTATGGATAAATTCCAATTGGTCACAGAATATTATCCTTTTAGTGTACTGTTGAGTTTGTCTTGCTGGAATTTTGTTGAGAATTTTTGCTTCAATTTTCATCAGGGATATTATTTCTCAGGGTCATAATTTTCTTTTCTTGTAGTGTCCTTTGGTATGAGGGTAATGCTAACCTTGTAAAATGAGCTTGAGAGAATGTCTTTCTCTTCAATTTTTGGGAAGTGTTTGAGAAAGACTGGCATTAATGATTCTTTAAATGTTTGGTAGAATTCACCAGTGAAACCATCTAGGTGTGGACTTTTCTTTGATGGGTTGTTTTTGATTACTGATTCAATATTATCATTATTGGTCTACTTAGATTTTCTATTTCTTTACAATTCAGTCTTTGTAGATGATATGTTTCTAGGAATTTATCCATTTCTTCTAGGTTATACAATTTTTTGGCTTATAATTATTCATTGTATCTCATAATCTTTGAATCTCTATAGTATCATTTTAATGTCTACTCTTTCATTTCTGACCTTTGAGTCTTTCTTTTTGTAGAAAAAATACTTAGTCTAGCTAAAGTTTTGTCAATTTTATTTACCTTTTCAAAAAAACCCATTTCTTATCATCATTGATCTTTTTATTATTTTTATGGTCTTTATTTCCACTCTGATCTTTGCTATTTCTTTATTTGTGCTAACTTTGGGCTTAGCATTTTCTTCTTTTGTAGTTCCTTGTGGTAAAAAGTTGTTTACTTGATATCTTTCTTTCCTTTTTTTGTAATGCAGATGTTTACCCCTATAAACTTACCTCTTAGAACTGCTTTTGATTCATCCTTAAGTTTTGGTGTGTTGTATTTCTATTTTCATTTGTTCCAAGTTATTTATTCATTTTACATTTTGTTTGTTCTTTGATTGGTTGTTTGGGAATGTGTTGTTTAATTTACACATATCTGTGAATCTACTAGTTTTCACTCAGTTATTGATTTTTCATTCCATCCACTGCAGTCAGAAAAAAATTCTTGGTAATTTTCAATCTTCTTAGTCTAAGACTTTTTTTATGACTTATCATATGATCTCTTCTGGAGACTGCTGTGTGTGTATTTGGGAAGAATATGAGAATGTGTATTGTGCTGCTATTGTATGGAATTCTCTATATGTCAGTTAGGTTTATTTGGTTTAAAGTAGAGCTCAAGTTGAATGTCTCCTTATTGATTTTCTGTCTGGATGATCTATGGGTGTATGATGTTGAAAGTGAGGTATTGAATTCTCATACTATTATTATATTATTGTCTATTTCTCCCTTCATATCTGTTAATACTTGCTGGATATATTTAGGTGTTTGATGTTGGGTGAATAAAAATTTATGATTGTTGCATTCTCCTGATGAATTCGCAATTTTATAAATATATAATTATCATTCTGTCTTCTTGTTACTGCTTCTGAATTTAAGTCTATTTTGCCTGATACAAGTATAGCTACGTTACTTTAATTTGGTTTCCACCACTATCTTTTTCCTTCACTTTGACCCTACATGTGTCCTTGAGTATTCTTGGCTCCTCTGTCAAATAGTAGTTGGCCATATATGAATGTGTTAATTTCTTGGCTCTCAATTCTGTTTGGTTGGTGTATCTGTTTTTATGCCAACTGTTTTCACTACTATAGCTTTATAATAGAGCTTGAAATAAGGAAGTGTGATGCCTCTTGCTTTGTTCTTTCTCAGGATTGCTTTGACTAATTAGGGTCTTTGTGATTCTATATAAATTTTAGGGTTGTTTTTCCTAATACTGTAAAAAAATGCCATTGGAATCTTAATAGGAATTGCATTGAACCTATAGATGACTTTGGGTAGTATGGATATTTTGACAATATTAATTCTTCCAATTCATGAACATGGGATATTTTTCTTTTTTTTTTTCAGTTTCTTTCATTAATGTTTTGTAGTTTTTAGTGTGGACGTATTTTACCTCCAGGGTTACACTTTTTCCTAACTATTTAATTTTTTTGATGCTATTGTAAATGGGATCATTTTATTTCTTTTTCAGATAACTTGTTGTTAAAGTATAGAAATGCTACTGACTTTTGCATGTTAATTTTGCACCCTGCAACTTTACTGAATTCATTGATTGGATATAGCTTTGGTGTTTTTTTGTTTGTTTTGTTTTTTGATAGAGTTTTTAACAAAGAATAGTCTCCCTGCCTGGCTGGAGCAGAACTGGCTCCATAAGTGGCAAGGGTCTTTTTTGTGGTCTTGACTCAAGTAAACTGTGCCCATTTCCCTGGCCGAATAGTGCTACTGGCTTTGCTCTGCCAAAGACCAGTTATGCCTGCTGTATCCTCTGTTCAAGTGTGTCTGGGCTACGGAGCCTCTATTTGTTCTATCTAGGCTTTCTGGTTAGGTTGGTCTAAGAGCTACACTCAGCAGTGGGCAGGGTTTATGAATGAGCTCCCTTGCCTAGGCAGAATGGGCAGGCCTGCTCCAAACAGCCTCCCTAGTGTTCCCAATCAGGTTTTCTAGCTGGAATGGGCTGGGCATGGTCGTTGGTGGGGCTACAAATTAGTTCCCTTTCCTAGGCAAAATAGGGAAACTGACTTCAAGTCCAGATCTTTGTGATCTTGACTCAAGATGACAGTTCCCCATGTTCCCTGGCCAAATTTACCGCTGGCTTTGCTCTGCAAATAATCAGTTCTGTCTGTCATTTTCTGCTCAGTTGGTGTTGAACCACACAGCTTCCAGGTGTTTTACCAGTCTTCCTGGTCAGGTGGGGCAAGAGATATACTCAATGGTGAACCATGCTATGACTTAGCTCCCCTCTCTGGGCAGTGGTAGACCAAGCTCCAGGGCTAGCAAGATTCTTCTTTTAAGAACCCAAGTCATACAGACCTGCTCCTCACCAAGTTCTCTGGTGAGATTATGTCACTATCTTGGCTCTGCAGATGAGCAAACCTGTGGTAAGGATACTACTTTGGTACTACAGGTAGGAACTCAATCTGCCAAGATCTGAGTGCGGGTTTTTGCAAGCACTTCCTCCCTTCCCTGTCACAGATTCCCAGTGGCCAAGTCCCCTGGATTACCCCACAATCCCCATGGTGTGAGACCAGAGTGGGGCTCCCAACAGGTGACACAATGCTATAGGAGCTGAATGTTCATCCTGGGCTCTCTTTTCCAACTGGAGAAATGGGGCTCAGGGGAAATTTCTCAGTGTGGTTCCCCAATGGGCATGGGAAAGAGGCAATATGGTCAGTGTGTAGCCACTTTTCCTATCTTTCTAATGCAATGGTCTTGGTCTCTATGAAGTGGAGACAGTGGTGCTTCACCTTCACCCCAATGTTCTAGGATTTTTTCAGTGGTGTCCTGTCCATGAATAGATTTTAGTTTTTCTTCTTCTTTGAGGAAGTACAGTCAGGAATGACCTTTGTTACAATTTTGGTATGCCACTCTTCCTCCTACCTTTTATGTTTTTGATGTCATAATTTACCTTTGTTTATTTTGTGTATCCATTAACAAATTACTATAGCTGTGGTTATTTTCAATACCTTTTCCCCTTAACCTTTACAGTTAAAAGGTTAATATTTTACCATACTGCAGCATTAGAGTTTTCTGAATTTAACTATATATTTGTCTTTACTATTGTACTGTATGTTTTCATGTCATAATTAGTGTCCTTTCATTTCAGCCTAAAGAACTCCTTTCAGCATTTATTGTAAGGCCTTTCTAGTGGTGATAAACCAATTCAACTTCTCTTTGTTTTTGAGTTTTATTTCACCTTCATTTCTGGTAGGCAACTTTGCCTTGTATTCTTTTTGGGTAGTTGTTTTTTTCAACACTTTGATATATCATCCCACTGTTTTTTGGCCTGCAATGTTTTTGCAGACATTGCTTCTAATGCCTGAGAGGATTTCCATGTATGCAAGAAATATTTTCCTCTTGCTGCTTTTAAAATTCTCTCATTGTATTTGATTTTAGACAGCTTTATTATAATGTGTATTGGCCAATATTATTGTGGATTGAAGTTTTGCACTGATTTATTACTTTTGTGAACTTGGATATTCAAATATCTCCCTAGATTTGGGAAGTTCTTAGCCATTATTTCTTTACATAAGCTCTGTCCCTCTCCTCTTCTTCTGGGATTCTAATCATCCATATATTAGTCAGATTATTGGTGTTCCATAGTTCATATAGTCTTCATTCATTTATTTTCTCTTCTTTGTATAATCTTAATACTGTCTTCTACTTTACAAATTCTGTCTTCTGCTGGATTTGCTACTAACTCTGGAATTTCTGTTTGATTCTTTTTATGATCTCTATTTCTCCATTAAACTTCTCATTTTCTTTGTATATTATTTTCCTGCTGTCATTGAGATGCCTTTCTGTGTTTTTTTTTAAACTTTTTTTTTTGAGAGCACATACACACATGCGTGAGCAGGGGAGGGGCAGAGGGAGAGGGAGAGAGAGAATCTTAAGAGAGAAAGAACCCCCCAGCCTCCAAACATGGAGCTCAATCTTAGGACTGTGAAATCATGATCTGAGCTGAAATCAAGAGTCAGATTCTTAACCAACTGAGCCACCCAGGTGCCCCTTTCTGTGTTTTCTTGTAGCTCAGTGAGATTCCTTAAAACAGCTATTTTGAATTCTTTATCAGTTAAATTGCCAATCTCAATTTTTTTTGAGTTATTGGAAAATTATTGTATTTCTTTCATGGTAACATGTTTCCTTGATTTTTCATGTTCCTAAATGTGCTCTCTGCTGTCATTACATTTTTAAAAGTAGTCACCTCGTCCAGGCTTATTGACTGGCTTCCAGAGAGAAATCCCTTCTGTCATCCCTGCTAGGGTTTCTTAAGTTTTTTCAGACCATTTCTATGGGTATGCCTGTTCCATACCTTTTGCTCTCTTTTGTGGGAGAATTCTTAAGCCTTGTTTCTGTGTTATAAAGACAGGCTGGTTGCTCAAGGCCTCCTTTTTGTTTTCCTTATGGCAGTGCTGACTGCTCAACTTTATGGTTTCTTCCAGGTCTGCTTTTTGTAGGTGTCCACTGTCTGTCAAAGGTCACTCTTGTTGTGGTTGGGAGCATGCACAGGGAGCCAGACACAGCGTGGAGTTTGTGTGGGTGAGACACATGAAGTGCTGGAGGTGCCTGTGGGTCAGGTGTGGGGGATCCACAGGTGAGGTATTTTCAGCAGCTGATGTGTGGGCCTCCCGATTGAGTCCTTGACACACTTAGCAGTCAAAATCCTTTTATACATTTAGTTCTGAGCCTTGGCTGCCGTTCTCTCAGCCGTTCTCTGCCCTCTGGTCATGCAGCTTATGACTCAGTTCTCTGGATAAGACAGGAGAGAAATTGGTCTTTTTGACAGTATCCTGCATACCTAAAGAAGCTGGGTACTTACATGCTCTCACTCTTTCCCATGCAAGAAATCCCGGGATGAAAAGGGCTCTCTTGACAATGAAGTATGGCTGTCCTGAAGGAGTGGTGCAGTAAAGTCAAAATGTTCCTTTTGCCCTCTACAATGTATCCAATATCAGATTTTGTTGTTCCAACAGTGTGCTTGGAACTACTTCCATGGACTCCTGGGCTCAACAAAACGTCTCTCATCTGTGGATGATCACCAACTTGGTTGTCCTTGTGTGGGGCAGGGGGAGGGGAGATGGTAAAAAAAGAAAAAAAGAAACAAAACCCCTGCAATGTTGATGTCATCACTGTGATCCTCCTTCTCTCTTGCCAAATATTTTACAGGAAATGTCACTTATTGTTTTTAGTTCTCTGATATATCTAATTATATCAAAGTGCTTTTTAGAAAGCTTTCTCCCTTCTCATTGAGAAAGGTTTTCTTTTCTCAAATGCTACAAAGCATTTTAATGCAGTAGTGCTTTTAATATTTGCAAATATAGATGTACAAAAGCTCTTCTTCCTTTTCCTATGTAAATTACAATAATTAGCAGTACAGCCTTCACTATTTTTTACCTGCTATAGAGGGTGGCACACACAGTTTTTGTCAGAAGGATAGAGTTTCTTATTCTCAGCATCTTCCTTAATTTTGTCCTTTATCCAAATGCTGTTTTAGTTGGGACCAGAATACTCATTTTTGTATGTGATATGTAATCTAATTTAGAAGGATGCATCCATAAGGATATCTTTGACAATCTGAACTATAGGCATAAACCATTGGTTTCCCCTCACTAATTCAGTTAAAGTTTATTAGATTTTTTTTTTACAAATCCTACTGATTTTAAAAGTAACGTGCTGTTGCAGAACACTTTCATTTAAACAAATAAGTATAAGCCTTATATTATTTAATCATTGGCTAGAATTAAACTGAAGCCACAGGCTGAGAGGCTTAGCAAGAGGTTGTAATTGAGAAAATAAAATACTGTTGACATTATTTATTTCAAGCCATAATTCTAAACTAGTCATTAACATTTGTCAAATATGAGCAAAAGCTGGGGGGGATCAAGTCACTAAAGATAAAAACCTTAGTGCATGTTAGAGTAATGGCCCCATAATGTCAAATTTATATTTATTCTTCATCTTATTTTCATGAAAGTATCAAGACTAGATTGTATGAAAATATTTTGGTACATCTTGGTATTAAATACTGAATATAATTTTGGATGCAGGTGGTATAGAAGACTAGCTATCCTAATGACCTAATTCTAACTAAAATGCTACATTTAAAAAATGCATTTTATTTTTTTTAAATTTTTAACATTTATTTTTGAGAGACAGAGAGACAGAGCATGAGTGGGGGAGGGGCGGAGAGAGAGGGAGACACAGAACCTGAAACAGGCTCCAAGCTCTGAGCTGTCAGCACAGAGCCCAATGCTGGGCTTGAACTCACAAACCGCGACATCATGACCTGAGGTGAAGTCAGACGCTTAACCGACTGAGCCACCCAGGTGCCCCTAAAAATGCATCTTAAAAACTATTGCTGAGATGGCATAAAATATACTCAGGAAAGCAACACAAACAAAAAAAGAAGAAGTAAAAGCATTTAACTTGCAGATTTCTGCTAAAAATGTGTGTGTGTGTGTGTGTGTGTGTGTGTGTGTGTGTGTATGTGTGTGTGTGTGTGTGTGTGTGTTGTACATAATTTTATAAAGTGGATTTATAATGTGGGAGGTGGGGGAGAAGACAAGGTGGGTAATTTCACAATAAAGGGAAATAAAAAAGAGGGCATAATCAAGTATTTTGGAAAGTACTGGTATAGAACATCATTATTATATATGGCTTATGGTGGCAGATGTGAAAGCTGGGAAAGAAGGGAATGGGATTATAACAGCACAGAGTAGGAACCATTAGAATGACTTTTTAAAAATATATATATTAGTTATACATACTTTCTGAATGCTTAAAACATTTCATAAAAAGTAAAATGAAAAATCATGCTACAAAAAGTATTCCAGGTAATTAGTTATTTTACATTGTTATATCTTTTACCTTGAGTGTCAAAGGTTGAAAAACTGATCCTGTTTGTAGAGAATTTACGTGGTGCAATGTGACTGTTAAAAAAATCTTCTTGATGTTGTGTGGACATATATCTGTTTTTGAATAAATTCACACCTAAAATAAAATGAAAAAAAATTTCACAAAGACATTGCAAATATTTGCATACTACTCCCTAGTCTCCATGTATTAGTTTTTATTTTTGCATTTGTAATTTTTCTTTTCATATTTTTAAATATTTATTTATTTTGAGAGAGGGACAGGGATAGAGAGAGAACAAGTGGGGGAGTGCAGAGAGAGGGAGAGAGAGAATCCCAAGCTGGCTTCTACATGGGGCTGGATCTCATGACCCTGAGATCGTGACCTTAGCCAAAATCAAGAGTCAGACACTTAACTGACTGAACCACCCAGGGGTCCCTTCTTTTCATATCAGACAAGTGGTCACTTGTCTATCATTCTAATTTCTATAAACTACTTTTTCATTTTCCCTCCCTTTTTTTGTTCTGTACTTTTAGGTAACATCTTCTTTAATCTTGACCTTTAACCCAAACTCATTTTACCTTAAACATGAATATTCATTTCTATATTTGAGCTATAGTCTTGTTTTAACTCCTTTCCTCTTAGCAATTTCTTCCAAATTTTGCTTAGAACATTTAATTATAAATTCACAATTAGTAAATAAGCATAGATTAATTAGCTAAATAAATTTTGTTCTTAAAGGATATGGTATTTTAAATTGACTAAATGTAGGTAAGAGTACTTCATTGCTTTGCCAAAGGTTATTATTTAAAATTGACAAGGACTCCTAATAATAAGGAACATTGAAGCAAATAGTAACTGAAAGTACCAAAACAAAAATAGTCTGAAAATTAAAGACAGAAAAATTACTCTTCATACTTTATCAAATTTGCTAGAGTAAAACACGAAACAAATTTAACTGCTTGATTCAAACAGTTTCATTTTTATAATGCCTTAGTCATAAGCTGTTTGAGTTAGTAATTTTTATTTGTGGGGTGCCTGGGTGGCTCAGTGACTTGAGCATCTGACTTCAGCTCAGGTCATGATTTCAGGTTCATGAGTTTGAGCCCTGAATTGGGTTTGCTGCTGTCAGTGCAGAGCCTGCTTTAGATCTGTTCCCCGCAGCCCCCCCCCCAAAGTCTCTGCCCTTCCCCCGCTCATGCTCTCTCTCTCTCTCTCTCTCTCTCTCTCTCTCTTAAAAACAAAAATAAAACATTAAAAAAATTTATTTGCTTCATTTTTTAAATTTTATTTTAATTCCAGTTAGTTTCCATACAATGTTATGTTACTTTCAAGTGTACAATAAATATAGTGATTCGACAATTCCATATACCACCCAGGGCTCATCACAAGTGCCTCATTAATTCCCATCATCTATTTCACCCATCCCCCACCTACTTCCCCTCTGGTAACTATCAGTTTGTTCCCTGTAGTTAAGAGTCTATTTCTTGGTTTGTCTTTCTCTTTCTCTTTTTTTCCATTGCTCATTTGTTTTGTTTCTTACATTCCACATATGAGTTGAATCACATAGTTTTTGTCTTTCTCTGACCGACTTTTTCCACTTAGCATTATATTCTCTAGCTCCATCCATCTCATGGCATATGGAACTCAAAATGGATTAAAAACTTAAATGTGAGGGCTGAAACCACAAATATCCTAGAAGAGAGCTCAGGAAGTAATGTTTCTGACATTGGCTGAGGCAACATTTTTCTAGGTATGTCTCCTGAGGCAAGGGAGAGCAAAAATAAACTATTGTAACTATATCAAAATAAAATTCTTCTGCACAGCAAAAACAAACAAACAAACAAACAAAAACAAAAAAACAATCAACAAATTAAAGGCAATATACTGAGTGGGAGAAGATATTTGACTATTTTAACTAGTTCTTTTTCAGAAATAAATGTGTGATATAATGAAATAAATAAAGCATTCACAAGCAAAGTTTCAGAAATCTTACCTTAATCTTAAATTTCACCAAGAACACATATTTTGGTGCTTATATTTGAGATTCAACTATTTCCAAATGCTATATTTCGGCATTGTTTCTGCAAAAGTCATGACTACAATATTTCTTGCACCAGAGAGAAACGTATCTAATAGTGTTACTCCAGGATTAGAAGCAGTAGTGTAATCTGCGAGTAGACAACTACTCTAATAGAGATGTAAGTTCACATACCAACTTAATTATGTACAGGGAATTGCTAACCAATGAAATAACTGTTATAATCCTCTCATAACACTCATCAACTAGCTCTTACTGTTTTTTCCAGTTTAAAGCAACTTTCCTTTCCAAACCAGCAACAGAAAGTGAGTAGACTAGCAGTGAGAAATACTACACTGAGTATATTCTAAGGTCACTAAAGCACTGGATATTATGGTTTACTTTCTAAGTGAATGAGTTTTAAAATTAATAATATCTAGCTGATTTTCTATTGATAGCAAATACTAAAGTTTAATTAATTATAAGAGGGAATTCATGAAGATTTTTACCCATGTAATAATATATACTTACTGTTGTCATTAATGATCCATACAAAATAAAATCCAAAAAAAAGACATAAACTATAAATATTAGACTTGAAAAATACTTGTCACCAGGGTGACTTTTATGTTGTGTCTTGATTTTATCAATTATTTTTTCTCTTCCAACATTATATGTCAAGTGTCCTACATCAGTCTCTATAGACAAAAAAAAAAAAAAAAAAAAAAAATCCCCAAACACTTTAAAAGGTAAACATTAATGTGTGGTTTTTTGTGTGTGTAGTATGAATTTAATTAGCATTTGTTATTATAGTAAAAGAGAAAAACACAATGTCTGAATTGTACAATCAAAAATTTCATAGAATTTGCATGCTAAAGCAATTATATAAGCCTCATTATAATGAAATGTTTAGGGATTTGATCAAGAAAAAAATCAGGATGATGAAAACCTGATAAAACTGAGGCACAACTGACACTGAATAATCCCTTAACGAGTGCTTTTTCTACACAAGGCTATCTTTTTTAAAAAACTATTTTTAATTTTTCTTTTTTAGAAAAGAGAGAGAGCATGTGAAAGGGGGAGAGGGGCAGAGGGAGGGGAGAAGAGAGGGAGAGAGAGAGAGAAAGAGAGAGAGAGAATCTTAAGCAAGCTCCATGCTCAGCGCAGAGCCCAACACGGGGCTAGATCCCATGACCCTGGGTTCATGACCTGAGCTGAAATCAAATATCGGATGCTGCACTGACTGAGCCACCTAGGCACCCCTACAATGTGATCTTTTTATAAAAACTTAAATCATTTTGAGGACTTAATGTTAATATTATAACTTCATGCTGTAGGAGTATACAAATGAGATGGAATATGACATTTTTGTTCATAGTTCAAGTTATAAACCATAGTCCCACATCAGAAAAAGTTACTATGAGGGAGAAATTCTTTGACTCTCTCAAGACTATTTTATGCCATTTTTAGGTTATATAATTGTAAACTAAGTAGGCATCAGTGATGTAGAAGAATAAGATATTCTGTGGTCTAAAAAAAGTGTCTATCAGTTCCCCTTATGCATATACCTTGTAGCTGGAGAAAGGAATATGAGTAAATTTGCAGTAGTACCTGCATTGAGATTGCATACCATTTCATTTGAGGTTTTTTTTTAATATATAAAATTTATTGTCAAATTGGTTTCCATACAACACCCAGGGCTCATCCCAAAAGATGCCCTCTTCAATACCCATCACTCACCCTCCCCTCCCTCCCACCCCCCATCAGCCCTCAGTTTGTTCTCAGTTTTTAAGAGTCTCTTATGCTTTGGATGTCTCCCACTCTAACCTCTTTTTTTTTCCTTCCCCTCCCCCATGGGTTTCTGTTAAGTTTCTCAGGATCCACATAAGAGTGAAAACATATGGTATCTTCATTTGAGTTTTTATGGGATTTGAACATTTGCTGGATTTAGAAACTACTAACTAGGTCAAACAAGAGGAAAAACACAAGAAATATATTAAAAAAGAATTTAAATTAAAAAGGAGATAACTAGGATTGGTGATTTGGATCAAATAAAATACCTAATGTTTTGTGAATGAAAGATGGTTATAGGAAAGCAAGTATCAAAGGTTGGAAACTTATCATAAATCTGACACCATAATAGGGACCTTGCTTTGTTGTAATGACTGAGACCATGAATAATTGTTAAAGGTTGTACTCTGATCTTTGTTGCCCAAATATATATTCACTGCAACATAAGAAGAGGAGGCAACCAGCCTGGGTATCTTTACCAAAAAGAACCACAAAGCAGAAGATTGGATAGAACAACTTTCACTACATTTGCGAAAATAAAATGACATACAGCAGTGAGAAATGGGGATATTAGTAGATACATCTGAGGCTTCTTTGGTTGTTTCTGCAATTTGTATAAGAATGAATTGTCCATTTGAACTGGACCAAGAGATTCTTAAATGAGCACGGAGGCATTAAAAGCATTTCATAGTGGATAGGATTAAAAACTGGAGGGGGGGGGAAGTATGTCCTAGAGAAATTTATGATCTAGTAAGAATCACAATTTCCCTCCTTCACTATGACCTCTCACTGCTTTCATGCTTTCTGAAAACTCTCCTTCCTGAAGTTCCTAGTGTAGAGTACACACTTATTTTTATTTTATTTATTTTTATTTTTAAAAATTTACATCCAAATTAGTTAGCATATAGTGAAACAATTATTTCAGGAGTAGATTCCTTAGTGCCCCTTACCCATTTATCCCATCCTCCCTCCCACAACCCCTCCAGTAACCCTCAGTTTGTTCTCCATAATTGAGTCTCTTCTGCTTTGTCCCCCTCCCTGTTTTTGTATTATTTTTGTTTCCCTTCCCTTATGTTCATATGTTTTGTCTCCTAAAGTCCTCATATGAGTGAAGTCACACGCTTTCTGTCTTTCTCTGACTGCCTAATTTCTCTTAGCATACTACCCTCCAGTTCCATCCATGTAGTTGCAAATGGCAAGATTTCATTCTTTTTGATTTCCAAATAATATTCTATTGTATACCACATCTTCTTTATCCATTCATCCATCGATGGACATTTGGGCTTTTTCCATACTTTGGCTATTGTTGACAGTGCTGCACAAACCTGGGGGTGCATGTGTCCCTTCAAAACAGCACACCAGTATCCCATGGATAAATGCCTAGTAGTGCAATTGCTGGGTCATAGGGTAGTTCTATTTTTATTTTTTTGAGGAACCTCCATACTGTTTTCCAGAGTGGCTGCACCAGCTTGCATTCCCACGAATTCATTTTTTTTTTTCAGTATATGAAATTTGTTGTCAAATTGGTTTCCATACAACACCCAGGGCTCATCCCAAAAGGTGCTGTCCCCAATACCCATCACCCACCCTCCCCTCCCTCCCACCCCCCATCAGCCCTCAGTTAGTTCTCAGTTTTTAAGAGTCTCTTATGCTTTGGCTCTCTCCCACTCTAACCTCTTTTGTTTCTTTTTTTTCCTTCCCCTCCCCCATGGGTTTCTGTTAAGTTTCTCAGAATCCACATAAGAGTGAAAACATATGGTATCTGTCTTTCTCTGTATGGCTTATTTCACTTAGCATCACACTCTCCAGTTCCATCCACGTTGCTACAAAGGGCCATATTTTGTTCTTTCTCGTTGCCTTATAGTACTCCATTGTGTATATAAACCACAATTTCTTTATCCATTCATCAGTTGATGGACATTTAGGCTCTTTCCATAATTTGGCTATTGTTGAGAGTGCTGCTATAAACATTGGGGTACAAGTGCCCCTATGCATCAGTACTCCTGTATCCCTTGGGTAAATTCCTAGCAGTGCTATTGCTGCGTCATAGGGTAGGTCTATTTTTAATTTTCTGAGGAACCTCCACACTGTTTTCCAGAATGGCTGCACCAATTTGCATTCCCACCAACAGTGCAAGAGGGTTCCTGTTTCTCCACATCCTTGGCAGCATCTATAGTGTCCTGATTTGTTCATTTTGGCCACTCTGACTGGCGTGAGGTGATATCTGAGTGTGGTTTTGATTTGTATTTCCCTGATGAGGAGCGACGTTGAGCATCTTTTCATGTGCCTGTTGGCCATCCGGATGTCTTCTTTAGAGAAGTGTCTATTCATGTTTTCTGCCCATTTCTTCACTGGGTTATTTGTTTTTAGGGTGTGGAGTTTGGTGAGCTCTTTACAGATTTTGGATACTAGCCCTTTGTCTGATATGTCATTTGCAAAGATCTTTTCCCATTCTGTTGGTTGTCTTTTAGGTTTTTTTGGTTGTTTCCTTTGCTGTACAGAAGCTTTTTATCTTCATAAGGTCTCAGTAGTTCATTTTTGCTTTTAATTCCCTTGCCTTTGGGGATGTGTCGAGTAAGAGATTGCTACAGCTGAGGTCAGAGAGGTCTTTTCCTGCTTTCTCCTCTAGGGTTTTGATGGTTTCCTGTCTCACATTCAGGTCCTTTATCCATTTTGAGTTTATTTTTGTGAATGGTGTGAGAAAGTGGTCTAGTTTCAATCTTCTGCATGTTGCTGTCTAGTTCTCCCAGCACCATTTGTTAAAGAGACGGTCTTTTTTCCATTGGATGTTCTTTCCTGCTTTGTCAAAGATTAGTAGGTAATACGTTTGTGGATCTAGTTCTGGGGTTTCTATTCTATTCCATTGGTCTATGTGTCTGTTTTTGTGCCAATACCATGCTGTCTTGATGATTACAGCTTTGTAGTAGAGGCTAAAGTCTGGGATTGTGATGCCTCCTGCTTTGGTCTTCTTCAAAATTACTTTGACTATTCGGGGCCTTTTGTGGTTCCATATGAATTTTAGGATTGCTTGTTCTAGTTTAGAGAAGAATGCTGGTGCAATTTTGATTGGGATTGCATTGAATGTGTAGATAGCTTTGGGTAGTATTGACATTTTGACAATATTTATTCTTCCAACCCATGAGCACGGAATGTTTTTCCATTTCTTTGTATCTTCTTCAATTTCCTTCATAAGCTTTCTATAGTTTTCAGCATACAGATCTTTTACATCTTTGGTTAGATTTATCCCTAGGTATTTTATGTTTCTTGGTGCAATTGTGAATGGGATCAGTTTCTTTATTTGTCTATCTGTTGCTTCATTATTAGTGTATAAGAATGCGACTGATATCTGTATATTGATTTTGTATCCTGCAACTTTGCTGAATTCATGTATCAGGTCTAGCAGACTTCTGGTGGAGTCTATCGGATTTTCCATGCATAATATCATGTCATCTGCAAAAAGCGAAAGCTTGACATCATCTTTGCCAATTTTGATGCCTTTGATTTCCTTTTGTTGTCTGATTCCTGATGCTAGAACTTCCAACACTATATTAAACAGCAGCGGTGAGAGTGGGCATCCCTGTCGTGTTCCTGATCTCAGGGAAAAAGCTCTCAGTTTTTCCCCATTGAGGATGATGTTAGTTGTGGGCTTTTCATAAATGTCTTTTATGATCTTTAAGTATGTTCCTTCTATCCCGACTTTCTGAAGGGTTTTTATTAAGAAAGTTGCTGAATTTTGTCAAATGCCTTTTCTGCATTGATTGACAGGATCATATGGTTCTTATCTTTTCTTTTATTAATGTGATGTATCATGTTGATTGATTTGCGAATGTTCGACCAGCCCTGCATCCCAGGAATGAATCCCACTTGATCATGGTGAATACTTCTTTTTATAGGCTGTTGAATTCGATTTGCTAGTATCTTATTGAGAATTTTTGCATCCATATTCATCAGGGATATTGGCCTGAAGTTCTCTTTTTTTACTGGGTCTCTGTCTGGTTTAGGAATCAAAGTAATACTGGCTTCATAGAATGAGTCTGGAAGTTTTCCTTCCCTTTCTATTTGTTGGAGTAGCTTGAGAAGGATGGGTATTATCTCTGCTTTAAACGTCTGGTAGAACTCCCCTGGGAAGCCATCTGGTCCTGGACTCTTATTTGTTGGGAGATTTTTGATAACTGATTCAATTTCTTCGCTGATTATGGGTCTGTTCAAGCTTTCTATTTCCTCCTGATTGAGTTTTGGAAGCACGTGGGTGTTTAGGAATTTGTCCATTTCTTCCAGGTTGTCCAGTTTGTTGGCATATAATTTTTCATTGTTCCCTGATAATTGCTTGTATCTCTTAGGGATTGGTTGTAATAATTCCATTTTCATTCATGATTTTATCTATTTGGGTTATCTCACTTTTCTTTTTGAGAAGCCTGGCTGGGGGTTTGTCAATTTTGTTTATTTTTTCAAAAAACCAACTCTTGGTTTCGTTGATCTGCTCTACCGTTTTTTTAGATTCTATAGTGTTTATTTCTGCTCTGACCTTTATTATGCCTCTTCTTCTGCTGGATTTAGGCTGTCTTTGCTGTTCTGCTTCTATTTCCTTTAGGTGTGCTGTTAGATTTTGTATTTGGGATTTTTCTTGTTTCTTGAGATAGGCCTGGATTGCAATGTATTTTCCTCTCAGGACTGCCTTCACTGCATCCCAAAGTGTTTGGATTGTTGTATTTTCATTTTCGTTTGTTTCCATATATTTTTTTAATTTCTTCTCTAATTGCCTGGTTGACCCACTCATTCTTTAGTAGGGTGTTCTTTAACCTCCATCCTTTTGGAGGTTTTCCAGACTTTTTCCTGTGGTTGATTTCAAGCTTCATAGCATTGTGGTCTGAAAGTATGCATGGTATGATCTCAATTCTTGTATACTTATGAAGGGCTGTTTTGTGACCCAGGATGTGATCTATCTTGGAGAATGTTCCATGTGCACTTGAGAAGAAAGTGTATTCTGTTGCTTTGGGATGCAGAGTTCTAAATATATCTGTCAAGTCCATCTGATCCAATGTATCATTCAGGGCCCTTGTTTCTTTATTGACCGTGTGTCTAGATGATCTATCCATTTCTCTAAGGGGAGTGTTAAAGTCCCCTGCAATTACCACATTCTTATCAATAAGGTTGCTTATGTTTATGAGTAATTGTTTTATATATTGGGGGCTCCCATATTTGGCACATAGACATTTATAACTGTTAGCTTTTCCTGATGGATAGACCCTGTAATTATTATATAATACCCTTCTTCATCTCTTGTTACAGCCTTTAATTTAAAGTCTAGTTTGTCTAAGTATGGCTACTCCAGCTTTCTTTTGGCTTCCAGTAGCATGATAAATAGTTCTCAATCCCCTCACTCTAAATCTGAAGGTGTTCTCATGTCTAAAATGAGTCTCTTGTAGACAGCAAATAGATGGGTCTTGTTTTTTTATCCATTATGATACCCTATATCTTTTGGTTGGTGCATTTAGTCCATTTACATTCAGTGTTATTATAGAAAGATATGAGTTTAGAATCATTGTGATGTCTGTATGTTTTATGCTTGTAGCGATGTCTCTGGTACTTTGTCTCACAGGATCCCCCTTAGGATCTCTTGTAGGGCTGGTTTAGTGGTGACGAATTCCTTCAGTTTTTGTTTGTTTGGGAAGACCTTTATCTCTCCTTCTATTCTCAATGACAGACTTGCTGGATAAAGGATTCTCAGCTGCATATTTTTTTTCTGTTCATCACATTGAAGATCTCCTGCCATTCCTTTCTGGCCTGCCAAGTTTAAGAGAGATTGGTCACGAGTCTTATAGGTCTCCCTTTATATGTTAGGGCATGTTTATCCCTCGCTGCTTTCAGAATTTTCTCTTTATCCTTGTATTTTGCCAGTTTCACTATGATATGTCGTGCAGAAGATCGATTCAAGTTATGTCTGAAGGGAGTTCTCTGTGCCTCCTGGATTTCAATGCCTTTTTCCTTCCCAGTTCAGGGAAGTTCTCAGCTATTATTTCTTCTTTTTTTTTTAAATTTTTTTTATTTTAATTTTTTTTAAATTTTTTTTCAATATATGAAATTTATTGTCAAATTGGTTTCCATACAACACCCAGGGCTCATCCCAAAAGGTGCCCTCCTCAATACCCATCACCCACCCTCCCCACCCTCCCACCCCCCATCAACCCTCAGTTAGTTCTCAGTTTTTAAGAGTCTCTTATGCTTTGGCTCTCTCCCACTCTAACCTCTTTTTTTTTTTTTTCTTCCCCTCCCCCGTGGGTTTCTGTTAAGTTTCTCAGGATCCACATAAGAGTGAAAACATATGGTATCTGTCTTTCTCTGTATGGCTTATTTCACTTAGCATTACACTCTCCAGTTCCATCCACGTTGCTACAAAGGGCCATATTTTGTTCTTTCTCATTGCCTTATAGTACTCCATTGTGTATATAAACCACAATTTCTTTATCCATTCATCAGTTGATGGACATTTAGGCTCTTTCCACAATTTGGCTATTGTTGAGAGTGCTGCTATAAACATTGGGGTACAAGTGCCCCTATGCATCAGTACTCCTGTATCCCTTGGGTAAATCCTTAACAGTGCTATTGCTGGGTCATAGGGTAGGTCTATTTTTAATTTTCTGAGGAACCTCCACACTGTTTTCCAGAATGGCTGCACCAGTTTGCATTCCCACCAACAGTGCAAGAGGGTTCCCATTTCTCCACATCCTCGGCAGCATCTATAGTGTCCTGATTTGTTCATTTTGGCCACTCTGACTGGCGTGAGGTGATATCTGAGTGTGGTTTTGATTTGTATTTCCCTGATGAGGAGCGACGTTGAGCATCTTTTCATGTGCCTGTTGGCCATCCGGATGTCTTCTTTAGAGAAGTGTCTATTCATGTTTTCTGCCCAAGTTCTCAGCTATTATTTCTTCAAGTACACTTCAGCACCTTTCTCTCTCTCTTCCTCCTCTGGAATACCAATTACGCTTAGATTATTTCTCTTTAGTGCATCACTTAGTTCTCGAATTTTCCCTTCATACTCCTGGATTTTTTTTATCTCTCTTTTTCTCAGCTTCCTCTTTTTCCATAACTTTATCTTCTAGTGCACCTATTCTCTCCTCTGCCTCTTCAATCCAAGCCGTGGTCGTTTCCATTGTATTTTGCAGCTCGTTTATAGAATTTTTTAGCTCCTCCTGACTATTCCTTAGTCCCTTGATCTGTAGCAATAGATTCATTGCTGTCCTCTATGCTGTTTTCAAGCCCAGCGATTAATTTTATGACTATTATTCTAAATTCACTTTCTGTTATATTATTTAAATCCTTTTTGATCAATTTGTTAGCTATTGTTATTTCCTGGAGATTCTTTTGAGGGGAATTCTTCCGTTTGGTCATTTTGGATAGTCCCTGGAGTGGTGCGGACCTGCAGGGCACTTCCCCTGTACTGTCTTGAATAACTTGCGTTGGTGGGTGGGGCCGCAGTCAGACCTGATGTCTGCCCCCAGCCCACCACCGGGGCCGCAGTCAGACTGGTGTGTACCTTCTCTTCCCCTCTCCTAGGGACAGGATTCACTGTGTGGTGGTGTGGCCTGTCTGGGCTACTTGCACACTGCCAGGCTTGTGGTGCTGGGGATCTGGCGTATTAGCTGGGGTGGATGGGCAATGTGCACGGGGGCAGAGGGGCAGGCTCAGCTCGCTTCTCCTTCGGTGATCTTCTTCAGGAGGGGCCCTGTGGCAGCGGGAGGGAGTCACACCCGTCGCCGGAGGGATGGATCTGCAGAAGCACAGTGTTCGGTGTTTGCGGGGTGCAAGCAAGTTCTCTGGCAGGAACTGGTTCCCTTTGGGATTTTGGCTGGGGGATGGGCAAGGGAGATGGCGCTGGGAGCACCTTTGTTCCCCACCAAACTGAGCTGTGTCGTCCGGAGCTCAACAACTCTCCCTCCCATTGTCCTCCAGCCTTCCCGATCTCCGAGCAGAGCTATTAACTTATAACCTTATGTAACCTTAACTTATAACCTTATATAACTTATAACAGACGTTAAGTCCCGCTGGCTGTCCGAACACACTCTGTCTGGCCACTCCGCTTTTGCCAGCCAGACTCGGGGTCTCTGGTTGGCTGGTGGGCTGCCCCTCCACCCCAGCTCCCTCCCGCCAGTCCGTGTAGCGCGCACCGCCTCCCTGCCCTTCCTACCCTCTTCCGTGGGCCTCTTGTCTGCGCTTGGCTCTGGAGACTCCGTTCTGCTAGTCTTCTGGAGGTTTTCTGGGTTATTTAGGCAGGTGTAGGTGGAATCTAAGTGACCAACAGGATGCAGTGAGCCCAGGGTCCTCCTACACCGCCATCTTCCCCTGGTTCCCACCAACAATTCAAAAGAGATCCTCTTTCTCTGCATCTTTCCCAACATCTGTTGTTACCTGAGTTGTTAATGTTAGCCATTCTGACAGGTGTAAAGTGGTATCTCATTGTGGTTTTGATTTGTATTTCCCTGATGATGAATGATGTTGAGTATTTTTTCATGTGTCACTTGGCTATCTGGATGTCTTCTTTGGAGAAGTGTCTATTCATGTCTTTTGCCCATTTCTTCACTGGATTATTTGTTTTTTGGGTATTGAGTTTGATAAGTTCTTTATAGATTTTGGATACTAACCCTTTATCTGATATGTCATTTGCAAATATCTTCTCCCATTCTGTTGATTGCCTTTAATTTTGCTGATTGTTTCCTTCTGCTGTGCAGGAGCTTTTTATTTTGATTTTTGCTTTTGTTTCCCTTGCCTCTGGAGACATGTTGAGTAAGAAGTTGCTGCGGCCAAGATCAAAGAGGTTTTTGCTTGCTTTCTCCTTGAGGATTTTGATGGCTTCCCGTCTTACATTTAGGTCTTTCATCCATTATGAGTTTATTTTTGTGTATGGTGTAAGAAAGTGGTCCAGGTTCATTCTTCTGCATGTTGCTGTCCTGTTTTCCCAGCACCACTTGCTGAAGAGACTGTCTTTATTCCATTGCATATTCTTTCCCATTTTGTCAAAGATTAGTTGGCCATACGTTTGTGAGTCTATTTCTGCGTTCTCTTTTATGTTCCATTGAGTGTCTGTTCTTGTGCCAGTACCATACTGTCTTGATGATTACAGCTTTGTAGTATAGCTTGAAGTCTGGGATTGTGATGCCTCCTGGTTTGGTTTTCTTTTTCAAGATCGCTTTGGTTATTTGAGTACACAGTTTTAATTGTTACTTTCATGATTTATATTTTCTGTTTGGTAAAAACTGGGCATTTTAGATGACATATTATAGCAAATCTGGATACTGAGTTCCCCTCCCCCTTTGAAGCTTGTTGTTTGCCTGATTATTTATTTAGAAATGAAAGCTGGACAATTTTTTTTTTTGTACTGAAATATCCTTCCCTTCAGTGTGAAGTTTCTAATGTTGCTTTTCTTAGGGCATAGACTTGGCCATGCATACCGCGACCTTTGGATGATAGTTTTTTTAAAGGGGTTTCTTTGAGTATTTCTTTTTTTATTTTTTTCTTGATTATTTCTTTCTCTTGTTTCTCTGTTAAGGTATCACACAGGGATCAATAAGAAATGTGTGAAACACTGTTCAACCAGGAAAAAAGGCAGTTGTATAAACTGTGAACTATATAACAAAACTAAAGGTTTCTACCTCACCTGAGAAATTTGCTTGATAGTTCAATCATATAGAGGGAATTAGTAACCAATGAAATAACTATCTGCTAAATTCCTCTTCTTATTCATTTCATATGCTAGAATTTCTGCTTTTGTAAATAAAAAGAAACTATCCCATGTAACCAGAAAAAAAGAAAGTGAATAGAACAGCACTTAAAATGTTTCCATCAAGCATATTCCAAGCTCGACTTAGCATTATATTTTATGGATCATATTTTAATGGATGAGTTCTAAAACCTATAATATGTGGCTAATTGTCCATTTATAGTAACTGCTAGAATTTCACTAATTATAGGAGAGACTTTACAAAGACGTTTTATCACATAATAATAGCACATAGATTCAACAATCTTTAAAGATCCAAATTTAAACTCCAGAGGAAATAATAAACCTTAAATAGACTTGAAATATTTTTGTTCTTACCAGAATGACTTTGACTCTGTCTTGACTTCTCTCTTTATTATACCTCTTCCAATAGCACCTAGGAGGCCTTCTCTATCAGTGTCTATAGAAATAAACAATTCTAAAACACTTTGTAAGGTAAATGTTAACATGTGTGCTTGTGTGTCTAGTATTCCTCTAATTAGCATTTATTATAGGAGGAGAATTATAGTGAAATGTCTGGATGGCAAAAACATAATACCTTAGAATCCAGATAGCTATTAGTGGTCACGTAAGCCCCATCATACTGAAGCATAGAGATGTTTAGTGATTTGACAAAGATGGCATATCTGGATAATGACAAAATTGATGCTCAAACTGGGGCTTCATCTAGAGCTTTTCCCAGAAAATATAAAGTATTTCACAAGTTTAAATCACCCCAGAGCATTTAAGTTAATAATATAACCTTCATGTACATATTAAAAACACATTCATCTAGTGAGGCAGGACATTACTTTTTTTCCCCAGGTCAGCTTATAAACTATGGTCACTGGAGTCACAGACATTATTGTGAGGCAGAAGTTCTTGACTTGTCTAGGAATATTTTAATGCTCCCCATTTTTATTAGGTTATGTCACTTTAAATCAAGTAGGCATTAGTGATGGAAAAGAATAACAAATAACATATGGAAGGAGATAAAATGCTGTCTCAAATCTTCTTAGCATGTACACCCCCCACCTGGAGAGGAGGAAATGGGTAATTTGCAATCATGTGAACATTGACATTGCATCCCTTTCCATTTGAGTCTTCACATGATTTTTAGGTTTTTGTCCTGGATGTGGAAATACTATGTAGGTCTAATGACAGAAAAAATAAAAAGAAACTTATTTAAAATAATTTCACACTGCACAAGAAATAACTAGAATTGGTGACTCTCGGTTACCAATGGGCAAAATTTTAATTGGTTCTAATACAGCATATAACTAAAGTTGAAAACATTTTCACGATCCAGATATAGATTGGAAGTCTTGCTTTGGAGAAATGACTGAGCCTATGAATTTTAAAGTTTTCAATATCACCATGACAACAAAATACATACTGCCATTGTAACCTAAACAGAGGTAGATACCACCAGGTGGGGCATCATAACTAAAACCAAAGACAAATAGGATTGGTCAGAACAGGTTTTAAGTAATTAAGTAATGACATTTGTGAAAGTAATATGAGCTATAGATTCACATAACTGGAGAACATTAGCGGACCTATTTTAGCCTTTTGGTCTTTCTCTAACAGATGTAATTAGAATAACTGATTCACATGAACTGAGAAGGCAAGGGATTCTTATATAAACAGGGAAGCAATGAGAATAGCCCCTGAGTGCAGATTGGATTAAACAGTAGAAGCATAAAAGGTAAGTGGTGGGGAAATTTATAAGAGTTACAATTTTCCTCTTTCACAATATTGTTCCATTTCTTTAAGTCTTTTTAAAAAATCTTATGCTGCTTAGAATTTCTGGAGTTATTTTTTAAATATACATACGGTATAAAATTTGCCCATTTTAAATGTTTAATTAATGTTTTTTTTTTTTAACATTTTATTTATTTTTGAGACAGAGACAGAGCATGAACGGGGGAGGGGCAGAGAGAGAGGGAGACACAGAATCGGAAGCAGGCTCCAGGCTCTGAGCCATCAGCCCAGAGCCCAACGCGGGGCTCAAACTCACAGACCGCGAGATCGTGACCTGAGCCGAAGTTGGATGCCCAACCGACTGAGCCACCCAGGCGCCCCTAATTAATGGTTATGAATATATTCCTAGAATTGTGTAACTGTCAGTACAGTTGTAGAATCTACTTAAGATTTATATCATTAAATTCCAGTGAGAGTTAGAAATTTTCCACCATATTTTTGATACAGATTCTGTATATAACTCTAAATTCCTATTCTCTTTCTACATATAAATATAAATATAAAAATACAAATATAAATATATATAAATTCATTTATTATAAAAATGTTTCATTGTTTATAAAACTGTGCCCTATAGAGAAACTGAAAGAATAAGAGCAAGTATGTATGGATAGTATTTGCTATAGTAACCATTTTTTGTCTCAGTTTTATTTTTATTTTATTTTTTAATATAATTTATTGTCAAATTGGCCAACATACAGTATGTAAAGTGTGCTCTTGATTTTTTGGGTAGATTCCCGCAGTTCATCGCTTACATACGACACCCAGTGCTCATCCCAACAAGTGCCCCCCTCAATGACCATCTCCCATTTTCCCTTCCCCCCCATCCCCCTTCAACCCTCAGTTTGTTCTCTGTATTTAAGAATCTCTTATGGTTTGCCTCCCTCTCGCTCTATTTGTAGCTATTTTTTCCCCTTCCCTTCCCCCATGGTCTTCAGTTAATTTTCCAAAGATCCACATGAGAGAAAACGTATGATATCTTTCTCTGACTGACTCATTTCACTTAGCATAATACCTTCCAGTTCCATCCACATTGCTTCAAATGGCATGATTTCATTCTTTCTCATTGCCAAGTAGTATTCCATTATATATATAAACCACATCTTCTTTATCCATTCATCACTTGATGGACATTTAGTCTCTTTCCATAATTTGGCTATTGTTGAAAGCGCTGCTATAAACATTGGGGTACATGTGCCCCTATGCATCAGCACTCCTGTATCCTTTGGGTACATTCTTAGTAGTGCTATTGCTGGGCTTTAAGGTAGCTCTATTTTTAATTTTTTGAGGAACTTCTACACTGTTTTCCAGAGAAGCTGCACCAGTTTACACCAGTGCAAGAGGGTTCCTTTTTCTCCAAATCATCACCAGCATCTGTCATTTCCCAAGTTGTTCATTTTAGCCACCCTGACCAGTGTGAGATGGTATCTCAATGTGTGTTTTGATTTGTATTTCCCTAATGAGAAGTGACATCGAGCATTTTTTCATGTGTCTGTTGGCCATTTGGTGTCTTCTTTGGAAAAGTGTCTATTCATGTCTTCTGCCCATTTCTTCACTGGATTATTTGTTTTTTGACTGTTGAATTTGGTAAGTTCTTTATAGATTTTAGGACTAACCCTTTATCCAATATGTCATTTGCAAATATCTTTTTCCATTCCATCAATTGCCTTTTAATATTGTTGATTATTTCCTTTTTAGTGCAGAAGCTTTTTATCTTGATGAGGTCCCAATAGTTCATTTTTGCTTTTAATTCCCTTGCCTTTGGAGATGTGTTGAGTAAGAAATTGCTGTGGCTGAGGTCCAAGAGGTTGTTGCCTGCTGTCTTCTCTGGAGTTTTGATGGTTTCCTGTCTCACATTTAGGTCCTTCATCCATTTTGAGTTTATTTTTGTGTATGATGTAAGAAAGTGGTCTAGTTTCATTCTTCTGCATGTTGCTGTCCAGTTCTCCCAGCACCATTTGCTAAAGAGACTGTCTCTTTTCCATTGGATACTCTTTCCTCCTTTGTCGAAGATTAGTTGGCCATATATTTGTGGGTCCAATTCTACATTCTCTATTCTATTCCATTGGTCTATGTGTCTGTTTTTGTGCCAATACCATACTGTCTTGATGATTACAACTTTGTAGTACAGGTTAAAGTCTGGGATTGTGATGCCTCCTGCTTTGGTTTTCTTTTTCAATATTACTTTGGCTATTCGGGGTCTTTTTTGGTTCCATACAATTTTAGGGTTGTTTGTTCTAGCTTTGAGAAGAATGCTGGTGCAATTTTGATTGGGATTGCATTAAATGTGTAGATTGCTTTGGGTAGTATTGATATTTTAACAATATTTATTCTTCCAATCCATGAGCATGGAATGTTTTTCCATTTCTTTTTGCCTTCTTCAGTTTTCTTCATAAGTTTTCTGTAGTTTTCAGCATACAGATAGATCTTTTTTATATATTTAGTTAGGTTTATTCCTAGGTATTTTATGGATCTTGGTGCAATTATAAATGGGATCAGTTTCTTTATTTCTCTTTCTAATGCTTCATTATTGGTGTATAGAAATGCAACTGATTTCTGTACATTGATTTTGTACCCTATGACTTTGCTGAATTCATGTATCAGTTCTAGCAGCCTTTTTATGGAGTCTTTTGGGTTTTCCAAGTAGAGTAGCATGTCGTCTGCGAAAAGTAAAAGTTCAACTTCCTCTTTGCCAATTTTGATGTCTTTTATTTCATCTTGTTGTCTGCTTGCTGATACTAGGACTTCCAACACTATGTTGAACAACAGTGTTAAGAGTGAAAATCCCTGTTGTGTTCCTGATCTCAGGGGGAAAGCCCTCAGTTTTTCCCCATTGAGGATGATATTAGCTGTGGGCTTTTGATATATGGCTTTTATGATATTTAAGTATGTTCTTTCTATCCCAACTTTCTTGAGAGTTTTTATTAAGAAAGATGTTGTTTTTTGTCAAATGCTTTTTCTGCATCTATTGACAGTATCATATGGTTCTTATCCTTTCTTTTACTATTGTGATGTATCACACTGATTGATTTGCACATACTGAACCAGCCCTACAGCCCAGGAATGAATCCCACTTGATCATGGTGAATAATTCTTTTTATATGCTGTAGAATTCGATTTGCTAGTATCTGGTTGAGAATTTTTGCATCCATGTTGATCAGGGATATTGGTCTGTAATTCTCCTTTTTTTATGGGGTCTCTGTCTGGTTTGGGAATCAAGGTAATGCTGGCTTCATAGAATGAGTCCGGAAGTTTTCCTTCCATGTCTATTTTTTGGAACAGCTTGAGAAGAATAGGTATTAACTCTGCTTTAAATGTCTGGTAGAATTCCCCTGGGAAGCCATCTGGCCCAGGAATCTTATTTGTTGGGATATTTTTGATAACAGATTCAATTTCCTCACTAGTTATGGGTGTGTTCAAATTTTCTATTTCCTCCTGTTTGAGTTTTGGTGTGTGTAGATGTCGAGGAATTTGTCCATTTCTTCAGGTTGTCCAGTTTGTTTGCATGTAATTTTTCATAGTATTCTCTGATAATTTCTTGTATTTCTGAGGGATGGTTGTGATAAATCCATTTTCATTTGTAACTATATATTTGGGTCCCTTCTCTTTTCTTTTTGAGATATCGGGCTAGGGGTTTATCAATTTCATTTATTTTTTTTCAAAAAACCACCCCTTAGTTTCATTTATTTGTTCTGCTGTGTTTGGGGATTATATATTGTTTATACCTGGCCTGATCTTTATTATTTCCCTTCTTCTCCTGGCCTTGGGTTTTCTTTGCTGTTCTGCCTCTAGTTCCTTTAGGTGTGCTGTTAGATTCTGTATTTGGATTTTTTCTTGTTTCTTGAGATAGGCTTGTACTACAATGTATTTTCCCCTTACGACTGCCTTTGCTGCATCCCAAAGTGTTTGGACTGTTGTGTTTTTATTTTCATTTGTTTCCATATATGTTTTAATTTATTTTTAATTGCCTGGTTGACCCATTAATTCTTTAGTAAGATGTTCTTTAACCTCCATGAGTTTGGAGGTTTTCCAAACTTTTTCCTGTGGTTGATTTCAAGTTCCATAGCATTGTGATTTGAAAGTGTGCACAGTATGATCTCAATTATTTTGTATTTACTGAGGGCTATTTTGTGAACCAGTATGTGATCTATCTTGGAGACTATTCCATGAGCACTCAAGAAGAATGTATATCTGCTGCCTTTGGATGAAAAGTTCTGAATATCTGTCAAGTCCATCTGGTCCAGTGTATCATTCAGGGCCATTATTTATTGATTTTCTGTCTGGAGGATCTGTCCATTGTTATAAGTGGAGTATTAAAGTTCCCTGCAATTACCACATTCTTACCAATAAGATTGCTTATGTTTGTGATTATTTTATATATTTTGATGTTTCCAAATTCAATGCAGAAACATTTATAGCTGTTAGTTCTTCTTGGTGGATAGAGCCCATAATTATTATATAATGCCCTTCTTCATCCCTTGTTACAGTCTTTAGTTTAAAATCTAGTTTGTCTGATATAAGTATGACTACTCCAGCTTTCTTTTGGATTTCAGTAGCATGATAAATCGTTCTTCATCACCTCACTTTGAATCTGAAAGTGTCCTCAGGTCTAAAATGGGTCTCTTGTAGGCAGCAAATAGATAGGTCTTATCTTTTTATCCATTCTGATACCCTATGTCTTTTGATTGGAGCATTTAGTCCATTTACATTCAGTGTTATTATTGGAAGATATGGATTTAGAATCATTGTGTTCTTTAGGTTTCATGCTTATAGTGATGTCTCTGTTCCTTTGTGATCTTTGCAACATTCTACTCACAGAGTCCCCCTTTGGATCTCTTGTAGGGCTGGTTTAGTGGTGATGAATTCCTTCAGTTTTTGTTTTTCTAGGAAAAACTTTATCTCTCCTTCTATTCTGAATGACAAGCTTGCCGGATAAAGGATTCTTGGTTGCATATTTTTCCTATTCACCACATTGAAAATTTCCTGACACTCCTTTCTGGCCTGCCAAGTTTCAGTAGATGGGTCTGCTACTACCCTTAAGTGTCTACCTTTGTATGTTAAGTCCTGTTTATCCCCTAGCTGCTTCAAAATTCTCTTTTTATCCTTCTGCCAGTTTCACAATGATATGCCACGCAGAAGATCAAATCAAGTTACATCTGAAGGGAGTTCCCTGTGCCTCTTGGATTTCAATATCTGTTACCTTCCCCAGATTGGGGAAGTTCTCAGCTATGGTTTGTTCAAGTACACCTTCAACCCCTTTCTTTCTCCCTTCTTCTTCTGGAACTCCTATGATATGGATTTTATTCTGTTTCATTGAATCACTTAGTTCTCTAATTCTCCCCTTGTGGTCTAGAATTTTTTATCTTTTTCTCACCCTCATCTTTTTCCATAATTTTATCTTCTATTTCACTTAATCTCCCATCTGCCTCTACAGTTCTTGCTGTCACTGCTTCTACTTTATTTTGCACCTCATTGACAGAATTTTTTAATTCATCATGACTATTTCTTAGTTCCTTGATCTCTGCAGCAATAGATTCTCTGCTTTCTTCTATTCTCTTTTCAAGCCCAGGGATTAATCTTATGATTATTATTCTAAATTCTTGTTCAGTTATATTGTTTATATCTGCTTTGATCAATTCCTTAGCTTTCATTTCTTTCTGGAATTTCTTTTGAGGAGAATTCCTCTATTTCATCATTTTGGCTAGTTTTCTGTCCCTTATGTGTTTTAAAAGCTTGTTATGTGCCCTACACCTGGGAACACTAGTATATTAAAGAGGGGTCATACACTGTCCAAGGCTTGTCCCTTCAGGAGGTGTTTTTTGGAGTGTGTTACTTGATCTCTGTTGTGACTCTGGCTGCTTTATTTCCGTACTTGTAGTAATGTTTTGGACCTTCCACAAAGTGTGCTTTGAGTTGTTCATTGAAGTAGTCCTGGGATAGCAAACAAACAAACAAGCAAACAGAAAAAACAAAACAAAACAAAACACTGGCTACAGCAAAACAACAGGGTTGGAGTGGCGTTGATGGAAGAGGCCTTATACTATACAAAGAGAGAAATGACAGGGGCAGGGAAAAAGAAAAGAAAATTGACAAGGCAGAGAAACTCTATGGCTTAATCCAGAGATAGAGCAGGGAAAATAAAGAAGGAGATATAGAATAGGTATAAAGAGAACAGATTAAATATGTCTGCTTAAACAAACCAACAACCAGAACAACTAGACAAGGAAAGAAAGAGAGAAAAATACACACACACACACACACACACACACACACACACACACACACAATATGAATTGTCCAAGAATTAAATCAGAAATGCAAAACCCCTGGGTGCCTTGTAACCGGTGGCAGCACTGGTCTGGTAGAGGGGCTGTTTTGTTGGTCACCGTCAATCCCGCTCTCATAAATACAGTTACCAGGCACAGAAGGGCGTGGTTTGGTATAGGTAGGGACCCCCTCCACTGTAGGTCTGCTGTCAGTTCCCTGAAGCTCCACCTTGTTGGTGACGGGGAGAAAAATGGCAACACCCTGGTCTCTCCTCCACAGACCAGGTGTCCCAAACCACTGTTTTCAGACTGTCCTCACAGTGCCGCAGATGGGAACAAGGCAGTTTGTCCAGCTCCACCAACTCCTACACCTCCCTGGTGCTTGGCTGTGATTTAAACCACAATGTCTTAATGGATCCCACTCCATGCGCCCTGGTTCAGGGGAAAGCTGCTGCATGCTGCCCCACTTGAGGCGGTTTGTCCCACTTCACCAACTCCTACACCTTACTGGCACTTGCCTGGACTTAAACCCTGATGTCTTAAAGGGTCCCCTTCCGAGTGCCCCAGTTTTGGGGAAGTGCTGCTCCACGCCACCGGTATATGGCCTCTGGCTGGAAGGCGCAGGCAGTCTTTGTCCTTTGAATGGTTATATACCTTCTTGCCACATCACTCCAGGGAGGGGATTGCTTTCTTCCACTGCAGACTGTGCCTGTGAACTAGTTATTAAGCCTGGGGCTGGCTCCCCTCCTCCCCAGGTGGGTGAACAGGGCAGCCAGCCCCAGTCGGGAGAAAGCCCTGAAATTAGAGATTGGATCTTTCTCCTTTCTGCTCCGTGGTTTTGTTCTTGTCCAGATACAGTCCTACACTTTCTCCAATCCTTGCCTACACAGCCCATTTTATCTCCCCCAGTTCGCCATCACACACCTATGGCCCGTCCAGATTGTCCCTGTGGGTCCCTAGAGATGTCTTTGTCACTCTGTAACCCAGACTCTTGGAATTCAAAGTCCTTTGGCCTCAACACTGCTGTGTTTGAGGGAGGAAGGAACTTTGGGTTCCCCTACTTCTCCATGTTGGATCTTAACCATTTTGCTTATAAACATCTAGTTCTCTTTAAGCCATTGTTTCAAATTATATTCTCTGCTCTAATTTCTCAGCTCTTATTGTAGTATTTAAGTACTTTAGTTTTGCTCATTCTTTCTTCTTTTTTTTTTTAACCTTTTTTAATGTTTCTTTATTTTTGAGAGGCAGAGCATGAGCAGGGGAGGGGAAGAGAGAGAGAGGGAGACACAGAATCTGAAGCAGACTCCAGGCTCTGAGCTGTCAGCATAGAGCTGGATGCAGGGCTTGAACTCACAAACCATGAGATCACGATCTGAGCCAAAAGTAGGATGCTTAACCACCTGAGCCACTCCACTCATTTTCTTCTGACAGCATAAATTTACTGAGCAGTTCTAGTGAATTTTAATATTTCAGTTACTGTATTTCCATGCTTTCTTTTTTAAAATAATATCCTTCCCTTCACAGTTATTAGCAAAAGACAAAGCCTTTGGACATGTGGACACAGTCACCTTTAGATGACAGTGTTTTTTAACAGGCATATATATATATATATATATGAAAAATACAGTCAAATATCTGTATATATTGCATATGTACATGCATATATATGCATGCATGGCATATGCAGGCAATGGCAGTATGTTCATCGCTGTTAATGAGTAAAGGCAGTAGTATAATCTCCAAACTATATAACACAGCCAATGTACTCTGTTATAGTTGATATACCATAAATATGCCATCAAATAGAAGGAAATGGTAACTAATGAATTAACTATTCTAAATTCTGTTGCTATTATATTCATGAAGTATAGAAAATTAATAGTATGTGATTGGACACACTTTCACCAACCATATTTTAAGGACACTATAGCATTTTATTTTATGGTCTAATTTCTAAATGGATGATTTCTAAAACTCCTAATATCTAGCTAAATTTTTATTTCTAGTAAACACCAGAGTATAATGAATTATGAGAATATTTATGAAGATTTTATCTGTATAGTAATAACATATAGCTACTATTTTCATATAGACCCAGTCTTCATTAAACTCCGAAGAAGTTCATTTAAAACCAGAAATATAGACTTGCAAAACTCTTGTTCTTACCAGGGAGACTCTTTGATTGTATCTTCTTTTCCTTCACCAATATACTTCTTTCAATGGCATCCTTCAAGTGTTCTATATCAGTTTCTATACAAATAAGAACATCAAAACACTTCATAAGGTAACTCTACTAAGGTAGAACTATCTACTTGTTATTAAATAATAAGAATTATAATAAAATATTTGTATTGCTTAATCAGCAAACTTTATTATTGGAAGGTATATTAGCAATCATTAAGTCTCCATATATTGTGTATCTAGATAATGACAAAATTGACACACAAACTTACATATCATAATCTTTTAACCAGTGCCCTTTCCATACAATACTATGTCTTTGGTTAAAATAAAATATACTGGAGAGTGTATGATAATAATATAACTTTAAAGTTTATACTAAAATCATCTTCATATTGTAGGGGTATATCTAGTGATGTGGAACATAACATTTTTTTCCTCACAGGTTACATTACAAACCATGGCCTCCATTGTCAGAGAAAATTAGCAGGGAGCAGAAAATCTTTGACTTACCTAAGAATATTTTATGCCCCTTTCATATTATTTAATTGTAAAAAAACAAGTAGGCATCTGTAGTGGAAAAGAATAACAAGATATTTTGTATATTAAAGGGAAAAAAGTGGTTTCCCAGGTCTCGTTAGCATGAAGACATTGTTACTGGGGAGGAGGACATGGTTAAATTTGCAGGAATGCCAGGATTGAGACTTGGTCTCTTTTCATTCGAGTGTTTATGTGATTTGAAATTTTTGCTTGATTTAAAAACTACAACTAGATCCAATTACAGGAAAAATATATGAACATGGCTAAAGGACAGTTTATACTGAAAAAGGAATACTTAAGAATCATCAAGTAAGGTCAGCTACAGGGTCTAAAGTTTTGTGAAGTTGTTTCTAACAGCATGCACCTAGATTTGGAAACCTGTCATGAGCTAGTCATCCAGATGGAAGTGTTTCTTTGGAAAAATGGCTGAGTCAATAAATAGTTAATGTTGCACTGTGACTTTGGCAATCCAAATATAGCAACACTGCAATCTGTATAAAGGTGGTGACCTGCTACAGCATTACAAAAATGAAATGTGTCGGATTTGGTAGAACTAGTTTTCAATAATTAAGTAACAACCAGTTGAGAATGTAATAAGATCTATGGCAAAAATAAATAAATAAAACATGGGCGAATATTAACAGATGCATTTTAACTTCTCTGGATCTTTCTCCAACTGGTATATATAAGAAAGATTTCCTCAGGGGCGCCTGGGTGGCGCAGTCGGTTAAGCGTCCGACTTCAGCCAGGTCACGATCTCGCGGTCCGTGAGTTCGAGCCCCGCGTCAGGCTCTGGGCTGATGGCTCGGAGCCTGGAGCCTGTTTCCGATTCTGTGTCTCCCTCTCTCTCTGCCCCTCCCCCGTTCATGCTCTGTCTCTCTCTGTCCCAAAAATAAATAAAAAAAAAAAAAAAAAAAAAACGTTGAAAAAAAAGAAAGATTTCCTCATTTGAATTGAGGAAGCAAAGGATCCTAAAATAAACAAAAGACAATGTGAATAGTATTTGAGAAAAGATCAGGTTAACTATTAGGAATTAAAAGTTATGTGCTGGAGAAATAACCTAGAGTCACATTTTTTTCATTTTTGTATCTTTCCACTTCCCAAATTATTTTTTTTAATCCTATTGTGCTTGGAGTTCACTGAGCTGTTTTTAAAAACGATGTAACAGAGTATAGATCTTTTACCTTTTTGGTTAGGTGTATTCCTAGATATCTTATGGTTTTGGTACAATTGTAAATGGGATCTATTCCTTGGTTTCTGTTTCTGCTGCTTCATTACTGGTGTATGGAAATGCAACACATTTCGGTACATTAATTTTGTATCCTGTGACTTTACTGAATTTATGTATCAGTTCTAGCAAGTTTTTGGTGGAATCTTTTGGGTTTTCTACATAGAGTATCATACAATCTGCAAATAGTTCAAGTTAGACTTCTTTGCCAATTTGGAGGACGTTTATTTCTTCTTGTTATCTGATTGTTGAGGTGAGGACTTATAGTACTATATTAAATAATGGTAGTGAGAGTGGACATCCCTGTCTAGTTCCTGACCATAGAAAAAAAGCTCTCAGTTTTTCCCCATTGAGGATGATATTAGCTGTGGGTCTTTTGTATATGGCCTTTATAATGTTGAGGTATGTTCCCTCTATTCCTACTTTTTGAGGTTTTTCATGAAGAATGGATGCTGTACAGGGGCGTCTGGGTGGCTCATTCAGTTAAACATCTGACTTCAGCCCAGGTCATGATATCATAGTTCCTGGGTTCAAGTCTCGTGTTGGGCTCTCTGCTGACAGCTCAAAGCCTGGATCCCACTTTGGATTCTCTGTCTCTGTGTCTCTCTGCACCTCTCCTACTCTCTCTCTCCCTCTCTCTCTCTCTCTCTCAAAAAAGCGAATAAACATTAAAAAATGTTTAAAAAAGGAATGGATGCTTACATATGATTCTTTCCCTTTCTTTTATTAAAAGATCTGTAACCTGAAAACTATAAAACACTGATGAAATAAATTGAAGGTAACACAAAGAAATGGAAAAACATTCCATGCTCATAGATTGGAAGAACAAACATTATTAAAATGTCTATACTACCCAAAGCAATCTATACATTTAATGCAATCTCTATCAAAATACCACAAGCATTTTTCACAGAACTAGAGCAAACAATCATAAAATTTATATGGAACCACAAAAGACCCCAAATAAGCCAAAGCAACCTTGAAAAAGAAAAGCAAAGCTGGAGGCATCACAATTCCAGGCTTCAAGCTATATTACAAAGCTGTAGTGATCAAGGCAGTATGGTATTGGCACAAAAACAGACATATAGATCAATGGAACAGAAAACCCAGAAATGAACCCACAACTATAAGGCTGACAAATCTTCAACTAAGAGGGAATAAATACACAATGGGAATAAGACAGTTTCTTCAACAATGGTATTGGGAAAACTGAACAGTGACATGCAGGAGAATGAAACTGGACCACTTTCTTATACCATACACAAAAATAAATTCAAAATGGATGAAAGTCCTAAATGTGAGATGAGAAACCATCAAAATCCTACAGGAGAACACAGGCAGTAACCTGTTTGACTAGCAACTTCTTACTAGATACATCTCCTGAGACAAGGGAAACAAAAGCTAAAATAAACTATCAGGACTTCATCAAGAGAAAAAGTTTCTGCACAGTGAAGGAAAAAATCAACAAAACTAAAAATCAGCCTATGGAATGGGAATCGATATTTGCAAATGATATGTCTGACAAAGGGTTAGTATCCAAAAATATGTAAGGAACCTAGAAAACTCAACACCCAAAAAGCAAATAACCCAGTTGAAAAATGGGCAGAAAACATGAATAGTCATTTTTCCAAAGAAGACATCGAGATGGCTGACACATGAAAAGATGCTCAACATCACGCATCATCAGAGAATTAGAAATCAAAACTTTAATGAGATATTCTGACATCTGTCAGAATGGTTAAAATTAATAACACAGGAAACAACAAATGTGGGTGACAATGTGGAAAAAGGGGAACCGTCTTACAGTGTTGTTGGGAATGCAAACTGGTGCAGTCACTCTGGAAAACAGTATGGAGGTTCCTCAAAGAGTCAAAATAGAACTACCCTATATTTATGTATGTATATGTGTGTGTGTGTGTATATATATATATATAATTTCATATATATTACATATATATATAAAGTCTTGTGAGTTGTAATATATATACATATATTATATACATATTTCACCTCTTCTTTATCCATCCATAAGTTGATAGACATTAGACTATTTTCATTTATTGTAGGTAATGTTGCTATAAACATCAGAGTACGTGTATCCCTTCAAATTAGTATTTTTGTATCCTTTCAAAAAAATTTTTAGTAGTTTTTTCTCTAGAGCAATTTAGGGTTTCAGAGAAGTTACACAGAAAGTACAGAGTTCCCAAATACTTCTTTCCCCTAACACACAATTTCCCGTTATTAACATCCTATTTTAGATAATATATTTGTTGCAGTTGATGAACCAATGTTGATGAGTTACTAATAATATTCATAGTTTATGTTAGTGACTCCTTTTGTTGTACAATTCTACAGATATTGACAAATATATAGTATCATGTGTCCACCACTATATTATTGTACAAAATAGTTTCAACACCCTGAAAATTCCTTGTGCTCCAACTCTTCATTACTCCTCAATCTGAACCCCTGGCTACTTCTGAAATTTTGACTATCTGTATAGTTTTGCCTTTCTCAGAGTGGTATATAGTTGAAATAATATAGCTTTTCCAAGCTGGCTTCTGTCATTTAGTAATGTGTGCTTAAGTTCCTGCCATGTCTTTCTGTAGCTTGATAACCCAATTCTTTTTATTGTTGAATAATATACCATTATATAAATGTACCACAGGTTGTTAATCCATTAACCTATTGGAAAACATCTTTGTTGCTTCCAAAATGGGGCAATTATAGGTAAACCTGCTATAAATATTCATGTGCAGGTTATTGCCTGGATATAAGGTTTCATTAGGGTAAACACTTGGGAGCATAATTACTGGATTGTATGGTAAGATAATGTTGACTTTTATAAAAATGTCAAACTGTCTTCCAAAGTGGGTACAGCATTTTGCATCTTCAAAAACAATAAATGAGAGTTCATGCATTCCATATACTTTACTACATTTTGTGTTGTCAGTTTTTGGTTTAACCATTCTCATAGGTGTATCTCATTAGGTATTTCATTGTTTTTATTTGCAATTTCCTAATGACATTTGATGATTTCATTATGCTTACTTGTCATCTTCTATCTTCTTTGAAGAGATGGATGTTCAGATATTTTAAGTTTTAAAATAGCATTGTTTTTTTTAATGTTTGATTATTTTTATATATTTCAAACACAAATACTTTATATGAGATACGTGTTTGGCAAATATTTTCTATCAATATATAGTATGTCTTTTAATTCTCTTAAAAATGTCATTCACAAAATGTAAGTATTAATTTTAAAGAAGTCCAAACTCATCACAATTTTTCTGCTTCTCTTTTTCTAGTTTCCTAAGGGGGAGGAGAGATTATTGATTTTTTACTTTCTTATTTTCTAATATATTAACTCAACGCTATAAATTTCCTTCTAAGCACTCCTTTCACTGTTTTATCACACACATTTTGATAAGCAATATTGTAATTTTCACTTAGTTCAAATTTTTTAAACTTATTTTGACACTTCTTCTTTGAACATGCACTTTAGAGGTATATTGTTTCATCTTCAAATATTTTGAGATTTTCCATCTACATGTGTCACTGATTTCTCATTTAATTTCACTATGGGCTGAGAGCATGATTTGTGTGATTTCTATTTTAGACAAATTTTTAACACACTATTTCTATCTTAAAATGTGGTCCATCTTTGTGAATATAGCTTGTGAGTTTGAAAGCAATGCGTATTCTGCTATTGTGGATGGGGTATTCAGATAGATATCGATTAGATGCAGTTGATTGATGGTGTTGTTGAGTTCACCTATGTTATTATTGATTTTTTTGCCTGCTGGTTATAGTCATTTCTGATAGAAGGGTGAAGTCTGCAAGTATAATAACGGATGTGTTTGTTTCTCCTTATAGTTTTATCTATAGTCCAGTTTTTGCCTATGTATTTTGGCACATATGAGTTAAGGCATACACACATTAAGGAATATTATATATTCTTGGAGAATTTGTTCTTTTATTATTACTTAACACTTCTATTTATCCCTGGTAATTTTTCTTTCCTTGAACTCTTTTTCTTTTTTTAAGTCTGCTTTTTCTGATCCTAATACAGCTATTCATGCATATTTTTCTCCATGCCTTTATGACATATCCATTTTTTCCACCTTAATTGAAGTGTAATTAACAAATAAAATTATAATATATTTAAAGTGCACAGCACAACGATTTGATATTTGTACACATTGTAAAATTGTTGTCACAATCAAGTTAACACATCCATGACTTCACATAGTGAATTTCCCTTCCTTCCTCCCCTCCCCTCCTCTTTTTCTTTCTTTCTTTTCTTTCTTTCTTTCTTCTTTCTTTCTTTCTCTCTTTCTTTCTTTCTTTCTTTCTTTCTTTTCTTCTCCCTCTGTCCCTCCTTCCCTCCCTTCCTTTTTAGTGAGAGTGTTTATCAAATATCACATAAGCAATAGAGTATTATTAGATATAATCCTCAGAATTTACTTACCTAATAACTAAAAGTTTGAACCCTTTGACCAATCACTCTCCAGGTTTATCCTCATGTTTTCAAGAGGCAGTATTTCCTTCATTTTTATGGCAAAATTATATATATATATATATATATATATATATATGTATGCATATATATGTTAGATATATATGTATATACATACATGTTTGTGTACACATACACATAGATATCTACATATATATTCATTATTCGTTATCTATTATCCATCAGTCGTCAATGGATGGTGAGTAGTTAGGTTATTTCCATCTTGGCTAATGTAAATAATGCCACTATAAATATGGGTGTACAAATGTTCCTTTGAGATAATGATTTCCTTTTCTTTAGATATAAATCCAGGTGTGTGACTGCTAAACCATATGGTAGTTCTATTTTTAATTTTTTTAAAACCTCCATATATTTATTAAATAATAATAAAATATTAAAGAAAAAAGAAAAATAAAATAAAATAAAAATAATAAATAAAATAAATAATAAAAATAAAAATAAAAAATTTATTATTATTTAATAAATAAACATTAAAAGAAAAAGAAACTAATATTTTCCATAATAGCTGCACAAATTTATATTATAATCAACAGTGTACAAGAGTTATATTTTCTTCACATTCTCACCAATACTTGTTATCCCATGTCTTCTGATCATAGCCATTCCAAAAAGTGTGAGCTGATACTTCATTGTGGTTTTGATTTGCATTTCCCTGATGATTAATGATGTTGAGCATATTTTCATGTGTCTCTTGGGCATCTATATGTCTTCTTTGGAAAAATATCTGTTCAGATACTTAAGTTATTGTGATTGTGAATGAATTATTGGTGATTTTTCCATTGAGTTGTAGAAGTTCATTATATATTTTGGATATTAACCTCTTATCAGATATGTAGTTTACAAATACTTTCTCCTGTTCTGTAGATTGCCTCTTCATTTTGTGATTGTTTCTTTTGCTATACAAAAGTGTTTTAGTTTGATGTAGTCCTACTTTTTTCTTTTGTGCTTGTGCTTTTGATGTCAAATCCAAAATTATTGCTTAGAGCAACATCAAGATATCCCCCTGTGTTTTCTTCTATGAGTATTATTGTTTTAGGATTTAAGTCTTTAATCCATTTGAATTGATTTTGTGTATTATGAAAATAGGTGATCATTCTTTTGCATAAAGTTACCCAGTTTTCCCAACAGCATTGAATAAACTATGCTTTTCCCATTGTATATTTTTGGTATCTGTCAAAAAATCAGTTGACCATATGTAAGTGGGTTTATTTCTGTGCTCTGTATTCTGTTCCATGGAATTATTTACCTATTTTTATGTCAACAACATATTGTCCTGATTACTGTATCTTTGTAATATAGTTTGAAATCAGACTATGTGATGTCTCTAGCCTTGCCCATCATGCTCAAGATTTCTTTAGCTATTTGCAGTCTTTTGTGGTCTATGAAAATTTTAGTGTAGTTTTTAAACATTTTTGTAAAAAATGCCATTGGTATTTCTTTTATTTTCAAATATTTGTTTCAGGAGTAGAATTTAGTGATTCATCGCTTACATATAACTCCCAGTGCTCATCATAACAAGTACATTCCTCAACACCCATCACCCATTTAGCCCAGCCCTCCTACCTCCCTCAATCAACCCTCAGTTTGTTCTCTATTAACAGTCTCTTATGGTTTGTTTCTCTTTCTTTTCCATCTCCTTCCCATTTGTTCATCTGTTTGTTTCCTAAATTCAACATATGAATGAAATAATTTGGTATCTGTCTTTCTCTGACTTATTTTACTTAGCATAATACATTCTAGTTTCATCCACACAAAGTACACACACATACATACACACAACACATTCTTTATCCATTTATCAGTCAACAGACATTTGAGCTCTTTCCATAGTTTGGCTATTGTTGATAATGCTGCTATAAACACTGGGGTATGTGTTTCCCTTCAAATCAGTACTTTTGTATCCTTTGGGTAAATACCAAGTAATACAATTCCTAGGTCATAGAGTAGATCTATTTTTTACCTTTCAAGGAACCCAGGTACTGTTTTCCAAGTGGCTGCTCTAGTTTCTATTGCCACCAACAGTGTAAGAGGGTTCCCCTTTCTCCACATCTTTGCCAATATCTGTTGTTTCCTGTATTGTTAATTTCAGCCATTCTGGCAGGTGTGAGGTGGTATCTCATCATGATTTTGATTTGTATATCTCTGATGATGATTGATGTTGAGCATCTTTTCTTGTGTCTGTTAGCCATCTGGATGGCTTCTTTGGAAAAATGCCTATTCATGCCTTTTGCCCATTTCTTCACTGGATTATTTGTTTTTTGGGTGTTGAGTTTAATAAGTTCTTTATATATTTTGGATACTAACCCTTTATCTGATGTCATTTGCAAATATCTTCTCCCATTCTGTCAGTTGCCTTTTAGTTTTGGTGATTGTTTCCTTCACTGTGCAGAAGCTTTTTATCTTGATAAGGTCCCAATAGCTCATTTTTGCTTTTGTTTCCCTTGCCTCAGGAGACACATCTAGAAAAAAAAAGTTGCCACAACAGCTGTCACAGATATTATTGCCTGTGGTCTCTTTTGGGATTTTTATTTTATGCAAAAATTCTAATTCAAAGGGGCACATGCACCCAAATATTTATTGCAGGTCTATTGACAACAGCCAAAGTATGGAAAGAGCCCAAATGTCCATTGATGGATAAATGGATAAAGAAGATGTAGTATATATACAATGTAATATTACTTAGCAATCAAAAAGAATAAAATCTTGCCATTTGCAACTACATGGATGGAACTAAAAGGTACTATGCTAATGAAATTAGTCAGTCAGAGAAAGACAAATATCATATGAATTAACTCATATGAGGAATTTAAGGTACAAAACAGATAAACATAAGGGAAGGGAAGCAAAAATAATATAAAAACGAGGAGGGGGACAAAACATAAGAGACTCTTAACTATAGGGAACAGAAGATTGCTGGAGGGATTGTGGGAGGGGGAGATGGGCTAAATGGGAAAGGGACATTAAGGAATCTGCTGGAAGCTGAGCTATCCCCACTTGAGTGGCAAAGCCCGGGCTGTGGACGGATTGGTGACTGCAAGGTAGCCCACCGACAGTGAAGCTTCTTGTACTCCTGCTTTTAGGTAGTTTGGCCTTAAAACTACCCGGGGTATTGTCTGTTGGAGAACTGCCCTTGACAGGCCCTCTGGGAAAAGAACCAGTAGGAAAGAAAATAAGGTTCCGCAAGAAATTGTGTGGCCTTACGTTTAGCCCTTACCATCCCCTATGGATGGACGCCTCATACCTTTGCCAGCAAAAAGGGCCTGTATAAGAGAGACATATGGATTTGAAAGCCCCACTCCGGTAACTAAGGAGTATATCTATGGACACAGGTCACTCTAACCCCTAGGCCCACTTGGCCCCCAGGAGGCATTCCAGATGATGATTGAACCTAGTCGGTTAAAGTACAGAATGGTTCATCGGTTGCTAGGTGCACTGTCTCTCTGAGAATGTATAAAGCATGGGTTTCTAAGGCCCTCTTGGCCCCCTTTCTGACACCTCGGACCCAGGCGAACACTTTTGTTCTTCAAAACCACAAATGGCTCAGGGAAACAACTAAGAGGTCATGTCCTTGTAACTGTTCCACTTGAGGTGTTGAGAGATAAATGATCTTTCGTGAAAACAGCAAAGCAAATACTTTATAAATTATAGATAAACATAGATACATAATAAAAACAATAAAAGAAATTAATCAATAAGCAAAGGGCAGGAGGTAACGTTATGACAAAACAATCATGATGTTCCTTTTTGGGTGATTATACAAAGGAACAATTTTAGAATTGGGTAATGTTAGAAAAACATAGATGACGTATGTTACAAGAAAATCACTAGTATATATAATGCCACGTTTACTGCTATAAATCGGCCAGTTCAACACGCTGCTGTTGTTTATGTCCATTTTTATTTAAGTTTTTTATTTTAGTTTTTTATTTTAGTTTTTTATTTTTATTTTTGTTTTAGTTTTGTTTTATTTTCACTTTTTCGCCGACGCTATTCATCCTTCGGGAACCCCTGGACCTGCTGGAGCTGGACTCCAGCAGGAATCTACTCCTAAAATCATTGCACTATATGCTAACTAACTTGGATGTAAATTAAAAATAAATAAAGTAAATAATAATAAAAAATACAGAAGGACTATAAATAAATGAAAAGACTCAACTTCAAAAAAAAGAAGTCCAAACTTTGTGATAAGTAGATCAAAAAGCAGCTATATTGCCTATCTTGTGAAAGTACCATTTTTCTTATTCCATCTTGTTATTACAAATGATATAAGAAATCAAAATTATGTTCTCTAAGAAACTGATCATATAACATCAAGTTTGTTATAAAAATTCACAATCTAGGGAGAATCCTATATATTTTTGTTTTATAAACAGGAAAGGAAAACTATTAAGCATTACCTAATGAAAGCTTGTTTGGTGGATTAATGAGCACATAATTAACTCACTTAAAGCTGAATATTAATTGATATATAGATTGATTAGAATAAAATTATTTTTAAATTGAGAAAGTCTGCCCTACATTTGAATTTCTTATCTTCTTTTAACAACAGAACTAGAGCTGAAATACTTTAAGTCTTAGACTGTGTTTTACTTGCCCAAACATCATAAATTTCTACTTACCTATTACTTTGTTTAAATCTAATTGAAGTATTAGATCACTAATTGATGGATTAATTGCTGGAATATCTGCCATATCTGGAAGTTCTGAGGCTACTTCATTTTTGACTGGAATAATAACAGATTGCCAAATTAGTTGATTTAAAACTAAAATTTTATTTACAGTAAAATTATAGCACATAAAATCAATTAGAAATATTTTACCATATAGTTATTCAGCCTTATTTTTTAAGCTCGTTCATTTGTTTGTTTGTTTGTTTATTTATTTTTAGCATGAGCAGGGGAGGGGCAAAGAGAGAGAGAGAGAGAGAGAATCCCAAGCAGGGTCTGTGCTGTCAGTGCAGAGCCTGATTTGGGGCTCTATCTCATGAGCCTGAGATTATTACCTGAGCTGAAATTAAGAGCTGGACCCTTAACTGAGCCATCTGAGGTGTCTCTAGCCTTATTTTTTTGTTTTGTTTTTATTTAAATTCCAGTTAGTTAATATTAGTTTCAGGTGTACAATTTAGTGATTTAACACTTACATACAACACTCTGTGCTCATCACAAGTACACCCCTTAACCTTATTTACTTCACAATTTAACATGCATTATCCAATTGAATACAAACATGTCTAATAATTTTTAAAACTTTATCAAATATTTACCATATGTCAGATAATATACTAAGCATTTTTCAAATATCATCTCTTTTAATCCTCACAATAATTCTAGGAAGTAGGTACTTCATTCCCATCTAATAGATAAGGGAAGTAGAGCTGAGAAAGATTACGAATATTTTGGAAATTCATATTCTCAAGTGCAAAATCTTGAAATGAATTTTGTTCTTTTAGAATCCAAAACCTAGTCTCTAGGTAGTAGACTCAAAGGTCTACCAGGACTAAGCATGCAATGTGAGTGAAATGACCTGGTGATGTTTGGAGTGGCATGAATAACAGAAGTGAAATGGAGAGTATACATTTATTAAAAATAAAAAGCTATTACTCCAATTGACTGTTACAAATGCAGGCCTGGTGTTCCTGGGTCATCAACATTCTCAAGGGAATCCAGAAATGTAGATATTTGCAAGGGATTCCAAGATTGTAAAATATTTTCAAGTAATAAAAAAGTTTTATGCATGTTTGTAGGACAAAGGAAATCATCAGCTATTGTCACAAAAGAATTACCTAATTTTAGAAAAGAATTAATTCTAACATATGGGTAGGATTTAAGAGCCAATAACTAGGTTATATTTCTTTGTTAAACATCATTATTTACCTATATATACCAGTATATCTATCATCTAGTAACAGGAAAATAAGATTTAAAATCTTGAGGAAATCAGCACTTCCAAAAACAATACCAATGAGCAAAATATACCAGAAAAAATGGAAAAAACAATTAAAAATTAAAATTCACAATTAAGCTAACCTTTTCAAAAGTTACAGGCCCACATATTTTAATGTGTGGGCTTCTTTATATTACATCCTATGTCATAGCACATAAAAAGAGAATTTATTTTTACAAAGTCAAAATAGTCACTGCAAGGGTATTAACATTGACAGACATAATTGGCATAGGGATATAAAAATACTACACAGAAAAAAATATATATAATATAAATTAATTTATAGTAATTTCATAGCAGGTCTTCAAATACTTGTATGTGTGATACACTTATAGTATATCTCAATTCAGACTACCTGCATTTAAAGTGCTCAATATTCATATGTGGCTAGTGGTGGCCACATTAACAGTACTGATTTAGAATAAAAATGCAAAAATCTTAAATTAATAAGTAAGGAAATAGAATTGAGAATTATTAAAAAAACAGCATGGCATCATCTAGTAGGGTTTATTCCCAAAATACAAGCTAGGTCATCTATAATATAGTTATTATAATAATGGTTCTCAAGAGAAATGATGGAAGATTATCTTAAGGTAAATATAACTTACAAAACTTAAACATACGTTCCTTTTTAAATTTCCCCAAATTTATAGAGATATAATCGCCATATAAAATTGTATAAGTTTAAGGTTTACAGTTTAATAATTTGACACACTTATATATTGCAAATTGAATACCACAATGTTAACATGTCTACCACCTTACATATATGCATAAAATAGATACATATATTAGCACATATATAAACAAGTATATGTAATAAGTATATATAAATATACACTGTTTAGTCTTTAATATATAAAATATATAATATAAATAAAATATATTACATTTATAGTGACAACATTTAAGATGTACTTTCCTAGGAATTTTCCAGTATAGAGTATGGCTACCTATAGTCACCATGCTGTATATTACATCGCAAGAACTTATTAATCTTATAAATTGAAGTTTGTAATCTTTGACCAACATTTCCCCATTTCTCCTACTCTTAGGCCCCTGGCAACCACTATTATACTCTATGGTTCCATGAGTTAGCACTTTGTGATGACATATATAAATGGGATAATACAGTACTTGACATTCCTGTTTGACTTATTTCACTTAGCACAATAGTTTCAAGGTCTATCCATGTTGTTTCAAAGAAAATTTTCTTTTTTATGGCTGAATAATATTCCACTTTATATATTTACCACATTTCCTTTATCCATTTATTTGCCAAAAAGATACATAGATTTTTTCCTTATCTTGGCTAAGGTGAATAATGCTGCAATGAACGTGGGAGTGCAGATATCTCTTTAGGGTTCTGATTTCATTTTCTTCAGATACATACCTAGAAGTTAGAATGCTCAATCACACAATAATTCTATTTATTTTATTTTATTTATTTATTTTTTAGTAACCTCCATATTGTTTTCCATTGGAGGTATCAATTTACATTCCCACCAAAGGTGCATACAGGTTCCCTTTTCTCCACATCCTCACCAGCGCTTGTTATTTTTTATCTCCTTAATAATAACCATTCTAACAGGTGTGAGATAATATCTTATTGTGATTTTGATATGTATTTCCTTGACAATTAGTTACATTCAGTATCTTTTCACCTACCTGCTTGTGATTTGAATGTTTTCTTTGGAAAAATGTATACATTCAGGTCCTCTACCCAGTTTTAATTGGATTAGTGTTAATGCTATTGAGTTATATGATATATTTTAGATATTGACCTCTTATACAATATGCAGTTTATAAATATTTTTTCCTATTCTTCAGGTTTCCTTTTCATTTTGCTGATTGTTTCTTTTGCTGTGCAGATTTTAAGTTTGGTTAGTCCTACTTGCTTTTGTTGCTTGTGCCTTGGGTATCTTACCTAAAAAGTCATTGCCAAAATCAATATCAAAGAGCTTTTTCCCTGTCTTCTAGGAGATTCTTCTAAACTGTCACAGTTTATTCTTTAATCCATTTTATGTTGATTTTTGTATATAAGGGATCAATTTTATTCTTTTTCATGTGGATATTCATGTTTTTCAACACAATTTATTTCCTCATTGAGTATTCTTGGCTTCCTTGCATAATATTAGTTGACTGTATCTGGCATAGGTTTATTTCTGAACTCTTGGTTCCATTACATTTGTCTATGTGACTGTGTTTTATGCCAGTTTTGATTACAATAATTTTGTAGTATATAGTTTAAAATCAGGAAGACTGATGCCTGGAAATTTGTTCTTCTTTCTTAAGATAGCTTTGGCTATTTGTAGATTTCTTTCCTTCTTTCTTTCTTTCTTTCTTTCTTTCTTTCTTTCTTTCTTTCTTCTTTCTCACACAATTTTTATGATATATTTTCTATTGCTGTGGAATTGCCATTCATAGTGACCACATTAAATCTTTAGATGGCTTTGGGTTGTATGGGTATTTTAACAATATTAATTCTTCTGGGTTTTAAGGAAAGATGACAGCTGAGTAGGAGGACCCTGGGCTCACTTCTTCCCACAAATACAACTTAAATAACTACCAAACATCCTAAATATTCCAGAAATCAACCTGAAGATTGACAGAACAAATTCATAAGAGGGAAGAAAAAGCCCATATAAAAGAAGGTAGGAAGTATGCAGAATTGGTTTAGGGGAGAAATGAATTATGGGTGTTGCAGACGGGAGGGAGCTGTGGTTACAGAGAAGGTTGAGAGAGAGAGGAAACACATGAGATTGCACAAGGAGAATGTTTTCCCAAATCCACTGGCTTGGAAAATTAGAGGGGCTGAATTTTGTGAGTTATTGCAATCAGTGTACTTAAAGCCTGGAAAGTTGTGTTTTTTTTAATATTTATTTATTTTTGAAAGAGAGAGAGAGTGAGAACCAGTGGTAGAGGGACATAGAGAGCGGAACAGAGGATCCTAAGTAGGCTGCCAGCTGATAGCAGAGACCCCAAAACAGGGCTCAGACTCATGAACTGTGAGATGGTGACCTGAGCCAAATTCAAACACACTTAACCGACTTAGCCACCAGGTGTCCTTAGAGCCTAGAGTTTTAAAGGTCAGTGGGCTTTGCTGGCAAAGAGCTCAGAGGACGCTGCACTGCTCCTGGAGAGAAGGCAGGGGAACAACCTGGAGGCAGACAACTTGGAAACAGTGATCAGAAGAACACCTGGGGCACAGAGGAGAGAGATTATTTGCTTTTCTCAGAGTGTGTCAGTGAGAGGCAGCACTCACGGTGACACCTCTCCAGGAACAAAGGAATTGGCTGGCACAATTTCCCAATTTCCTTCCCTCAGCATACCTGTGGGAAGCAGCACAGCATTGACACTGGCTGCCTAACTTTATACACCAAGCCCTATGCTGGTGGGACTGCCGTTCTCAGTTGAACTTGCCTTAGACAGTGTGGTGGGTCCCTCCCCCAGAAACCAGTACAAATCTCTGCCCATACCATGTCTCCCAACCAGAGGGTTCTGTAGGCTTTCAGTTCTGGTAGAGTGTCTAGCCTTCAGGTTTTCAGTTCTGGTGGTGTCAGGCCTCATTTCACAAACAGACCAAGCACACCTAGTTAAAACCCACTACATTCAGGCAAAGGACCAAACACTGCCCACAGCAGGCAAGGAGAGTCTCTTCAGATGACAGAGCAACCAAAACACAACAGCAAAGTACACACAACACACAGTAGGGACATTTCCAGAAGTGACAGGCCCTGGGCAATACATGACCTCTTATTCATAATGTCAGAAGTAGTAGACATAACTGGCTTTTCTAACAAACAGAACAGGGCAGAGACTGAGACAAAGTGCCAGGATGGAGGTATTCATCCCAAATGCAAGAGCAAAATACAGCCATGGCCAGAGATCTAAGCAAAACATATAGAAGTAACATTCCTAATGGAGAATTTAAAGCAACAAGCATAAGGATACTCACTAGGCTTGAGAAAGGAAGACATGAATAAGACCCATACCACAGAGATAAAAGAGGTAAAAAAAAAATCATTCAAGATTAAGACTGCAATAAGCAAATTAGAAACATGCTTGAGGCAGAGGAATGAATTATTAACAACAGAAGACAAACTATTAGAAATTAATGAAGTTGAACTGAAAAGAGAAAGAAGAATTATGCAACATAAGTATAGACTTAGGAAATTCAGAGACTCCATCAAACATAATAACATTTGTATAATAGGAGTTCCCAAAGAAGAGCAAGAAGAGGGGGCAGAAAATTTATTTGAAGAAATAATAGCTGAAAACTTCCCTAATCTTGGGAAGGAAACAGATATCCAGATCCAGGAGACACAGAGAACTCCCATCAAAAGCAACAAAAGAGACCAACACCAAGACATATTGTAATTAAATTTACAAAATATAGTGATAAAGAAAAAAACCTTAAATGCAGCAATACAAAAGAAATCCTTAACTTACAAGGGAAGACCCATAAACCTAGCTGTAGATTTCTCAACAGAAACTTGGCAAGACAGAAGGGAGTGACATGATATATTCAAAGTGCTGAATGGGAAAAATCTGCTGCCAATAATATTCCGCCAGCAAGTCTACAATTCAGAATAGAAGGAGAGGTAAAGAGTTTCCCAGACAAACAAAAACTAAAGATGTTTGTGAGCAATAAAGCAGCCCTCCGGAAATATTAAAGGGGACTCTTTGATAGGAAAGGAGAGACTAAGAGTGACAAAACAAGAAAGGATCAGAGAAAATATCCAGAAATGATGACAAAACAACTAACAAAATCACAATAAACACATATATATTAGTAATTACTTTTAATGTAAATGGGTTAAATGCTGCAATCAAAAGACATAGGGTGTAAGAGTAGATTAAAATCAAGACCAACCACATGCTGCCTACAAGAGACTCATTTTAGACCTAAAGACACCTGTACATTGAAAGAAAGGGGATGGAGAAACATCTACCACACAAATGGATATCAAAAAGAGTAGCAATACTTCTATTAGACAAACTAGACTTTAAAACAAAGACTGTAACAAGAAACAAAGAAGGGCACTACACAATACAACAAGAAGATCTAACATTGTGAATATATATGTACCAAGCATGGGAACACTGAACCACATAAAATAATAACAAACTATTGCAATAATAGGAGGGGAGTTTAACACCTCATTTACATCACAGGACAAATCATCTAAACATAAAATCAACAAAAAGCAATGGCTTTGAATTATTTTCAATTGCACATAAAACGTTCTCCAGAATAGATCACATATTAGGTCACAAAACAGGCCTGAATAAAATACAAAACCTTTGAAGTCATACCATGCACCTTTTCTGACCACAACACTATGAAACTAGAAGTCAATCACAAGAAAAAAATCTGGCAATATCAAAAATACATGCAGATTAAACAACATGCTACTAAAATACTAATGGATCAAACAGAAAATAAAAAAAGAAAAAAAAGTACATGAACTTTTTCCCATTGGATATTATTTCCTTGTTTGTCAAAAATCAATTAACTATATAGTTGTGGGTTCATTTCTGGGTTTTCTATTCTGTTCTTTTGACCTATGTGTTTGTTTTTGTGCCATTATCATACTGCTTTGATCAATATAACTTGAAGCCTGGAGTTGTGATTCCTCCATTTTTGCTTTTGTTTTACCAAATTGTTTTGGCTATCTGGAGTCTTTTGTGGTTCTATACAAATTTTAGAATTGTTTGTTATAGCTCTGTGAAAAATGTTAGTGGTATTTTGATAAGGATTGCATTAAATGTATATTTTAGATTTATTTTGGGAAATAAATACATTTTAAAAATATTTGTTCTTCCAGTAAATGAGATGGGTTGTTTTTCCATTTATTTGTGTCATCTTCAATTTCTTTCATTAGTGTTTTATCATTTTCACAGTATAGATCTTTTACCTCTGGTTAGGTTTATTCCTATACTCTGTCCACCTGTGTTGTTTCTTAAATCACTACATTGTTTACCTGAAACTAAGTTTACCTGAAACTTGCACCGTAAGTTAACTAAGTGGAATTTGAATAAAAACTTAAAAAACAAAACAACCCATTTTCAATTGCACCAACAAAAGGAATAAAATTCCTAGGAATAAACTTAGCCAAGAAGGTAAAAGACCTTCACTACAAAAACCATAAAACATTGATAAAAGTAACTGAAGACGACACAAGTAATGATGCTCCACTCAAATTGGGAGAACTAATATTGTTAATTTAAATGTCCATACCATGCAAAGTAATCAACCAATTCAATGAAATCCCTATCAAAATACAAATAGCATTTTCACAGGACTAGGAGAAAGTATCTTAAAATTTGTATGGAACCACAAAAGAGAGAATATCAAAGCAATCTTGAAAAATAAAACAAAGCTGGAGGTATCACAATTCCAGATTTCAAGATACACTACAAATTGTAGTAATCAAGACAGTATAATATTGGCTCAAAAATAGACACATGGATCGCTAGAACAGAATAAAAAGTCCAGAAATAAACCCACTCTTTTATGGTCAATTAGCCTATGACAACAGAAGCAAGAATATCCAATGGGCAGAAAGAATGTCTTCAACAAATGGTGCTGGAAAACCTGAACAGCTACATGCAAAAGAGAGAATTTGGACTACTCTCTCTCACCATACACAATACACCCAAAATAGATTCGAGACCTAAATGTAGACCTGAAACTGTAAAATTCCTAGAAGAAAACAGGCAGTAATCTCTTTGACATTAGCCATAGAAACATTTTTTTTAGATATATCTCCTCAGACAAGGGAAAGAAAAGCAAATTTAAGCTGTTGGACTATAACAAATAACAACTTTTTACAACAAAGGAAATCATCAACAAAACAAAAAGTCACTCTACTGATTTGGAGAAGATATTTGCAAATGTTATATCTGATACAGGGTCAATATCCAAAATATATAAAGTATTTATACAACTCAATACCAAGAAAACAAATAATCCAATTAAAAGTGGGCTCGGAACATGAACAAATATTTTTCCAAAGAAGACATACAGATGGCCAACAGACACATGAATAGATGCTCAACATCACTAATCATTAGGAAATTGTAAATCAAAGCCACAATGAGATATCATCTCACATCTGTCACAATGGCTTAAGTCAAAAAATACAAGAAACAAAACGTGGTAGTGAGGATGTGGAGAAAAAGGAACCCTTGTTCACTGTTGGTAGGTATACAAGTTGGTGCAGTCACCATACAAAACAATTTGGAGGTTCCTCAAAAAATTAAAAATCCAATAATTCCACTATTGGGCTTATTTGCACTCCTATGTTTATTGTAGTATTATTTGAAATATCCAAAATATGGAAGTAACCCAAGTGTGCATCAAATGATGAATGGATAAAGAGATGGCACGCACACACGCGCACACACACACACACGATGGAATATTGTTCAGCTATAAAAAGAATGAAATCTTGCCATTTGAAACAATATGGATGGATCTAGAGGTTATTGCAAAGTGAAATATGTCAGTCAGAGAAAGACAAATACCATATTATTTCACTCATATGTGGATTTTAAGAAACAAAACATGCAAGCAAAGAAAAAAGAGATAAATAAAAACTAGATTCTTAAACATAGAGAACAAACTTGTGGCTGCCTTGGGGAGGGGTGGGTGGATGGGTGAAATAGTTGAAGAGGATTAAGAGTATACTAATTGTGATGAACAGTGAATAATGCATAGAATTGTTGAACTATTTTATTGTACACCTAAAACTAATAAAATGTTATATGATAATTATAATTGAATTAAAAATATACATATTAACAAAAAAAGAATGAGTCTTGGGTTTGGGACATTTCTTACCAAGAGAGATAGTACCCATACAAACTGTGTGAAAATTATCTTTCCTTTTTTGTGCACTCAATGAATGATTAATATGTCTTTGGAGTTTGTGGGTCATATGGAACCTGGACAACTCCAGTGTTTTATCTGTCCTCTGCCCAGATGGGACTGTTCCTTCTACTGTGGCACAGGAGGAATGTACATAGGAAAACTGCTTGCCATCAGCCACTGGAAAAGACTCACTGACCATGGAACACTAAGCTGCACTACTGAAGCTAATCTTGCTTAGTCTCTCTATGTACGTAAAGTGTTGTTCCGTTCAGTGCTTGACTGCATTGTGTTTTCATTAGCAACTCTCATGTCAAATGACATGGAAAAAACTGTTTGCAGTTCTTCTCTGGGTTTAGTAACTGGTGAACAGTACCCTATACCCTTGGGATTAATAACCAGTATTCTATATTTTACTGATCTAATGTTTCCTTTTTCAGTCATAAAACTCATAAGACTCATCATAGTTAGATGAGTCCTTCCTTTTTTTCTTGGTTGTCCAGCTAAAAGTTTGTAAATTTAGTTTATGTTTTAAAAAATCCAATTCTTTGTTTTATTGATTTGTTTTTATTGTCTTTCCAGTTTCTGTTTCATTTATTTCAGCTATCATTTTTATTATTTCCTTCCTTCTGCTAATTTGGGGCTTCAAATATCTGCTAATTTGGGGCTTCAAAAAAATTTGGGGCTTCTTCTTTTACTAATTCCTTGTAGAATAAAGTTAGATTATTCATTTCAGATCTTTCTTTTCTCCTAATGTAAATATCTACAACTCATAAGTTTTTGTACGTTGTTTTTCATTTTTATTGGTCTCAAGATGCTTTCTGATTTACCTCTTGATTGGTTGTGCAGGAGTGTGCTGCCTAATTTTCATACACTTGTAAAATTTTCCAATTTTTCCATTATTGATTGTTATCTTCATACTATTCTGGTCATTAAAAATATTTAATATGATTTCTTAAATTTGTAGCCCAACATATGATCTATCCTGAAGAATGCTTCCTGTGTTCTTAAGAATAATGTGTATTCTGCGCCAGAGTGGTCAAAATGAACAAATCAGGACACTATAGATGCTGCCGAGGATGTGGAGAAACAGGAACCCTCTTGCACTGTTGGTGGGAATGCAAATTGGTGCAGCCATTCTGGAAAACAGTGTGGAGGTTCCTCAGAAAATTAAAAATAGACCTACCCTATGACCCAGCAATAGCACTGTTAAGGATTTACCCAAGGGATACAGGAGTACTGATGCATAGGGGCACTTGTACCCCAATGTTTATAGCAGCACTCTCAACAATAGCCAAATTGTGGAAAGAGCCTAAATGTCCATCAACTGATGAATGGATAAAGAAATTGTGGTTTATATACACAATGGAGTACTACGTGGCAATGAGAAAGAATGAAATATGACTCTTTGTAGCAACGTGGATGGAACTGGAGAGTGTGATGCTAAGTGAAATAAGCCATACAGAGAAAGACAGATACCATATGTTTTCACTCTTATGTGGATCCTGAGAAACTTAACAGAAACCCATGGGGGAGGGGAAGGGAAAAAAAAAAGAGGTTAGAGTGGGAGAGAGCCAAAGCATAAGAGACTCTTAAAAACTGAGAACAAACTGAGGGTTGATGGGGAGTGGGAGGGAGGGGAGGGTGGGTGATGGGTATCGAGGAGGGCACATTTTGGGATGAGCACTGGGTGTTGTTTGGAAACCAATTTGACAATAAATTTCATATATTGAAAAATAAATAAATAAATAATTTACACCCTTTAAAAAAAAGAATAATGTGTATTCTGTTGCTTTTATATGTAATGTTCTGTATATGTCTGTTAGGTATATTTGGTTTACAGTGTTATTTAAGTCCTTATTTTCTGTATCTATCCAATGTCGGAAGTAAGGTATTGAAGCCCCTTACTGTATTGTATCTCTATGTATTTCTCCCTATAAAATTTTTCTTCATATCTGCTTTAGTATAAAGGTATGTACATGTATAATTATTATTATATCTTCTTTCTAAAATTACCCCTTTCTCACTATTCACTGACCTTCTTTGTGTATTTGGACCAATTTCAACTGAAAGTCTATAAATGTAGCCACTCTTGTTCTGATTTCTTCTGCTTGACATTTGTGTGGAGTTTTCCATCAATTTACTTTGGGCTGATGAGTATCCTTAAAGCTAAAGTGAGTCTCTTGTAGGCAGCATATTGATGGATTTTTAAAAATCCATTCATCCAGTCTCTGCTTTTTGACTGTATATTTTAGTCCATTTATGTTTAAAGCAGTTATTGAGAAGTAAGTTCTTGTTTCAATTCTGTTATTTTCCTGCTGTCTCTCTTTTTAAAGTTTTATTTAAATTCCAGTTAGTTAACATACAGTGTAATATTAGTTTCAGGTGTACAATATAGTGATTGAACACTTCAGTATAACACCGGGTGCTCACCACAACAAGTGATTCCCACCCACCTATTTAATCCCCATCACCTATTTAACCGATCCCCTCACCCACCTCTGATAATCGTTAGTTTGTTCTCTGTAGTTAAGAGTCTGTTTTCTGATTTGCCTCTCTTTTTTCCTTTTGCTCATCTGTTTTGTTTCTTAAATTCCACATATACAAGTGAAATATGGTATTATGTCTTTCTCTAACTTATTTTGATTAGCATAATACCTTCTTGCTCCATCCTAAATATTAATCAGCAGTTAAATTCAATTCTACCAATAATAAAATGTGTTATATTATTAGTGTACATTTTGAAACTGTACAGAAACAGGACATATATTTCCTTTTTTAAATTCTTTAAATGTTTTTATTTAGTTTTGAGAGAGAGGGAGAGAGAGAGAGAGAGAGAGAGAGAAGGGGAGGGGCAGAGAGAGGGAGACACAGAATCCACAGCAGGCTCAAGGCTCCAAGCTATTAGCACAGAGTTTGACACGGGGCTCGAACACACTATCCGTGAGATCATGACCTGAGCTGAAGTTGGACGCTTAACCACCTGAGCCACCCAGGCGCCCCACATGACATATATTTCTATGGAATAAAATGCACACATGAAAATAAGATTAACGGTTAACTCTTAAGGGACAAAAGGTAACTTGAAATCATGGTGACAGTCAAATGATGGGGATTAGGTGGGTATGTTTAGTTTTACATGTAATATTCTAATGTTAAGATGAAGAATACAGTATATAATATTTATGTACCCACAAAGATAGATAAGTGATACATAGATGAAGAAGATGATGATGATGACAGATGATAGATAGATAGATAAATAGATAGATAGATAGATAGGTAGATAGATAGATAGATAATAGACAGATAAATAGACAAAATAAAGGCCTAGAAGCCATTGAGGCAACAGAGGCTAGTTTCTGGGTCTGGGTGGTAAGCATATTAGTTATTGCTGTTTTCTTTGTACAATTTGTATTGTTCATTTGCCATAATAATAAAAGATAACATTAAGATGAGCATGTCTGGAGTAAAGATTAGTTTTTTTTTTAAATATTGAGTTCTTGGAGCCTGTGGATTCCAAAATACCTACTGCATAGTCAGGTATGACTGTATAGAGAAGGATGTCCAGCCAGCATTGTACATGCAGCTGAGATTTAACTAAAAGTTCTAGAACTGGCTCCACTTTCTATAATTCAGAGGGCTTTACCCAAATTTACCCTGATATAATGAGTGAGCAATTGTGAGGAAAAGAAAATGGGCCTTTAGAATTGAGGATTATAAAGTGAAATAATAATTAAATAATCACTAAAATCAATATATAAATAGTGTTAATGAATACAGACTTTAAAACAAATTCCTAGTAGAAAAAGAAATCCTACATTCAAATCTTGGCTCTTCTTAGAATCTATGTGATTATATTAGTTAAGTCATTTAACCATTTTAAGTTTTCTTTAATCCTCTATCTATAAAATGGGATCCCATAGTATCTGGTGCATAGTAAACATCTCAATAAATTGTAACTATTGCAATTGCTACTTTTATAAAGGGAGGGTAAGAAAAAGATAAGGCTAGATAGGTCTAATTAAAATGATTAAGATAAACTGAGTTCTATAATAAAGGCAGAAGAAATCTGTTGAGATGACATATAATGAATTTTTCTTTTTAGTTTTATGTTGATAAAAATATCTGTAATTAAGCAATGAGAATCATGACCTATATCAATATTTATTTAGCCTAGTATATGTACTATTATATGTTTTGTTATCTATCATGTTACTGACATTATATAAACTTTCTTTTCTTAGACTCTGGGATGTTATAGTGTTATTTTTAAAGATCCATTCTTTTTGCTATATAAAAATTATGACAGGAAATATGATTATTACCTAGCCTTCTTTTAAAATATGCTTATATAAAATCTCAGGGAGGAGCTAAAGTGGTTGAGTAGGAGGACCTTAGGTTTGCCTCATCCCTTGAACACAGCTAGATGAATATCAAGTCATTCTGACTACACAAGAAATCAATCTGGAAACTGAAAGAACAAACTGCACAAATAGAGGGAGAGAAAAGGTCATATCCTGGAAGGTAAGAGGTGTGGAGACATGGTTTGGAGGAGAAATGGATCATGGGTGCTGCAGAGGGAGGGAAACCTGGCCATGGAGAGAGGAGAGAGGGAGAGAGAAAGAGAGAGAGAAGGAAGAGGAGGAGGAGGAGGAGGAGGAGGAGGAGGAGGAGGAGGAGGAGAGAGGAGCACAGAGGGGATTGGACAAGGAAAAACTTTTCCAAAAACACTGACTGGGAAAGTGAGAAGGGCTGATTATCAAGAGTTTTACAACCAGCTGGGCCCAAAGACTGGAGTTTTAGAGGTCTGTAGCATGGCTGGTGTGGAACCCTGAGGGCACTGCAATGCCCCTATGGAAAAAGAGGGCAAATAGACCACAGTGTGACCTGTGGTTACCCTGGGGTCACCAGGGAACATCCCAGCATATATAGAAGAGGTGGCATTGACTTTCTAGGGATAAAAGAGCCAGTGGGTACCATTTACCGCCCCTTCACCTCAGGATATGTGCAGAGACACCTGCTGAGGGTGGCTAACCTGCACACTGGCTTTTTGTTGTGATTTACTTCAAACTCCATACCTCTGGTGCTTTGGTGAAACTTTCCTTCTGGAACAAACTTGAGCAACCCCAGAGTGGTGAGATCCTCCCCCAGAGCAACAGCAGAGGTCCTCACCATGACAGGTCCATAAAGTTTGGATTTTAAAAACTCTACCAGACTGCGTGGGATAGACCCCAAGGGTCTACCAGGAGGGCAGATGGCCCAGACCCAGACAGGTTGAAGGCAGCAATCTGAGTGATGCCTGTGACACACAAGGAATATTGCCCTTCTGAGAGGGCTTCTCAAAGGTGCCAGCTTCCCTCTCTTGGGACTGAGGAGCTTGCTGGTGCCAGTTACCTCTCCCACCCATTAGCATATACTAACCTCAGTAAACAGCACAGCACCAACAGTGGCAGCCTAAACCATTTATGCCAAGCTCCACCCCCTGCACTGTGCAGGTGCTGCTTTTTGTGGCCAACTGTACCTGATAACAAGAGCAGTGGGTTCTTCCCCCAGAAGACCAGCACAACCCCTCTGCCCACCCCCAACAGGCACATGTTCACTGACTATAGAGTTCTACAAAGCTTCAGCTCTAGTGGAAATAGCATTAGGTCTCTTAACAAGCAGACCAGAGTACAACTAGTAAAAACTCACCACTCTGGCCAAGGTCCACTCTCCCCCCAGCAGGCAAGTAGAAACTGCATTGGACTGACCTGAGAGAAAGAAAAGCCAAAAAACAGCAGCAGAGTTCACATAGCATACACCAGAGACACCTCCTAAAGTGCCAGGCCCTGGACACTAAAAGACCTCTTCTTCATAAAGCCACTACTTTCAGGAGCAGGAAATATAACAGGTTTTCATAACACAAAGATGAAGACAGAGACCTAGACAAAATGCAAAGATGGAGGAATTCATCTCCAAAGAAAGAACAAGAAATGGCTATGTCCAGGGATCTAATATAAACAGATATAAGTAATATGCATGATCCAGAATTTAAAAAAAACTTTTTAATGTTTATTTATTTTTGAGAGACAGAGACAGAACATGTGCTGGGGAGGGGCAGAGAGAGAGAAGACACAGAATCTGAAGTAGGCTCCAGGCTGTGAGCTGTCAGCACAGAGCCTGATGTGGGGCTCGAACTAACAAACTGTGAGATCATGACCTGAGCTGAAGTTGGACACTTAACTGACTGAGCCACCCAGGAACCCCTGCATGATCCAGAATTTAAATCAACAATCATAAAGATAATAGCTGGGCTTGAGAAAATCATAGAAGACTCCGGAGAGTATCTTACCACAAAGAGAAAAGACTTAAAAATTAGGCAAAAACAAAAATACAATAATCAAGATTCAAAAATGACTAGATATAATAACCACAAGGGTGAAGTAAGAGAGCAAGGAATAAATGATACAGAAGATAAAAATATGGAGAAATGAAGCTGAAAAAAAGAGGGAAATAAAAATATTGGATCATGAATGTAGACTTAGAAAACTCAGTGACTCCATAAAACATAATAACATTCATATTGTATAGGTTCCAGAAGAGAAGTAAAAGTTGGCAGAAGGCTTATATGAGAAAATTATAGCTTAAAACATCCTAATCTGGGGAAAGAAACAGACATCCAAATCTGGGAGGCACAGGGAACTCCCATCAAAATCAACAAAAGCTGGTTAACACCAAGACATATCATAAAGTTGCAAAATATAGAGGTAAAGAAAAAATCCTAAAAGCAACAAGACAAAAGAATTCCCTTCTTACAAGGGAAGTAAATAAGGTTAGCAAAAGATCCCTCCTCAGAAACATGGCAGGCAAGAAGGGAGTGGCAGAAAATATTCAACGTGCTGAAAGGGAAAAATCTGGAACCAAGAATATTCTACCCAGCAAGGCTGTCATTCAGAATAGATGGAGAGATGAAGCATTTCCCAGACAAACACAAACTAAAGGAGTTCGTGACTACTAAACCAGCCCTGCAGGAAACATTAATAGGCATTCTTTGAGTGGAAAGAAAAACCAAAAGCAACAAAAACTAGAAAGTAACAGAGAAAATCTCCAGAAACAATTACTTGAAAATAATACAATTACATTAAATTAATATTTATCAATAATTATTCTTAATGTAAATGGAATAAGTGCTCCAATGAAAAGACATAGAGTTTAGGAATGGATAAAAAAATGAAAACAAAAAAAACAAAATGCTGCCTACCAGAGACTCATTCTAGAACTGAAGACGCCTACAGATTGGAAGTGAGAGGCTGAAGAATAATTTAGCATGCTAATGGACATCAAAAGAAAGCCAGAGTAGCCATACTTATATCAGACAAACTAGATTTTAAGCCAAAGACTGTAGCAAGAGATGAAGAGGGACACTGTATCATAATAAAGGCTTCTATCAAAAAAGATCTAACAATTGCAAATATTTATGCCCCCAACTTAGAAGAACCCAAATATATGAAACAATTAATAAAAACATAAAGGAACTCATTGATAATAATAGAATAAGAGTAGGTGACTTTAATATCCCACTAACATCAAGTAAAGATCATTTAAGCAAAAAATCTATAAGGAAACAATGGCTTTGAATGATACATTGGACCAGATGGACTTAAAAGATATAGTCAGAACATTTCATCCTAAAGCAGCAGAATACACATTCTTTATAAGTGCCCATGGGCCATGGGACATTCTTCAGAACAGATCACATTCTGTGTCACAAATCAAGCATAAATAGTAAAAAAAAGAAGACTGAGATCATATCATATATATTTTCCAACTACACCTCTATGAAACTTCAAGTCAACCATAAGAAAAAATTTGGAGAGACCACAAATACATGGAAGTTAAAGAACATCCTACTAAAGAATGAATGGGACAATCAGGAAATTAAAGAAGAAATAAAAAATACATGGAAACAAACGAAAATGAAAAAATGATAGTCTAAAACCTTCAAGATGCAGCAAAAGCAATTATAAGAAGGAAGTGTATAGCAATATAGGCTCACTTCAAGAAGCAAGAAAAATCTCAAATACACAACCAAACCTTACACTTAAAGAAGCTAGAAAAGCAACAAGAAATGAAGCCTAGGGCCAGCAGAAGAAGGGAAATAATAAAGATTAGAGATGAAATAAATGTATAGAAACAAACAAAAAAGCAAAACAGTAGAACAGATCAAGGAAACCAGGAGCTGGCTCTTTGAAAGAATTAATAAAATTGATAACTCTAGCCAGATTTATCCAAAAAAAGGAGAAAGAACCCAAATAAAAATCACTAAAGAGACGGGGAGATCACAACCAACACCACAGAAATACAATTATAAAAGAATATTATGAAAAATTATATGTTAATAAATTGAGTAATCTGGAAGAAATGGATAAATTCCTAGAAAGATATAAACTACCAGAAAAAAACACGAAGAAATAGAAAATTTGAATGGCCCAATAATCAGCAAAAATATTGAATCAGTAATCAAAAATCTCCCAACAAGCTGAAGTCCAGGGCCCGATGTCTTCACAGGGGATTTCTACCAATATTTAAAGACGAGTTTAAATCTATTTTTCTTAAATTGTTGCAAAAAAAATAAAAATGGAAGGAAAATTTTCAAATTCATTCTATGAAGTCAGTATTATCTTAATTCCAAAACCAGACAAAGACCCCACTAAAAAAGAGTATTACAGGGGCGCCTGGGTGGCTCAGTCAGTTAAGCATCCGACTTCGGCAAAGGTCATGATCTCGTGGCCTGTGAGTTCAAGCCCTGTGTCAGGCTCTGTGCTGACAGCTCAGAGCCTGAAGCCTGCTCAGATTCTGTGTCTCCCTCTCTCTCTGCCCCTCTCCTGCTCATGCTGTCTGTCTGTCTCTCTCTCTCTCTCTGTCAAAAATAAACATTTTTTTAAAAAAGTACTGCAGGCCAATATCCTTGATGAACATAGATGCAAAAATTCTAAACAAAATACTAACAAATCAAATCCAACAGTACATTAAAATAATTATTTACCATGATCAAGAGGCATTTATTCACCGGCTACAGGGGTGGTTCAATATTGCAAATCAATCAACGTGGTACACCAAAATAATAAAAGAAAGGATAAGAATCATGATACTCTCAATAGATGCAGAAAAAAACATTTGACAAAATATAGCATCCAGCCTTGATTAGACCTCTCAACAAAGAAAGGACAGAGGAAACATAACTCAACATAATAAAGACCATATGTGAAAGATCCATGGCTAATATCATCTCAAACAGAAAAACTGATAGCTTTTCCCGTATGGTTAGAAATAAGACTGGATGCTCATTCTCACCATTGTTCTTTAACAGTACTGGAAGTTGTAACCTCAGAAATCAGACAACAAAAAGAAATATAAAGCATCCAAATTAGCAAGAAAGGAGTCAAACTTTCACTATTTGCAGATGACATGATATTCTATGTAGAAATTGAAAAGACTCCACCACAAAAGTTGCTAGAACTGACACACGAAATCAGTAATGTCACAGGATACAAAGTCAATGTACAGAAATCTGTTGCATTTCTATACACCAACGATGAAGCAACAGAAAGACAATTCAAGGAATTGATCCCATTTACAATTGTACCAAAACCATAAAACATCTAGGAATAAACATAACCTAAGAGGTGATATACCTATACTCTGAAAACTGTAGACTTATGAAAGAAATTGAAGATAACAGAAAGAAATGGAAAAACATTCAAAGCTCATGAATTGGAAGAAAAAATATTGTTAAAATGTCTATACTACCCAAAGTAATCCACACGTTTAATGCAATCCCTATCAAAATAATACCAACATTCTTCACAGAGCTAGAACCAACAATCCAAATGTTGTATGCAACCACAAAGGACCCTGAATAGTCAAAGGAATTTTGAAAAAGAAAATCAAAGCTAGAGGCATCACAATTCCAGACTTCAGGTTATATTACAAAGCTGTAGTGACCAAGACAGCATAGGGGTGTCTGGGTGGTTCAATCAGTTAACGATCCAACTTAGGCTCAGGTCACGATCTCATGGTTTGTGAGTTCGAGCCCGCATCAGTCTCTGTGCTGACAGCTCAGAGCCTGGAGCCCACTTTGGATTCTGTGTCTCCCTTTCTCTCTGCTCCTCCCCTGCTCATGCTCTGTCTCTCTCTCTTCTTCAAAAATAATAAACATTCAAGAAAAACAAAGACAGCATGGTACTGGCACACACACACACACACACACGCGCGCGCGCGCACACACACACCATATAGATCAATAGAACAGAATAGGAAACCCATAAATGGACATACACCTATATGGTCAACTAATATTCAACAAAGCAGGAATGAATTTCTAATGGAAAAAAGACAGTCTCTTCAACAAATGGTCTTGGGAAAACTGGACAGCAACATGCAAAAGAAGGAAACTGGACTACTTCCTTAAACCAAACACAAAAATAAATTCAAAATGGATGAAAGGCATAAATGCAACACAGGATACCATCAAAATCCTAGAGGAGAACACAGGCAGCAAACTGTTTGACATCAGCATAACAGCTTCTTACTAGATACATCTCCTGAGGCAAGGGAAACAAAAGCAAACAGGAACCTTTCAGAATTTATCAAAATAAACAAACAAACTTCTGTGCAGGGAAAGAAACAATCAACGAACTTAAAAGGCAACATCTAGAATTGGAAAAGATATTTGTAAATGACATATCTGATAAAGGGTTAGTATCCAAAATCTATAAAGAACTTATAAAAACACCAAAAAAAACAAATAACCCAGTTAAAAAACAGGCAGAAGACATGAATAGACATTTTTCCAAAGAAGACATCCATATGGCTAACAGAAACATGAAGATACTCAAAATCATCAGGGAAATACAAATCAAAACTACAATGAGATATCATATCTCACTTGTCAGAATGGCTAAAATTAACAACACATGAAAGAACAGATATTGGTGAGGATGCGAAGATTAAAGGAATCCTCTTACATTGTATGTGGAAATGCAAACTGGTACAGCCACTCTGGAAAAGAGTATAAAGTTCCTCAAATTGTTAAAAATGGAACTTCTTACCATCCATCAATTGTAATACTATATATTTACCCAAAGGATACAAAAATAGTGATTTGAAGGGATACATGCACCCCAGTGTTCACAATAGCATTATCAACAAAAGCCAAATTATGGAAGGAGCCCAAATGTCCATTGACTGATAAATGAATAAAGTAGGCATGTATGTATACACAGTGGTATATTAGCCCTAAAAAAGAATGAAATCTACCATTTGCAATGATGGGGATGGAGGCAGACTATACTGTGAAACAAAATAAGTCAGTCAGAGAAAGACAAATTCCATAAGATTTCACTGATATGTGAAATTTAAGAACAAACAGCTGAACATAGTGGGGAAAAAAGAGAGAGGAAAACCATAAAACAGACTCTTAACTATAGAGAAAAAACTGAGGGTTACTGGAGGGGAGGGTGGCAGGGGGATTGGTTAAATCAGTAATGGGAATTATGAGGGGCATTGGTTGTGATGAGCACTGGGTATTGTATGTAAGTGATGAATCACTAAACTGTATACCTGAAACTAATTCTGCACTGTATGTTAACTAACTGGAATTTAAATAAAAACCTGAAACTAAAAACAAACAAGCAAACAAAATGCAAAAAAAAAAAAGGTGTTTATATACTACAACAATATAGTAGAAAAATTCTCACCAGATATAGCAAATAATAATAGCAGATAATTTTATGGAGTTTATGCACTCTTCACCTAAATCCCACAATAACCTTATAATGTGGACACTATGACTAGTCATATTTAATACATGAAGAAACTAGGTTCATGGAGAGACTGACTAATTTACACAGTAAGTGACATAGGTAGGCATAAAAACAGGAAGTCTATCTGCAGCATTTGTACTTTTGAACACTACCTCTGCATTATCTTTCATAAGAATATGGTAGACCTCCCCTAACATAAATAGTCCAAATATCCACAGGAGAATGGGCAAAATTTGTAATACACTTAAAATAAAATAAAATAAAATAAAATAAAATAAAATAAAATAAAATCATAATAATAATAAAAAACAAAAACCAGACCAATATACAATAAAAATAAATAAATGAAATTTAAAATTATCAACAGTGATTAATCTTACAACTGTTGAACCAAAAGGGCAATTTGCTAAAGAAAAAAGCATATGGCATACTACCATTTAATCATATAAAACAATAAATTCTTTAGAGATGTAAACATATTTAGCAAAAATATAAAGAAATAAATGGGGCTAATAGCCATCTAATTCAGAATGAGAGGCAATAATCTGAGAAGAATGAAGAGGGAAATTCAATATTTTAGATTTATTATATTTATTAAGTGGGACACAGACACGCAAGTGTTCATTGTATTAATTCTTAAAACTTTCTATATTTAAAATAAAAATAACAGAAACAATCTATAATACCTGGATTTTATTTGGTTCATAAGAAGTTTAGAGATAAATTCAATTTTTTATTATACTAAGAAAAAATTGAAATAGAAATTTTCTAATCCTCTAATAATATCCTACTTTCCTTAATCCATGTTTGAAGAAAACAGAGAAAACCAACAAGCAAGGAATCAAGCAAACAAACAAACAAATAAATAAATAACTTTTTAAAAATTATAAACCAATGTCACAAATTGTAGAAAATCTTGTATACCAATATCAATAGCAAGGCACAGTAGAAGAAAACAAATATTCCTTTTCCCTTTAAAATGATATAACAGTTGCTATCTACACTCAAATATTGAAAAATTTTAAAAAGCTATAAACAATATCTTGAATAAGGTCTACTGGATAATAACCAATATGGTTTAGCATTAAATGATACTTGATAAGAATTGAAATGTGAATAATGGATGAATGTTTTACTTTTAGAATTTAAATAATTATCATTTCTGTATAAAATTCCTAGAAAAGTGTTTTCTAAACTAGTATTCCATGAAACTCTATTCCAAGATGAAAAAAAGGATAGGATTTCTTGGTCAATAGATTTAAGAAATATAGTATAATAATTAGAATATTAAAGACTATAAGAAGTAATAAATGGTACAAATAGCTTTACAACATTTACTAGTTCTGTAGAACTTCAATTTTGGCAATTAATGTTTTAAATATTCAACTTAAAGAAAAATTCAATAATAAAACCATAAATTAAGCTGATCACATTTAGAGCTTCTGGTTGGCTTAGTAGTGCATGCAACTCTTGATCTCATAGTTGGAGTTCAAGCCCGACATTGGATGTACAGATTATGTAAAATATATATATATGTATATATATACACACATACATACATATATATGTATATATATGTATGTATATATACGTATATGTATACATGCATATATGTATATATACGTATATGTATATATATGTATGTATATGTATATATGTGTGTGTGTGTGCAGATATATATATATATATATATATTATTTTTTTTTTTTTAAAGCTGATCACATTTTAGATGTGTTTTTAAATTGTCAAGTAATTTATGTCACCCAACGCTGTGCTTCTGCGTATCAATCCCTCCGGTGGCAGGTCTGACTCCCTCCCAGTGACGCAGGGCCCCTCCTGAAGCGTATCACAAAAGGAAAAGCGAGCTGAGCCTGCCCCTCCCGCCCCTGTGCACCTTGCCGATCCACCCCAGCTAATATGCCAGATCCACAGCACCACAAGCCTGGCACTGTGCAAGTAGCCCAGATGGGCCACATGACCCCACAGTGAATCCTGCCCCTAGGAGAGGGGAAGAGAAGGTACACACCAGTCTGACTGTGGCCCCAGTGGTGGGCTGGGGGTAGACATCAGGTCTGACTGCGGCCCCTCCCACCAATGCAAGTTATTCAAGACAGCACAGGGGAAGTGCCCTGCAGTTCCGCACCACTCCAGGGACTATCCAAAATGACGGAACAGAAGAATTCCCCTCAAAAGAATCTCCAGGAAATAACAACAGCTAACAAACTGATCAAAAAGGATTTAAACAATATAACAGAAAATGAATTTAGAATAACAGTCATAAAATTAAATTAATCGCTGGGCTTGAAAACAGTATAGAGGAGAGCAGAGAAACTATTGCTACAGAGATCAAGGGACTAAGGAACAGCCAGGAGGAGCTAAAAACTGCTATCAATGAGCTGCAAAATAAAATGGAGACAACCACAGCTCGGATTGAAGAGGCAGAGGAGAGAATAGGTGAACTAGAAGATAAAATTATGGAAAAAGAGGAAGCTGAGAAAAAGAGAGATAAAAGAAATCCGGGAGTATGAGGGGAAAATTAGAGAATTAAGTGATGCACTAAAGAGAAATAATCTACGCATAATTGGTATTCCAGAGGAGGAAGAGAGAGAGGGAAAGCTGCTGAAGGCGTACTTGAAGAAATAATAGCTGAGAACTTCCCTGATCTGGGGAAAGAAAAAGGCATTGAAATCCAAGAGGCACAGAAAACTGCCTTCAGACGTAACTTGAACCAATCTTCTGCACGACACATCATAGTGAAACTGGCAAAATACAAGGATAAAGAGAAAATTCTGAAAGTAGGGATAAACGTGCTCTAAAATATAAAGGGAGGGGCACCTGGGTGGCTCAGTCGGTTAAGTGGCCGACTTCGGCTCAGGTCATGATCTCGTGGTCCGTGAGTTCAAGCCCTGTGTCAGGCTCTGTGCTGACAGCACAGAGCCTGGAGCCTGTTTCAGATTCTGTGTCTCCCTCTCTCTGACCCTCCCCCATTCATGCTCTGTCTCTGTCTCAAAAATAAAATAAATGCTAAAAAAAATTAAAAAAAAAATAAATAAAATAAAATATAAAGGGAGACCAATAAGACTCATGTCTGTTCTCTCTACTGAAACTTGGCAGCCTGAAAGGAATGGCGGGAAATCTTCAATGTGATGAACAGAAAAAATATGCAGCCAAGAATCCTTTATCCAGCAAATCTGTCATTTAGACTAGAAGGAGAGATAAAGGTCTTCCCAAACAAAAAACTGAAGGAATTCATCACCACTAAACCAGACCTGCAAGAGATCCTAAGGGGGATCCTGTGAGATAAAGTACCAGACATCGCTACAAGCATGAAACCTACAGATATCACAATGACTCTAAACTCATATCTTTCTATAATAACATTGAATGTAAATGGACTAAATGCGCCAACCAAAAGACTAGGGTATCAGAATGGATAAAAAAAACAAGACCCATCTATTTGCTGTCTATAAGTGACTCATTTTAGACCTGAGGACACCTTCAGATTGAAAGTGAGGGTGTGGAGAACTATCTATCATTCTACTGGATGTCAAAAGAGAGCTGGAATAGCCATACTTATATCAGACAAACTAGACTTTAAATTAAAGGCTGTAACAAGAGATGAAGAAGGGCATTATATAATAATTACAGGGTCTATCCATCAGAAAGAGCTAACAACTATAAATGTCTATGCACCGAATATGGGAAGTCCCAAATATATAAAACAGTTGCTCACAAACATAAGCAACCTTACTGATAAGAATGTGGTAATTGCAAGGGCCTTTAACATCCCACTTACAACAATGGATAGATCATCTAGACACATGGTCAATAAAGAAACAAGGGCCCTGAATGATACATTGGATCAGATGGACTTGACAGATATATTTAGAATTCCACATCCCAAAGCAACAGAATATACTTTCTTCTGGAGTACACATGGAACATTCTCCAAGATAGATCACATACTGGGTCACAAAACAGCCCTTCATAAGTATACAAGAATTGAGATCATACCATCAATACTTTCAGACCATAATGCTATGAAGCTTGAAATCAACCACAGGGAAAAGTCTGGAAAACCTCCAAAAGCATGGAGGCTAAAGAACACCCTACTAACGAATGAGTGGGTCAACCAGGCAATTAGAGAAGAAATTAAAAAATATATGGAAACAAACGAAAATGAAAATACAACAATCCAAACGCTTTGGGATGCAGCGAAGGCAGTCCTGAAAGGAAAATACATTGCAATCCAGGCCTATCTCAAGAAACAAGAAAAATCCCAAATACAAAATCTAACAGAACACCTAGGGGAAATAGAAGCAGAACAGCAAAGGCAGCCTAAACCCAGCAGAAGAAGAGAAATAATAAAGATTAGAGCAGAAATGAACAATATAGAATCTAAAAAAAACTGTAGAGCAGATCAGTGAAACCAAGAGTTGGTTTTTTGAAAAAATAAACAAAATTGACAAACCTCTAGCCAGGCTTCTCAAAAAGAAAAGGGAGATGACCCAAATAGATAAAATCATGAATGAAAATGGAATTATTACAACCAATCCCTCAGAGATACAAGCAATTATCAGGGAATACTATGAAAAATTATATGCCAACAAACTGGACAACCTGGAAGAAATGGACAAATTCCTAAACACCCACGTGCTTCCAAAACTCAATCAGGAGGAAATAGAAAGCTTGAACAGACCCATAATCAGCGAAGAAATTGAATCAGTTATCAAAAATCTCCCAACAAATAAGAGTCCAGGACCAGATGGCTTCCCAGGGGAGTTTTACCAGACGTTTAAAGCAGAGATAATACCTATCCTTCTCAAGCTATTCAAAAACATAGAAAAGGAAGGAAAACTTCTAGACTCATTCTATGAATGCAGTATTACTTTGATTCCTAAACCAGACAGAGACCCAGTAAACAAAGAGAACTACAGGCCAATATCCCTGATGAATATGGATGCAAAAGTTCTCAATAAGATACTAGCAAATCGAATTCAACAGCCTATAAAAAGAAGTATTCAACATGATCAAGTGGGATTCATTCCTCGATGCAGGGCTGGTTCAACATTCGCAAATCAATCAATGTGATACATCACATTAATAAAAGAAAAGATAAGAACCATATGATCCTGTCAATCAATGCAGAAAAGGCATTTGACAAAATTCAGCATCCTTTCTTAACAAAAACCCTCGAGAAAGTCAGGATAGAAGAAACATACTTAATCATCATAAAAGCCATTTATGAAAAGCCCACAGCTAACATCATCCTCAATGGGGAAAAACTGAGAGCTTTTTCCCTGAGATCAGGAACACAACAGGGATGTCCACTCTCTCCGCTGTTGTTTAACATAGTGTTGGAAGTGCTAACATCAGCAATCAGACAACAAAAGGAAATCAAAGGCATCAAAATTGGCAAAGATGAAGTTAAGCTATCACTTTTTGCAGATGACATGATATTATACATGGAAAATCCAATAGACTCCACCAAAAGTCTGCTAGAACTGATACATGAATTCAGCAAAGTCACAGGATACAAAATCAATGTACAGAAATCAGTTGCATTCTTATACACTAATAATGAAGCAACAGAAAGACAAATAAAGAAACTGATCCCATTCACAATTGCACCATGAAGCATAAAATACCTAGGGATAAATCTAACCAAAGATGTAAAAGATCTGTATGCTGAAAACTATAGAAAGCTTATGAAGGAAATTGAAGAAGATATAAAGAAATGGAAAGACATTCCCTGCTCATGGGTTGGAAGAATAAATATTGTCAAAATGTCAATACTACCCAAGGCTATCTACACATTCAATGCAATCCCAATCAGAATTGCACCAGCATTCTTCTCTAAGGTAGAACAAGCAATCCTAAAATTCATATGGAACCACAAAAGGCCCCGAATAGCCAAAGTAATTTTGAAGAAGAAGACCAAAGCGGGAGTCATCACAATCCCAGACTTTAGCCTCTACTACAAAGCTGTATCATCAAGACAGCATGGTATTGGCACAAAAACAGACACATAGACCAATGGAATAGAATAGAAACCCCAGCACTAGACCCACAAATGTATGGTCAACTAATCTTTGACAAAGCAGGAAAGAACATCCAATGGGAAAAAGACAGTCTCTTTAACAAATGGTGCTGGGAGAACTGGACAGCAACATGCAGAAGATTGAAACTATACCACTTTCTCACACCATTCACAAAAATAAACTCAAAATGGATAAAGGACCTGAATGTGAGACAGGAAACCATCAAAACCCTAGAGGAGAAAGCAGGAAAAAACCTCTCTGGCCTCAGCCGCAGCAATTTCTTACTTGACACATCCCCAAAGGCAAGGGAATTAAAAGCAAAAATGAACTACTGGGACCTTATGAAGATAAAAAGCTTCTGCACAGCAAAGGAAACAACCAACAAAACTAAAAGGCAACCAACGGAATGGCAAAAGATATTTGCAAATGACATATCAGACAAAGGGCTAGTATCCAAAATCTGTAAAGAGCTCACCAAACTCCACACCCGAAAAACAAATAACCCAGTGAAGAAATGGGCAGAAAACATGAATAGACACTTCTCTAAAGAAGACATCCGGATGGCCAACAGGCACATGAAAAGATGCCCACGTCGCTCCTCATCAGGGAAATACAAATCAAAACCACACTCAGATATCACCTCACGCCAGTCAGAGTGGCCAAAATGAACAAATGAGGAGACTATAGATGCTGCCGAGAATGTGGAGAAACAGGAACCCTCTTGCACTGTTGGTGGGAATGCAAATTGGTGCAGCCACTCTGGAAAACAGTGTGGAGGTTCCTCAGAAAATTAAAAATAGACCTACCCTATGACCCAGCAATAGCACTGCTAGGAATTTACCCAAGGGATACAGGAGTACTGATGCATAGGGGCACTTGTACCCCAATGTTTATAGCAGCACTCTCAACAATAGCCAAATTATGGAAAGAGCCTAAGTGTCCATCAACTGATGAATGGATAAAGAAATTGTGGTTTACATACACAATGGAATACTACGTGGCAATGAGAAAGAATGAAATATGGCCCTTTGTAGCAACGTGGATGGAACTGGAGAGTGTGATGCTAAGTGAAATAAGCCATACAGAGAAAGACAGATACTATATGTTTTCACTCTTATGTGGATCCTGAGAAACTTAACAGGAACCCATGGGGGAGGGGAAGGAAAAAAAAAAGAGAGAGGTTAGAGTGGGAGAGAGCGAAAGCATAAGAGACTCTTAAACTGAGAACAAACTGAGGGTTGATGGGGGGTGGGAGGGAGGAGAAGGTGGGGAATAGGTATTGAAGAGGGCATCTCTTGGGATGAGCACTGGGTGTTGTATGGAAACCAATTTGACAATAAATTTCATATATTTAAAAAAATGAAATGAGTGTATTTTAAAAGTACACTAGTATGAGATTAAAGTTCTGCTTACTCTCAGTTAAAAAAACAAAGTTTTCTTGGATTGTTGGTCTGCTGTTGACAAGAAAATGTAAACAAAGGTTTTTTCTTTATCTGTCCAGAAAACCAAAGTTTTTATGTTTTGTCTTTATCAGGTCTTTGATTACTTACGTTAAAATCTGTCAATATTAAAGGAATTAAGATTTGCTAACAAAAAAATATTTTATGACTACTAGTTTTAAATATGTTTTAAAATATTATACCCACCATTCAATCTTTGAGATTGGTAAACTCCACTTCTTCCTCTTTGATCCTTGTATCCTATAGTAAGTTCTAGATCTTCAAGGGTAAAATCTGAGGGTTCATACATATCCTGATCTACCAAGATGAAAATAAAAAGCCTTTTTAATAAATTAAATATAGAAAGACTATTGAAATCCACCTACTGTGTTCTAATTCCAGGAAGAGTATAATATTTGAAAGTTAGGAAAATAGTCTTATATATTATATCAAGTAAGAGGAGAAAAAAATAATTCATAAATACCAGAAGTTCATTTGACAAATTTCAACATATATTCCTTATAAAACTTTGAAAAATTAAAATTATAGATTTACTCCTAGTCATTTACTCTTTAATACAGAATATGTTTCTATCTCAATCCAACAGTTAACATTTTGATTTATAGTGAAGTGCCAATAGATAGTCCTATTAAAATTGTGAACAATATAAAAATGTGACTCATTACCATTTAAAAATTACCTAGTTCTGGTAAAGTTAGTAATATATAAAACAGAAATTTGATGATTTTCAGCTAATATATAAATAGATTTGTCAGAATAGATTTGCCACATATATTTTTTATTATCAACATTAAATTTAAAAAATGAAATGGGTCAAAGAGACTATACATTTCCAATGTCACTGATATCTATAGGTGTATTTTTATTATAATTGATACATATTTTCATACAGCTTTCCTGAAAATGTTTAATCACTATCCCTATTTACTTGTAATATTGAGAGCTGTTTCCTCACACTTTTCCCAACTGATATTATATACTTTAAGTATTTGGTATTTTATAAATCATTTTAATGGAAATTATTTCATTATTAGTATAAACCTACTTGATTAACAAGTACAAAAATATTTGCCATCTATTTTTTCTGTTGGAGGAATTCATTTTTCTAACTTCTTTTACTATATTTTTAGTAAAGAAATAATCTAAAAATGGACATTAAATATTTTTATAGACAGACTTATATGTATTTTATATAAGGATACAACCTGTTCACTGTCACAAATAGTTTCTTAGATTATTGTTTGCCTTTTAATTTTGCTTTTGATATTTCTGTGTGCAGAAATTTTAAATTATTATTTAGTTAATTTGTAATGATCTTTCCCTTATGTTTCTGGGTATGAAGTCATGCCTAAGGTAGTTTTTTTCCAAACAAGATTAATTTATGTTGGACCTCTGAGAAGATGGCAGAGTAGGAGGATCATAAATTCACTACATCCAGGGACATATCTAGATAACAGCCACATCAGTGCAATCAACACAAAAAACTGACTTGAAACTGGCAGAAAAGGCTTTCCACGTTAATCATGGAGAGAAGGCCACATCAAAAAGGGTAGAAGGGGTGGTGATACAGTTGGGAACCAAACTCCCAGTGATACCAACTACAAATGGGGGGAATACCACATACATGGAGAATGGAGAGGAGCAGACCCCACACCAGGCACCACAGACAGAGGGGACCTACACTGGAAAGATGAATCACCATAACATCTGGCTTTGAAAACAGGGGGTTTAACTCTGGTTACTTTATTTTTTTGTTTTTAATTTTTTTAATTTTTAAATGTTTATTTAAACATAGTTAAGAGAGAGAGAGAGAGAGAGAGAGAGAGAGAGAGAGAGAGAGAATATGTGGGGTAGAGGCAGAGAGAGAGGGAGACAGGATCTGAAGCAGACTCTGGGCTCTGAGCTATCAGCACAGAGCCCAACTCAGGGCTCAATCCCACAGACTGTGAGATCATGACCTGAGCCAACTAAGCCACCCAGATGCCATTAAATCTGGTTACTTTCAAATTCAGAGACTCATCTCTGGGAGAGATAGAGGACAATAGGAAACTTAGTTCCCACCTTTAAAAAGACAGCATAATAACCTTACTGAGACAGAGCATAGAAGCAGCATTTTGAAATGCACCTAGGGGTATGAAGGAGATTTATTTATAGTCTCAAAATGTGTGCTGAAGGGGCAGAGAGCTTTAGGAGACTTCTCCAAGAACAAAAGAACTGGCAAGTGCCATTTCTCTCCCCCATCATTGATAGTCAGACACTTGTGGGAACCAATTTAAACCTTTCCACCTATCTTGCTGACATCCATGCCCCATGCCCACATTCTCCTGCAGCACCCTATCCAACCTGCCACCCTAAGCAGAAGCCCCACCAAAATGGCTCCTGCTGCATCACATCTGTAAGTATCCACAGCAGTGACTGGTACCACTCCAAAGTCACTCTTGTTCTGGAGGGAGTGGAACATGACCACACACATCAGTTCAACTCCAACCCCAGCAGTGAAACCTTATTACTGGCAGTACAGACAGAGTGCCTTGACAATCAGTGCACCTGCAGCCCCAGCAGACAGAATGAGGGCTGGCATCTAATCTAACTGCTGGATGCTCCCAGGAACCAAATACCCTGCACAAGGAGAGTGATTCACAGCAACTGCAGCCCCAGCAAACAGGCCAAAGCCTGGGATCAGGTCTGAAGGCTGACACCACAGATCTACAAGCTCATGGTGCCCCCAGACTGTTCTGTTAATAACACAGGGATCAAACCATGCCCAATAGATGCAAAGGGTGCCATTGCAGCCATCTGAACTGAAGGCAAATGATGCTTAGCCAGAATAGTAGGGCAGAGACAACCCACATAGAAGACATTCATGGAGTGTCTGGTTCTGGAGAACAGGGTACATTGTGCTACATAGCAGCATAGGATCTGTTCTTTGTAAGGCTACTACTTTCATATCAGGAGAGAGAACTGAATTTCCTAATATATAGAAACAAACAGAGAATTAACAACATGGGAAGATAGCAGAATATGTCCCACATGAAAGAACGGGACAAATCACAGCAACAGAGCTAAATGAAACAGAGATAAACAAAATGCCTGATAAAGAATCCAAACCAATGGTCACAAATATACTTACTGGACTTGAAAAAAGAGTGAAGGATCTCTGCGAGACCTTCAACAAAGAGATAGAAAACATTAAAAGACACAATTAGATATAACTCAATAACTGTAATTAGAAATACACTACAAGGAATAAATAGTAGGCTAGTGTAAAAGAAGAACAGATCAATGAAGACAGAATAATGGAAAGCAACCAAGCTGAACAGCAAAAAGAAAAATAAAAATGAGAATAGGTTAAAGGAACTCAGCAACATAACCAAGTGTAATAAAATCTGGATTATATGGATCCCAGAAGAAGAGAGAATAAAGAGGGAAGAAAATTTAATTAAAGAAATAATGGCTGAAAACCTCTAAATCTGGGGAAGGAAACAAAAACCCAGATCCAGAAAGCACACCTGGATCACCCCAAAAAATCAACCCAAGGAGGTCCATAACAAGACACATACCAATTAAAATGACAAAATTAGTGATAGAAAATTTGAAAAGCAGCAGGAGAAAGCAGTTGCATACAAGGGAAACGCCATAAAGCTGTCAGCTGATTTTTTAGCAGAAACTTTCCAGGCTAGAAGGGCGTGGTGTGATACACTCAAAATGCTGAAAGGTAAACACCTGCCTTCAAAAATACTCTATCCATCAAGTCTATTATTCAGAATAAAAAGAGAGATAAAGAGTTTCTCAGAAAAGAAAAACAAAATGGTTAAAGGGATTCAACACCACTAAACCAGGTTTATAAGAAATGTTAAAAGGAATTCTTTGACTGGAAATGAAAAGTCATAATAGGAATAGGAAAATTAGGAAAGGAAAAAATTTCCCATGTAAACACAAACATAATACAGTAGATTACTTATAATACCAGTACAGAAATTAAAACACAAAAGCAGTAAAATAAATTATACCTATAAAAATCAAACAAGGGATTCCCATAATAAAAGGGAATATGTAAAGTATGATGTCTTATACAAAAAACATGGGGTCATGAGGAGTAAGAGTTTTTAGAGTGGATTCAAACTTAAAGGACAATCAACTTAATATAGATGCATAAGATGTTATATATGAACTTAAAGGTTACCACAAATCAAAAATGTGTAATAGATACAAAAAATAAAGAAAAAATGAATCCAAGAATATTACTAATAAAAATATGTGTGCATATATATGTGTGTGTATATATAAATATATATACACACCTCTGTGTTTATTACAGCATTATATACAATAACCATGATATAAAAGCAAACAAAATGTCATATTTTCTTTTTTCCATTTGTCTTAATACCATTTGGTAGACAAGCGATGTTTTTTTTTTTAAATATATATAATACAATATTACTTAGGCATGAAAAAGAATGAAATCTTGCCATTTACAACAACATGGATGGATCTAGAGGGTACAATGCTAAGTAAAATAAGTCAGTCAGAGAAAGACAAATACCATATGATTTCACTAACATGTGGAATTTAAGAAACAAACAAAATAATAAAAATAGACAAACAAAAATTCAGACTCTTGGTGATTGCCAGAGGGGAGGTGGGTGGGTATATGGGTGAAATAGATGAAGGGGGTTAAGTGCACACTTATTGTGATGAGGAGTGAATAATGTATAGAATTGTTGAATCATTTTATTGCATATATAAAGCTAATATAACACTGTATGTTAATTATATTTGAATAAAAAATATTTGTGTTTTGTTTGTTTTTTCATGGAAATAGTTTATAAAATCATATTTTTAAGCAGTATAGATAAAAATCTCACATTTTATTTTTTCCATTTGTCTTAATGCCATTTGGTAAACAATCAATGTTTTTTGTTGTTTTCTTTTTTACATGACCAGTTTTGTTTTTACACTATAATATGACATTCTTTGATTAATTTCTGGAATTTCTAATCTGCTCCATTGATCTGAAGTTTATTAGTTAGTATTGAAATTAAAAAAAATTTTTTTTAATTTTATTTTTTATTTTTTAAAATTTACATCTAGATTAGTTAGCATATAGTGAAACAATGATTTCAGGAGTAGATTCCTTAATGCCCCTTACCCATTTAGCCCATCCCCCCTCCCACAACCCCTCCCATAACCCTCAGTTTGTTCTCCATAATTATGAGTCTCTTCTGCTTTGTCCCCCTTCCTGTTTTTATATTATTTTTGTTTCCTTTCCCTTATGTTCATCTGTTTTGTCTCTTAAAGTCCTCATATGAGTGAAGTCATATGATTTTTGTCTTTCTCTGACTAATTTCACTTAGCATAATACCCTCCAGTTCCATCCACGTAGTTGCAAATGGCAAGATTTCATTCTTTTTGATTTCTGAATAATACTCCATTGTGTGTGTGTGTGTGTGTGTGTGTGTGTGTGTGTGTGTGTGTGTGTATCACATCTTCTTTATCCATTCATCCATCGATGGACATTTGGGCTCTTTCCATACTTTGTCTATTGTTGATAGTGCTGCTATAAACATGGGGGTGCATGTGTCCCTTCGAAACAGCACACCTGTATACCTTAGATAAATGCCTCGTAGTGCAATTGCTGGGTCATTGGGTAGTTTTATTTTTAGTTTTTTGAGGAACCTCCATACTGTTTTCCAGAGCAGCTGCACCAGCTTGCATTCCCACCAACAATTCAAAAGAGATCCTCTTTCTCCGCATCCTTGCCAACATCTGTTGTTGCCTGAGTTGTTAATGTTGGCCATTCTGACAGGTGTAAGGTGGTATCTCATTGTGGTTTTGATTTGTATTTCCCTGATGATGAATGATGTTGAGCATTTTTTCATGTGTCAGTTGGCCATCTGGATGTCTTCTTTGGAGAAGTATCTATTCATGTCTTTTGCCCATTTCTTTACTGGATTATTTGTTTTTTGAGTATTGAGTTTGATAAGTTCTTTATAGATTTTGGATACTAACCCTTTGTCTGATATGTCATTTGCAAATATCTTCCCCCATTCTGTCAGTTGCCTTTTAGTTTTGCTGATTGTTTCCTTCTGCTGTGCAGGAGGTTTTTATTTTGATTTTTGTTTTTGTTTCCCTTGCCTCCAGAGATGTGTTGAGTAAGAAGTTGCTGCAGCCAAGATCAAAGAGGTTTTTGCCTGCTTTCTCCTCGAGGATTTTGATGGCTTCCTGTCTTACATGAGGTCTTTCATCCATTTTGAGTTTATTTTTGTGTATGGTGTAAGAAAGTGGTCCAGGTTCATTCTTCTGCATGTCGTTGTCCAGTTTTCTCAGCACCACTTGCTGAAGAGGCTGTCTTTAATCCATTGGATATTCTTTCCTGCTTTGTCAAAGATTAGTTGGCCATACGTTTGTGGGTCCATTTCTGGGTTGTCTATTCTGTTCCATTGATCTGAGTGTCTGTTCTTGTGCCAGTACCATACTGTCTTGATTACAGGTTTGTAGTGTAGCTTGAAGTCTGGGATTGTGATGCCTCCTGCTTTGGTTTTCTTTTCCAAGATTGCTTTGGCTATTCGGGGTCTTTTCTGGTTCCATACAAATTTTAGGATTATTTGTTCTAGCTCTGTGAAGAATGCTGGTGTTACTTTGATAGAGATTGCATTGAATATGTAGATTGTTTTGGGTAGTATCGACAATTTTAACACTATTTTTTCTTCCTATCCAGGAGCATAGAATCTTTTTCCATGTTTTTGTGTCTTTTTCAGTTTTTTTCATAAGCTTTCTATAGTTTTCAGTGTATAGATTTTTCACCTCTTTGGTTAGATTTATTCCTAGGTATTTTATGGTTTTTAGTGCAGTTGTATATGGGAACAACTTCTTGATTTCTCTTTCTGTTGCTTCATTGTTGGTGTATAGGAATGCAACCGATTTCTGTGCATTGATTTTATATCCTGTGACCTTGCTGAATTCATGAATCAGTTCTATCAGTTTTTTGGTGGAATCTTTTGGGTTTCCTATAGAGTATCATGTCATCTGCAAAGAGTGAAAGTTTGACCTCCTCCTGGCCAATTTGGATGCCTTTTATTTCTTTGTGTTGTCTGATTGCAGAGGCTAAGACTTCCAATACAATGTTGAATAACAGTGGTGGGAATGGACATCCCTGTCTTATTCCTGACCTTAGGGGGAACGTGCTCAGTTTTTCCCCAATGAGGATGATATTAGCGTGGGGTCGTTCCTATATGGCTTTTATGATCTTGAGGTATGATCCTTCTCTCCCTACTTTTCTGAGGGTTTTTATCAAGAAAGGATACTGTATTTTGTGAAATGCTTTCTCTGTGTCTATCTAGAGGATCAGATGGTTCTTGTCCTTTCTTTTTTTGATGTGATGAATAACGTTAATTGTTTTGTGGATATTGAACCAGCCCTGCATCCCAGGTATAAATACCACTTGGTCGTGGTGAATAATTTTTTTAATGTACTGTTGGATCCAGTTGGCTAATATCTTGGTGAGGATTTTTGCATCCTTGTTCATGAGGGAAATTAGCCTATAGTTCTCCTTTTTTAGTGTGGTCTCTGGTTTTGGAATCAAGGTAATGCTGGCCTCATAAAAAGAGTTTGGAAGTTTTCCTTCCATTTCTATTTTTTGGAACACCTTCAAGAGAATAGGTGTTAACTCTTCCTTAAATGTTTGGTATAATTCCCCTGGAAAGCCATCTGACCTTGGGCTCTTGTTTTTTGGGAAATTTTATTTCTAATTTGATTTCTTTACTGGTTATGGGTCCATTCAAATTTTCTATTTCTTCCTGTTTCAGTTTTGGTAGTGTGTATGTTTCTAGGAATTTGTCCATTTCTTCCAGATTACCCATTTTATTGGCATAAAATTGCTCATAATATTATTGTTTTTATTTCTGTTGTGTTGGTTGTGATCTCTCCTCTTTCATTCTTGATTTATTTATTTGGGTCCTTTCCTTTTTCTTCTTGATCAAACTGGCTAGTGGTTTATCAATTTTGTTAATTCTTTCAAAGAACCAGCTTATGGTTTCATTGATCTGTTCTACTGTTTTTTTGGTTTTGATAGTATTAATTTCTGCTCTAATCTTTATTATTTCCTGTCTGCTTCTGGTTTTGGGTTTTATTTGCTGTTCTTTTTCCAGCTCCTTAAGGCATAAGGTTAGGTTGTGTATGTGAGATCTTTCTTCCTTCTTTAGGAAGGCCTGGATTTCTATATACTTTCCTCTTATGACCACCTTTGCTGCATCCCAGAGGTTTTGGGTTGTGGTCTTATCATTTTCATTAACTTCCATATACTTTTTAATTTCCTCTTTAACTGTTTGGTTAGTCCATTCATTCTTTAGTGGAATGTTCTTCAGTCTCCAAGTATGTGTTACCTTTCCAAACTTTTTCTTGTGATTGATTTCAAGTTTAATAGCGTTGTGGTCTGAAAATATGCACAGTATGATCTCGATCTTTTTGTACTTACTTAGGGCTGATTTGTATCCCAGTATATGGTCTATTCTGGAGAACGTTCTATGTGCACTGGAGAAGAATGTATATTTGCTGCTTTAGGATGAGATGTTCTGAATATATCTGTTACATCCATCTGGTCCAGTGTGTCATTCAAAGCCATTGTTTCCTTGTTGAGTTTATTAGATGATCTGTCCATTGCTGTGAGTGGGGTGTTGAAGTCTCCTACTATTATGGTATTACTATTGATGAGTTTCTTTATGTTTGTGATTAATGGATTTATATATTTGGATGCTATCACATTAGGCGCATAAATGTTTACAATTGTTAGGTCTTCTTGGTGGATACACCCCTTGATTATGATATAATGCCCTTCTGCATCCCTTGATACAGTCTTTATTTTAAAGTCTGGATTGTCTGATATAAGTATGGGTACTCCGGCTTTCTTTTGTTGACCATTAGCATGATAGATGGTTCTCCATCCCCTTATTTTCAATCTGAAGGTGTCTTTAGGTCTAAAGTGGGTCTCTTGTAAACAGCATATAGATGGATCTTGTTTTCTTATCCATTCTGTTACCCTATGTCTTTTGATTGGAACATTGAGTCCATTGATGTTTAGAGTGAGTACTGAAAGATATGAATTTATTGCCATCATGATGCTTGTAGAGTTGGAGTTTCTGGTGGTGTTCTCTGGTCCTTTCTAATCTTTGTTGCTTTTGGTATTTATATTTTTATATACATTTTTTCATCTTTTCTCCCCTCAGAAAGTCCCCCTTAAAATTTCTTGTAGGGTTGGTTTAGTGGTCACAAACTCCTTTAATTTTTGTTTGCCTGGGAAACTTTTGTCTCTCCTTCTATTTTGAATGACAGCCTTGCTGGATAAAGAATTCTTGGCTGCATATTTTTCTGATTCAGCACACTGAATATATCCCACCACTCCTTTCTGGCCTGCCAAGTTTCTATGGATAGGTCTGCTGCAAACCTGATCTGTCTTCCCTTGTATGTTAGGGACTTTTTTTCCCTTGCTGCTTTCATGATTCTCTCCTTGCCTGAGTATTTTGTGAATTTGACTATGAGATGCCTTGCTGATGGTCATTTTTTGTTGAATCTAATGGGGGTCTTCTGTGCTTCCTGGATTTTGATGTCTGTGTCTTTCCCCAGGTTAGAAAAGTTTTTTGCTATGATTTGCTCACATAATCCTTCTATCCCTATTTCTCTCTCTTCCTCTTCTTGGACCCCTATGATTCTGATGTTGTTCCTTTTTAATGAGTCACTGATTTCTCTAATTCTTAAATCATTCTCTTTTACCTTAATCTCCCTCTTTTTTTCTGCTTCGTTATTCTCTATAAGTTTTTCCTCTGTATCAGTGATTCTCTGTTCTGCCTCAACCATCCTTGCTGCTGCTGCATCCATCTGTGATTGCAGCTCAGTTATAGCATTTTCAATTTCATTCTGGCTATTTTTTACTTATTTTATCTCTGCAGGAAAGGATTCTAATCTATTTTCAACTCCAGCTAGTATTCTTATTATCGTGATTCTAAATTCTGGTTCAGACATCTTTCTGCTTTCTGTGTTTGTTAAATCCCTGGGTGTTGTTTCTTCGTGATCTTTCTTTTAGGAAGAATTCCTTTGTTTTGTCATTTTGAAGGGAGAAAAGGAATTAATGAGGTAGAAAAACTGGAATTAAAAAAATGAAAATTAAAAAAAAATAAAATTAAAAATTAAAGACACACACACAAAAATCAAATAGATGATGCTAGATACTAGGTGTCTTTTGTTCTGGGTGTTGAAAGTGGTTTGACAGATTAGAGAAAAAAAAGGGAGGGAGAAAAAAAAGGAAATCATTTGAGAGTTTGAAAAAATGAATACACTGAAGTAGACTAAAATGAGATGATGGCGGTAAAATAGAATTTGAAAAAATATACACAAAAATAAAGAATATAGTAGAAAAAATTAAAGAAAATATTTTTAATTAAAATTAAAATTTTTCTTTTTCTGTATTTAAGAAGAAAAGAAATGAAAAAGGAAAAGGATTAAAAAAAGAAAAAAAGAAATCGTTTGAAAGTTTGAAAAAGTGAATACACTATAGTACACTAAAATAAAATGATTGAAATAAAATAGAATTTGAAAAAATTTACATAAAAGCAAATAATATAGTAATAAAAATTCAATAAAATATTTTAAATAGAAATTGAAAGTAAAAATGAAGTGTTTCTCTTTCTGCATTCAACAAAAAGAAACAAAAAGAAAAAAGAAAAAGAAGGAAAAAAAGGAAATTGTTTGAAAATTTGAAAAGATGAATACACTGAAGTAGACTAAAATAAAATGATGCAAGTAAAATAGAATTTTTAAAAAATATACAGAAGTAAAAAATATAGTAATAAAAATTAAAGAAAAATATTTTTAATAAAAATTGAAAATAAAAAAGAATTTTTTCTCTTCTGTATTCAAGAAAAAGAAAATAATTGTAAAAGAGAAAAAGAAAAAAAAAGAAATTTGAATAGAATAACCTGCTAACAGATTGAAGTAGGTCTGAAATTGTTACATTTTCCCCTCAAAGTCAGTGTATGTAGCTCTTTATAGTCCATAAGTTAAGCCGGCAGTGAGACTTGTGTTCTTGAAGAGCAAAGTTGGCCCAGTTGGGCGGGGCTCAGTGTAACAGCTCTGTTCTCCACTAGATGGCACTGCTAGCCTACTGGGGTGGATTGTTGCGGCACTCATAGGTGCATATGCACATGCGTGGGAGCGGTGAAAATGGCGCCACCCAGTGCCACCCAGTCTGTTCTCCCAGATCAGTAATTGTGCACCCGTCCTCTGTCTTCAGCTCTTGTCCACTCCCTGATTTTTCACTCTCTGTGACCAGGCCCCAGGCAGTACCTCTCTCCTGTTTTGTCTCAGATGCGGCTGTTTTCCCTGGCCCCTTACTTCCAAAGGACTGCGGTTTTGACCTGTTCAGCCCCTCTGCAGGAGGGTCTCACCGAGCAATGGCCGAGTGAGCAATGGCCGAATGAGCAATGGCCAAATATTGGTTACACCCAGGAATGCACTCTGGACCCTGCTGCTGCCAGTGCCCCGAGACTGCAGCCAGGTAGCAGACTGCCCTGAAAAAGTTAGGAGACAGTGAAGCAGCAGCATGTCAGGGATTATGGAAAATCACAACACACATCTGACACCAGGATTCACCCTTAGCGACCTTGCCCCAGCACCAGCAAATATGGCCACCTTCCAGGGTCTGCTGGGACCAGGTGGCTTCAACAATCTGTACCAAATGTCCTTCCAGCAGTGGAACCACTTTTCCCTGTGTGGCCCAAGAACCTCTTGGACCCACTCTGTTCCTGGGGATTCGTCCTTTCCACCAGAGCACTGCCAGGTATCAAGCTATGGAGTTGCAGCCTTTATGCTCCCCTTGTTTACAGTCTTAATGGAATTTAAACCATCTCCTTTCTCCTTTTTTAGTTCAGTCCCTGTGGCTGTTTCCAATTTTCCACTTTCTCTCCAGCTGCTTTGGGGAGGGGTGTTTTTCCTGTTTTCTGTCCCTCTCCCAGTCTCCATTCTCTCTCCACCCGCAAAAGTAGTTCCCTACCTTTTGCGGCTTCTTGCTCCCCAAATTCACCTCTCTGCGCCATGTACCTGCTGAATTCTGTGGTTCAGGTTGTGCAGATTGTTATATTAATGCTCCAATCAGTTTTCTAGGTGTGTAGGATGGTTTAGTGTTGGTCTGGCTGTATTTCATGGATGCAAGACACACAAAAAATTTCCATGCTGTTCTGCCATCTTGGCTCCTCCTCTCAAAAATTTTTTAATGTTTATTTACTTTTGAGAGAGAGAAGGAAACACAGAATTGGAAGCAGGCTCCAGGCTCTGAGCTATGAGCACAGAGCCCTACTCAGGGCTCAAACTCACAGAATGCAAGATCATGACCTGAGCCAAGGTTGAATGCTTAATTGATTGAGTCACCCAGGAGCCCCATATTATTGAAACTTTTTAATATGTAATTTTATCTAGTGTTGCTTCCCAAGCTTTATCCTCTTTTTGTACTCAATTATTTGATACTGAAGTATGTAAATTCTTTTCAGGATAAATCTAGAATCATGGTCATAAAATGTCATCAATAACAAAACAAATTACTACTGGCATTTTGACGGAAATAAATTGTTTACAAGTAAGTTTTAAAAGCCTTTCTTTTAGGAGCTTTTAATGCTTCATTATTAATTCATCATAAGAGATCAGCATATTTCCTGATATTTATTTATTATCAGTTATTTTATTATGTCTTTACTTGTTTCAATGCTGTAGTATATAGGAATGTTGTTTCCTGTAACAAATTTTTTTTAGTCAGTTTGCTAAACTTTTCTGTATTGATATTTCAATTTTTATTTGATTATTTTAGGTTTTAAAGGTAGAAATATAATAATCTGTAAATAACATTCATGTTATATTATCTCTTTCAATATTTATAACAGATTACTTTTCTTATTACATGGGTTAGGCATTTTATAACAATGTTTTATTTAGCAGTAATAGACAGCAATTTTTTAATTGGATATTTTATTTCACCATTAAATATGCCATTGGGATATTGGTTAGAAATAGATTTTCTTCATCGTATTAAAAAAGAATTATTTATTTTGTAATTTTTTAAAAACAGGAACAGCTGTATATCTATAAAAATGAAATTTTTATAAAAATAAATAGGAAAACACATAACTGACATTGTTTTCATCACTTTATCAACACTTCTTGTTACTTAAACATCTGAAACTGAGGAACATACTGTCTTCTATATAATAATCATGGTAATATCAAGTACATGCTGTATACATACAGTAGTTCCCCCTTATCAATGAGGAATATGTTCCAAGACCCCTAGTGGATGTGTGAAATCACAGATAATACCAAACCCTAGATATACTATGTACATACATATCTATGACAAGTGTCATATGTACAAGATATGTACATACATATCTATGACAAAGTGTAATTTATAAATTAGGTACAGAAGAGATTAACAACAATAAGAATAAAATAGGACAATTGTAACAATATACTGTAATAAAAAGTGAATATGGTTGCTCTCTCAAAATATCTTACTGTACTGTACCCACCCTTCTTCTTGTGGTGCTATAATATGATAAAATGTTACATGATGAGATGAAGTGAGGTGAATGATTTAGATACTGTAACAAGTGTTAGGCAGCTACTGACATTCTGTTTAAATTTCAGATGGATGATCACCTAATTCCAGATTGTAGGTTAACCTTGGGTAACTGAAACCATGAAAAGTGAAGCCCCAAATAATGGGATACTACTGTGATCAATTTTAAGAAATTCTGATAGCAACAGAGAAATTATAGCAAAAGAGAAAGGAAGAACAAAAGAAGGGTTTGCATGAGAGGTTAGAGGAAACAGTTTGTATTACTTCTAAAGAGTACAATCAGATACTTCCAAGATTTTCTCTCGTTCTCTTAGGGTCATAGCAGAGTAAATAGCTAGATTATATGGGTTTGAAGTACATATTTAATTATGAGTTTTAGGCAAGTTACACCATGTCTTACTGTCCTCATTTCTTAAATGGTGATAATGGTAGTACTTCCCTCATAAAGTTTCTTACATGCATTACTTATTAACTGTTTAATATTAAATGTTTAATAAATAACAAAATGTTTTCCATTATAAGTCCACATGTAAAAATCATAATTTGTTAGTTTTCTATTTGTAATTACATCCCAAATTAACTTTTCTGAATGTGACTATTTATGCAATTTAAAGTTATTTGTATTAATTTTTATTTTTTATTTTAAGTTATTTTTGATATTGTATACACTAAACACTTCTACTTGGACAATTGTATGTTTCTTAATTTGAGGATGATCTTTTGATTTTGAGTCTACTGGATCTGATATCTGAGGCATCTTTACATATACAAAATAGATGTTTGAAATACTTTAAAGAGAAACATACATCTACACACATTTACTCTGAAAGGGTGTTGAAACACAATGATGTATTTATTTTCTCATTTTGTTAAGTTGGTGATTTTCTATATTAAATTGCACAGCTTAATAACCATCAGTTAAATAAACTCTTGTAATTTCTAAGAAAATTAGCATTTGTGAATAAGTCAGTGAACTAAACACAATTCCTGAGTTTTTACATATATATATATGTATGTATGTATGTATGTATGGGGAATAAGCTTAGGAATTCCCTGAGTTTGCACCAATGGGTTAACAAGGCATAAAGAATCAGAAAGCCATAGGATGTTCACACCCCAGTTTCAGTAAACAAGATTAGGTAAATAATTAGGGTGGGGCAAAGGTTCCAGTATAGAACAAAGGTATATGAGGTAAACAAGATTAGGTATTCAGGGTGGAAATGCACCCCCCCCCCAACTTAGTACAATAGCAGAAAGCTGCTTTCACAGGAAGGAAGGACCAAATTAGGTAAACAAATAAATAGGGCTATAGACTGCTTTGGGGTGAAGTTGCCCAGAGTGGAGCTAATTAGCAAAAGAAAGGTGCCTTGCTGACCCTGAGGTAGCATGTTCTCTCTTTCTTGTCCCCTAGACCAGTTTAGGTAAACAGAGGTGGTGTCTCACAACCTTCTGCCCAGTGCCAGGATTTTATATTAACCCAAACCCCTAACACCGCATATTTTCAAAACCCCCTTTCCCTCATGCCCATGAGTTAATGTTCACAGTTTTATTGTCTCTTTGTGCACATCCATCTCCATGTTTATAAGCCTTCTGATTCTAATAAAAACAGAGCAAGAACCCTTAATCAGGGCTCTTGTCTTCTCCTGGACAGTAGCCATCTCTCACATTTTAATCCTGAATCCCGCTCTCTTGCTGGACAAGACAGAACTTCAGACCTAGAGTCTACAACATGTATGTATGTACCTGTATGTATGTTTGTGTGTGTGTGTGTGTGTGTGTGTGTGAGTATATATATATATATATATATATATATATATATATATATATGGTTAAGAACTGGGGCCTGAGATAAAGGTAGATAAAAATGTGCCAACTCTTTAGGGAAAGCACAGATATTAAAATACTACAGATTCATGTGAGTAAAAATATTTAATGCCATTGATACATATTTTGAGGGGTTTTTTAGAGGTTTTTAAATTTTTTTAATGTTTTTACTTATTTATTTTAAGAGAGAAAGAGTGAGAGAGAGAGCATGATTGGGGAAGGGGCAGAGAGAGAGAGAAGGAGGAAGAGAATCCCAAGCAGGCTCCACACTGCCAGTGCAGAGCCTTATGCAGGGCTCATTCCCACAAACCATGAGATCATGACCTGAGCTGAAATCAAGAGTTGGACACTCAACTGACTGAGCCACTCAGGCATCCCTATTTGGAGGTTTTTAAAAATTGTTAAACATTCCTACTGATAATATTGAGTGGCAAATCAGCTTCATAATCTATTTCTATATTTTGCCCATTTTTATATTAGATTGCTTATTCTTTTTATATATTTACATATTAACTTTTGATATTGTATTATAGTCACACTAAAAGGGAGGGCCTGAAAGACAGTGGTAAAGAGAAATCCTTCTGTGGGCAGAACTTGGGCAGTACATCTAGGGCTTCACTATATGTAGAACTAAAGATTGCCTGAGATTTAGATGTACATTAATTTGGGGATAGAAGATAATGGATTTGGCCAGGTAGTCAGGGACTTGGAAAAACAGAGATTGAAAAAATGATGAGAGTCTTGGCGACATTTATGTCCATTACTCCTTAGAATAGGATTCAAATGCATAAAGATATAAATATCTTTATTTTGTAAATGTGCACAAGGGTATTTATTAAAGTGTAAGCTCTTAGCTTAATGGTCTGCCCTATGAATGGCAGTTAGCCTTACTCCTCTGCTACACTGGTGCTTATCTCATGGCCCTAAAGTACCAAGAAGAAAGCTATGATAGCCATAATGAAGCATCTGCAAAGACTTAATAATAGAGTTTTTCTCACTAAGAATGATCAGGATTCTGGGACTGCTGAGTGCTCAACTTGTCAAGAGCATAGGACAAAACTGAACTCATCAATATAACATCATTTTCCAGAGGGAATAGGAAACTATCCAGTGACAGATTGATTACACTAAAATTTCTATCATAGAGAGGGCAGTGATTTGCCCTCAATGGATTAGATATATATTTGATGTACTTATTTGCTTTCCCTGCCTATATAATTTCTACTAGTATCATTGTTTATTGACTTGAATCTTTTCCACTGTCATAGTATCGTATACAATATCATCTCCAACAAGGGACATGTTTTATGGAAAGTGATGTGCCACAATGGGTTTTACCAATGGAATTCACTGGTATTAATAGAAACTCCACCATTTAGAAGCAGCAACTTTTATGAAAGAGTAAAATGGCTGGGTGATATCTCACTATGATATATATGACAACACCCTGAGAGTCTGCAGTGTTGATATACATGATGCACTTAGACCAGACTTAGAATAGATGCCAATATCCACCCCATAGCCTAACCCCATATCCCAAACACCTATTAACTCATTTAAATAATTTTCACATCATTTCCCAGTGTTCTTCATTAAATGGATTACAGAGGTCCTTGTGCCCAAGGGAAAGAAATCTCCCACTAAAGAAACAGTCATGTGTCCAATTAACTACAAACTGTGATTGTCATCTTGACATTTGAGGTTCTTATGCCATTAAATGAACAGGTAGACAAAGAGATTACTGTACTGGTCACAGGATTGATACCAGTAATCAACAGGGAATTGAGTTGGTCCTAATTCGTGAAGGCAAGAAAAACTATATTCAAAACCCAGGGGATTCACTGGGTCACCTTATAATACTCCCTTGCACAAAAGTCATGAAAATGGAAAAATGCAGCAGCTTAATAAAAATAAAAACATCAAAGAATCAACTATTATAAGAGTAAAGTTTTGGGTTACCTCACCAGATAAGTCCCGTCTAGCAGGTAGTGGCAAAGATGAGAATATGGAAATGAAATGTGAGAAAACAGCTATGGTAACTAAGCATCTTCATAGCTAGTTATAGAAGTGGCAACTAAGCACCTTCACAGCTAGTTATAGAAGTGGCAACTGTAGTTATAGAAGTGGCAACATGAGAATGTTTATGCTCATTAATTGTTTTACAACAACACCCCCTTTTTCTCCTCTGCCACTTTATATACAGAACATTGGTGGTGAACAATGTTTTAGGTTACATATGGGAGTAAGACCATATTGATACTATTCTTTAATTAAGTGGATTCTATTTTTTTCTTTCTTCAAATTTTTAAGGTTCTAGTTAGTTAACATACCATGTAATATTAGTTATAGGTATACAATTTAGTGATTCATCATTTATATAACACTCAGTGCTCATCACAAGTGTCCTCCTTAATACCCATCACCTATTTAACCCATATCCCTGCCCACATCCCCTCCAGTAACTCTCAGTTTGTTCTATATACTTTCCATTTTTAATTTTTAATTTTATTTATTTTGAGAGAGAGAGAGAGAGAGCATGTGTGAGCGGGGGAGGGGCAGAGAGAGAGAGAATCTCAAGCTCCACGCTTAGCATGGTCTGACATGGGGCTCAATCTCACAACTGTGAGATCATGACCTGAACTGAAATCAAGAGTTGGACACTTAACCGACTGAGCAACGTAGGTGCCCTATGTTCTCTGTACTTAAGAGTCTGTTTCCTGGTTTGGCTCTCTCTTTTTTTTCCCTGCTATGTTCACTTGTTTTATTTCCAAAATTCCACATATGAGTGGAATCATATAGATTCTAATAGGACCTAATGTCCCTTAAATTGGATACACAAATTTGTCTGGATGAAGAATAAAATGGGGATATTGAGGGGTAAAAGAGGTAGACCAAGAAGACATCTTTAATTTCACGTTTACAATCATTCTTCAACTTTCTCTATTTAGCTATATGTCCCCCAAATCTAACATACATGGAGTACATCAATTGGTTCCCTTGCACTTTGGCTTCCAGTTGAATCCAGCCAATAAAACCATAGCAGGAGATCAGAGGAAGAAAAGACAATGAGTCCAAGGGATGTATTTCCATGGCCTGCATGGTCACAGTAACCTGGCATGTACCTCCCCCGTCTTAGGTCTTGCCAGGCTAACCTCTCCATATAGCTCCAGTAACTATTATTTCTCATTTCCTCCTCAGAACTAGAGGTAGTTAACATTGTCCCACTTTTTTCTACGTCTGAGTTGCTACACTTTTTCTTATGATTCCTTAGATATTCCTTCCTCCCTTGTAGACAGTCCTTTTATTAAAATTGCAAATTACTCGATTTGTGCCATCTCATTTCCAAAGACTTTGACTTATACACCCACCAGTAGCAGACTGGATAAAAGGTAGTACATTCATACAACAGATTGTTTAACAATTAAAATAAACAAAATATAAGCTACACATGAAAACATAGCATTAAATTTTAAAAAGATAAGAAAGCATATTTAGAGAATTATTTATAAACTTCAAAAACTTTGTGATTTATGGATACATATTAAAACGGTAAAGCTGTTAGGTTTAACCATAAAAACTTGCCATTGTCGTAGGTCAAAAAGGGTTGAATATTAGCAATTGCATATAGTTTGATCTAAAATAAAGGGAAATAGAAAAATGATTGCCCAAAAATCTAAATAGTTATTGCCACTGTGGGAGGGAAGGGAATTGTGAAAGATATACTGAAGATTTTATGTGACATCAGTACTCTATTTCTTTACCTCAGGACTGGTTATCCTATTTTTGTTTATATAACTGTTAAAATTTACACACAAGTCTTATGAAATATCCCATATTATATTTCACAATAAAAGTTGTTTAGAAATAAGTTAAAGATATGTTCAGTATTATTGCTCTTGAATATCTTTTGGCATCTTTATCAGTACTTCGTTAAATTTCTGAACTATAAGAGATTTTTAAGTCACTTAAAAACTATATATTAAAAAAACTATATATTGAAACTACACAGCAATATTTCCTCTTGGTTTTATAATGTAATGAGTATAGGACCACAGTACAGTAGCAGTGAATTACTATAGACTGTGGTTAAATCATATACATATAGACAGTACTTTTTCTGAGTGCATGTGTGAAAATCTTATTATTTAATAACTATACTTAGTTATTAAACACATTTGAATTTACTATTCAATTTTATTATGGTATACATATTTTAGGGAAAAGTTTAAATTCTTAAAATAAATGGTTGAAAAAAATGGAAAGATTAAAAACGTTATCAATCTAAAAGAATGAAAGAAAAAAGAGAAATCAGTGGAGAGTTAAGATGGCAGAGTAGTAGGGGGACCCTAGGCTTGGTTTGTCCCTTGAACACAGCTAGATTAACATCAAATCATTTTGATCACCGAGGAATCAATCTGAGGATTAAGAGAACAATCTCCACATGTAGAATGGGAGAAGGTGGCAGGTATGAGATGTAGAGACATGAATTGGGAAATAGAAAAGCCATGGTGAAGCAGAGGGGAGGGAGACCTTTTCACAGAGAGAGGAAAGAAAATGAGAGAGAGGGAGAAAATAGCACATCAGGTTTGCACAAGACAAACACTTTCCCAAGGCCACTGACTGGGGAATCAAGAGGAATTAATTATTGCAAGTTTTTATAAGCAGTAGAGCTCAAATACTGAGGTTTTAGAAGTACCCACCATTTGCCAGGGTAAAGCCAGGTGGGACAGTGATGTTCCTGGGAAGAATGAGGGTGGAAGCCTGGGAGGAGACAATGTGGTATAGGGATCCCCTGGGTTGCACTGGGAAAGAACATTCTCCTTCCTGGATTACATTTGAAAGAGGGTATATTGCTTCTCCAGGGACAAAAGATCCATTCATCAGCAAAGGACAGAAGCAGATACAGAGAAGGCAGATAACCTGATCACAGCATTTTGCTGTGCTTCCACATAAAGTCCAAGCAAATGTGTGGCTGTGCCACTGCTTTTCTGGGGCAAAATGGCACTACACACAGCACAGCAAGATGCTCCTCTGGAGCAGGAAGCAGAGCCATTACATGGTTGGTCCATTAAGATTTGGAGTTTTGAATTCCAGGCATGCACCAGAAATAAAACACAGAACTGTAGCACCGGGCATGCCATTGGCCTGGACACAGACAGGGTGAGTACAGGGATCTGATGGAAGCCTGGGACAAAAGAGGGGAGATTGTATGCTTTTCTGTGAGGGCTTCCTGAACAGCGGCAAGCATGAGCTCCCCTCTCTGGGAAGGAGAGAGAGGTGACACCATCCCCACCCCCCCACCACCCCCGTACCCCCACCTCCACCCCACCCCCACCACCAGTATGGTTGGACTTCAGTAAGCAACACAGCACCCCCAGTGGAAGATGGAGCTGCTCACACCAAATCCCACCCCCCTGTACCCTGCAAGTATAATTTTACTAGGGAGGTCTGACTATGAGCCAGCACAGCGGGCCTCTTTCCCAGAAGACCAGCACAGGCCCCCCATGTGTACCAAGTCTACGATCATAGAGTACTTTAAAGCCTCAGTTCAGGGACCAGGCTCCCTGACCCCCCCCCCCCCCCAATTTGGAATCAGACTTATAGTTTTTCTGTGTGTGTGTGTGTGTGTGTGTGTGTGTGTTCCTTTATATCTTTGTTCCATTTCCTCTCCCTCTTTCTCTCTCTCTCTCTCTCTCTCTGGATAAGGATTTTTTTTTAATCAGGATTACTTTAACAAACAATCAAAGCACACCTAGTTAAAGGTCCAAACACTCCCCACTACAAGCAAGGAGGAACACTGGAAACATTTCCTGAAGTACCAGTCCCTGGAAAGTGTATGACCTTTTCTTAACATAGCATTACTCACAGGAGCAGGAAACATAATAAGCTTTCATAACTCTCAAAAGACTGACCTAGACAAAATGAAGAAGACAGAGGAATTTTCCCCCAAAAGAAAGGTCAAGAAGAAATCACAGCCAGGGATTTATTTAACAGATGTAAGCAATATATTTGAACAATAATTAAAAACAACAGCATTAGACTACTAGCAGGGCTTGAAAGAAGTGCAGAGGACTCCAGAGAAATTCTTACTGCATACAAAAAAAACCCACAAAAACTAGTAAGGCTGCGATAAAAAAATGCTAATGATGAGATGCAAAACCAACTGGATGTAATCACAAAGAGGATGGAAGAAGCAGAGGAATGAATAGGTGATATAGAAGATAAAATTCTGGAAAATAATGAAGTCAAAAAGAAGAGGGAAAGAAATCTATCAGATCACAAGAGAATTAGGGAACTCCAAGAACCCATGAAGTACAATAATATACATATCATACGAGTTCCAGAAGAAGAGTGGAAGAAAGGGGCAGAAGGTTTATTTGAACAAATTTTAGTTGAGAACTTCACTCATCTGGGGAAGGAAATAGGCATTCAAGTCCAAGAGGCATAGAGAACTCCCCTAAAAAAAACAAAACAAACAAACAAACAAAAAACAGGGCAACACCAAGGCATAGCATAGTGAAATTGCAAAAAACAAACAAACAAACAAACAAAAACACAAAGATAAAGAGAAAATTCTGAAAGCTGCTAGGGACAAAAGGTCCTTAACCTACAAGAACAGACATGTAAGGTTAACAGACCTGTCAACAGAAACTTTGCAGACTAGAAGGGAGTGGTATGATATATTCAATGTCCTAAATGGGAAAAACATGCAGCCAAAATACTTTATCCATCAAGGTTGTCATTCAGAATAGAAACAGAAATAAAGAGTTTCCAAGACAAGCAAAAACTAAAGGAGTTTGTGAACACTAGGCTAGGTCTACAAGAAATATTAAAGGGTACACTTTGAGTGGGAAAGAAAGTAACAAAGACTAGAAGGGAACAGAGATAATCTACAGGAACAGTGACTTTACAGGTAATTAAATGGCACAAAATTCATATCTATCAATAATTATTCTGAATGTAAATGGACTAAATGCTCCAATCAAAAGACAGAGTGTATCAGAATGGATAAAAAACAAGATCCATTGATATGCTGCTTACAAGAGACTCATTTTAGAACCAAGGACACCTCCAGATTTAAAGTGAGGGTATGGAGAATGATTTATCATGCTAATGGACATCAAAATAAAGCTAGAGTAGCCATACTTATTTGAGACAAACTAGATTTTAAATCAAAGACTGTAATAAGAGAGGAAGAAAGGCACTATATCATGAAAAAGGGGTCTCTCCAACAAGAAGATCTAATAATTGTAAGTATTTATGACCCCAAGTTGGAGGAAGCCAAATATAAAAATCAATTAATAAAAAAACCTAAAGAAACACATCAATAATAATACAATAATATTAGGGGACTTTAACATCCCAGTTACAACAATGGACAGATCATCTAAGCAGATTAACTAGGAAACAATTGCACATGGGAAATTCTACAGAATAGATATATTTAGGTCACAAATCAGGCCTCAACAAATAAAAAAATTGAAATCATACCATGCACCTTTTCTGACCACAACACTATGTAACTAGAGGTCATCAACAAGAAAAAATTTGGAAAGAGCACCAATACATGGAGGTTAAACAACATATTACTAAAAAAGAATGGGTCAACCAGGAAATCAAAGAAATTTTAAAAATACATGGGAAAAAATGAAAATGAGGGCACAAGTTTTCAAAATCTTTGGGTTGCAGTAAAAGTGGTTCTAAGAGGGAAGTATACAGCAATACAGGCCAATCTTAAGAAACAAGAAAAATCTCAACTAAACAACATAACCTTATACCTAAAGGAGCTAGAAAATAAACAACAAATGAAACCTAAAGCCAACAGAAGGAAGGAAATAATAAAGATTAGAGCAGAAATAACTGATGTGGAAACAAACAAACAAAAAGTAGAACAGATCAATGAAAGCAGGAGCTTGTTCTGTGAAAAAAATAAAAATATTGATAAATCTCTAGCCAGACTTATCAAAAATAAAACAGAAAGACCCCAAATAAAAACACAAATGAGAGAAGAGAAATAACAACCAACAGCACAGATATACAAAAAACCATAAAAGACATTATAAAAAAAAACCCATATGCTGGGTAGCCTGGGTGGCTTAGTTGGTTAAGTGATTGACTTGATTTCAGCTCAGGTTATGATCTCACAGTCATGGGATTGAGCCCTGCAACAGGCTCCTCACTGAGTGTAGAGCTTGCTTTGGATTTTCTCTCTTTGCCCCGCCTCTGCTTGCACACACACTCTTTCACTCAAAATAAATAAATAAACTTTTAAAAAAAGCTATATGCCAACATATTGGATAACCTAGAGAAATGGATAAATTCCTAGAAACATATAAACTATCAAACTGAAACAGGAAAAAATAGAAAATGTGAACATGCCTATAGTCAGCAAAGAAATTGAATCACTAACAAATTACCAGAAAGCTCCCAAAAAACAAAAGTCCAAGGCCATATGACTCTACAGGCAAATTCTGTCAAATATTTAAACCAGAGTTAGGATTGTATGGTTCTTATTCTTTCTTTTATTAATGTGGTGTATCATACTGATTGATTTGTGAATATTGAACCAGCCCTGCAGCCCAGGAATGAATCCCACTTGATCATGGTGAATACTTTTTTTAATGCACCGTTGAATTCTATTTGCTAGTACCTTGTTGAGAATTTTAGCATCCAGGTTCATCAGGAATATTAGCCTGTAATTCTTCTTATAGTGGGGTCTTTGTCTACTTTTGGAATTGAGGTAATGCTAGCTTCATATGAGTTTGGAAGCTTCCCTTCTGTTTCTATTTTTTGGAACAATTTGAGAAGAATAGGTATTACCTCTGCTTTAATTTTTTTTAATGTTTTTATTTATTTTTGAGACAGAGAGAGACAGAGCATGAGCAACAGAGGGACAGAGAGAGAGGGAGACACAGAATCTGAAGCAGGCTCCAGGCTCTGAGCTGTCAGCACAGAGCCCAACACAGGGCTCGAACTCACGGACTGTGAGATCATGACCTGAGCTAAAGTCAGACACTTAACCAACTGAGTCACCCAGGAGCCCCAACTCTGCTTTAAATGTCTGGTAGAATTCCCCTGGGAAGTCATCTGGCCCATGACTCTTACTTGTTGGGACATTTTTGATAATTGATTCAATTTCTTTGCTGGTTATGGGCCTGTTCAAATTTTCTTTTTCTTTCTATTTGAGGTTTGGTTGTGTGTGTCTTGGAATTTTTCCATTTCTTTCATATTGTCCAGTTTGTTGGCATATAATTTTTCATACTATTCTCTGATAATCGTTTGTATTTCTGTGGTGTTGGCTGTGATCTCTCCTCTTTCATTCATGATTGTATCTATTTGAGACTGCTCTCTTTTCTTTTTGAGAAGTCTGGCTAGGGATTTATCAATTTTGTTTATTCTTTCCAAAAACCAGCTCTTAGCTTCATTGATATGTTCTGTGTTTTTTTTTTAATATTCTATGTAGTTTATTTCTGTTCTAATCTTTATTATTTCTTTTCTTCTGCTGGCTTTGGCCTTTTTTTCTGCTTTTTTTCTAGCTCCTTTAGGTATAAGGTTAGGTTGTATATTTGGGAACTTTCTTGCTTCTTGAGATAGGCCTGAATTGCAATGTATTTTCCTCTTAGGGCTGCGGCTGCCTTTGCTGCATCCCAAAGGGTTTGCATTGTTGTGTTTTCATTATCCCAAATCTATAAAGAACTTAACTGGAGAAATGACAGAAGACATGAATAGAAACTTTTCCAAAGAAAACATCCAGATGGCTAACACACACATGAAAAGATGCTCAACATCTCTCATAATCAGAGAAATACAAATCAAAACCACAAAGAGATACTACCTAACATCTGTCATAATGGCTAAAATTAACAACCTAGGAAACAACAAGTGTTGGTGAGGATGAGGAGAAAGGGAAACACTTTTGCACTGTTGGTGGGGATGCAAACTGGTGCTGCCACTCTAGAAAACAGTATGGAGGTTCCTCAAACATTAAAAACAGAACTACCCTACAACCCAGCAATTGCACTACAAGCAATTACAAAGGATACAAAAATGCTTGACTATCAACAATAGGCAAATTATGGAAAGAGCCTAAATGTCCATCAACCGATCAATGGAGAAAGAAGATGTGGGTAATATACATATATATATATACATATATATATATATATATATGTATATATATATATACACATATATATATATATATACACATATATATATACACATATATATATATATACACACACATATATATATATATACACATATATATACACACATGTATACATATATATATGTATGTATATGTGTGTGTATGTATATATGTATACATATATATACATACATATACATACATATACATGTACATACATACATACATACATACAGTGATGAAAAAGAATGAAATCTTACCATTTGCAACAGTGTGGATGGAACTGGAGGGTATTATACTAAGCAAAATAAATCAAAGAAAGACAGGTACCATATGACTTAAATCATATGTGTAATTTGAGAAACTCAACAAATGAACATAGGGGAAGGGAAGGAAATATAAAATAAAAACAGAATGGGAGGCAAATCATAAGAGAGTTAAATATAGAGAACAAACTGAAGGTTGGTGGAGGGTTGGGTGGATGTGTTAAATGGGTGAAGGGCATTAAGGAGGGCATTTTTCAGGATGAGCACTGGGTGTCATAAGTAAGAGATGAATCACTGGGTTCTACCCTGAAGTCAAGACTACACTGTATGTTAACTAACTTGAATTTAAATTAAAACAAAAAATAAAGAAGAGTCAATACCTATTCTTTTCAAATTATTCCAAAACAATAGAAGAGGAAGAAAAACTTCCAAACTGATATATGAGGCCAGAATTACCCTAATACCAAAACCAGATAAAGATTCCGCTAAAAAACAGTACAGGCCTGGTGTGCCTGTATGGCTCAGTCAGTTGAGTGTCTGACTTCGGCTCAGGTCAGATCTCACAGTTGTGAGTCTGAGCCCCGCTTCAGGCTTTGTGCTAACAGCTCAGAGCCTGGAGCCTGCTTCAGATTCTGTGTCTCCCTCTCTGCCCCTCCCCCACTCACACTCTGTCTCTGTCTCTGTCTCTCTCTCAAAAATAAATAAACATTTTAAAAAAAGAGCAGAGGCCAATAACTCTGATGAACATGGATGCAAAAATTCTTAATAAAATACTAGCAAACCAAATCCAACAGTACATTAACAGAATCATTCACCATGATTAAATGGGATTTATTCCTGGGCTGCAAGCATGGTTCAATGTTTACAAATCAATCAGTGTGATACACCACATTAACAAAAGAAAGGATAAGAACCATATGATCCTTTCAATAGATGCAGAAAAATCATCTGACAAACTACAACATCCATTCATGTTAAAAACCCTCAACAAAGTAGGGTTGGAGGGAACCTATCTCAATATAAAAAAGGCCATATATAAAAGACCCACAGCTAACATCATCCTCGATGGGGAAAAACGGAGAGCTTTTCTCCTAAGATCAGGAACAAGACTGGGATGTCCACTCTTACCACTGCTATTCAACATGGTACTGGAAATGCTAGCCGCAGCAATCTGACAAGAAAAAGAAATAAAATGTATCCAAAACAGCAAGGAAGAAGAATTTCCCTATTTGCTGATGACATGATACTTTATGTAAAAAATCTGAAAGACTCCACTAAAAAACTTAGAACTAATACATGAATCATTAAAATCATAAGATACAAATCAATATACAGAAATCTGTTGAATTTCTATACACCAACATTGAAGAACCAGAAAGAGAAATTAATTAATGAATCCCATTTTCAATTGCACCAAAACATAAGATTATCTAGGAATAAACATAATCAAAGAGGTGATAGACCTGTACTCTGAAAACTATAGAACACTGATGAAAGAAATTGAAGATGACACAAAGAAATTGAAAAACTTTGCATGTTCATGGATTGAAACAACAAATATTGGTTTTTGGAATAACAAATATTGTTCAAATGTCTATACTACAGACAAGCAAAGCTGGAGGCATAACAATTCTAGGCTTCAAGTTATATTACAAAGCTGTAGTGACTAAGACAGTATGGTACAGCACAGAAACAGACACATAGATCAATGGAACAGAATAGAAAATCTAGAAATGAACCCACAACTCTATGGGGAATTAATCTTTGATAAGCAAGAAAGAATATCCAATGGAAAAAAGAGTCTCTTCAACAAATGGTGCTGGGAAAACTGGACAGCAACATACAAGATAATGAAACTGGACCACTTTCTTACACCATACACAAAAATAAATTCAAAATGGATGAAAGACCTAAATGTGAAACATGACACTATAAAAATCCAGGAGGAACACAGGCACTAATATCCTTGACATTGGCCATAGCAACTTTTTACTAGATATGTGTCCTGAGACAAGGGAAACAAAAGCAAAAATAAACTTTGGGACTTCTTCAAAATAAAAAATTTCTCTACGGTGAAAGTAACAATCAATAAAACTAAAAGGCAACCTACCAAATGGGAGAAGATATTTGCAAATGACATATCTGATAAAGGGTTAGTATCCAAAATCTGTAAAGAATTTATCAAACTCAGCACCCTAAAAACATATAATCTGATTAAAAATTGGGCAGAAGACATGAATAGACATGGACATTTTTCCAAAGATAACATTCAGATGGCCAACAGATACATGAAAAGGTGCTCAACAGCACTGGTCATCAGGGAGACACAAAACTACAATGAGATATCACCTCATACCAGTAAAAATGGCTAAAATTATCAACACAGGAAACAATAGGTGTTGGCAAGGGTGCAGAGAAAGAGGAACCCTCTTACACTGTTTTTGTAATGCAAACTGGTGATGCCTTTTTATATACAATACCAAAAGCACAATCAATGAATAAAATAAAAATGATAAGTTAAATTAAAAGGAAAACAAACTTCTGATCTCTGAAAGGCACTGTTAAGAGAATAATAATACAAGACACAGACGGAAGAAAATATTTGCAGAACATATATCTGATAAAGAACTGTTATTCATAGTATTTAAGGAATGCTTTAAATCTCAACAATTAGAAAACAAATAACCCAATCACAATATTGGCAAGTGATCTGAACAGATACCTTAACAAATAAATCATATAGATGGCACATAAGCATCTGAAAAGAAATTCTACATATGTGTCATCAGGGAATTATAAATTAAAACAATGAGATACTATTACACACCTATTAAAATGGCTAAAATCCAAAACACTGAAAACAACAAATGATGCCAGGGATGTAAATCAATGGGAACTCCAATTCACTGCTGGTTGGAATGCAAAACACTAGAGGCACTTTGCAGATGGTTTGGCAGTTTCTTGTAAAGTTAAATACAGTCTTGCCATATGAGCCAGCAATCACACTTCTAGGTATTTGCCCAAGTTTACTGATAATTTATGTTCCCACAAAAGTTATGTAGATCCCAACAGGTCCTAATTTGGTTTGACACAACCAATTAATGAAGATATTGTTGGGTTTTTCTTGTGGGTTAGGATCATTATAAGAAAATACTAAGATGCTATAGGCACCATTAACTTCTGTCTAAAATCTTAAGAAAAAACTGTAAATACTTATCACAAGAAGGCATACAGCTATATTACCAAAAGACAAAATAAACATTAAGGCACAAAAATATTCCTAGAAAGAAAGATTATACTTTTAAAGAGACAAAGGCTCAGTTTATCAGATATAAATAACAAGTACAAATTTGCACACATTTAATAACCGAGTTTCCAAATACATAAAACAAACCGGAAAAACTACCAGGAAGCACAGAGAAGTCTGTAACCACAGTGGGAGAATTTAACATAACATCTCTTAGTAATATAGAATAGACAGAACTTCAATTAAAGAAGAATTGAACAACCCAATAAATACATTTGAGCTAACAGATGCATACAAAATACATGATTGATTGTAAGGACAAAGTTTTGCTGCTTTCTTTAATTAAAAATAAATCAGTGATATTGAAAATTGTCATACTACTTAGTGTTTTCATTTTAACAGGTATAAATTTCTTACTTTGAGACTGGCTTATTGACAATGTAACTTTATGCTTGAGTAAAAGATTTTCATCTAACATATCTACTTTCTGAGCTATAAGAAGAATGCTTTTAACCCATTAAGAAGACAATTTTATTCATTAATTTGTAATTCAAATACATACCAATTATCGAGGAATATTTCCTTTCATGTTCTGAAACATAATCAAATACCATATTGTTGAAATAGTGATGTCTACTCATTGTTGGGATAGTGATTTACAGAGTGACTATGTGAAATACAGAAATAATGGGAGTACTTTTCAAGAGAATAGTTTTATAAGGTATTCACAATTTAGGATTAAATTCAATATTTTTGTAACAGATAATCGGTGAGGGAATAAAGAAATGGTAAAGAATACATTCAAAACAAATTTAAAAGAATATCAAAAACACATCAGATAAGAAAGACAAAATACAAATCATTTACCCCCAACATATCAATACTTCCATTAAATGTAAATCTTATTAAATGTTCCATTTAAAACACAAAGACTGTTACATTGGATTAAAAAATAACCAACCACAATGCCTTTTGTTTTAAAGTTACACAACTAATTCATAGCAATATGAAAAGACTGAAAGTAAAATGATGAAAAAATTATTCTATGCAAATAATTACATTAAGATACTATGTAAATATTAGATAAAATGGACTAAAAGCACACAAAAAAGTTATTACAAAATGTCCATCATTAAGACAGAAATTTCAGTTCACTAAGAATATATAACATTTTAAAATTTGTGTATTTATTACATACATATGTATATATCTGCATATAATTTATATTTATTATATACAGTAAAAAAGCCTTAGAAAAATAAAACAAAAATTGCAGAACTACAAAGAGTAATAGAGAAATAAACAATCACAGTAGTTGGATTTAATATACTTTCCTCACAAATAATAAGCATAGAATCTCAATGAAATTAAGAAAGCACCAACAACATAATTAATCAACTTGACCAAATGGATAACATACATGCACACACATTACAGATGTAGCATATATATGTATATATGATACAGTATATAGCATGCATTTATGATTGAATATATATATTCATGAACTGAAGAAAGAAATATATTAAATATCTTTTAATAATTTTTTTATTTTAAATAATATTTTTAATAATTATACTTACTAGTAAGTCCCACTTTTCTGGTAGCTCCAAGTGTCTTAATTTGAGATGAGCCTTTTGAGATTAAAACTTCATTATCTTCAGGTGAAAGATTTTTACCTGCTTTTTCATCCATTTTCTCAGCTATAAAAATAGAGACTTTTAACTCAATAAAAAGTAAAAGTTAACTCTCTTTATTTTTAATAAGAACCACTTACAGTTTCTTTCCAGTTTTATAAAATTTAAGCAAATGAACACAATTTAAACAAATAATCAAACACTTCCCCCCCACACACACAAAACAAAACAAAACAAAACAAAACAAAACAAAACAAAACAAAACAAAACAAAATTCTGGTGAATTTTCAAAACAGACTATAAAATTAAATATGAAAATCATCACAGTGCTTTCCTGAAAGTATGTGAAGGTACTTTTGTTACTTTATACACACATTTAGAAAGTTATAATTAGACTTTATTGTACTAAGGGCATTTACATTTTTTAAATACTTAAAAATTTTAAAACGTATAGGATTGATGTAAAAGTTAGACTGATTAGAAAGTAATAATTCCAAAATAAGGAAATGAAATAGAAAGAAAGCTAGGTCAGGTAGGAAGAATACAGAGCACTCCAAAATAGAAATAATTAAATCCAAATGTATCAATAAGTACCATAATTATAAATGGATTATATGTTATAGGGATAGACAAAGACAGTCATACTAGATTTATAAATAATTTAATTATAGGTTATTTATAAGTGACACTACTAAATAATAATAATACAGAAAATTGGAAACTAAGTAGGTGAAAAAAGATATGTCATGTAAATGTAACCAAAATAAATATGCAATAGTTATGTCACTGTCAGACAAAATAGGATTTTGGTCAAAAGACCTTAATGGAGACAGAATAAAATGGCACCTTTCAGAAAAAGAAATCATTGAATTCATAAGAAATTATCTAACATTTGTATTTCTATGCACCTAACAACAGACAGTATAAGGAAAATTGGCAATATAATGAAAATAGTACTGCAGGAATAAATAGATAAGTCCGCAATCATAATGCGAAAATTCAATATGCATCTCTCCATAATTGGTAGGACAAACAAAATTCAAGAAAATCAAGAAATAGGAAATTTAAATAACACAATAAAAATCTGACTTAATAGATGTATGTAAGCTTGTAGCAGAATATACATTCATAAACAAAATTCTGTTCAAATCAATTGAAATTTTAAATAATTTAATAATCATAATTATCATATTCACTACTGAGTCTTTTCTTTCTAACAGTTTTAAGTGTCAGGCAAAATATTTTCATCTGATATCTCATCCATTTTCTGGGCCTCAAGAAGAAAGTCATAAAAGCACTAAATAGAGAACTGGATCTGTGGTAGAACTTTTGGATTTACAATATATGTTATTTATCCAACAATATGTTATGTCATTTTTTAATGATATAAGCAAATCCTGTCTAGTTGAAATATAAATATCATGTGAATATACTTTCACTTGTGTGTATGTAAGCAGTCTTGCTACTTTTACAGAAGCATTAAATATATTTAATTTAGAAATATTATTATAAACATTATTATATATACTTACATATTTAAAATGATTCTTTAGTTTTTTTAGAGTATTCACATTTTAGAATAAAGTCTAAAAATTTTTAATCAGATATGGCTAAGGAAAAACATATAAGGATAAAAAAATACAGAGAGTGAAAAAGTGAAAGAAAAGTAGGAAAAATTACCCAAGAAATGGGGTAATTAAAAGTAGAAATAACTAGATTATATATGATTGAGAACTACTTAAAAGACAAAGAACGAGCTGAATTTTAAGATATTTACACTTATAAGTTTCTTGCAAAAGATACAGCAAAATCACAAAGATATAAGAAACAGGATAGAAAAAAATATATGATGCAAATACCAACCAGAGGTTTATGGAGCTACATTAATAGTAGATAAAGTAGTTTTGGGGGAAAATAAATAAAAACTTCCTAATTAAGACAAAATGTTCTGTCCTTGAAAGATATTATAAATCTTAACTTTATATACCATAAATAATAGAGTGTTATAAGATATAAATCATAAGCTGCCACAACTGCAAGAAAAAATAAATCCCAAAGTAAGATTTAACACATCTAATTCAGTAATTTTAAAACAAAGAGATAAATTATTAATAAGTATCTAAAGTGTGATGGGAATCATTACCAAAGAGCATATGGTTGAAGACATATTCATAAATCCAAAAGTGTTCTCCTGAATTTAATTAAAAATAATTCATAAGATTTACATTTAATTACTTGCTATCAAGATTCATATTTCTAGTAGTTTCAAGTTTTTTACTTTGAACTTGGTTTCTTAAAAATAAAACTTTGTCCTCAGGAAATTGATTTTCCTGTGACATCATTTCATTGTTTTGCTTTTCAAGAGGAAATGCTAAGGAAAAAAAAAACATAAATGTTTGAAATGTCTGGATATGCCAAAAAATCACCAAATTTTCTTCCCATGGAAGAAAAAAATCATGTCAATAATTTTCATTAGTGTGCGTGGAAGCCATTTACTTAATAATTACTGACCTTGCAAATACCAACCAAACAGTATTATTAATTTTGCTTTTGTCTCTATCTTAGGATATACATGCCTTATCTATTTTTTAATATTTACTTATTTTTTGAGAGAAAGAGAGAAAGAGAGAGAGTGTGTAAGCATGGACAGGCGAGGGGCAGAGAGAGAGGGAGACAGAGAATCTGAAGCAGGTTCCAGGCTCTGAGCTGTCAGCACAGAGCCCGATGCAGAGCTTGAACCCAGGAACCATGAGATCTGACCAGAGCTGAAGTCAGACACTCAGCTGACTGAGCCACCCAGGTGCCCCAGGATATTCACACTTTAGATCTGAGTGTAAGGTTTCTGTAAAATATATGCCCAAAAAACATATTCATGAACCAAATGAAATCTGATGAGGTTAATTTAAAATAATTTAAAGTTTCCTATAATTACTATACTTACTTTTACGTCTTTCCTTTCTGGAAGTTATTTTTTTCTTTACTTGCACCTGGGATTTTGATGCTGAATCTTGACTCGCAAACATAAGATTTTCATCAGGTATGCCAAAATAAGCTATAGAAAGAGATAGATTTAGTCTACGAACTGGAAAAACAGATCTATTGTGAAATCCCTAGATTTCAAATTTATAACAAATGCACAGTAGCATTTTCCTTCATTTGTATAAGGTCATAAGTGAATTATTATAATGCTAGAACTGTTATGAAAATGGCTGATTTCAAAACTGTCTCATTATTTCATAAATAAACCTAAGTAACAAATACATTTTATGTTGGTCCTCAGGTATCATGGGTGATTTATACTTAGGCTAATACACAATAATAGACCAAGCAATGAAAACTCATATGCACAAGAGTATTCATTACAGCCTTTTTTGTAATTCCAAAGTACTTAAAACCATTTAAATGTTAAAGCATGGAGACTGGCCAAATAAACTGATACATATATCTCAACTACAGAACTGGTATAATATGAATACTTCTATAATGGTAGATAATTGTACATATGTATGTATGTATGTATATATGTATATGTAAGACATTCTTCACCCATCTGCACTGATACATTTGATGCTTGTCTGATGTCATTTTATGAAACACTGGTTGAAATACTGGTGGGCTGGTGCCCTTTTATATTTAGACTCTTGTTTATATTATCACAAGTGAATAAAGGCTTAATTGTGACTTTCAAATTAGTTTATTGTCTGAATTAACCAACTTCATAGCTAGCAGCTCTCTCTCAGTAACAAATGATGACAGTGTGGCCCAATTAAACCTCTCGCGTTTCTCAATTGGACCTTATGTCAGAATGACACTACTACAGGTCAGAAGTGCCCAATTGTCAAAATCTCCCAAGAACTGTAATCTCACAGATTCAGCTAAAAGATACTTTGAGGTATTACTGGAGAGTTATTGGGCCTTGGTGGATACTTAATGTGTGTCCTATGACTGTGAAATAGTCTTATGATTTGAAATTCCAGCCTGAGGATATTAATGCTTTTACTTTTGTTTTCTAGTTATCTTTGCATATTCACAATTTAGGTTAGAGTGTAAAGTTTCTATAAAACATATGCTCAAAAGTGTCTTCATGAACCAAAGAAAAAAATCTCCTGATGGATTTAAAATAATTTAAACTTATCCATAATTATTATACTTACTATGGCGCCTTTTCTTTCTGTAAGTTATTTGTTTCTCTACTTGCATTTGGGGTTGTGACACTGAATCTTCATTCACAAGCATTAAATTTTCATCTGGTACTCCAAAATGAGCTAAATAAAGAGATGCATTTAGTTCACTAAATGGAAAAGCAGATCTATGAAAACTTCAGATTTAAATTTATAACAAGTGTACAATAGCATTTTCTTTTTATAGCTATAAATAAATTGTCCTAATGGTTGATCTGACATGGAAATGATAAGAAAAGTTTTAATTGATACTACTGAGGCTGTCTCATTATGTCCTAAATATTCTGAGGCAACAAATACATTTCATAACAGTCTCCACTTTTGGGTTATTTATATACTAGGTTAATTGATAACAATAAACCAACCAACAAAAATGCATATGTACAAGGTCTATTCATTACAATATTGTCTGCAATTGCAAAATATTTAAAATCATCTAAATGTTTAAGAATAGGATATTGGTTGAATAAACTAAGGTTATGTTATAAATTATGGTATAGTATAATCTATGGCATATTACATGGTACAAACTGCTTTATGTATTTGCATAAAATTAATAAATATTTCTATAAACTGACAAAAAGAGCTAATGTTTAAGTGGAAAAACTCTTTAAAAAAGTGTATCTAGTATGCTAACTTTTGGGTCAGAAAGAAGTAATCAGAAACAAATAGAGAAATAGATATTAAATTCACAAAATAGAGGAAAAATAAACATGAAAATAATAGTTACTTACCTATAAGAAGATGGGATGGGAGAGAAGTCTAAGGAATGCAAAGAGAAGGACATATATCTTTTGCATAATATTTGCTTTTTGAAGCAGATTAATGCTCTCTATACATTCCAAAAATAAAATTAAATTAACAAGAATAAGAAGAGGAAACTAACACTGAATGCAAGTGAAAGGACTCTAGTGAAGGGATAAAAATAACAATACTAATCCAAATAAGTCATCAATACAGTGTTTGAAAAATACCCTCAATCTTAGGCAAGAATATAGGGGGCAGATTGCAAGAAAAATCACTAAATCATTTGAATAGACTTATTTTTGTAGTGGTATGTGCTGAGCAGTTCCTTAATGAAGTTGAAGCATTATAGGATTGAGCAACTACATGCTCAGGCTCTTAGCTCCAATAAAGATTCAAGATTAACACTGGAAGAAAGAATATACACATATGAAATGGAGGAAGGCAAGAATGAGACATGAGAGATTAGAATTGAAGGTGTCCAGGAGTCCTCATGATTTCTAAAACATGTATATGCACAATATGCATGTATATATTCACATGCACATGTATGCATGAATATGTGTGTGTGTGTGTGTGTGTGTGTGTGTGTGTGTGTGTGTATCTCAATATATATTAGTATAAGTGTATAAACTATGGAGTGCAGATCCAAGTTAAAATCCTATGTGTAATCTTTCAGGTTCAACCCATAGAAAATTACGAAGTTTTTAACTGGCAGTTATCATATGAAAAAGTCTCCTACTCCACACTAGGCCTAAAACACAGCTGGTGTGCTGATCTTTACAAGGAAGTACAATCATGTATTCAGGCCTCTCCAGGTCAGCATGCCCTAGACCAGCTGTTCCATTCATAGACTTCAAATGAGGCACTGTACTGTTCAGGTGACTCTGCTTAGGCTACCTTCCTGGGGAAGCCTTGAGGACAACTTTCTCCTTTCTGACTTAGTTTTCAGTACTTTTCCACTCCTAGCCCTCCCCAAGTCCCTCCATATCCTGGCGCCATAAAATGGCAAGAGCCTTTTGTTTGAGGATCCTTCAGCAGTGAGAGACAATCTCCCCTCTGCATTTGTGATGAACATCTAACACTCCCCTGGTTCCTTTAATGGGGAAAAATGGAACATTGTTAAAGTTGGCCCTTTCCTGTTTTGACTCTTGCTTATAAAATATCATAGTAATTAAAGTAATTAAATTACTTTCAGTTTGGCTTATAAAATATCATAGTAATTAGATAAAGTAATTAAATTACTTTCAGTTTGGCTTATTAATTGACCAACTCAACAACTGTCAGTGCTTTCTCTGACAAATTGGTGAACTGAGCAGAATGGTTAACAGAGTACACTGACTTTCTTTTTTTTTTTTTTTTAATTTTTTTTCAACGTTTTTTATTTATTTTTGGGACAGAGAGAGACAGAGCATGAACGGGGGAGGGGCAGAGAGAGAGGGAGACACAGAATCGGAAACAGGCTCCAGGCTCCGAGCCATCAGCCCAGAGCCTGACGCGGGGCTCGAACTCACGGACCGCGAGATCGTGACCTGGCTGAGGTCGGACGCTTAACCAACTGCGCCACCCAGGCGTCCCGAGTACACTGACTTTCTATCTAGAAGGCAAACACCCTCAACTTCCCATAGGGCACTTTTGAGAGGTATTAGAGAAATCCATCAGACACTCTCCAGTGATGTTAGTGGGTCATTTTCAAGAGTCTGAGAGTTCCATGGGTACTACATCAGCCATGCCAATAGAACTCAGAAAGTACTAGTGGATCCTGGGGGTGTTTTGGGTAGTGGTAGCAACTGGTTACATAACTTTTTCAGGTATTAGGGGGATCACTGGTGCTTCCCTTTAGCCTCTAATTCCTTGGTCAAACTCATATGGTGGTCCAAAATACAGATCCAAAAGAGAGACTCTAGGAAAGCTAGAGAAGTAATTCCCTAACTACTGATATAGTCCTTCAGTGATGACAAGAAAACTCCTCAGAGACTCTGAATGCTGAGTTGTACCCAGTTACCATTGTTAGGTGTAAATATGGTTCTGGCACCAAAAGACAGCCTATAACACAGCAAATTTTTGTTAAGATTCATACCTGAAATAAAAAAAGAACAAAGATCTCTTTGGGATCACTTTGTTTAGTAATCTGACGCTCTTAGAGACTTGGATAGTTTGCCTCCTTAATGAAGGGGGTAATCTTGTTAAACTTAGTGAGAGTGGCACCTCGAGGGTATGACGTTAAAGAACCCCACTTCCAGAGTACAATAACAGCAGCCACTTTGCCTAAGGAAAAACAGGAGGATGGCACTGGGTTGGAAGAATGCAAGCACTCAACACCATCTACATTCTCAGCTGGATAGTATATTGACTCTGAGAGATTTGGCCCACACATGATGAGGTCTTTGGCACTGAACAACATGGATGAATCATCCTTCCATGGATATAGTTTCCTGTGAGCCACCCTACTGGTCTCTTAGATGTACAAATGAGGTTTGTTCATCCAGTTCTTATGGGTTATTGAACTCAATTAAACCTCCTTAAAGGTCATGTTGATCAGTTTGAGACATAATCCAGATCTTCACTGACAATTATTGAGTTTGTAAAACATGGCTCCTGCCCAGATAGCAAAGACTGACCAGAAGAAAGAGTGATGTAAAAATGGTAAGGCTGTGTCCTCCCCTAGACCATTTAGGGTAGGGTATCCCAAAGAAATCTCTAGATCTGGTTACTCAACAGTAGGTTCCTAAAGAGAAGACTGATAAGCTTTGTTACCAAGGGACTCATGGTCAAGTAGTGGGTGGCCTGTGGCTCCAGCAGGCTGCTCAATTAGAGTCTTCAGGATGATCCTCTTATGATTAATACATGTGCTATTCTTTCTGTGCCTCCCAGAGAATCTAGGGCTGAATTATGGAGCCCTGTCAACTTTAAACAGATGTCTCAGCTTTCAAAAATATGCAAGACTAGGGGTTGGGCCAAGGTCCCAGAGTCCCTAGTGGAAAATAATGGTCCTGTACCAAGTTCAGAACTCAATTTATTAGGCCTTCTGGATATTGGTGCATAATTAGCTGTGATCTCCACAATCCTTCACACTATAATGAAGGGGTTATGGGGTAAAACTGTGCCCACTCCTGCCAAAAAGTATAGAATTCCTATCCCCGATTACTTCAGAATGTGACCTTATTTGGAAATAGGGTATTTAAAAAGGTAATCCAGTTAAAATGAGGTCATTATACTAGGCCTTAATCAGATATAAATGGTATCTTTATAAAAACAAGAAACTTGAGCACAGAGACAGACACATATATAGGGAGAACACCATATGAAGATGAAGGCACAGATCAGGTTGATGCATCTATAAGAGAAGAAATGTCAAATATTGCCAGAAAACCACCAGAAGGTAGAAAAGAGCCATGAAACAGATTTTCAATCAAGGTCTCAGAAGAAAACATCATGACCAACATCTGATTCTGGATTTTTACTTGCTGACTGTATGACAATAGTTTTTTGTTCTTTAAGCTACTCAGTTTATGGTATTTCGTTATGCCAGTTTAAGGAAACTAACACAGATTTTTGGATCAGGAAGTGGGCTACTGCTGTAACAAGTACAAAAAAATGTTGAAATGTCTTTGGAATTGGGTAATAGGTAGGAAACTACAAGAGTTTTGAACAGCATGATAAAAACAAAAAAACTAGGGGTGCCTGGGTGGCTCAGTCAGTTAATTGTCTGACTCAGTTTCAGCTCAGGTCAGGATCTTAGTTTTGTGAGTCTGAGCCCAACATCAGGGATTCTCTCTGTCTCCCTCTCTCTCTTGCCTTTCCCCAATTTATGTTACCTCTGTCTCTCTCAAATAAATAAACTTTAAAAAAAAAACCTAGATTACCTTAAAAAGATTGTTGGAAAAATGGACATTAAAGGTGATTCTGGTGAGGGCTAAGAAAGAAAGGGGGAGAACTTTACAAAAAGGTTTTATTATCTTAGGCAATACATATATCATCATGAAGAGAATGTTGTTAGAAATACGAATGATAAAAGAAGTTCTAATAACATTAAAAGGGTTATTTACCATATTCAAGTGGCATTTATTCAAGGATGGATCAACATCTGCAAATCAATCAATGTGACACATCACATTAACAAAATGAAGGATAAAAATCATATTACCTCAATAGATGCAGAAAAATCTTTTGACAAAATTCAACATCCATTCATGATAAAAACTGTCAACAGAATGCTTATAGAGGGAATGTATTTCAACATAATAAAGACCATATATGATAATCCCACAGCTAATAAGATCAACAGTGGAAACCTGAAAGGTTTTTCTCTAAGATTAGAAACAAGACAAGGATTTGTACTCTTACAACTCTATCAGAAAGAGAAATTAAGAAAATCCCATTTACAATAGCATTCAAAATAATAAAATACCTTGGAATAAATTTTACTAAGGAGTCAAAAGACCCATACCCTAAAAACTATAAGACATTGATGAAAGCAATTGAAGAAGACAAAAATAAATGGAAAGATATTCCATGCTCATGGATTGAGAGAATTAATATTGTGAAAATATTCACACCACCTATAGCAATCAAGAGATTCAATGCAATCCTTATCAAAATTCCAGTGATGACTTCCAGGGAAGATGGCAGAGTAGAAGGACCCTAAGCTCACATTGTCACAGATACAACTGGAAAACACTCACATCAGTGTTAATAACCCAGAAAATGACCCAAAGACAGTAAGAACAAACTCCACAGCTAAATGTAGAGAAGCTGTCACACTGAAAAGGGTAGGGAGGGCAGAGATGCAGAGGGGAGCTAAAGGGACCCATAGGACTGTCCACAGGAGCAAAGGACACTGCAGGTGAGGAGACGGGAGAGAAACAGCCTATCACACTGGGGAGCCCAAATGGCAAAGACAAATCCCTATAACATTTGGCTTGGAAAACCAGACGGGCTGAATTTTGTGAGTTCTTGTAAACAGTGGGACTTAAGACCTGAAACTTTAAAAAGTATTGGGCTCGGCTCTCTGGGAGCTAGGAGGATGAAAGGAAACTGAATCCCTGCCCTAAAAGAGACAGCACAGCACACAGCCCTGCATAAATACAGCATAGAAACAGCAGTTTGGAAAACACCTGGGCCATTAAGTAGGAATATTTGTTTACTTATCCCAAAGCATGTGCTGGAGGAGCAGAGATCCTTGGGAGACTCTCCAGGAACAAAGAACCTACCCACAGCCATTTCTTTTCCCACCATCTAGCCTAAACACATGGTCACCTTTGTGAACCAGCACTACCCTAACACTTGATTCCTAAATTGCTAACACCATACATCCTGTCCACAGGCTTCTGCAGATCTTCCCCCTCCAATATACTGTTGACCAGAGCCCATCCAAAGTGATGTCATAAGACTTTAATACGTAAGCAGCCCCGATTGGGGCCAGCACCACTCCAGTGACTCTTCCCCCTGAGGAGAGAACAGTACAATCCCAGCAGTGGGTGGGGTAGTCCGCACCCACCAATGAAAGCTTCACAGGAGACAACACAGGGAACATACCCTGCAGTTCAATGATACTGCATCTCTGATAAATGCCAGGTCTAACTCAACTCAAGCCTAAGGCAGCCCCAGACTGGATCACTAACACTACAGGGACCAAACACTGGCCACAACAGGTAAAAATTCATGTAACTTCTCAGCCACAATAGCAGAGCACATGCAACACACATAGGAGATACCTCTGAAGTGCCAGGTTCAGGTGAACAGAGGACACTGCCCTGCAGGGCACTATAGAAACCCTTCTTCATAACGCCACTACTTTCAAGTGTAGGAGATATAACTGACTTTCCTAGCACAGAGAAACAGACAAAATGAGGAGACAGAGGAATATGTCTCAAATAAAAGAACAGGACAAAATAGGTGGAGATTAAGAGTACACTTATCTTGAGAAGCACTGATTGATCTATAGAATTATTAAATCACTATATTGTACACCTGAAACAAATATAACAATGTATGCTAACATTACTGAAATCAAAATTCAAAAAAATTTTTAAAATTCCTATGGCATTTTCATAGAAATAGAACAAATGATCCTAAAATTAAATGGAGCCACAAAAGATCCCAAACATTCAAAGTAATCTTGAGAAAGAACAAAACTTGAAGCATCACACTTGCATATTTCAAACTATATTACAAAGCTATAGCGATCAAAACAATATAGTATTGTCATAAAAACTGACACATATCAATGGGACAGAATTGGGAGCCCAGAAATAAGCCTGCACATATACAGTCAATTAAACTATGAACAGAGCCAAGAATATACAATGGGGAAACACAGTCTCTTTTTATTTTTAATTTAAATTTTAGTTAATATACAGTGCAATATTGGTCTCAGGAATATAATTCCATATTCACCACTTACATACAACATCCAGTGCTTATCACAAAAAGTGCCTTCCCTGATACCTATTCACCCATCTAGGCCATCTCCCACCACCCCTCCATCAACCCTCAGTTTGTTCTCTATCGTTAAGAGTCTCTTATGGTTTGTTTCCCTCTCTTCTCCCCCACCCTTCCCATATGTTCATCTGTTTTCTTTCTTAAATTTCACATATAAATAGAAACATATTGTATTTGTCTTTCTTATTTCACTTAGCATAATACATTCTAGCATCATCCACATCATTGGAAATGGCAAGATTTCATTCTTTTTGATGACTGAGTGTATACACATACATACATATACACTACATCTTCTTTACCCATTCATCAGTAGATAAACATCTGGGCTCTCTCCATATTTTGGCTATTGCTGATAGCGCTGCTAAAACATTGGAGTGCATGTACTCTTCAAATCTGTATTTTTGTACCCTTGGGGAAATACCTAGTAGTGCAATTGCTGGGTTGTAGGGTAGTTCTATTTTTAGTTTTCTGAGGAACCTCCATACTGCTCTCCAGAGTGGCTGCAACAGTTTGCATTCCCACCAACAGTGCAAAAGGTTTCCCCTTTTTATGCATCCTCACCAACACCTGTTGTTTCTGGTGTTGTTAGTTTTAGCCATTCTGACAGGTATGAGGTGGTATCTCATCATGGTTTTGATTTTTATTTCTCAAATGATGATTGATTTTGAGCACTTTTTTAATGTGTCTGTTAGCCAGCTGGATGTCTTCTTTGGAAAAGGGTCTATTCATGTCTTCTGCACATTTTTTAACTGGGTTGTTTGATTTTTTGTGTTGAGGTTGATGTTTTTTGTACATTTTAGATACTAACCTTTTATCTGATGTCACTTGCAAATTTCTTCTCCTATTCCGTTGGGAGTTTTGTTGATTGTTTCCTTTAATGTGCAGAGGATTTTTTATCTTGATGAAGTTCTAGTAGTTTATGCTTGCTTTCATTTCCCTTGCCTCAGGTGACCAGTCTAGAATGAGGTTGCTCCAGATGAGGTCAAAGAGGTTACTGCCTGTGTTCTCCTCTAGGATTTTGATGGTTTCCTGTCTCACATTCAGGTCTTTCATTTAGAATTTATTTTTTGGTTGGTGCAAAAAAGTGGTCCAGTTTCATTATTTTTCCTGTTGCTTTCCAGTTTTCCCAGTACCATTTGTTTAAGAGACTGTCTTTTTTTCCATTGGATATTCTTTTCTGCTTTGTTGAAGATTAGTTGACCATATAGTTGTGGGCCTATTTCCGGGTTTTCTATTCCATTCGACAAGTCCATTTTTGCCAGTATCATACCTTCTTGATGATTACAGCATTGTAATGTAGCTTGAAATCCAGAATCTTGATACCTCTAGTTTTTTCTTTATCAGGATTGCTTTGGTTACTTGAGATATTTTGTGGTTCCATACAAATTTTAGGATTGTTTATTCTAGCTCTGTGAAGAATTGTGGTGTTATTTTGATAGGGATTTCATTAAATGTGTAGATTACTTTGGGTAGTATAGACATTTTAACTATTTTTCTTCCAATCCATGAACATGTAATGTTTTCCCATTTCTTTGTGTCCTCCACTTACTTTCACAAATCTTCTATAGTTTTCAAAGTACAGATCTTTTATCCCTTTAGTTAGGTTTATTCCTAGGTATCTTATTGTTTTTCATGCAATTATAAATTCCTTGATTTCTTTTTCTGCTGCTTCATTATTGGTATATAGAACTGCAACAGATTTCTTCACATTGATTTTATATCCTGAGTCTTTGCTGAATTCATGTATTAGTTCTAGAAATTTTTTGGTGGGGCCTTTCTGGTTTTCTACATAGAGTATCACATCATCTACAAATAGTGAAATTCTGCCTTCTTCCTTGCTGATTTGTATGCCCTTTATTTCTTTTTGTTGTCTGATTGCTGAGGCTAAGACTTCTAGTACTATGTAAAATAGCAATGGGGAGAGTGGGCACCCTTTTCTTGTTCCTGACCATGGGGGATAGTCTCTCAGGTTTTCCCCACTGAGGATAATATTAGTTGTGAATATTTCATACATGATCTTTATGATGTTATGTTCCATTTTTCCCTATTTTGTTAAGGGTTTTTTTTTTTTTACCAATAATGGATTCTGACAATGGATTTTGACAATAATGTCAAATGTTTCTTCTGCATGTTGACAGGATCATATGGTTCTTGTCCTTTCTTCTATTAATGTGGTGCCTCATGTTGATTGATTTGTGAATATTGAACCAGCCCTGCAGCCCAGGAAAAGTACCGCTTGATTATGGTGAATAATTTTTTAAGGTGTTGTTGAATTTGATTTGCTAGTATCTTATTGAGAATTTCTGCATCCAGGTTCATCAGAGATATTGGTAATTCTTTCTAGTAGGGCCTCTGTTTGGCTTTAGAATTAAGGTAACACTGGGTTCATAGAATGAGTTTGGAAGCTTTTATTCCATTTCTATTTTTGGAACAGTTTGAAAAGAATAGGTAATAACTCTTCTCGAAATGTCTGGTAGAATTCTCCTGGGAGGTCATCTGGCCCAGGACTCTTGTTTGTTTGGAGATTGTTGATTACTGATCCAATCTCTTTGCTCGTTATGGGTCTGTTCAAGTTTTCTATTTCTTCTATTTCTTCCTGCTTCAGTTTTGGTGGTTTGTATGTTTTTAGGAATTTGTCCATTTCATCCAGACTGCTCAGTTTGTTGGCATATAATTTTCATAGTATTTTCTTATAATTGTTTGTATTTCTGTAGTGTTGGCTGTGATCTTTCCTCTTTCATTCGTGATTTTATCTATTTGGGTTCCTTTTTTTATAATGTGGCTAGTTTTATCAATTTTATTCTTTCAGTGAATCAGTTTCATTGATCTTTTCTTCTGCTGATCTCTGCAACAGGGTTCCTCTGGAGTCTTCTGTGTTTCTTTCAAGCCCAGCTAGTATTCTTATGACTGTTGTCATAAATTCTTTTTCAGTTATCTGATCTCAAAACAGCTGTGTTTGAGGGACCAGGAATCTTTAGGGTCCCCCTACTTTTCCACCATCTTAAGTCCTTTGACTGTCTCTTTAAAAAACAGTGTTGCACCCCCCCACACACACCAAATTGCTTCATGAAAATGAAGAACATGTAGTTGAAAACTGGAGGAGAGTTAATCCTTGTATAAAGTAGTAGAGAATTTGACTGAACTGTGTTCTGTTGGGTAGAAAGTAGAACTTGTAAGCAATGAATGTGGATATTTAGTTGAATTTTCTAAGCAATGTGTTTAAGGCACAGTTTGATTTCTTTGTTGTTATAGGAAAATGCCAAAGGAAAGAGATAAATTGAAGAAAATATTTTAAGCAAAAAGAACCAGAACATGAATATTTAGAAAATTCTCAGCCTATTTATATTTAAAGCAAAAAGAAAGAAAGCATGCTTTGAAGTCACAACCCAATTTTCTGGCTAGACAACTGTTTTTATAAAGAAATTTTGGATGTGAGTTGTGGATCTAATCAACTACTACAGCAGAAACACTGCCAGCCTGGACCAAAGGAGACAGAGATAGAATAAAATGAAGGAAGGCTGTCAGACTTCTGTAAGACTTTTTAGAGAAAAAAGTGAATTGATAAAGCCATTCTATGATGAAATATGCTATTCTACAAGAAAAGGGAAGAATAACTCCAAAGGGTAGTTCAAACATCACTGGAGCTACCACTGCTACCAGAGGCTGAGGGCAAAGGCCAAAAGGTTAGGCTGTTGTCTCTTCTGTTCCAAGGAGTGGGGCTGCCACCCATAGCTAAAGTAGGGCCAAACTCCAGATTTCTAAGGGAATAGTGCATGAAGCTAATAGGAATTATTCTCAAGCCTTGAAATCTAACCTAATCTAATTCTCAAGATTTGAAAACTGGCTTAAGACCTATGGCCTCTTTTTTCCTTCTAATTTCTTCCTTTGGGAATAGAAATGCCTGTTCTATGCCTGTCCCACTATTGTATTATTGGGAGAATATAATTTGATATTTAGTTTTACAGGTTCTCAGATGGAGAAGAATTTTGCCTCAGGATTAAACATACTCCAAGTATTACCCATAACTGGATGACTTAGATAGTGATATTTGGGACTTTGAGTTGATGATATTTAGGTGAGATGCTGGAGTTAAAACTGGGGACCTAGGAATGAGATGAGTATATTTTGCATGTGGGAAGAACATGGATATTTAGAAACTAGAGAATAGATTATGGGTTGAACTGTGTTCTCCAACACCAAAAATATGTAGAATTCCTTACCACAAGCAACTCAGAATAAATACCTTGTCTTTATAAAGATAATCAAGTTAAAGTGAGGTCATTAGAGTGGTCCTTAATCCAATATGAATGGTGTCATCAAAACAGGATATTTGGAAAAGAGACATGCACATGGGGAGAACACGATGTGAGGATGAAAGCAGAAATAAGAGCCTCTATAAGGTAAGGAAAACAAAATATTACCAGCAAACTATCAACAGCTAGAACAAAAACATTAAACAGACTCTCAGTAACAATCCCTCAGATGGGACCATCACTGATGACACCTTGATATCAGAATTCCAACCTCTAGAACTTTAAGACAGTAATATTCTGTTGTTTAAGTTATCCAGTTTGTGGTCCTTGGTTATGGAAGCCCTGGGAATCTAATACAAAGGAGAAACAGATAACACTTTCTGTTTTGGTGTCTGAGTCCAAGACCACCAGCACCTTTACCAGATACAACTGTGTGTGAGTCACATTGGACCACTACAGACCTCCATTGTTATGACCTCTACTAATGAATATATATTGATATAGATGTTTTGTCTAAGGGTATCTCTGACTGAATTCACTCCCAAGCCATCAAGGAAATTACTGCAGTTAGAGCCATTTTATGGGGCATGTGAGGACCATGAACCTATTCTGCTAACAGTGCCTAGAGTGCTAGTGTCTACCCCCCAAAAATCAATTAACTAGGGGAGAAAAGATATAAATACCTTCATTTATGAACTTCATGAACCCAAAGTTTTCTGTGAGACTAGTTCTCCATTCAATAGTTCCGTCTGGCCTGTGTACATGGTCCCAGGTACACAGAGAGTCAATTGATTGTGGCTCAGTGACATAGTACAGCCCTGTGCACTAATAAGTAACTGATGATGGGACTGTCACAGAGGGTATTGCCCAAGATAAAGGAAATCAGTATACAATAATTGACTTCTCAGACTCCTTTTTCATCCTCACCATCCATATAGATGATCAGAATCATTTTACACTTCTATGGAATGAATCACAATGTACAACTAAAGTCCATAACTCTACCTATTCCCCCGCTATCTGTCATCAATGGATAGGGCATAACCTAGAAGAAATCCCACTCCTAGAGGGAGCATAAATTTCTACTATGTTGATGATGACATTTTCCTGGTGGGTCCAGACAAGGGCAACATAAAATGACTGCTGCCTTGTTGGCCTACATGTAGCAACACAGCTAGGCCATTACTACAAACAAGGTAGAAAGGCTTAAAATCCAGGATATGATCTAGAAAGAGGCACCACATCTTATTCCAGAGGAGGAAATTGCCAAGCCTTTGGTCTACTATATCTCAACATATACAAAGAGTCCCAGTGATTTTGGAACTACTCAGCTACTGGTTTATTCATATTTTCCAAACAGGGATCTAATGGCATCCATCTTGGGTTACCAGTAAGGCCACTATTTTTGATTAGTCCCCTAACCAACAGAATGTCTATTTTGACTAGGGAACTCCCAATGAGTAAGTTAGAATAATAGGTGATAAGACTGCTGACCAGAATCATATTTCTAGATTCACTTATGTTGGTCATGTTGATTATCAGTCTCAATCAAACCTCCTCATAAGATCATGTCAATACATCTACAACACAATCCATAGCTTAACTGACACATTTCAGGACATGGTAAAAGTGTCTATTGCCTAGAGAAAAAACATTGACCAATGGAGAGAAGGTCATGAAAATAGCAACTCTGATGAAAAATCCAGGCAATGGCCTTACAAAGTCATCTTTGAATCTAGTTGCCAAACAATGGGGTCTCTCAAAGGAACAAATTGGTGGGCTCTCTACCAACAACTCATGGCTAGGTTGTGAGTCATGAAGTTCCCACATAGTAATGGCTACTATGACTAATACAAGTGCTATTCCTTCCAAATATCCCAGTGAACCTTGAGACTTGTGTAGTTTACTTCCTTGATGAAGGGGGTAATCTTTTAAAACTTAGTGAGAGTGACACTTTGTGGGGTCCATCAATACAAACCCTTCTTACTTTTACCCAGACCTCTAAGCTTTCAGAAATGAACATGACCAGAAGTTAGACGTACTCAAGGCCATTATGTTTCTAGTGGGGACCTGAGGACCTATGCTAAGGTCAGAATACAAAGTAGAGGTGGTAAAAAAATTACATTCCTTGGGCCTTTTGGATACTGGTGAACAAATTACTGTGACTCCACAATCTCTGACACAAGGATGAGGAGGAAACATAATTCTGAGTGGTCTGAGGCCACCAACACCAGGTCTCTTTTCTAGACCCAAGTATGGATGAATTCCTTTGGGCCACCCCCATTATTATGGCTTTTACTGCCTAATACATCATTGGTACTTTCTATACCAACCAGTGCTTGCATTTACCCCTAACCTCTGATCAGATTTTCTGAAGGTAGGTTATTTTAGTGGGGTATATGTAAGATCATCACCTACCAAACTACTGGCACCTAGGACCACTGTCTTCCAAACACAATGCCAAAAGCCTAGAGAAGCCTAAAAAAGGGATAACTGCCCTCACTGTTAAACTTTAAAAAGCCAACAAAATTTGCAAATCATTTCTCTATCCAATGGTTCCACTTGGCCTATGTGCAAAACCTCTGAAGTCTAGGCTTTAAATTGATTAGGGCTATGCAATGTGTCAGTGCTGCCTTTGGAACCAGTTGTGACAGTTATAGAGGCTATTGCCCAAAGCGAAGGAACTTACTATACTACAATTAACATCACAAATGCCCTTTTCAGCATTCCCTCTCCATGCAAATGGTCAGGATTAATTTGTTGTATATAGAATGGATTGCATTATACCACAAATGTCCTTCCACAACACTCCCTAAATTCCCTAATTATCTGTAACCCATGCTTGAAAAAGTCCCTGGAAAAAGTCCCACTCCTGGAGGGAGTGCTAGATTTTCAATATATTGATCAAATCATCTCAGTAGGCCATTATTATCAACAAAGTACAAGGACCTAAAACCAAAGAAAAATGTCTGGGCATCCCAGAGAAGCCAATTGTCGTGCTTTGGGTCCACTGTTCCCTCCAAATAAAAAATAATCTGATCATTTGTTAGACTATTCAGATACCGCTACACTCTCACAGGGATAAGAGCACCCATCTGTCAGGTTACCATAAAGACCTTTGGCTGGGACTCTACTGGACAGGATCCCCTTGGAGATCCTTCAACTGACTATCTTAGCTTCCCATTTTCTGGGCCCCTCTGATTTCCATTTGCTGTTTCAGTTACAGATCTCAGCAACACCTAATTTTGCCTGCTAGAGCCTATGGAAGAAGTCACAACAGGTCACAGGCACCCCCTCGGACTTTGGGTCTACAAGCTGCCAAAAAAGTGCATATCCTTTATGTGACAATTATTGGTTTTGGTGAAAACTGAGAACACGACTTTGGTTATGTAATAATCTTCTGATAAGAAATTCGAACCAAAACACATTAATGTATTTCCTTTTGTTCTCTAGTTATATTAGGGTATTCACACTTTAGGCAAAGTTTAAAGTTTCTATAAAATACATGCTCAAATACATATTAACAAACCAAAGAAAGTTCTCATGCATTTAATTTAAACCAATATAGGGGTGCCTGGGAGGCTCAGTTGGTTAAGCATATGACTTCAGCTTAGGTCATGATCTCAGCTCACGTCATGATCTCGGAGTTTGTGAGTTTGAGCCCCACATCAGGCTCTGCATCAGGCTCTGTGCTGACAGCTCAGAGCCTAGAGCCTGCCTCGGATTCTGTGTCTTCCCCTCTCTTTGCTCCTCCCCTGGTTGCACTCTGTGTCTCTCTGTCTCTCTCAAAAATAAATAAACCTTAAAAAAATTTTTTTAAACAATATAAAGTTACCTGTAATTATTATACTTACTACTGATTCTTTCCTCCGTGGATTTTTTTTGTTTTTTAAATTGTACTTGGGTTTTTGACACTGAGTCTTGATGTTTAAGCTTAAGATTTTCATCCAGCACTTCATTAAGAGCTACAAAAAGAGAGAAATTAATAAGAAAACAGATCTACTGTAAAATCTCTAGATTTCAAATTTATAACAAAAGAACAGTAACATTTTCTCCCATTTTTATAAATTAATAAATAAATTATCATAATACTAGATCTAATAGGAAAATTCTAAGAACATTTTTAATGGATGTGTATTGAAGATGTTTCTTTATTTTATAAATATTCCGGACACCAAGTATGCTTATATTAGACTCTAATTTTCTTAGGTTATTTATACTTTAGGTTAAAACATTCAGACACCAACCAATGAAAATGCATATGCACAAGATTAGTCAATGTGGCCTTATTTGTAATTGCAAAATATTCAAAACCATCTAAGTGTTCAAACAGATTTGTTTAATAAATTGATATATATACCATAAACAATAGTATATGTAAATCAAACTATTATGCTATATACCTTAAACTTATACAATGATGTATGTCAGTTATTTTTCATTAAACTGGAAAATTCATATAGTACCAATTATGATACATTATGGTGTGCATATATGTTTGCGCATAAATATATAATATATATGGTATATAGGGAATGTAATGTGGTGCAAATAACTGTACATATAGTGATATATCCCCTTCCCATCTAAGCTAATATATCCAACCCTTGCCTGATATCATTTCATGGGGAAATGAAATATTGGCTGACACACTAGTAGAGCCAGTGCCCTTTTATGTTTAGATTTCTGCTTATATTTTATAATAAGTGAATAAAGCCTTAATTTTTACTTTCAATTTGGCTTGTTGTCTTAAGTTACTTCCTTCACATCTGGCAGCTCTCTCTTTGTGACAAATGGTGACAAGCAAGGTGGCTTAATTAAGCACAGTCTTTCTGGAAAAGTAAAAAGCATGAAGATACTCCAGGACGTTTTGAGATGTTAGAGAAGTCTATGAGATTTCTTGGAGAGTACCAGCTGATTATTTTCTAGAATCTGAGGGTCCAACAATGCACTTTGCCAGCCATATCAACGAACCACGGAATGTTATGGGCCACTCTTGGAGAGCACTAGTAGATTGATTATACACAATTTTTATGTTTGAGAGGTAACAGTGGTGCTTTACTTCAACTCCAAACTCCATGGCCAAAATGCCTGATGGGCCAAATTAGAGATTCAACAGAGGGGCTCTGGGAAATCTAGGGAATCAATTCCTTGGCTAATGTTACTGTCCTCCAATGATAAGATGAAAAATTGTTACACACTTTAAAAGTTTTAATTTATTTTTAATTATTTTGAGAGAGAGAGAACACACACACACAAGCAAGGGAGGGGCAGATCAAAAGAGGGAGACAAAGAATCCCAAGCAGGTTCTGTGCTGTCAGCGTTAAGCCTGACTCAGTGCTCAAATTCACAAACCACGAGATCATGACCCGAACCAAATCAAGAGTCACATGCTTAACTGACTGAGCTACCCAGGTGCCCCAAGAAGGTAATCTTCTTTAACTTAGGAAGGGACAGTGGCACTTTGTGGGGTTCACCACTATAGTACCCTCCTTCAGAATAGTCTTACCACAGAAAACTTGATAGAGACTGACCCAAGTTGTTTTTCTTCCTCAGCTGGAGCTGTTTGGGCTCTGACAGCTTTGGTCCACTCATGATGGGTTCCCTATGACTAAAATACATGTTTGGACCACGACTGCAGAGGCACTAGCAGCTCTGCAAACTACTGGTGGTCCCTTAGTTCTACAATGAGAGAGTAAGATTAGTGGATGATAAGATTGTTAGCAAGATTCTAGGTTCATTAATGCCACTCCTGCTGGTTATCAAGGTGAATTAAACCTCCTCATAAGGTCAGGTCAATTAGTGAGTGACATAACCCAGATCATAAATGACAAATTTTTGGACAGGGAAAAAGCAACTACTGCCAAAATAACAAGGAGCGACCATCAGATAGAGTGACATAGAAATAAATAATCAGGCATATACTCCTAGAAGATTTGGGTAAGAACTTTCTCAGAGATCTCTGGGTCTTGTTACTAAACAATGGGAGTCAAAAGAAAAGATAAATGAACTCTCCACTGAGAAACTCTTGGTCAAGTAGTGTTCTAATAGAAGACAAACAGCAGTCTCCCTAGAGACTGCCCAGTGATGGTACCTCTGCTAATACAAGTGTCCTTCTCCCGGTGAATTATAAAATGAATCAAAGAGCCCTATAAATTTTTACCCAAACTTTTTGGCTTAAAAAAAAGACTATAAAATGACAATGTCCTTATGTCCACAGTGAGAAATGGAGGCTGTATGCCAAAGTCAAATTTCAAAGTAGTCTGGGGAGAATTACATTTCTTGGGGCTTTTGGATAGTGGTATACAGGTAGGTGACTGTAACCCCCAGAATCCCTGGCATAAAAATGAAGGGGAAATTGATAATACTCACCGGTTTTCTGTCTGAAGCCACCCCCCCAATACCCTCACCTAGACTTGACTATGGGCATGGATCCTTTGGGGCTACCACATATCACCATTGTGATGGTGCCCACTCCTGAATGGATTTTTGTTATCGATGTATTGTTTATGTGCACCCCTGAATGCATTCACACTAAACCCTGAAGGGAATTGCTGCAGTTAGCATCATTTTAATGGGGCATATAGAAGACTATAAACTTACCAGACTACCAGCATCTAGTGCTTTTGTCTCTTAAAAACCATATCAATGGTCTTAGGGATAAAAGGAAATAATTGCTCTTATTGTTGTGCATAAGGAAGCCGAGGTTCACCATCTGGCTTTTGAAAAAGGCCTTGGGTGCCTGGACATAATCAATTATTGGTGGCTCAACTGTGTAGTACAGCCTTTGGCACTGGCACTACCTGACATTATAACTGTCATAGAGGCTAGTGCCCAAGCTGAAGGAAATAAGCATGAGGTATTTTATATTACAAATGTCCTTTTTTAGCATCCCTGTCCATACAGATCAGTTTGTCTTATGTGCAATGGGTTGCAATTCACCTTTAAGGCCATTCCACAAGACCATGAGCTGGAAAAAGTCCTATTCTTAGATGGAGCATTACTCTTCCACTATACTGATGACATCTTCCTAGTTGGCCCAGGCAAGGGCATAATCCAACAAGGACTGCATATCATGTTGACCACATAGAACAACATGCATGGGTCATTAATACAGACAAGGCAGAAGGACCTATGACCCATGTAAAATTTCTGAGAATAAACTGGGAAGGGACAGTGTGTCTTACTCCAGAGGAAGAAAATTCCAAGTTTTAGTAATGTTCAGGCTCTTAGCTCCAATAAATACAAAAGATACCCAGTGATTGGTGGCACTCTTCAGCTAATGGTGGTCACACATTCCCTACATGGCTATCTTGATGGTGACACCCACCAATTAGATTACCAAAAAGACTTCTACCCTGAGTGGAACATGACAACATGCCCTGAAATTTCTTCAACTGACCACATAGGCCATCCTTCTCCTTACTCCTTCTAATTCATTTTGCTTTTTGAGTTACAGGTCTCAGCAGCCTCTGTTTGCCAATTGAAATATGTCAGAGGTGCCCATTCAGCTTTTGGACCCAATATCCTGTAGTTTATTGAAAGTAAACATGGTTTGAGAGACTATTAACTAATTATTGGGCGTTAGTGGGCACTGAGCTCAAGAGCCATGACATGAAATCATCTTATAACTAGACATTCCAAACAAATGTTAAATGGTTTTTATTTTATGATATTCACATTTTAGGCCAAAGTGTAAATTTTCTATAGATTATATGCTCAAATACATATCCATGAAGTAAAGAAAAAAAAAAGATCTGATGAGGTTAATTTTAAAAAATTTGAAGTTATAGGGGCATCTGGGTGGCACAGTCCATGGAATATCTGACTTTGGCTCCAGTCATGATCTCGCAGTTCATGGGTTCAGGTCCCACACTGGGCTCGCTGCTGTCAGCGAAGAGCCTGCTTCAGATACTCTGTCTCCTCTCTCTGACCCTCCCCTGCTTGTACTCTCTCAAAAATAAATAAACATTATTTAAAAATTTAAAATTATCTATAATTATCATACTTTTTATAATTATTATAATCTATAATTATTTAAACAGAGTTGTTTCTGTACTTGCATTTGAAGTTTTGACACTGAATCTTGATGCTTAAGCATAAGACTTTTGTCTGGTACATCATCATGAGCTACATAAAGAGATTAATTTAGCCTCAATAGAAGAAACAGATCTACTGTGAAATCTCTAGATTTAAAATTTGTAACAAATACAGGTCGTTTTAATAACATTATAAGCAAATTACCATAAGACAGATGTGACATGAAAATTGTGAGAATACTTTTATTGGGTATGTGTTGAAGCTGTATCACTAACATCTCCATTATAATGTTTTAAATATAATGTTATACTATATATAGTCTCTAGTTTTCTTGGGTTATTTATACTTTAAGTTAATACATACTCATATAACTAAAAGAAACTGTATATGTACATGGTTATTCACTACAGAACACTTGCAATTTGCAAATATTCACAACCACACAAATTTACAAGCAGATTGGTTAAACTAAGGTATACACTACACTCTAACGTATCAATTATGGTAAATAATGTGGTACAAAAAGTGTACATACAGCTATAATATGAATGAAACAGATCTCTATAAACTGATTCCACTCAAGTGGATTTCTAGGAATAATGTTATATTAAAAAAACTGAAAAGGGGAAAACTTATGTGCTACCTTGGGTATGGAAGAAGGAAACATAGTAAATATATCTGAAAACAATGTAATGGTTACCTACAAAATGGCAGGGGAACTGGCATTTGTTTGAGCATACCTTTTGTATGTTTTTAACTTCTGAAGTAGGTTTAATGTTCTACATATTTCAAAATGAAATTAAATCAATAAGGGTAAGAAGGTGAAATGGAAACTGAAAGCAAATTAAGTCAGATTAAACTGCTGAAGGAAAAATAAAAGCACCAATTCATCAATACAATATTTAACATAAACACTTACTCTTGTACATGAGATTTGGGATAGGGAGGGGAAAGTCGACCACAAACAAATCATGAAATATTTTTGGCTGGTTTATTTTTCCATTGGTATATGCTAAGCTATTCTGAGACCATTTGAAAAGCATTGCAAGATTGAACAAATGAGTAAATGTGTTGATATTGTTCAGATATCAGCTACCCCAGCCCAGGAACCCATAAAATGGTAGGAGAAATTAGGTTGGGGTTTCTTCAGCTGTGACACCATTCCCCACCTCAGTATACACTAATGTATTTGACCCTTCTCTGGTGCTCTTCCATGGGGTAAAACAGAACGTTAGTGGAGCTGGTGCTCTCCCTTGTCTAGACTATAGCCATAGCATATGGTAGTAAGTGAATAAAGGTTCATTGTTACTGTAATCTTGTTATCTTAATAGGTCAATTCAAAAACCGAATCTCTGTGTAGCAAATTGCCACAATGAATGTGTGGTCAGTGAAGCAAAATACCTTCCTGGAAGGAACACTTTAGGAGGTGCTATGAGTCTGAAGGATATGATAAGGGGAAGGGTACTACTGGATTATTTGCAAGAGAGCCATAGAACACTATGCCAGTCAGGCAAATGTGTCTCAGAAAGTATGAGAAGATACCATGGGGCTCTCTAGAGTGCTACTGTATTGTTCATATAAGCTTTTCAGTTCTGTAGGAGAACAACTGTTTTTTTCTTTAGCCTCTGATTCAGCTACCAAGATGCCCAATGATTCAAATGAGAGACACAGCAGATAGGCTCTAAGAAAACTAAAGAAGTAGTTTTGTGGCTACGCATGGGTAAAAAAATATTGGAGACACTGCATACTGAGTTACATTCAGGGATTACTGTTAGCTCTAGAATACCCCTAGATATAATGGACAACCTAAGATGCAGTGAGTTACAGAGACTCATATATTCATGAAAAAGAATGTAGAGTACAAGGATTGCTTCGCCCAGCAACTTGAAGAGAACTGGAGATTTGGGTGGTTTGCATTCATGAAGAAGAAGGTAAATCTTGTTAAACTTCATGAGGGAGAGGGGCACACTGTAGGGTTTGATATTGTAGAACCCCTTCTTCAGAGAACCTTAACAATAGTGCCCATATTGCCCAAAGAGACAGAGGAAAAGGGGATTAAAGACATGAACATCCGACACCATTCTCTTTCCTTTGCTGGGTACTATTCTGACATACCATTACGAGTTCCCTGCCACTGAAAAACATATTTGGATCATTTCTTACAGAGGCTCAAATGGCTTTGTGAGGCCCCCTAGTGGTATCTAGGGTAGCAGATGGAGTGAGGACAGTAATGATATGATTTTCAACTAGACTGCAATTTCTAGTTTGTTCCAGGCCATCTTCACTAGTTACCTATTTCAATTAAACTTCCTTAGAAGGCTATGTCATTTGGTTCATGGCACAATCCAGATCTTAACTGACAAGTCTTCAAAAATGGAAAAAGTAGCTACAAACAAGATTTTACTGTTGAGCCAGTGAACAGAGAGACCTAAAAATGGAAATTGGGTACCTACTCCTGAACCATCTGGTAAGGGGTTTTTCTAAAGAAATCCCTAGGTCTAGTTACTCAATAATGGGGTCTCAAGGAAAACACTGATGGACTCTCCACCAAAGATTTCTAAACCAGGTAGTAGGCCATGGGTCCCAATGCACCTCACCACTAAAGTCCAAATTATGATGACCCTTGACTAATACAAGTGTTCTTCCCTTTGCTTCTCCAAGTGATATTGAGAGGAATCAAAGAACTATGTGCCACTTTTACTCAGACCTCTTAGCTTTCAAAAAAACAAAAATTAGGGAAGTGTTGGGTGAATATTCTTATGTCACCAGTGGTGATCTGAGGATGTATGCCAAGGTCAGAATTCAAAAGGGGGGTTGGGGAGAAAATTCATGTCTAGGGCCATTAGGATACTGGTATGTAGATGACCATGATCTCTATAACCTCTGAAACCAGAAACTAGGAGAAACAGATAATATTCTCTGATTTCTCATCTGAGGCTATCACCAAGGTGACACTTGGTCAAACACTACTATGAATGTATCCCTTCAGTCTACCATAAAACTGCATTTTTATAGCCCCCACTACTAAATTTATAATACAACAAAAGTATTTTCTATGTGCAACCCCATTCACATTCATCCCCAAGCCCTGATAGGAACTGCTATATTTAGGGCCATTTGAGTGGGGCATGTAGAAGACTGCAAACCTCCAAACTAAATATCACCTAGTACCTGTGTCTCCAAAAATAAACTCCTGGGAAGAAAAAGAAATACTCTCATTCCTGAGCCTAATGAAGCAAAATTTCCCCCATAAGACTATTTCCAATTTTAATAACTAAGTTGCCCTTTCACATGGCTTTGGGTGCATAGTGACTTGATTAATTTTTGCAGGTAAGTACTATAGTACAGCCCTGGGTACTGGGGGTACCTGAAATTGTAACTGTCATACAGTCTTTTCCAAACTGAAGGAACTTGACATATCCAATGGCCTCTGCTGTATCCTGCTTCATGCAACTTATGTGGAATGAGTTGCAATATACCATTAATGTCCTTCACATGACTACCAAATTGCTCCAATTTCTGTAACCCATGAATAGGTCATGACTTCTAAATGTCCTGCTCCAGAGGGAGGACTAGTGTTTTTTTAAAATATATTTATTTATTTGTGAGAAATAGAGCACAAGCGCAAGAGAGAGAAGAAGACACAAAATCCAAAGCAGGCTCCAGGCTCCAAGCACAGACCCTGACGCGGGGCTCAAACTCACAAACCGTGAGATCATGACCTGAGCCAAAATCGGAAGCTGAACCGACTGAGCCACCCAGGTGCGCTAAGAGGGAGGACTAGTTTTTAGTTGAATGGCCCCAGATAAGGATGCCACCCAAGAAGTACTAGATGCCCGCTTGACCCACTCGTAGCTCTTGGCTAGACTATTAGTACAGAAAAGGTACATTTACCTGGCACCCTAGTAAAATCCCAGACATGATTTCTAAAGGACATGACCTCTCATTCCTGAGGAAAAGATTGCCAAGTTTTGGCTCACTCAACTCCAATAAATAAAAAGAGGCCCAGCAACTAGTGGGACTCTTGACTATTACATTCTCATTTTCCCTGTGTGAAATCCTTGATGATACCATCTGAGATTACCAGAAATGTTACTTATTTTTAGTGAGAATACAACAATAGGATGCCCTAAAGGCCCTCCAACAGACCTCCTGGCTCCCCACCCCCAATGCTCTTTTGATCTCTATTTCGTATTTGAATTATAGATCTCAGAAATATCTGTATGCCAATTGGACCCTATGGCAGAAGGCCACTGCTACAGGTCAGAGGCATCCATTGGGCTTTTGTATCCATAATTACCTGGAGTTGGCTGAAAGGCACATTACTTTGAAGAAATAATTATTCACCTGTTTTGGGGCCTTGGTAAATTATGAGTGCTAGTCTTGTGGCTATATAATGATCATAAGACCATAAATTCCAACCAAAGTGTATCAATATTTTCACTTTTTTTCTCTAGTTATCTTAGGGTATTCATATTTTAGTCAAAGTGTAACATTTCTATAAAATATATGTTCAAGTATAAATTCATGAGCCAAAATAAAAAGATGTTATAATGAGGTTATTTATTTTTATTGAGAGAGAGGAAGAGGGAGAGGGAGGGAGAGAGAGAGAGAGAGAGAGAGAGAGAGAGCGCAAATGCACAAACAGGAGAGGGTCAGAGGGAGACTGAGAGAAAAATTTCAAGCAGGCTCCATGGTCAGTACAGAGCCCAGTGCAGGGCTTGATTCCATGACCCTGGGATCATGACCCAAGCTGAAAATCAAGAATCAGCTGCTTAATCAATGAGCCATCCTGGTGCCCCATCTAATGAGTTTAATTTAAAATAAAATTATTTGTAATATTATACTTAGTATTAGGTCTTTCTCCTTTGTGGCTTCTTTGTTTCTGCACTTCAATTTCTGATTCTGACATTGAGTCTTGATGCTCAGGTAAATTATTTTCATCTGGTACTTCATCCTGAACTACATAAAGAATCATTTTGTCAACTAAATGAAAAAAAAGATACAATGTGAAATCCCTAGGTTTTAAATTTATAACAAGTGTGCATCAGCATTATTTCTCATTTTTAGAAAGTTATAATTAAATTGCCATAATGCTAGATTTTATATGAAAACTGTGCTGTTGAACTAGTTCGATATTCACAAATCAATCAACATGATAAACCATATTAATAAAAGAAAGGATAGGAGCGCCTGGGTGGCTCAGTCGGTTGAGCATCCAACTTCAGCTCAGGTTATGATCTCACAGCTTGTGAGTTTGAGCCCTGCGTCAGGCTGCGTTGACAGCTCAGAGCCTGGAGCCTGCTTCAGTTTCTGTGTCTCCCTCTCTCTCTGTCCCTAACTCACCCACGTTCTGTCTCTGTCTCTCTCAAAAATAAGTAAACATTAAAAAAAATTTTTTTAAGAAAGGATAAGAAATATATGAGCCACTCAATAGATGCAGAAAAAGCATTTGACAAAATACAGCATCCTTTCTGGATAAAAACCCTCAAGAAAGTAGGGATAGAGGGAACATACCTCAACATCATAAAGCTGTATTCCAAAGACCCACAGCAAATATCATCCTCAATGGGGAAAAACTGAGAGCTTTCCCCTGAGGTCAGGAACATGAGAGGGATGTCCACTCTCACCACTGTTGTTCAACATACTGTTTGAAGTCCTAGACTCAGCAATCAGACAACAAAAAGAAATGAAAGGCATACATTGGCAAACAAGAAGTCAGACTTTCATTCCTGTCAGATGCCATGATACTCTACATGGAAAACCACAAAGACTCCACCAAGAAACTGCTAGAACTGATACATGAATTCAGCAAAGTCAAAGGATATAAAATCAATGTACAGAAATTGGTTACATTTCTATATACTGATAATGAAGCAGCAGAAAGAGAAATCAAGGAATCAATCCCATTTACAATTGCACCAAAAACTGTAAGATACCTAGGAATAAACCTAACCAAGATGTAAAAGATATGTACGCTGAAAACTATAAAAACTTATGAAAGAAATTGAAGAAGACACAAAAAAAAATGGAAAAACATTCCATGCTTATGGATTGGAAAAACAAACATTGTTAAAATTTTTATTCTATGCAAATCAATATACACATTCAATGTAATTCCTATCAAAGTAATGACAGCATTCTTCACAGAGCTAGAATAAACAATTCTAAATTTGTATGAAACTATAAAAGACCCTGAATAGCCAAAGTAATGTCGAAAAAGAAAACTAAAGCTGGAGACATCACAATTCCTGACTTCAAGTTGTATCACAAAGCTGTATCATCAATACAGTATGGCACTGACACAAAAACAGACACATAGATCAGTGGAACAGGATATAAAGCCCACAACTGGACCCACAGATGTATGGCCAACTAATCTTTCCAAAGCAGGAAAACTATCCAATGGAAAAAAGAAAGTCTCTTCAGCAAATGTTACTGGGAAAACTGGACAGCGACATGCAAAAAGAATGAAACTGGAACAATTTCTTACACCATAACAAAAATAATTCAAAATGGACTCAAAATGGATGAAAGACCTAAATGTGATATAGGAAACCATCAAAATCTTACAGGAGAAAACAGGTAGTAACCTCTTTGACCTCGGCCACAGCGACTTCTTACCAGATATGTCTCTGGAGGCAAGGAAAACGAAAGCAAAAATGAACTATTGGGACTTCATCAAGATAAAAATCTTGTGCACAGTAAAGGAAACAACCAACAAAACTAAAAGGCAACCAACAGAATGTGACAAGATATTGAAAATGACATATTGGATAAAGATTTAGTATCCAAAGTCTAGTCTGTAAAGAACTTATCAAATTGAACACGCAAAAAGCAAATAACCCAGTTAAGAAATATGCAAAAGATATGAATAGACAATTTTCCAAAAAAGACATCCAGATAGCTAATGGACACATGAAAAGATATTCAGCATCCCTCAACATCAGGGAAATACAAATCAAAACCACACTGAGATATCACCTCACACCTGTCAGAATGGCTAAAATTAACAACTCAGGAAACAACAGATGTTGGTGAGGATACAGAGAAAGGGGAACCCTCTTGCACTGTTGGTGGGAATGAAAACTGGTGCAGCCATTCCAGAAAACAGTATAAAGGTTCCTCAAAAAATTAAAAATAGAACTATCCTATGACCCAGTAATTGCACTACTAGGAATTTATTCAAAGGATACAAAATGCTAATTCGAAGGGACAGATGCACCCCAATGTTTACAGTAATGCTATCAACAATAGCCAAATTATGGAAAGAACCTAAATGCCCATCAATTTGTGTGGGGGGGGTGTGTGTATAATGGAATGTTACCTGGTAATCAAAAAGAATGAAATTTTTCCATTTTCAAAAACGTGGATGGAACTACAGTGTATTACACTAAGCAAAATTAGTCAGACAGAGAAAGACAAATATCAAATGTTAACACTCATGTGGAATTTAAGAAACACAACAGATGAACATAGAGGAAGGGAAGAAAAAATAAGAGACTCTTAAATACAGAGAACAAATTGAGGGTTGCTAGAGGGGAGGTGGGTGGGATGATGGGCTAAATGGGTGATGGGCATTAAGGAGGGTACTTGTTGGAATGAGTACTGGGTATTATATGGAAGTGAGGAATCACTGGGTTCTACTCCTGAAACCAATACTACACTGTTTGTTAAATAACTTGTATTTAAATAAATAAATTTGAAAAAAATAAAGGGAGAAAACTAGGGATGAAATGGTTGTTCTGTAAGTAATCTCTTGACATATTTTTTTTTTTTTACTTTTGTAAAAGGCGAAAAGATTTATACGATCTGAAGAGAAACCAGAGTATATATTTTTTTTTACTTTTGGAAGCAGGTTTGGGTTCCATTTACTTCAAAAATAAAATTAAATCACAAAATAGGAACTACAACTGAAAGCAAACTTAAAGAAATGAACATTGATAATTTAAAAGCATTAATGTAAATAACTCATCAATATAGTATTTGACACGGACCCTCGCTCATAAACAAGAGCATGGAAGAGAGACTATAAACACATGATAAAATATTTTCAGTAGGCTTGATTTTCTAGATTTATGTGCTAAGCAATTCCAAAAAAAAAATTTATGAGCATAATAAGAAGCAAATGAGTAAATGTGTTATGTTATTCAGAGTCAAGATTTACACAGCAGAAGAAAGGACACACACATGAAATGGAGGAAGGCAAAACAAAGCCCTGAGGGGATAGATTAGAATTGAAGGTTTCCAAGATTCATCATGAATTCTAAATATGTTTATGCAGGTTTACCTGCACATGTATATGTATATAGGCATATGAGTATGAATATATACATGTACATATAAGTATATGTGAATACACCCAAGGAATCTAACTCTAGGCCAGATCTTATGTGTGATGTTTCAGACACAAACAAAGATAGTTATAAAGGCATGGGAAAGAGAAGCTTCTCAATCCACAAAAGACTTGATACACAACTAGTCATGTCTCAACCCCTTCTTCTCCCATGCTCTTGTCAATACATAGTGCATTCTTACTCTAGTGGCTTCTAATTGGAGGCTTCCTTATGGTTCTGGGGAAGAGGCGCTTGACTGAAGTATTGTTTACGCACTCCCTCTGTGTACACCACCTCACTGAGGGGCACTTGAAGAAATTTTTCTCAGTTCCACTTTAGTCAGGACTTTTCTACTCCTACCCCTGCTACCACTACCTCCCAAGAACACAGGATCCATAAAATAGCAAGAGACTTTTGTTTGGGGATCCTTCAGCTGTGCGATGATCCTCCCCTATATCTCATACCAGTTTGGACTGATGCATCTAATATTCATCCACTGCTACTCCAAGAGAGGAAACGGAACACTGGTGTAGCTGGGGCCCTTTCCTGTTTAGACTCTTCTTGATACTATTGCATTAAGTGAATAAAGCCTTTTTATTTGTTACTTCTAATTGTTACTTTCATTTTGCTTTTTATTTTAATGGGCCAACTCAAAAACTGGCATATCTCTCAAACTGTAGTGCAGGCAAGGTCAATGAAGTCCAATGCCTTTACGGAAGGCACACTTTGGAAGATGCTAGTGAATCTGTGGGACGTTCTGGGGTTGGGTAGTGGGGTTCTATGAGGTCATTAGAAGAGTCTGAGAGGTGCCTGGGGCATTTTAGCAGTCAGGTCAGTATGTTTTGGACAGTCCTAGCAAACCATGTGGGGTGCTCTAGGAGAATGTGATTTTGGTTTTCACATAAGCTTTACAGTTCTGAGGGGGAACAAAGTTCTTTATTTTTAGACCTTGATTCATTGGCCAAGACACCTGCTGGATCAAATTAGAGATTCACCAGGAAACCTTTTAGAGAACTATGGAAGCAATTTGTGGCTACCGCTTATGGTTCACCAATGATGGGACCTAAAGTCACTGGAGACCCTGCATTCTAAGTTGCACCCAATAACTATTGTTAGCTCTAAGCATGCTCCTGGAACAGCATACCACATAGTGAATAATTAAGACTTGTACTTTAATGAAAAAGAATAAGCGCCATGGTATCACTTTCTCCAGTAACAAAAAAGATCTTAGAGACCTGCTTTCTTTGTCTCCATAGTAAAGGAAATAATCTTGTTAAACTGAGTGAAGGAAAAGGGCACATTTTTGGGCATCTCACTACAGAATACCATCTTCAGAAAGCCTTGACAGTAGCCGTATTGACTGAAGAGGTGACACTAAATGGAGGATGAAAAGAGAAAACATCTGAGACTAGTTACTGTTTTGGTTCTGAAAGGATGGCCCACCCGTGATGAGCTCCCTGCCACCAAAACAATGTTTGGATCACCATTACAGAAGTGACAGTGTCCCTTTAAGCCACACTAGTGGTCCTGATGAAGTGAAGACGGTACATGATAATATTTTTATTTTTTTAATTTTTTTAATTTTTATTTTTTAAGCCGTACTATTATATATATATATATTTTATTATTATGAAATTTATTGTTAAATTGGTTTCCATACAACACCCAGTGCTCATCCCAAAAGGTGCCCTCCTCAATGACCATCACCCACTTTCCCCTCCCTCCCACCCCCCCATCAACCCTCAGTTTATTCTCAGTTTTTAAGAGTCTCTTGTGGTTTGGCTCCCTCTCTCTCTCTTTTTTTTTCCTTCCCCTCCCCCATGGTCTTCTGTTAAGTTTCTCAAGATCCACCTAAGAGTGAAAACATATGGTATCTGTTTTTCTCTCTATGACTTATTTCACTTAGCATAACACTCTCCAGTTCCATCCATGTTGCTACAAAAGGCCATATTTCATTCTTTCTCATTGCCACGTAGTATTCCATTGTATATATAAACCACAATTTCTTTATCCATTCATAAGTTGATGGACATTTAGGCTCTTTCCATAATTTGGCCATTGTTGAAAGTGCTGCTATAAACATTGGGGTACAAGTGCCCCTATGCATCAGCACTCCTGTATCCCTTGGGTAAATTCCTAGCAGTGCTGTTGCTGGGTCATAGGGTAGGTCTATTTTTAATTTTCTGAGGAACCTCCACACTGTTTTCCAGAGTGGCCATACCAGTTTGCATTCCCACCAACAGTGCAAGAGGGTTCCCATTTCTCCACATCCTTGGCAGCATCTATAGTTTCCTGATTTGTTCATTTTAGCCACTCTGACTGGCGTGAGGTGATATCTGAGTGTGGTTTTGATTTGTATTTCCCTGATGAGGAGTAACGTTGAGCATCTTTTCATGTGCCTGTTGGCCATCTGGATGTCTTCTTTAGAGAAGTGTCTATTCATGTTTTCTGCCCATTTCTTCACTGGATTATTTGTTTTTCAGGGGTGGAGTTTGGTGAGTTCTTTATAGATTTTGGATACTAGCCCTTTGTCTGATATGTCATTTGCAAATATCTTTCCCCATTCCGTCGGTTGCCTTTTAGTTTTGTTGATCGTTTCCTTTGCAGTGCAGAATCTTTTTACCTTCATGAGGTACCAATAGTTCATTTTTTCTTTTAATTCCCTTGCCTTTGGGGATGTGTCAAGTAAGGAATTGTTGCAGCCGAGGTCAGAGAGATTTTTTTCCCCTTTTTTCTTTAGGGATTTGATGGTTTTCTGTTTCACATTAAGGTCCTTTTTCCATTTTGAGTTTATTTTTGTGAATGGTGTAAGAAAGTGGTCATTCTAGGTTCATTCTTCTGCATGTTGCTGTCCAGTTCTCCCAGCAACATTTGTTAAAGACTGTATTTTTTCCATTGGATATTCTTTCCTGCTTTGTCAAAGATTAGTTGGCCATACTTTTGTGGGTCCAATTCTGTAGTCTCTATTATTCCATTGGTCCATGTGTCTGTTTTTGTGCCAATACCATGCTGTCTTGATGATCCCAGCTTTGTAGTAGAGGCTAAAGTCTGCGATTGTGATGTGTCCCGCTTTAGTCCCCGCTATTTGGGGTCTTTTGTGGTTCCATACAAATTTTAGGATTGCTTGCTCTAGCTTCGAGAAGAATGTTGGCACAATTTTGATTGGGATTGCGTTGAACATGTAGATTGCTTTGGGTAGTATTGACATTTTAACAATATTTATTCTTCCAATCCATGAGCATGAAATGTTTTTCCATTTCTTTGTATCTTCTTCAATTTCCTTCATAAGCTTTCTACAGTTTTCAGCATACAGATCTTTTACATCTTTGGTTGGGTTTATTCCTAGGTATTTTATAATTCTTGATGTAATTGTGAATGGGATCAGTTTCGTTGTCTTTCTGTTGCTACATTATTAGTGTATAAGAATGCAACTGATTTCTGTACATTAATTTTGTATCCTGTGACTTTGCTGAATTCATGTATCAGTTCTAGCAGACTTTTGGTGGAGTCTACCGGGTTTTCCATGTATAATAACATAGTAAGATTTTTAAATAGACCCAGATTTCTTAATTAATTCATGCCACCCTCACAAAATAGCAAGCTCTATTAAATTTCTTCATAAGATCAGGTCATTGGGTACCATATAATCTGAATATTAAGTGGCAAATCATTACATAAAAATAGCAGCTACTGCTAAGGTAGCAATGATTGACCAATAGTGAAAACAATATAAAAATGGTAATCAGTCACTCACTTCTGGACAATCCAGGTCAAGGCCTTCTCAAAGAGATCTATGAGTGGCTATCCAATAATGGGAATGTCAGGAAAGTAAGTTGATGGACTCTGTACCAAGGCACTAATGGCCCGATACTAGGCAATGGGGTACCCAAAAGGCAGGTGAATTAGGGTCCATATGCTGATGGCCCCTATGACTAATACAAGTTCTACTGCTCAGCTCTTTCCACTGAATCTTGATATGAATCTGAGAGCCTATCAATCTTCATCAAGAACCCTTTGTTTTCAGAAATGAACAAGACTATGCATTAGACCAGGTCCCTTCACCATCAGTGGAAGACCTATGCTATGGTCAGAATTTAATGGGGAGGTAGGAAAGAATGGTGTTTCTTGGGCCTTTGGATACTGATGTTTTTGACTATGATCTTCACAACCTCTGATACCAAGATGTAGGGAAAACACACAATGTTCACTGGGTAAGGGTAAGGGATCTGGGTAACAATACCATTGGGTTTGAGGTCATCGTCAATGGGACCCTTACCCAGATCCAACTATGGATATTTCCCTTTAGATCACTGCAAACTTCCATTGTAATGGCCCAATTAGTATACATATTATTTATAGATGAATTGTCAATGTGAAGTCCCGCTTTGTACCAATTCCTCACCCCTGATGGAAATTGTTGCAGTTAAGTCCATTTTAGTTGGCATGTGGAAGACTGAACCTATCCGATTACCAGTTTCTAGTGCCTTTGTCTCCCAAAACACCTGCCTGAGGATGAAAAAAAAAATATAGCTGCCCTAATTGCTGAGCTGAATGAAATGAAAATTCTCCATAAGACTATTTAACTATCTAATAATTCAGTCAATCTGTGCTCACAACTTTGGGTGTATAGAGACTCAACTGATTTATGCAGCTTAATGTTGTAGTACAGACTTTACAACTATGGTATTTACATTGTGACAGTGCTACAGTCTATGTCCAAATTTGAGGGAACTTGGGATGCAGCAATTGCTATTATGAATGCCCTTTTGAGCATCCCTTTATTGTGGAAGATCATAATCAGTAGCCTTTGGGGATTGGGTTGTCATATGCCACTACTATACTTCCAAAAGGCTGTCAAAATTCTCTGAATATCTGCCATCAACACACAAATGGTGACATGAAAAAGTCCCACTCTCAGAGAAATCAATAGACTTCCACTCTATTGATGACACCTACCAACACGGACACAACTAAACAAATACTGATTGTCCTGCAGATCCACAAATGACAACTCAGTGAGGTTAGTATTACAGCAAGGTACAGTTACCTGGTACCCTAATAGAATTCCTCAACATGCTCTGTAAGGGGCATGACATCTCATTTCAGAGAAGAGTGCCCAGCTTTGTCCCTCTCTACTTTAACAAATGAAAGCCCAGCAATTGATGGGACAAGTCAGTTACTTACACTCTCATATTCCCCATTTAGGGTCTGTGATGGCCTATCTGTGGGATAAGTAGAAGGGCCAGTTCCTTTCAGTAGGGCCATGACCAAGAATATGCCCCAGAGTCCCTCCAACAGGTCACAAGTCTGCCCTTACACTGAGCCCCTCTAATCTCTTTGGCTCATTGACTTACAGAACTCAGGAAAATCTCTTCTCCCTGAAAGAAGGTAAGGCAGGCCACTGCCATAGGTCAGAAGTACCCCTTTGGTCTTTCAAACCCATATCTCCAGGAGACAGATGAAAGGTACACATTCTTTAAGAGATATTATTGGCCAGTTACAGGGCCTTTGCGGACACTGAGTGGTTGCCCTTCACCAAGAAATAACCATAGGATAGGAAATACCAACAAAGAATATCAATACTTCTCCCTTTGTTCTATAGTTATCTTAGGGTACTTAACTTTAGTCAAGCTTTGATTTCTATAAAAAATATACTGAAACAAATATTCATAAACCAAAGAAAAATGATCTTCCAATGAATTTCATTTAAAGCTATCTATAATTACCATACTTATCATAGAATCTTTCCCCTTTGGAAGCTCTTTGTTTTTTTACTTGCAGTTGAGTTTTTGACATTGAGTCTTTAGGATCATGATTTCCAGGTACTTTATCATGAGCTACATAAAGAGAGGCATTTAGTCCAGTAAATGGAAAAACAAAAATATTGTGAGATTCCAGGCTTTCAAAATGTTGACAAATGCACAGCAAAGTTTTCTCTCATTTTTAAAAAGTTATAAGTAAATTATCATAATTATAGGTCCAATATGAAAATGGTGGGAAGAGTTTTTAATGGATGTATTAAAACTGTCTCATTATTCCATTAACATTCATAGTTCTCAAATATGTCTCAATTGAGTTTTTATTTCTGTTAATACTTTAAATTAAAACATAATCATTGATGAAGGAATGAAAATATATATGCACAAGATTATTCATTACAGCATATTTGTAATTGCAAAATATTCAAAACCACATGAATATGCAAACACAGGAGATTGGTTCAATAAACTAAGGTATATACTAGAAACTATAGTAATATCAATTATGGTACATAGTATGATCCAAACAACTGTACATGCAACTCTAAAAGAAATGAAGAAAAGATCCCATCAAACTGATGGAGGAATGTCCAGGATATAATGTTAAGTGGAATAAAAAAACTGGTAGAAAGGGTATCTAGTACATTATCTTTTAGGAAATAACAGAAAGGAAATTTAAAAATAGATATTTACCTTTACAAAATTAAACATGAAAGATAAATCAGAAAAAAAAAGTAGTGGGGCGCCTGGGTGGCTCAGTCGGTTGAGCGTCCAGCTTCGACTCAGGTCATGATCTCGCAGTCTGGGAGTTCAAGCCCCGCGTCAGGCTCTGTGCTGACAGCTCAGAGCCTGGAGCCTGCTTCGGATTCTGTGTCCCCCTCTCTCTGCCCCTCCCCCACTCATGCTCCGTCTCTCTCTGTCTCAGAAATAAATAAACATTAAAAAAAAAATTAAAAAAAAAAAAAGTAGTTTTTTAGTTTTTTCCAAAGTCACTGTGGACGATGTTTGTTGAATTTTACTAAATAACTTTTGATAGTGCTAGGCATGTCCCTCGCACTGAGGAACAGTCTATGATGTAGTATATATTTGAGACTCATTTTTAATGAACAAGTATACAAATCCTTCAACATTGCTTTGCTAGTGAGCTGAGGAGAGCATAGAGTATGAGGTAGTTTGCCTCCATCGTTAAGAAGGTAACTCATGAAATTTAGTGAGGGGATGCATCACAGCAGACTCACTCATTCAGAGTGCCCTGACAGTGGCCACTTGACCAAGGAAGAAAAGGAAGCAGGGAAGGCAATAATGTAAACCCTAGACACACTTGGTCCTCAGCTCCTTTCTCAAGTCTGGCCCACCAATATTGAGTGTCCTTAGACCAGAAAGACTGTTTGGATCACTTTTATAGCCACCTGAAAGATGAGCCACAATGAGCTACTCTGATGGTCCTTTTGTTGAACAATGGGGGGCAAGCACAGTAAACAGATTAGGAGATTGTTAACTAGACTCAGATTTCCAGGGTCATTTGTACCACCTTTACTGGTTTCTAGCACAATTAAACCTCCTTATAAGGTGATGTCAATTGGTTCACAAGACAACCTGAATCTTCTTAACTGACAGATTTCAGGGCAAGGAAAAACCAGCTAATGTGAAATAACGATGTTTGACTAGTGAATGGAGTAACATAAAAATGTTAAGCAGGAACCCACTTCTAAACAATCTGATTAAGTGTTTCCCCAAGGAAAGTTCTGAGTCTGGTTACTCGACAATGGGGCCTCAGGGATGACATTAATGGACTCTCCAACAAGGATTCATGGCCAGATAGTGATCCATAGGTCACCCAACACACAGCCCCACTAGAAGCCAAATGATGATGACATCTAAGACTAACACAAGTGCTCTTCTTTCTGCACTTCTTAGTTTATCTTGGGATAACCAGAGGCCTCTCCTCCCCCATGACCTACTTTTACCCAAACTTTGAGCTTTCAGTATAAACAACAATGAGAATTAGGTCAAGATTCCTATATCTCCATCTGGGGATGAGGGTGTATGCCAAGGTCATGGTTCAATGGGAAGATGGGTGAGAATTGCATTTCTAGGCCTCTTGGATACTGGTGCATATATGAATGTGATCCCTATAATTACTGACACTAGGATGAGGGGAAAAGAGATAAGGTCCAATTGTTTTGGGGCTGAGCATACTAAATGGGACCTTTATCCAAACTCAACTATGGGTGTGTCCTTACAGGCCACTAAAAATCTCCACTGTTATGGCTTTCATTACTGAATGCATTATTTGTATAGATGTATTTTCTATGTACATCTCACTCCTTTCCTCCCCAAGCCCTACTGGCAACTGATGTAGTTTAGGGCCATTTTAATTTGGTATATGGAAAACTATAAGCCTACCAAGCTACCAGTGCCTAGCACCTTTGCCATCCAAGAACACTACTTAGGGAAACAAAAAAAATTACCTTCATTGCTGAGCTTAATAAAACAAAGTTGTCCATGACATTTTTTTCTCTATTCATAAACCCTTTCAGTCTGTGTGTAAGGCCTTGGGTAGCTAGAGACTCAATTTATTAACATCACTCAACACCATAGTACAGAAATGGATGCTAGTGTCACTTGGAATTGTGACCTTCATAGAAGTTTACTGGCCAAGGTGAGTGAAACAGGTATGCAGCAACTGGTATCATAAATGCCCTTTCTAGCATTCCTGTTCAACACCGGTAATTAGGATCACAAGTTTACCTTATGTGTAATGGGTTATAATATACCCTTGATGTCCTTCCATAAGCCCATAACCTGGAAAAAAAGCCCTGCCCCCGATCAAGTACTAACCTTCCACTATATTTATGACATTCTCCACTGGACCCCGATAAGAGTACTACCCAACAAGGACTGAATACTGTAATAACCCACATGCAGCAACACAGCTATACCATTAATATAAACAAGGCACAAGAACCTGATACTCATGCAAAATATGGGGGCAAAATGGAAAGGATTACATTGTCTCACTCCAAGTTCTAAGGGGTAAAGCTTTTTTTTCTCTCTCTACTCAAAAAATACAAAGGAGACCCAGTAATTAGTGGGATTATTTGGCTTCTGGAACTTTCACATTACCTATGCAGACATCTCAATGATACCCATCTATAATTTTACCAAAAAGGCCTCTACCTTTGAGTGGGTCCCAGCCAAACGGATGCCTTACGGATCCTCCAACAGGCCTCTCAGACAACCCTTCTAGTTTGTTCCTTTGATCCACATTTGCTTTTTGAGTTACAGATCTCAACACCTTATCTACCAATTTGAGTTCTATGACAGAAGGACAATGCCACAAGTCAGAGGTGACTGGTGGGTTACTGAACCCAAAATCTTCCTAAAATGTATACCCCTTGAGATACTACTGGTCGGTCTTTGGATCTTAGTGGATACTGAGCACATGACTTATGGATGTGAAATTGTCTTACAAGCAGAAACCAACAAAAGTTATGAATACTTTGACTTTCTTCTCCAATTAGGATATTCAGATTAAAAATCAAACTATAAATTTTCTACAAAATATATGCTCATATACATATTCATGAACCAAAGTAAAACAATCTTCTGATATGATTAATTTAAAATATTTATGTATGATTATTATACTTACTAGTGACTCTTTCCTCTTTAGCAATTTTTTGTTTGTTTACTTGAAGTTGGGTTTTTGACATTGACTCTTGAGGCTCAAGCACAGGATTTTCATCTGTTATGTTGTCATGAGCTACATAAAGAGAGGCTTTTAAATAACCATTTAACGGGGGGTTCCGGAAGATGGCGGCGTAGGAGGACGCGGGGCTCACAGCGCGTCCTGCCGATCACTTAGATTCCACCTACACCTGCCTAAAGAACCCAGAAAACCGCCAGAGGATTAGCAGAAGGGAGTCTCCGGAGTCAAGCGCAGACCAGAGGCCCACGGAAGAGGGTAGGAAGGGCGGCGAGGCGGTGCGCGCTCCACGGACTGGCGGGAGGGAGCCGGGGCGGAGGGGCGGCTCGCCGGCCAAGCAGAGCCCCCGAGTCTGGCTGGCAAAAGCAGAGGGGCCGGACAGACTGTGTTCCGACAGCAAGCGCGACTTAGCGTCTGGGAGGTCATAAGTTAACAGCTCTGCTCGGAAAGCGGGAAGGCTGGAGGACAAAGGGAGGGAGAGCTGCTGAGCCCTCGGACGGCAGAGCTCAGCTTGGCGGGGAACAAAGGCGCCAGCGCCATCTCCCCCGCCCATCCCCCAGCCAAAATCCCAAAGGGAACCAGTTCCTGCCAGGGAACTTGCTCGCTCCGCGCAAACACCCAACTCTGTGCTTCTGCAGAGCCAAACCTCCGGCAGCGGATCTGACTCCCTCCCGCTGCCACAGGGCTCCTCCTGAAGTGGATCACCTAAGGAGAAGCGAGCTAAGCCTGCCCCTCCAGCCCCCGTGCACCTTGCCCACCCACCCCAGCTAATACGCCAGATCCCCAGCAACACAAGCCTGGCAGTGTGCAAGTAGCCCAGACGGGACACGCCACCCCACAGTGAATCCCGCCCCTAGGAGAGGGGAAGAGAAGGCACACACCAGTCTGACTGTGGCCCCAGCAGTGGGCTGGGGGCAGACATCGGGTTGGACTGCGGCCCCGCCCACTAACTCCAGTTATACACCACAGCACAGGGGAAGTGCACTGCAGGTCCTCACCACGCCAGGGACTCTCCAAAATGACCAAACGGAAGAATTCCCCTCAGAAGAATCTCCAGGAAATAACAACAGCTAATGAACTGATCAAAAAGGATTTAAATAATATAACAGAAAGTGAATTTAGAATAATAGTCATAAAATTAATCGCTGGGCTTGAAAACAGTATACAGGACAGCAGAGAATCTCTTGCCACAAAGATCGAGGGACTAAGGAACAGTCACGAGGAGTTGAAAAACGCTTTAAACGAATTGCAAAACAAAATGGAATCCACGATGGCTCGGCTTGAAGAGGCAGAGGAGAGAATAGGTGAACTAGAAGATAAAGTTATGGAGAAAGAGGAAGCTGAAAGAAAGAAAAATAAAAAAATCCAGGAGTATGAGGGGAAAATTAGAGAACTAAGTGATACACTAAAAAAAAATAATATACGCATAATTGGTATCCCAGAGGAGGAAGAGAGAGGGAAGGGTGCTGAAGGGGTACTTGAACAAATTATAGCTGAGAACTTCCCTGAACTGGGGAAGGAAAAAGGCATTGAAATCCAAGAGGCACAGAGAACTCCCTTCAGACGTAACTTGAATCGATCTTCTGCACGACATATCATAGTGAAACTGGCAAAATACAAGGATAAAGAGAAAATTCTGAAAGCAGCAAGGGATAAACGTGCCCTCACATATAAAGGGAGACCTATAAGACTCGTGACTGATCTCTCCTTTGAAACTTGGCAGGCCAGAAAGGCTTGGCACGATATCTACAGTGTGCTAAACAGAAAAAATATGCAGCCGAGAATCCTTTATCCAGCAAGTCTGTCATTTAGAATAGAAGGAGAGATAAAGGTCTTCCCAAACAAACAAAAACTGAAGGAATTTGTCACCACGAAACCAGCCCTACAAGAGATCCTAAGGGGGATCCTGTGAGACAAAGTACCAGAGACATCACTACAAGCATAAAACATACAGACATCACAATGACTCTAAACCCATATCTTTCTATAATAACACTGAATGTAAATGGATTAAATGCGCCAACTAAAAGACATAGGGTATCAGAATGGATAAAAAAACAAGACCCATCTATTTGCTGTCTACAAGAGACTCATTTTAGATCTGAGGACACCTTTAGATTGAGAGTGAGGGGATGGAGAACTATTTATCATGCTCCTGGAAGCCAAAAGAAAGCTGGAGTAGCCATACTTATATCAGACAAACTAGACTTTAAATTAAAGGCTGTAACAAGAGATGAAGAAGGGCATTATATAATAATCACAGGGTCTTTCCACCAGGAAGAGCTAACTATTATAAATGTCTATGTGCCAAATACCCGAGCCCCCAGATATATAAAACAATTACTCATAAACATAAGCAACCTTATTGATAAGAATGTGGTCATTGCAGGGGACTTTAACACCCCACTTACAGAAATGGATAGATCATCTAGACACACAGTCAATAAAGAAACAAGGGCCCTGAAAGATACATTGGATCAGATGGACTTGACAGATATATTTAGAACTCTGCATCCCAAAGCAACAGAATATACTTTCTTCTCGAGTGCACATGGAACATTCTCCAAGATAGATCATATACTGGGTCACAAAACAGCCCTTCATAAGTTTACAAGAATTGAAATTATACCATGCATACTTTCAGACCACAATGCTATGAAGCTTGAAATCAACCACAGGAAAAAGTCTGGAAAACCTCCAAAAGCATGGATGTTAAAGAACACCCTACTAACGAATGAGTGGGTCAACCAGGCAATTAGAGAAGAAATTAAAATATATATGGAAACAAACGAAAATGAAAATACAACAATCCAAACGCTTTGGGATGCAGCGAAGGCAGTCCTGAGAGGAAAATACATTGCAATCCAGGCCTACCTCAAGAAACAAGAAAAATCCCAAATACAAAACCTAACAGCACACCTAAAGGAAATAGAAGCAGAACAGCAAAGGCAGCCTAAACCCAGCAGAAGAAGAGAAATCATAAATATCAGAGCAGAAATAAACAATATAGAATCTAAAAAAACTGTAGAGCAGATCAACGAAACCAAGAGTTGGTTTTTTGAAAAAATAAACAAAATTGACAAACCTCTAGCCAGGCTTCTCAAAAAGAAAAGGGAGATGACCCAAATAGATAAAATCATGAATGAAAATGGAATGATTACAACCAATCCCTCAGAGATACAAACAATTATCAGGGAATACTATGAAAAATTATATGCCAGCAAATTGGACAACCTGGAAGAAATGGACAAATTTCTAAACACCCACACTCTTCCAAAACTCAATCAGGAGGAAATAGAAAGCTTGAACAGACCCATAACCAGCGAAGAAGTTGAATCGGTTATCAAAAATCTCCCAACAAATAAGAGTCCAGGACCAGATGGCTTCCCAGGGGAGTTCTACCAGACATTTAAAGCAGAGATAATACCTATCCTTCTCAAGCTATTCCAAGAAATAGAAAGGGAAGGAAAACTTCCAGACTCATTCTATGAAGCCAGTATTACTTTGATTCCTAAACCAGACAGAGACCCAGTAAACAAAGAGAACTACAGGCCAATATCCCTGATGAATATGGATGCAAAAATTCTTAATAAGATACTAGCAAATCGAATTCAACAGCATATAAAAAGAATTATTCACCATGATCAAGTGGGATTCATTCCTGGGATGCAGGGCTGGTTCAACATTCGCAAATCGATCAACGTGATACATCACATTAACAAAAAAAAAGAGAAGAACCATATGATCCTGTCAATCGATGCAGAAAAGGCCTTTGACAAAATCCAGCACCCTTTCTTAATAAAAACCCTTGAGAAAGTCGGGATAGAAGGAACATACTTAAAGATCATAAAGGCCATTTATGAAAAGCCCACAGCTAACATCATTCTCAACGGGGAAAAACTGAGAGCTTTTTCCCTGAGATCAGGAACACGACAGGGATGCCCACTGTCACCGCTGCTGTTTAATATAGTGCTGGAAGTTCTAGCATCAGCAATCAGACAACAAAAGGAAATCAAAGGCATCAAAATTGGCAAAGATGAAGTCAAGCTTTCGCTTTTTGCAGATGACATGATATTATACATGGAAAATCCGATAGACTCCACCAAAAGTCTGCTAGAACTGATACATGAATTCAGCAAAGTTGCAGGATACAAAATCAATGTGCAGAAATCAGTTGCATTCTTATACACTAACAATGAAGCAACAGAAAGGCAAATGAAGAAACTGATCCCATTCACAATTGCACCAAGAAGCATAAAATACCTAGGAATAAATCTAACCAAAGATGTAAAAGATCTGTATGCTGAAAACTATAGAAAGCTTATGCAGGTAATTGAAGAAGATATAAAGAAATGGAAAGACATTCCCTGCTCATGGATTGGAAGAATAAATATTGTCAAAATGTCAATACTACCCAAAGCTATCTACACATTCAATGCAATCCCAATCAAAATTGCACCAGCATTCTTCTCAAAACTAGAACAAGCAATCCTAAAATTCATATGGAACCACAAAAGGCCCCGAATAGCCAAAGTAATTTTGAAGAAGAAGACCAAAGCAGGAGGCATCACAATCCCAGACTTTAGCCTCTACTACAAAGCTGTCATCATCAAGACAGCATGGTATTGGCATAAAAACAGACACATAGACCAATGGAATAGAATAGAAACCCCAGAACTAGACCCACAAACGTATGGCCAACTCATCTTTGACAAAGCAGGAAAGAACATCCAATGGAAAAAAGACAGTCTCTTTAACAAATGGTGCTGGGAGAACTGGACAGCAACATGCAGAAGGTTGAAACTAGACCACTTTCTCACACCATTCACAAAAATAAACTCAAAATGGATAAAGGACCTGAATGTGAGACAGGAAACCATCAAAACCTTAGAGGAGAAAGCAGGAAAAGACCTCTCTGACCTCAGCTGTAGCAATCTCTTACTCAGCACATCCCCAAAGGCAAGGGAATTAAAAGCAAAAGTGAATTACTGGGACCTTATGAAGATAAAAAGCTTCTGCACAGCAAAGGAAACAACCAACAAAACTAAAAGGCAACCAACGGAATGGGAAAAGATATTTGCAAATGACACATCGGACAAAGGGCTAGTATCCAAAATCTATAAAGAGCTCATCAAACTCCACACCCGAAAAACAAATAACCCAGTGAAGAAATGGGCAGAAAACATGAATAGACACTTCTCTAAAGAAGACATCCGGATGGCCAACAGGCACATGAAAAGATGTTCAACGTCGCTCCTTATCAGGGAAATACAAATCAAAACCACACTCAGATACCACCTCACGCCAGTCAGAGTGGCCAAAATGAAGAAATCAGGAGACTATAGATGCTGGAGAGAATGTGGAGAAACAGGAACCCTCTTGCACTGTTGGTGGGAATGCAAATTGGTGCAGCCGCTCTGGAAAGCAGTGTGGAGGTTCCTCAGAAAATTAAAAATAGACCTACCCTATGACCCAGCAATAGCACTGCTAGGAATTTATCCAAGGGATACAGGAGTACTGATGCATAGGGGCACCTGTACCCCAACGTTTATAGCGGCACTCTCAACAATAGCCAAATTATGGAAAGAGCCTAAATGTCCATCAACTGATGAATGGATAAAGAAATTGTGGTTTATATACACAATGGAATACTACGTGGCAATGAGAAAAAATGAAATATGGCCTTTTGTAGCAACATGGATGGAACTGGAGAGTGTGATGCTAAGTGAAATAAGCCATACAGAGAAAGACAGATACCATATGGTTTCACTCTTATGTGGATCCTGAGAAACATAACAGAAACCCATGGGGGAGGGGAAGGAAAAAAAAAAAAAAAAAAAAGAGGTTAGAGTGGGAGAGAGCCAAAGCATAAGAGACTGTTAAAAACTGAGAACAAACTGAGGGTTGATGGGGGGTGGGAGGGAGGGCAGGGTGGGTGATGGGTATTGAGCAGGGCACCTTTTGGGATGAGCACTGGGTGTTGTATGGAAACCAATTTGACAGTAAATTTCATATATTAAAAAAATAAATGAATAAATAAATAAATAAATAAATAACCATTTAACAAAACAGAACTATTGTGAAATTCCTAAATTTCAAACTTAGGAATAGTCTATAGCAGCATTTTCTTTCACATAAACAATTATAAATACATCACTATAATGTGAATTCTGACATGAATAAGGTGATAAGGGTTTTAATGGGTAATTGTTGGAGCTATCTCCTTAATTCAAGAACATATTTTGCATTAAATATTTATATTAGCCTCTAATTTTCTTGTGTTATTTATACTTTATGTTAATAAATATTAATAAAATTAAATTAAAAATATATGTACATTATCTCTACATTATTTTTAATTGAAAAATATACAAAATTACATAAATGTTCAAGTATGGATGACTGAATAAGATATAATTCTATGAACTATGGCATGGTATAAAATCTCATAAGTAATGTGATAAAGATCTTTATAAGCTGACTTATAAGAATTTCCTGGAGATAATATTACGTGGAAAAAAGAAACCAGAAATGGGGACAATGATTTTAAAAGAAGGAAAATAAAAAAAGAGAGAGCAAAATAGATACTTACCTTTAAAACAGAAAACACAGAAAACATGTAAGAAAAAATACAAATGATCAACTATAAGATGTGAGGGGAATAATGAGGAAGGAATGGTAATCTCTAAGTATACCTTTTTACTTATTTTCTAATTTAGAAGTACGATCACATTATGCATATTCCAAAAATTGAAATAAGGTCAAGTATAAGACAACTAAAATGGAAAGAAACCTTAGAAAGAAAAAGTACTAATCTAAGTAATTCAGCAATATGTTATTTAACATAAACCCTCATTCTTCAACAAGAGAGTAGGGGGCAGACTACAAACATATAACAGAATCTTTCAATAGGTTTATTTTTCTAGTGGCATATACTAAGCAATTCCGAAATAATTTCAGAAACGTTGTAGGGATGAGCAAATTAATATGGTTGTTCAGAGTCAGGTTCACACTATAAAAGAAAGAACATCTGCATATGAAAAAAAGGAAGGGAAGAACAAGTACTGAGGGGATGGACTGAAATTTAAGATGTCCATGAGAACTCATGATTTCTAAATTAATTTAGAAATTAGTTGTTACTTTCAATTTGGCTTGCTATCTAAATATGTCTCTGCATGTGTATATGCATGTATATGTGCACATATGTGTATGTGTGTAGAAATATGTGTATGTGTATATATACATATGTATATATAGGAATCCAACTCCAGGCCAAAATCCTACATTTGACATTTTAGGCCCAATCATAGACAATTACAAAGTTTCTACCTGGCAGTACTCACAGAGGGGAAGGGGAGTGGAATTTACCACCCACACCAAGTTTAATGCACAGCCTGTGAATGCCAGACACTTGAGGTAGTTGCAGTCAAAGACTAAGACCCATCCATGACATGCTCTTATGCATTCTGTTTCCATGCCAGGTGCCTCCATTAGAGGCCTTCTTGTGAAAAAGGGAGGAGTCAGCTAATACACTGTACTTTTTAGGCACTTCTCAATAGTCCACTTTACTAGGGATATTTAAAGATACCTTTCTGATTTCAACTCAGTATTTAGGACTTCTGTACTCCTAGTCATCCTACATCAATATTTGCAAGGCTCCTGGATTAAAAAACAGACCAGAACCTTTTGTTTGGGGCTTCTTCAGCTATGAGATTATCTTCCCCCAAACTTCACTCCCATCTGTACTGATACATCTGACCCTTTGCTGGTTTGGTTCTGTGGAGTAAATGAAAGACGTTTTCCTATTTAGACTCTTGTTTATACTATTGTAGTAAGTGAATAAAAGCTTAACTGTTACTTTCAGTTGGGTTTGCTATCTAAATTGATGAAGTCAAAATTGGCAGCTTTTTCTCTGACAAATTGGCATAGTCAACAATAAAGTAAAATTCTGGAAGGAGAACTTTGGGAGGTGCTAGTGAGTCTACAAGACTCTTTTGAGGGATACAACTGGATCATTCACAAAAGTCATAGGGTCCTACAGGGCACAGCATCAGACAAGACAATGTATCTCCAGAAGTGCTAGTGGACACTGATGGGGGCTCTCCAGGAGAGTACTATTGTATTATTTACATATACTTTACTATTAAATTCTGAGCATGAACAATGGTCCTTCTATTTACCTCTCAATTCACTGGCCAAAACACACAGTGAGTGGTCAAATTAGATATTCAACAGATGAACTCTAAGCTAGGGAAGCAATACCTTGGCTACTGCCTTTGGTCCTCTGGTGATAGGACCTAAAGTTATCAGAGATCTAGCATGCTGAGTTGCATTCAATGCTGTTAATTTTAAGAACCCCTCCTTGTAATAGTTAGCCTACGACTCATTAATTTATTGAGATATGTTCTTAAAGGGAAAAAGAATGTAGGGTCTTGAGGGTCACTTGATCCAGTGACCTGAAGAGACCTTAGAGACTGGGTAGTTCCCCTCAATAATACAGGAGATAATCTTTTTAAACTTATTGAGGGAGACTAGCATCTGTGGGGCTTGTAAATACAAAACTCCTTGGAGAGACTGGGCAACAGCCATGTTGCCCACAGAAGTGGGCATGGAATAGTTCTGTCAAGGTAGCAACTATTGACCAGCAGAAAAAGTGATATCAAATGGTAATTGGTCAGCTAAACCTGGACAAGATAAGCAAAGGTTTTCTAGACGAGATATATAAGTTCAGTTGCCCATCAGTGGGTTCTCAAATGAAGAGACTGAAGGACTCTTTACAAAGGTACTCATGGACAGGTAGTATTCAGGAGCACTCAAGGGTCTGTACCACTATGGTATACATGGTGACAGTTACTCTGACAAAAACAAGTGTTATCACTCTACTCCTTACAATGTTTTTTTCTCTTCCAAACTTTTATTTAAATTCCAGTTAGTTAACATACAGTTAATATCAGTTTCATGTATAGGATTTAGTGATTATCACTTACTTACATACAATACCAAGTGCTCATCACAAATGCCCCTAATCACCCATTTAACCCATCTCCCAGCCCACCTCCCCTCCAGCAACCCTAAGTTTGTTCTCTATAATTAAGAGTCTGATTTATTGTTTGCTCCTCCTTTTTTTTTACATGTTTATCTGTTTCTTAAATTCCACATATGAGTGAAATCATATGGTATTTGTCTTTCTCTGAATAACTTATCTCACTTAGTATAATACTCTCTAGCTCCATTCACGACATTGCAAATAGCAAGATTTCATTCTTTTTTATGGCTGAGTAATATTTCAGTGTGTGTGTGTGTGTGTGTCTGTGTGTGTGTGTGTGTGTGTGTGTGTTACATTTTTATTCATTCACTAGTCAAGCTGTAGTGATCAAGACAGTATATTCACTGGTGCAAAAACAAACACATAGATCAATGGAACAGAATAGAAAACTCAGAAATGAACCCACAACTATAAGGCCAATTAATCTTCAACTAAGCAGGAAACAATATCCAATCAGAAAAATAGTCTCTTCAACAAATGGTTTTGGGAAAACTGGAGAGCAACATGCAAAAGAATGAAACTGAACCATTTTCTTACAACACACATAAAAAAAATTCAAAATATATTAAAGATCTAAATGTGAGACATGAAACCATCAAAATCTCAGAGGAGAACACAGGTAGGAACCTCTTTGACATTGGTCATAGAAGCTTTCTACTAGATACATCTCCTGAGGCAAGGAAACAAAAGCAAAAATGAACATCAAAATAAAACGTCTCTGCACAGTGAAGGAAACAATAAACAAAGCTAAAAGGAAATCTACAGAATTAGAGAAGATATTTAAAAGTGACATATCCGATAAAGGGTTGGTATCCAAAATATATAAATAAATTATAAATGACAACACCCAAAAATGAAAATCCAGTTAAAAAATGGCCAGAAAACATGAATAGACATTTTCCAAAAATAGACATCTAGATGGCTAACACATGAAAATATTCTCAACATCATTCATCATCAGGGAAATATAAATCAAAACTACAATGAGATATTACCTCACCCCATCAGAATGGCTACAATTAACAACACAGGAGACAAAGATGTTGGTAAGTATGCAGATAAAAAGGAACTCTCTTACACTGCTAGTGGGAATGCAAACTGGTGTAGCCACTCTGAAAAACAGTATGGAGGTTCCCCAAAAAGTTAAAAATAGAACTAACTACTACTAGGTATTTACCCAAAGAAATAAAAAATACTGATTTGAAGGGATACATACACTTCAGTGTATATAGCAGCATTATCAACAATAGCCAAATTATGTAAAGAGCCCAAATGTCCTCCCAGTGAATCTTGACAGGAGTCAGAAAGCCCAGCCAATTTTTACTCTGAACTTTTGCCTTTCAAAAATGAAAAATACAAGGGGATAGGCCACATCCCAATATACCCAGTGGACACATGAGGACCTCTGCTAAGGAAGAAGTTAACTGGGAAATGGTAGACAAATGCATTTTTTAATGTCTTTTGAATAGTGGTACATAAGTGGCTGTAATCACAACTCTTGAAATCAGGATGACAGGATGACAGGAACACAAATAATGCTGTCTGGTTTGGGGTCTGAGGCCAACACCAATGGAACTATTATCCAGAACAGACAAGGTCCTCTTGGGTCAACAAAAAATTCCATTGTTATGGCCCCAGAAAATAAATGTATTAGAGATATGTGTTAGAGATATATTGTCTATAAGAAACTGCACTCACATTCTTCCAAGCCCTGATGGAAATTGTTGCAGTTAGAGCCATTTTAGGGGAGCATAAGAAAACAGTTAACCTACCTAATTGCCAGCACCTAGCACCTTTGTCTCCCAAAAATCTTCCTGGGAAATAAGATAAATAATTTCCCTCTTTGCTGATCTTAAGACAGCAAAATCTCCTGGAAACTATGTCCCCATTCAATAAATAAATTGGCTTGTGCATCTGGCCTTGAGTTCATACTCAACTGATTTTGGTCATTCAATACAAAGGACAGTCCTTGGTACTAGCAGTATCTGACACTGACTGACGTAGAAACTATTGTCCACAGTGTGGGAACTTGTTATGCAACAATTGATATTGCAACCCTTTTCAGTATCCCTCTGGCTGGGAATTATTAGTATCAGTTCATTCTTGTGTAGAATGGGTACAACTCATCACTCATATCCCTCCACAAATCTATCTAAATTTTTGATCTGTCACCAATGCATAGATCATAACCTGGAAAATATCCTACTACCAGAGGGAGGAATAGCTTTCTATGTTATTGATAATATCATTATATTGGTTCCAGACAAGGAACTAACCAAAACCAAGGGCTAGACACCTTGCTGATGCACAGGTGGTAACTTGATGGGCCATTATTACAAAGTTCAAGAACCTAGTACCCAAATGAAATTCCTAGGCATTATGTACAAGAGATATGGTGTCTCATCCCATTAGAGGAAACTGGCTTTGGCCCTCTATGCTACAACAATTATAAAGGATACCTGATAATTGATGGAACTATTCACTTACTTGCATGCTCAATGCCCCCTATCACTGGGATTATAAGAAAGGTCATTTACTTTTAATGGATCCACAACCAGAAGAATGACCTGGAAGCCCTCATACTGAGGCAACCCTTCCCCTAGGCTCCTCTGATCCATTTTGCTTTTCGAGTTACAGATCTCAACAATGTCTCTCTTTGTCAGTTGGAACTTTAGGAAGAAAAACACTGCCACAGATAAGAGGCATCTGTTGGACCTTTGAATCCATAATCTCTAGCAGTAGCTAGGTGAAAAATATACACCCTTTAAGAAATAATTAGTGGTCTATTATTGAGCTTCAGTGGATACTGACATATGACTCATGACTGTGAAATAGTCTCAATACAAGCAATTCCAACCAGAAGTTATCAATACTTTTGTTTTTGTTCTTTAACTATCTTAGGGTAATCATACTTTAAATCAAAGTGTAAAAATCTCTATAAAATATATGTTCAAATACATATTCATGAACCAAAGTAAAGAGATTTGATGAATATAACTTAAAATAATTTAGATTTATCTATAATTATTCTACTTACTAATGAATGCTTCACCTTGGGAAGTTTTTTGTTTCTTTACTTGCATTTCTGTTTCTGACTTTGAGTCTTGATGCTTAAGCATAAGGTTTTTATCTGGTACATCATCATTATCTACATAAAGAGATACATTTAGTTCATTAAACAGAAAAACAGTTCTATTTGAAATCTCTAGAGATCACACTTAAAACAAGTATATAGCATTATTTTCTCTCATTTTTATTACCATAATGCTAGACCTAGGATTTTATGATGAGAAGAATTTTAATATGTGTGTGTTGAAGTAGTCTCATTATTTCATAAACATTTCTTGTCATAAAAATATATTTTATATTAGTTCCTACTTGCTTTGGATTCTTTATAGTTTAGGTTAATATATATAGTCATAGCCCAAACAATATAAATGCACGCATACAATATTATTCATTACACCATATTTGTAATTATAAGATACTCAAAAGCACCCAAATATATAAGCATATGAGATTGGTTAAATAACAAAGTAATATCAACTATGATGTATAATGTGGTACAAAGAGTTACACATGTGGCTCTAAAGTAATTTTAAAAATTACTATATCCCAACTTTAAGGGATTGCTAAGAGGTAAGTTTATTTGGGAAAAAGTGCAAATGGAAGCTATCAAGTATGCTTTTAGGAAAAAAAAGAATGGGAAATAAAAAGAAAATATATACTTACCTTTAGAAAAAGAAACACAGGAAAGACAAACCAGAAAATAAAGTAGATTGTCATCAAAAGTTGTGTAGACCCTTCATGTAGATTGCACACAATGACTACTAGATCTAAGCATGTCTCTGGTGCTGATGACAACTTATAATGCAGTGAATTTTTCTCATGTTTAATGAAAAAGAATGTAGGACCCTCAGGATTACTTTGCCTAGGGACCCAAAGAAACCATGAATAGTTTGCCTCCAGCATAAAGGAAGTAATCTTATTAAATGTAGTTAGGGACAGTGGCACTTTGTGAAGTGTGTCACTACAGACTCCCTCATTCAGGAAGTCTTTCAGTGGCCACTTTGCCTAAGAAAGATGAAGAAGGGGTCAAGTGGAAGAAACAACATTAATACCTGAGACGCTCTCCTTCCTTAGTTAGCTACTATTTGGTCTTGAACTGGTTTGGTCCAAATAAGGTGAGTTCTCTACCAAAAAAAAAAAAAAATTGGACCACTTTTACAACCACCTACAAGGTGCTCTGCAAGCCACCTGATAGTTCCTTGGTTCAACAATTAGGAGAGAGCATGGTAAATGATGAGATTGTTTACCGGACTCCGATCTAATTTCATTCTTGCAACTCTCACTGGTTACCTAGCTCAATTAAACCTCCTTACAAGGTGATGTCAGCTGGTTCATGGAACAATCCAGATCTTAACTTAAAAACTTCCAAGCAAAGAAAAGGCAACTACTAGCAAGATACCAACTTTTCACTAGCAGCCAGAATGATGTACAAATGATAAGTGAGTACTTACTCCCGGACCACCTGGTTAAAGTCTTTCCCAAAGACATCTATGGGTCTTGTTACTCAACAATGGGTCTCCAGGAAGAGATTAAAAAGCTCTCCATCAGATACTTGTGACCAGATAATGGTCACTGGGGCATAACACAGAGCCCCACTAAAGTCCACATAGTCCCTCCAGGCCTCCCAGTGAATCTTAAGATGAATCAGAGAACAACCTCCTACTTTTACTCAGATCTCTCAACTTTAAAAAATAAACAAGACTATGTGTTAGGCCAAGGTCCCTATGACCCCATTGGTAACATGGAGGCATTTGGCAAAGTCACAGTTCATTGGGGAGGTGAGGAAGAATTGTATTTCTTGGGCCTTTTGGACCAAGATGAAGGAGTAACAGATAATACTCTCTGGTGTTGGATTTGAAGCAACCAACTATAGGTATATCCCTTCAGCCACCACCACCCCAAACCCTATTGTTATGGACTCCACTACTGAATGTGTTGTTGATATATATGTTTATATACCTGTGCATGCCCAGCCCCTCTCCCTTATCCCTAAGCTATGACAGGAAATCCTGCAATTGTGACCATTTCAGAGACCTCATGTAGAAAACTCTGAACCTAACAGATTACTACTGCCTAGCACCTTTAACTACCAAAGCAACTATTTGGAGGAGAAAAAGAGACAGCTTCCTTATTCTGAGCTTAATGAAGCACAAGTTTTCCATGAGACTATCTCTCCATTCAGTAGTCCTATCTAGCCTGTGGATTAAGCCCCTTGTGTCTGGAGATTCAACTGACTATTAGAGATGCAATGCAATCATGGAGCCCTGTGCAATGATGTTATTCAATATCATTACTGTCATGCAGGTCATTGCCTAAGCAGAGGGAAATATATATAAAGTAATTGATATTTCAAATGTCCCTTTCAACATTTTTATCCACATGGATGCTCAAGATCAGTTTGCCATATATGTAGTGAGTTGCAATACACATGTAATGTCTTTCCACAGGCCATGACCTGGAAAAAGTCCCACTCCCACATAAAACACTAGCTTTCCACTATACACTGATACCCTATACAAATACTGATACCCTCCTTTGAATCTAAACAAGGGTACTATCCAACAAAGACAGAAGGCACATGGATTCACATGTGGTAACAAGACTGGGCCATTAATACAAAAAAAAAAAAAAAAAAAGCACAAGGACCTGGTAACCAAGTAAAATCTCTGGGATTAAACTGGGAAGGGGCAGTGTGTTTCATTCTATAAGAGATAATTGCTAAGCTTTTAGTATCTCTAAGCCCCAATAAATACAAAGGAGGCCCAACAATTGGTAGGACTTTTCAGCTACTAGTGCTTTGGCATCATGATCATCATGTGATCATCTTGATGGAATTCATATATCAGGATACCACAAAGGTCTCTATCCTTGAGTAGGACATAATCATAGAATGACTCAGAGGCCCTCCAACACACCACCCACTCTGTACCCAGAGTGAGTTTTTGACTCACATTTGTGTTTGGGTTATAGTTCTCAGTAACCTCTCAGTTCAGTGTTTAGAGCCTATGGCAGAAGGATACTGCTAGAAGCCAGAGGTGCTCATTGGCCTTTGGTACCATAATCTTCTGGAGTCAGCTGAAAGGTACAATTCCTTTTTTTTTAATTCTCAAGTTAGTTAACATATGTGTAGTCTTGACTTCAGGAGTAGAATCCAGTGATTTATCACTTATGTGTAATACCCCATGCTCATCCCAACAAGTGCCCTCCTTAATGCCCATCACTCATTTTCCCCACTCCCATCAACCCTCAGTTTGTTCTATGTACTTAAGAGTCTTTTTTTTTAATTTTTTTAACGTTTATTTATTTTTGAGACAGAGAGAGACAGAGCATGAACGGGGGAGGATCAGAGAGAGGGAGACACAGAATCTGAAACAGGCTCCAGGCTCTGAGCTGTCAGCACAAAGCCCGACGCGGGGCTCAAACTCATGGATTGCGAGATCATGACCTGAGCTGAAGTCGGCCGCTCAACCGACTGAGCCACCCAGGCTCCCCATGTACTTAAGAGTCTTATGGTTTGCCTCCCTCTCTGTTTTTATCTTATCTTAACTTCCCTTCTCCTATGAAAGGTGCAATACTTTTAAGAGACTATTTTTGGCCTGTTATATGGTTTGGCAAATACTGAGTGTATAACCCATGGATATGAAATAGTCTTAAGACTAGAGAAAAAAAAAACAAAAGTTATTAATAATTTGTCTTTTATTCTGTAGCTATTTTGGAGTACTCACGATTTAGGTTAAAATGTAAAATTGCTATAAAATATAAGCTCAAATACTGATTCATGAATAAAAGAAAACATCTTTTGATGAGTTTAATTTAAAATGATTTAGAGGGTGACATCAGCAAGATGGCAGACTAAGAAGTCTCTGCCCTGAATTCCACTTAACACTGATTTAACAACCATCTATGGATAAAATACATTTATGAGAGCTCCAGAGTTTGGTTGAGAGGTTCCACCACACCAGTGAAGCATAGCATCCTAAAACAGCCATATTAAAAAGGGTAAGAGGAGCACCTGGGTGGCTCAGTTGGCTGAGCATTCAACTCTTGATTTTGGCTCAGGTCATGATCTCACAGTTTCATGAGTTTGACCACAACATTGGGATCTGTGCTGACAGTGCAGAGCCAACTTCAGATTCTCCCTCCCTCCCTCTCCCTCTCTCTCTCTCTGCCCCATCTATGTTCATACTCTGTCTCTCTTAAAATAAATAAAGTTAAAAAAATAATTTTAAAAAGGGCAAGAAAAATGACTTCACTTTATCTGTATCACTCCTCTACCAAGCCATCAGAGCTCTGCACTGAAAGAGATGCCTTCATTCACAATTTCTCCCATGAGGAAAAGAGAGAAGTGAGTTTCAGGCTTCAAAATCCTTTCATGATGATCCCTGAGGCCCACTTCTATCTCTCCTCACCTAGAACACTGAAGGAATAAGCATAGCTTGATTATTTGAAGGCAGCTAAAAGATCAAGCTCTCAAATAAAAACACTTAGCTTTATACTTGAAAGAACTGGAAAGAGAAAAACAAATTATGATCAAAGTTAGTAGAAGGAAAGGAATAATAAAAGTTAGGGCATAAATAAATAAAAATAGAAAAACAATAAAAAAATCACTAAACTAAGAGTTGGATTTTTGAAAAGATAAAATTGACAGCCAATAACTAGGCTAAGAAAAAAGAGAGGACTCAAATAAAATCACAAATGAGGACTATTACTTCTGATGTCACAGAAATTTTTTAAAAATTATAATGGAATATTATGAACGATTAAACATCAACAAATTGGGCCACCATAGAAGAAGTGGGTGAATTCCTAGCAACATACAAAATACTAAGGCTGAATCAAGAAGAAATAGAAAGCTTAAATAGGTAAGTAACAAATAAACGTATTGAGAGTTATCAAAAGGCACTCAACAAAGAAAATTCTAGGATCAGATGACTTCATAGGTGAATTTTACCAAAAATGTGCAGAAAAATTAATACCAACCCTTCTTAAACACACACACATAGTGAGAGAGGCAAGGGGTGTGTGTGTGTGTGTGTGTGTGTGTGTGTGTGTGTGTGTGTGTGTGTAAAGGGAACATTTCTATTTAAATCCATCTGGGCTGATATAACAAAATACCATGGACTGTGTAGCTTGTAAACAAGACAAATTTATTTCTCATAGTTAAGGAAGCTGGGAGTCTAAGATCAAAGATGCAGCAGGGTTATGTTCTGGTGAGAACCCATTCCTGACTCAGCTTACACCTTCTCACTATTCCTTACATGACAGAAGGGATGAAGGATCTCTGTGGGTCTCTTTTATAAGAACACTAATCCCATTCATGAGGGCGTTACCCTCATGACCCAAGCAATTCTCAAAGCCCTCACTTCTAATGCCATCACATTGGTGATTCGGAGTTCAACTTATAAACACAATCATTCACTCATAGCAAATTCTGAAATCTCTTTTTATGAGGCCAGCATTACCCTGATACCAAAGCCAAAGATCCCACAAAAAAACCCACAAAACAATAGGCCAATATCCCTGGTGAACATAGATGCAAAAATCTATAGAAAACAGAATTCAATGGCACATTAAAAAGATCGTGCATCATGACCAAATGGCATTTATTTTAGGGAGGTAGGGATAGTTCAACATATGCAAATAATTCACTATGATATGCCACATTAAAGAGAAAAGTATAAGAAAAATCACATGATAATCTAAACATGCAGAAAAAGCATTTGACAAAATTTCAACTTTTCATAACAGATTCTCAATAAATTAAGTATAAAAAGAATTCACCTCAACACAACAAAGGCCATATATAAGAAAAGCTCACAGCTAACATCATACTCAAGGATAAAAAGCTGAAAGCTTTTTCTCTAAGATCAGGAACAAGACAAGGACATCCACTCTCACCACTTTTATATAATGTGGTATTGGAAGTCTTAGCCAAAACAATTAAATAAGAAAAAATATACAAAGCATCCAAAACTGGAAAGAAAGAAATAACACTGTTTCTATTTGTAGATAATGTGATATTATATATGGAAAAGCCTGAAGCCTCCACCAAAAAATAGTTAAAACTAATAAATTCAATAAAGTAGCAAGATATAAAAACAATATACGAAGGTCAGTTGCATTTACACATATTAACAATAGAGTAGCAGAAAGAAGTAAAATTAGGAAAACAATGTCTTTTACAATAGCATCCAAAAGAATAAAGTTCCTAGGAAGAAATGTAACCAAGGGGGTGAAATACCAGTACACTGAAAATTATAAGACATTTATTAAAGAAATAGAACACATAAATAAATGGAATTATAGTCCATGCTCATGGATTATATGAATTAATATTGCTAAAATGTCTATACTACCAAAAGCAATGTAGAGATTGAATGCAATCCTTATCAAACTTCCAATGGTATTTTCACAGAAACAGAACAATCCTAAGATTTATATGGAACCACAAAACCTCAAATATCCAAAGCAATCTTGAGAAAGAACAAAGGTAGAAGCACCACACTTCCTGATTCAAACTATATACAAATTATAGTAATCAAAACACTATTGCTATAAGGACAGACACATAAATCAATGGGTCAGAATAGAGTTCCCAGAAATAAACCGATGCAAACATGGTAAATTAATGTATGATGAAGGAACCAAAAATATTCGATGTAGTCTATTCAAAAAATGGTGCTGGGAAAACTGGACAGTCATATGCAAAAGAATGAAACTGTGCCACTGTCTTTCACCATACACAAAAATAAAGTCAAAGTGTGTTAAAGACTTGAGTGTAAGACCTGAAACCATAAAACTACTAGAAGTAACCATAGGTGGAAAGCTCCTTGACACAATTTTTGGTGATGATTTTTGAATTTGACACAAAAAGTAAAGGTAACCAAAGGAAAAATAAACAAGTGGGACTAAATCAAGCTCAAAAACTTGTGCTTGGGGCGCCTGGGTGGCTCAGTTAGTTGGGCGGCCGACTTCGGCTCAGGTCATGATCTCGCTGTCCGTGAGTTCGAGCCCCGCGTGGGGCTCTGTGCTGACCGCGCAGAGCCTTGAGCCTGTTTCAGATTCTGTGTCTCCCTCTCTCTCTGACCCTCCCCCGTTCATGCTCTGTCTCTCTCTCTCAAAAATAAATAAACGTTAAAAAAAAAAATAAATAAATAAATAAAAAACTTGTGCTTAGCAAAGGAAACCATCAACAAAATGAAAAGGCAATGTATAGAATCGGGAAAAATATTTGTAAGTCATATATCATATGAAGGGTTAATTTCAAAAATATAAAGAACTCATACAACTTAATAGCAAAGAATCAAACAACCCAATTAAGAAATGGGCAGAAGATTTGAATAGATATTTTTTTCCAATAGAAGTAATACAGATGGCCAACGGGTACATAAAAAGGTAATCATCAGGTAAATGCAAATCAAAACTACAAAGAGATATCACTTCACATGTTTTAGAATGGCTATTATAAAAAAGACATGAAATAAGTGTTGGTAAGGATTTGGAGAAAAGGGAACCCTTGCATACTGTTTTGTTGTTTGTTTTTTGCTTTTTTGTTTGTTTGTCTTTTTGTTCTCAAGTTAGCTAACATACAGTGTAGTCTTGGCTTCAGGCGTAGGTTCCAGTGATTCATCACTTACATATGACACCCAGTGCACATCTGAACAAGTGCCCTCCTTAATGCCCATACCCATTTTCCCCACCTTGGACCCCTATCAACCCTAAGTTTGTTCTCTGTATTTAAGAGTCTTTTATGGTTTGCCTCCCTTTCTGTTTTTATCTTATTTTTCCTACCCTTCCTACCCCTATGATCATCTGTTAACTTTCTCAAATTCCACATATGAGTAAAATCATATGATATATGTCTTTCTCTGACTGACTTATTTCGCTTAGCACAATACCCTCCAGTTCATCCACATTGGTGTAAATGGCAAGATGTCATTCTTTTTCAAGATGAGTAGTATTCCATTGAATATGTATGCCAATTCTTAATCCATTCATCAGTTGATGGGCATTTGGGTTCTTTTCATACTTTGGCTATTGTTGATAGTGCTGCTATAAACACTGGGGTGGATGTACCCCTTCAAATCAGCACTCCTGTATCCTTTGGATAAATTCCTAGTAGTACAATTCCTAGTAGCGCAAATCCTAATAGTGAAATTGATGGGTCACAGGGTAATTCTATTTTTAATGTTTTGATACTCCATACTGTTTTCTGGAGTGGCTGTACCAGTTTGCATTCCCACCAACAGTGCAAGAGTATTCCCCTTTCTCCACATCCTCACCAACATCTGTTGTTGCCCGAGCTGTTAATTTTAGCCATTTTGACAGGTGTGAGGTGGTATCTCAGTGTGGTTTTGATCTCTATTTCCTTGATGATGAGTGATGTTGAGCATCTTTTCATGTGTCTGTTTGCCATCTAAATGTCTTCTTTGGAAAAGTGTTTATTCATTGTTTTTGCCCATTTCTTCACTGGATTATCTGTTTTTGGGGGTGTTGAGTTTGGTAAATTCTTTATAGATGTTTGATACTAACCCTTTATCTCATATGTCACTTACAAATATTTTCTCCCATTCCACCAGGGGCCTTTTAGTTTTGTTGATTGTTTCCTTTGCTTTGCAGAATATTTTTACCTTAATGATGTCCCAATAGTTCATTTTTGCTTTTATTTTCCTTGCCTTCTGAGACATGTCTAGTAAGAAGTTGCTGCAGCCAAGGTCAGAGAGGTTGTTGCCTGTTATCTCCTGTAGTACTTTGGTGGATTCCTGTCTCACATTTAGGTCTTTCATCCATTTTGAATTTATTTTTATGTATGGTGTAAGAAAGTGGTCTAGGTTCATTCTTCCACATGTTGCTGTCCATTTCTCCCAACACCATTTGCTGAAGAGACTATATCTTTCCATTGGATACTCTTTCCTGCTTTGTCAAAGATTAGTTGGCCATATATTTGTGGGTCCATTTATGGGTTCTCTATTCTACTCTATTAGTCTATTTGTCTGTTTTTGTGCCAGTACCATACTGCCTTGATGAGTACAGCTTTGTAATACAGGCTAAAGTCCAGGATTGTGATGCCTCCAGCTTTGGTTTTCTTTGTCAACATTACTGTGGTGAATTAGGTTTTTTTTTGTGATTCCATACAAATTTTCTGATTGTTTGTTCTAGCTCTGTGAAGAATGCTGCTGCTATTTTGACTGGGATTTCATTAAATGTGTAGATTCCTTTGGGTAGTATGGACATTTTAACAAAATTTGTTCTTCCAATCCATGAGCCTTAAATGTTTTTCCATTTCTTTGTGTCTTCTTCAATTTCTTTCATATGCTTTCTATAGTTTTCAGCATACAGATCTTTTACCAGTTTAGTTAGGTTAATTCCTAGGTATTTTATGGTGTTTGATGCAATTGTAAATGGGATCAATTTCAAGATATGTCTTTCTGTTGTTTCATTTTTGGTGTATAGAAATGCGACTAATTTCTGTACATTGATTTAATATCCTGCAACTTTGCTGAATTCTTGTAACAGCTCTAGAAGTTTTTGGTGGAGTGTTTCAGGTTTTCCATGTAGAATATCATGCTAAGAGTCAAAGTTTGACTCTTTCTTTGCTATTTTGAATGCCCTTTATTTCGTTTTGTTGTCTGATTGCTGATGCTAGGACTTGAAATAATGTTAAACAATAATGGTGAGAGTAGATATCCCTGTCGTGTTCCTGATCTCAGGGGGAAAGCTCTCAGTTTTTTCCCATTTGGGATGATATTAGCTGTGGGCCTTTCATATATGGCTTTTAGGATAAGGTATGTTCCTTCTATCCCAACTTTCTGAGGGTTTTTATTAAGAAAAGATGCTGTATTTTGTCAAATTCTTTTGCTGCATCTATTGACAGCATCATATGGTTCTTATCCTTTCTTCTATCAAAGTGATGTATCATGTTGATTGATTTGTGAATATTGAACCAACCCTACAGCCCAGAAATTAATCCCACTTGATCATGGTGAATACTTCTTTTAATATACTGTTGAATTCGATTTGCTAGTATCTTGTGGAGAATTTTTGCATCCGTGTTCCTCAGGGAACTTAGCCTGTAATTCTTTTTAGTGGGGTCTTTGTTTTTGGAATCAAGGTAATGCTGGCTTCATAGAATGATGGGGCGCCTGGGTGGCTCAGTCAGTTAAGCATCCAACTTTGGCTCAGGTCATGATCTCATGGTCCGTGAGTTTGAGCCCTGTGTCGGGCTCTGTACTAACAGCTTAGAGCCTGGAGCCTGCTTCAGATTCTGTGTCTCCCTCTCTCTCTGCCCCTCCCCTGCTTGCACTCTGTCTCTGTCTCTCTCAAGAATAAATATTTTAAAAATTAAAAAAAAAGAATGAGACTGGAAGCTTTACTTCTGTTTCTATTTTTTTTTTTTTTTGCAACAATTTGAGAATGGGTATTAACTCTGCTTTAAATGTCTTGTAGAATTCCCCTGGGAAGTCATCTGGCCCAGGACTCTTCTGTGTTGGGAGATTTTTGATAACTGATTTAATTTCTTTGCTGGGTATGGGTCTGTTCAAACTTTTCCTTTCTTCCTGTTTGAGTTTTGGTAGTGTGTGAATGTTTAGAAATTTGCCCATTTCTTCCAGATTTTCTAGTTTGTTTGCATATAATTTTTCATAGTATTCTCTAATAATTGTATTTCTGTGGTTGGCTGTAATCTCTCCTCTTTCTATCATGATTTTATCTATTTGGGTCCTCTGTCTTTTCTTTTTGAGAAATCTGGCTGAGGGTTTATCAATTTTGTTTATTCTTTCAAAAATCAGATCTTATATGCATTGATCTGTTCTATATCTGTTCTAGTATATTCTACTATATCATTTATTTCTGTTCTAATCTTTATTATTTCTATTCTGCTGGGTTTGTTTGGGCTTTATTTGCAGCTGTCTTTCTAGCTCTTTTAGGTGTAAGCTTAGGTTGTGTATTTAGTACCTTTCTTGCTTCTTGAGATAGACCTGAATTGCAATGTATTTTTCTCTTAGGACTGCCTTTGCTACATCCCAAAGGGTTTGCACTATCGTGTTTTCATTTTCATTTGCTTCCATATATTTTTAAATTTCTTCTTTAATTTCCCGGTAGACCCATTCATTCTTAAGTAGGAAGTTCTTTAACCTCCATGTATTTGGGGACTTTCCAATTTTTTTCTTGTGGCTGATTTCAAGTTTCATAGTGTTGTTCAGTGTTGTGATCTGAAAATATGCATGGTATGATCTCAATCTTTTTACACTTCCTGAGGGCTGTTTTGTGACCTAATATGTGATCTATTTTGGAGAATGTTCCATGTGCACTAAAGAAGAATGTGTATTCTGTTGCTTTAGAATGAAAATTTCTGAATATATCTATTAAGTCCATCTGGCCCAATGTGTCATTCAAAGCCATTGTTCCCTTACTCTCTGCCTAGATGATCTGTCCTTTGTTGTAAGTGGAATATTAAAGTCCCCTATAATCATGATATTATTATCTATACATTTAGTTATGTTTGTGATTGATTTATATATTTTGGTGTCTTACGTTGGGGCATAAATTTTTACAATTGTTGGCTCTTCTTGATGAATAGACCCCTTAATTATGATAGAATGCCCTTTTTCATCTCTTGTTAGACTCTTTGTTTTAAAATCTAGTTTGTCTGGGGGCACCTGGGTGGCTCAGTTGGTTAAGTGTCTGACTTCAGCTCAGGTCATGATCTCATAGCTTGTGAGTTTGAGCCCCGCGTCAGGCTCTATGCTGACAGCTCGGAGCCTAGAGCCTGCTTCGGATTCTGTGTCTCCGTCTCTCTGCCCCTCCCCAACTTGCTCTCTATATCTGTCTCTCTCTCAAAAATAAACATTTAAAAATAAATAAAATAAAATCTAGTTTGTCTGGTAGAAGTATGGCTACTCCATCTTTCTTTTGATATCTGTTAGCATGACAGATGGTTTTCCATCCCCTCACTTTGAATCTGCAGGTGTCCTCAGGTCTGAAATGAATCTCCTGTAGGCAGCATATAGATGGATCTTGTATTTTTTATTCATTCTGATACCCCATGTCTTTTATTGGGCATTTAGTACATTTACATTCAGAATGATTATTGAAAGATACAGATTTAGTGCCACTGTTATCTGTGGGCTTTGTGTTTGTGGAGATGTCTCTGGTCCTTTGTAGTCTTTGCTACTTTCCACTCACAGAATCCCCCTTAGAATCTCCTGCAGGGCTGGTTTAGTGGCCATGAACTTCTTTAGCTTTTGTTTATCTGGGAGAGCCATTATTTCTCCTATTCTGAATGACCACCTTGCTGGATGAAGGATTCTTGGATGCATATTTTTCTTATTTAGCACATTGAATATTTCCTGCCACTCCCTTCTGGCCTGCCAAGTTTCAGTGGAAAGGTCTGCTATTACCCTTATGTGTCTATCCTTGCAAGTTAAGGCCTATTTATCCCTAGCTACTTTCAGAATTCTCTCTTTATCTTTGTATTTTGCCAGTTTCACTATATGTCATGGTGTTGACCTGTTTTTGCCGATTTTAAAGGGAGTTTTCTGTACCTCTTGGACTTGAACGCCTGTTTCCTTCCCCAGATCAGGAAGTTCTCAGCTATAATTTGTTCAAATAAACCTTCTGCCCCTTTCACTGTCTCTTCTTCTGGAACTCCTATGATACAGATACTATTTCATTTCATGGAATCACTTAGCTCTCTAATTCTCCCTTCATAATCTAGTAATTTCCTTTCCTTCTTTTTTTTCAGCTTCATCATTTTCCATAATTTTATCATCTAGTTCATCTATTCTTTCCTCTGCTTCTTCCATCCTGTCACTGTATCTAGTTTATTTTGTATCTCATTTACAGTATTTCTTAATTCATTGTGGCTATTTCTTAGGTCTTTGATATCTTCAGCAATAGATTCTCTGCTATCTTCTATGCCTTTTTCAAGCCCAGCTATTAGTCTTATGACTGTTATTCTAAGTTCTTAGATATATTGTTTATACCTGTTATGAGCACTTCTCTGGCTGTCATTTCTTCCTGGATTTTCTTTTGAAGAGAATTTTTCCTTTTTGCCATTTTGGATAGGTTTCTGTCTTTTATATATTTTAATAGCTTGTTATGAATCCTGTGCCTGCAAGTACTACTGTATTAAGAAAGGGCCATACACTGTCCATGGCCTGGCACTTCAGGAAGTGTTTTTGGAGTGTGTTGCATGCACTCTGTTGTTATTTTATAGCTGCTCTCTCCCACTTGTCAGTCCTCTGCAAAGCTCCTCTTTGCTTGTAGTGGTGGAGTGTTTGTACCTTCCACCAAGTGTGTTTTGAAGTAAAGGAGGGGGGGAAGCTTGATCACATACAAAGAGAAAAATGAAAAGCAGACAGTAAAACAAACAAACAAACAAATCAGGCTTAATCCAGAGAGAGAGAAAGGAAAATAAAGGAGATACAGAAAAGGTATAAAAAGAATAAAGTAAAAATGCCTGATTAAAAAAACAAAACAGAAAAAAATATATTATGATAAAAATTGATCAAAACCAAATCAGAAACTGTAAGCCTGATTCCAACAGAAAAAAGAAGAAGAGGGTGGAAGGAAAATGAAAAGGAAAGGGAAAGAAAGGGAAGGGAGGAAAGGAAAGGAAAGGAAAGGAAAGGAAAGGAAAGGAAAGGAAAGGAAAGGAAAGGAAAGGAAAAGAAGACAGACTAACAGACAAAAACAAAAACCAATTATATGTTGGTAACTGGGTCCTGTGGCTGTGCTGGCTGGTGCAGTCTTCCTCCAGTAGATAAACAGTTGCCAGGCACAGAGGAGGGGGATTTGGTGTAAGTTGGTCCTGCCTCCACTGGGGCCCACTTGTGCTGCTCCCTGAAGTCTCACTGTGTTCCTGTTGGAGAGAAAAATAGCAACACCCCAATCTCTCTGCCTCAGACCAGATGTCTCAAACCACACTGTTCAGGCAGCCCTTACAGAGTAGCGCAGGCAGTGGGCTTACCCTGCTCCAACAGTCTCCTGTGCCTGCTATGTCCTCAGTTGGGATTCTAAACCTGACGTCTTAAAGGGCCCTGCACTATGTAGATCCTGTTCTGGTGGTGTAGTGCCCCTTAGTCCCGCCAATAAAAGGCCTTTGGCTGGCGCCTGCATTGTCTTTTCTCCTTGGGGAGGCAATAAACCCTCTTCCCACAGTACTAGAGGAAGGGCACTGTTCTCTCCCGGTGCACTCCTGAGATGGCTGCTGTCTCCCAAGGCTGGCATCCTCCCATCAGGCACAAGCACACGCAGTGGCTTCAGTCTGGAGAGTCATACACTTTTGACAACTCTGATCTTCAGCTCCTGAGGCTGTTTGCAAAATAGAAACTAGTACTCTCTGATTTCTTGTTCTCTAGTCGATGGTCGAGAGAGGTTTTCCTTACACTAACTCAAAACAGCAATTCCACAACCTCTCTACCTTTCCCTTTGTCTCTCCACAGAATGAGTTTCCTCCCCTCTGTGCCTATTCCATTTTCTCCCCCGATTCACATACATGCACCTCGATCCCACCAAGCTATCTCCCTCCACCTGTGGAGATCCTTCTGTCACCCTGCAGATTGATTTCCTGGGTGTTTCCGAGTGATGTGACCTCAATACAGCTGTGTTTGAGGGATGAGAGAAATCCCATCCCCAACTTCTCCACCATCTTAACTCCTCTCCTTGTGTACTGTTCATAGAAATGTAAATTGGTACAACTACTATAGAAAACTGTGTGGAGGTTCTTCAAAAAATCAAAAATAGAACTAGCATATGTTCCAACAATTCCACTTCTAGGTATTTTTCCAAAGGAAACAAAATAGTAACTCAAAAAGATATCTGAATTCCCTTGTTCACTGTAGCATTAATTACAATAGTTAAGACATGGAAACAATCTAAGTGGCCATCAATAGATGAATGGATTTTAAAACTGACTTACACATATATAGGAATATTATCCACACATAAAAAGAAGAAAATCCTGCCTTTTGTGACAAACTGCATGCAATGAGGGGTTATGCTAAGTGAAGTAAGTCAGAGAAAAAGACAAATACTATATGATTTAACTTATAGGTAGAGCTAAAAAAAGAAAAGGAGGAGGAGGGGGAAGAAGAAGAAAAAGGAGAAGAAGGAGAATAAGAAGAAGGAGGAGGAGGAGAAGGAGGAGGAGGAGGAGAAGAAGGAGAAGGAGAAGAAGAAGAAGAAGAAGAAGAAGAAGAAGAAGAAGAAGAGCACCACCACCACCACACAAAACAGACTGGTGGTTGCCAGAACCGAAACAAGGGCAAATGGGTGAAAATGGTCAAAAGGTGCACATGTCCAGTTATAAAATAAATGAGTCCTGGGGATATAATGTACCACATGGTGATTATAGTTAATGATACTATATTATATACCAGAAAGTTGCTAAGAGAGTAGACCTTAAAAGTTCTCAGCATAAGAAATAAATTGTATCTATGTATGGTGATAGATGTTAATTCTGCATACTGTGGTGATCATTTCACAATATACAGCTAACCCTTCAACAATGTGGGGGTTAGGGGCTCTGACCCCCCCATACAGTCAAAAATCAATGTATAATTTTTGACTCCCCTAAACCTGAACTACTAACACCCTACTGTTTACCAGAAGCCTTGCTGATAGCTAATACAGTTGATTAACAGATACCTTGTATGTTATACGTACTTTCTACTGTACTCTTATAAAGTATGACAAAGAAAAATGTTATTAAGGAAATAATAAGGTACATTTATAGTACTATATTTGAAAAAAATCTTCATATTAGTGGACCTGCATGAACATAGACCCTTATGATGTTCAAGAATCAACTGTACATATACATTGAATCATTATGTTGTACTCTTAAAAGTAATATAATATCACGTCAATTATATCTCAATAAAAAGAACCCTAAATCATAAAAGATAAGAATGGGAATTAAAACTGAAACTAAATATAAGGAAATAAACCTACTGGCATAAGTAAGAAAACAATAATGCAAGTAAATCAATAAAGTGTTTGAAATATACACTTACTCCTGCACAAAACAGTGGAGGGGTAAAGTGTAAACAAATCACAAATCTTGTTTAGTAGGTTTATTTTTCTAGTGTTTTCTCTAGTGCTCTGCATTCTGAAACAATTTAAGAAGCACTAAAATATAGATCAAATGATTAAATATATTGATGTTGTGTAGATTGATTCACACTTCAGAAGGCAGGACATACACACGTGAAATAGAGAAAGGAAAGAACAGGTCTTGAAGGGATAGATTGGAACTGAATATTTCTATGAGAAATAATGATTTCTAAATATTTCTATGAATATGCATATTCATGTATATGTTCACATGTATATGTACGTAAGCATAGGTGAGTATGGCTATGCATATGTATAATATATGTACATGTATGTTGATATGCATATGTGTTTACACTGAAGCATTTTTAACAGCCAAATTCCCATGTGTGATTTTTAGGCCCAACCTTAGACAATTGCAAAGGCCTTATCTGGCAGTTGTCATGGGGGGAATCTTCAGATTCCACGCTACACTTGATTCACAGCCAGTGAAGTGTAGACTTTGGCAGTGGTTGCAGTCAAAGACTAAGGCCCATAAAACTGGAAATATCTGCATTACTAATCCATGTGCCTCAATTTTGAGGCATTTTTATGCATGGAGGATTCAGCTAAGATACTGTACTGTTCATACGCTTCTACATAGTTTGGTTTTTCATTATCATTTCATTGTAGACATTTTTATTAGTTTTGATAGCTTTCACTTCTTTTATTCCTTGCCCTCCCACCACTAACTCACTTCAGCCTCCAAGTCTATACAACAGGAAGAGCCTTTTGTTTGAAACTTCTTTGGTTGTAAGATGATCTTCTCACAACCTACCCCTGCCAGCACTGATATTCTGACTCTCCAATGCTGTTCTATGGAGGAAAACGGAAAGCTGATGTAACTGGAAACTTTTCTTGTTTAGACTCTTTCTAATAAATTACAGTAACAGAATAAATGCTTAATTTCACTTTCAATTTGGCTTTCTATCTTAACTAACCAACTTAAAAACAGGTAGCTCTCTCCTTACAAATTAGTGCAGCCAGCAACGTGGTCAATTAAGCACAATTCCCTTCTAGAAGGAACATTAGTGAATCCTCAGGGCTCCATAAAGTGATACTACTGGGTCATGTGCAAGAGTCAGAGGGTCCCATAGGGCACATGACAGTTCAGGTCAGGGTGTCTCAGGATGTGCTAGTGGACTCTGGAGCATGCTTTAAGAGAGTGCTATTTTATTATTTATTTTTAATTTCTGAGAGGGAACAATGGTTCTTCTATTTATTTCCTTTTTTTTGGCTAAGATACCCAGTGGGTAGGTAAAATTAAACATCCAATAGAGGAATTTTGATAAAGCTGGAGAAGCAAGACCTTAGCTATTACTTATAGTTTTACCAGCTATGGAACCAAAAATTGAAGACCCTGCATGCTGAGTTGTACCCAATGACTATTATTAGTTCTACTGTAGTGGGAACTGATGGGCAGTTTATGATGCAGTGATTTACTGAGATTCATGCTTTAACAAAAGAATGTAGAGTCCTGAGAACCACTTTGTCCGGTGACCTGAAGAAACTTTTAAGACTTGGATAAGTCATCTTCATGTTTAAAGAAGTAATATTTTTAAAGAAGTAATCATGTGGTACTCATTTTTCTCTGACTTATTTTGCTTAGCAAAATGGCAAGATTTCATTCTTTTTGATGGTTGAGTAATATTCCATTGTATGTGTGTATATACATATATACATATATATGTATATATATGCGTATACATTTGTGTATGTGTGTGTACACACACACACACGCACACACGCACACACACACACACACACACACACACACACACACACACCATCTTCTTTGCCCATTCATTAGTCTATGGACATTTGAGCTTTTTCTATAGTTTGGCTATTGTTGATAATACTGCTACAATCATCGGGGTGCATGTGCCCCTTCGAATCTATTTTTGTATCCTTTGGGTAATACTTAGTAGTGCAATTGCTGGGTTATAGGGTAGTTTTATTTTTAACTTTTTGAGAAATTTCCATATTATTTTCCAGGTTGTCTACACCAGTTTGCGTTCATATGTGGAATTTAAGAAAGAAAACAGATGAACATATGGGACTGGAAAAAAAGTGAAAGGAAGCAAACCATAAGAGACTTTTAACTATAGAGAACAAAATGAGGGTTGTAGAGGGAGGTGGGTGGAGGATGGGCTAAATGGGTGATGGGTATTAAGGAGGGCACTTGTTATGATGAGCACTGGATGTTATTGTAAATGATGAATCACTAAATTCTACTCCTGAAACCAATATTACACTATATATTAACTAACTAGAATTTAAATAAAATTTTGAAAAAAAATAAAGTAGTCAAGTAATATTGTTGGTTTCCAAATACAAAAAAACCCTTTCTCAGAGAGTTTTGACAATGGATACATTGCACAAGGAGATGGAAGAAAGGGGTATGAAAAAACACAGACATTCAAGACTCTCTCCTTCCTCAGCTGGGTAATGTTTTGGATTTGACAGATGACTCATTCTTGCCCTTATAAAACATGTTTTAACTATAATTGAAGAGGCTATAGTGATTTCATGAACCGCCCATTGTACTTAGGATATACAATAAAGGTATGAGGATAGTAGATGATATTACTTTTTACCAGACTCAAAATTCTGGGTTCATTAATGCCACTATTGCTGGACATTAAGCTCAATTAAACAAAGTTTCAAGGTCAGGGCAATTAGTCTATGATATTATCTGGATCTTAACTGGAAAATTTCTGGACAAGTAATAGTGGATACTGCCAAAACAGCAATGATTGACCATAAGAGAGAGTGATATAAAAATGGTAATCTAGTAAACACTCCTGGACCATCTAGGCAAAGGTTTTAAAGAGATCAAAGAGTGTGTTTATCCAAAAACAGGCTTAGACTCAATAAGTAGACTAATGGGCTCTTCTCCTAGAACATTATGGCCAGGTAGTGGGATAACAGTGGTTCAACAGACCCACTACTTATGTTAATGGATCCTTTGATTAATACAGGTGCTATGTTTCTGTTTTTCCCAGTGATCCTTTCCAAGAATCAGAGTGCTCCACCAACTATTACCAAGATATTATGGCTTTCAAAAATAAATAAGACAATGGGTTGTTCCAGGCCTCATGTACCCACAGCGGGGGAGGCGGGGAGGGAATGAGAAGACTTCTGCTCTCATCATAATTCAGTGGAGATGTGCAGGAAACTTTCATTTCTGGGCCTTTGAGATACTGGTGCATAGAAGACAATGATCTCCACAACGTTTGACACCAAAATGAGGGGGAAACCAATAATGTTCATTGGTTTGGGGTCCAAAGCCACCACTAATGGGAAACTTATTCAAAATTCCACAATGATGTGCCCACTCAGGCCACCTCAAAACTCTACCCCCGCTACTAAATGTATTGTCAGTATAGAAGTATTACCTACATGAATGTCTAGTTGATTTCACCCTAACCCTTGGTATAATTTGCCACTTTATCAAGACAGGTGGAAGACTGTGAAACTACCCAACTATTAGCATCTAGTACCTTGTTTCTCAAAAACATCCACCAGGGAAAATAAAATAAATAACTGCCCTTATTGATGAGCTTAATGAAGCAAAAATTCTTCTTGTGACTGCTTCTCCATTAAATAACTCAATATACCTTAGGTATATGTCCTTGTGTGCATAGAGACTCCAGTGATTATTCATAGCTCGGTGATGTAGTACTGAGGCACTAGTTGTATACAATATTATGACTGTCATGGAAGTTAATATCCATAGTGAAGGAATTTGGTATTCTGTAATAGACAGTACAGATACCCTATCCAGAAACTTTGTACACATAGATGATCAAGATAAATTTGTCATATGTGGATTGGATTGCAACCCACCATTAATATTCTTTCACAAGGCTCCATAAATCTTCCAACTATCTGTGTCAATAAACAGTTGTGACCTAGAAATGTTCTAAACTCAGAGAGAGCACTAAGCTTCCATTCTATTAATACATCCAAGTGGGCCCAGACAAGGGCACAACTTAACAAGGACCAGACATCCTATAGACCTACATGTGGCAACATAGCTGGACCATTAAAACAAACAAGGCACAGTTACCAAGTACCTAATAGAAATTCCTGGGCATAATCTGTAAGCAGCACAATGTCTCAACCCAGAGAACAAGACTGCCCATTCTGCTTCAACGAATGAAAATGAGGCATAACTACTGGCAGAAATATTTGGCTACTTGCACTCTCATATTCCCCATGTGGGGTTTTTGATGACATTCATCTATTAGGTTACCTCAAAGGTCCCTCCTTTTCGTGGGGCCACAGCCAAGAGAATGTATTTGAAGCCCTCCAACAGGACTCGTAGGGTGCCTTTCCTCTAGGCTCCTCTGATCATTTGCTATATGACTCACAGTTCTCAGTAACATCTCTGTTTACCAATTAGAGTTGTGGTAGGAGCCTTCTGCCACAGGTCAGAAACATCTACCACATCCTGCTGAAAGGCTTGCATCCTTTGCAAGAAAATTACTGGCCCATAATTGGCCTTGGTGTCTGAGTGTAGAACTTATGATTGTGAAATAATATTACAACCAGAAATACCAACGAAAGTTATGAAAAATTTGACTTTTGTTCTCTAATTATCTGAGGGTATTTACAATTAAGGTCAAAGGAACTACAAATGTCCCATAAAATATGATCTGAAACATATACTCATGAACCAAAGGGAAAAAATCTTCTACTGAGTTTAATTAAAATAATTTAAAGTTATCTTTAATTGTACTTACTAATGTTTCTTTCCCCTTTGGATGTTCTCTGTTTCTTTACTTGCATTTGTGTTTTTGATATTGAATCTTGGTTTTCATCAAGCATAAGATTTCCATCTGGTACTTCAACCTGAGCTACATAAAGAGACACATTTAGTTGAATAAATATAGAAACAGATCTGTTGTGAAACCCCTAACTTTCAAGTTTATAACAAGTATAAAGCAGAATTTATCCTCATTTCTATAAAGTTATAAATAAATTGCCATAATGTCAGATCTGATATGAAAATAGGAGAATTTTAATATATATGTATTAAAACTATCTCATAATTTCATTAATAATCTTTGGCATCAAATGCACTTTATGTTAATCTCTGTTAGGCATTTTATGCTTAAGTTAAAATTTAATCATAGGACAAGACATCAGCAAGATGGGGACTAGTAAGGTCCAGGCCTTCATCCCCCCCCCCCCCCAAAACACTGAGTTAGCAACAGTGTACAAACCAAAACACCTTTTAAAGAACTCTAAAAACCAGTTTGAAGCTGCTTTGCCCAAGTGAATTACTTACCAAGAAAAACTGCACCAAAAAGAATAAAAAGGATTATGGCATTTTTCCCACTTTAGATGCACCCTTTCCCTGGTGCAGCATGCCACAATCACAGGGAAGGCTCCCAATTTCCAGCTTCTCTCTTGGGATGAAAAGAAAAAGGTGGAACTTGTATCTAACTTTGTGGAAAATCTGGGAGCACCTGAGTTACTGGTTTCGATCTTGCCTGACTTGAAATACTGATGGAAACAGCTGCATAGATAAATACCAGGTTGGAAGCTGCTGAAAACAAAGGTGAGTACCATGGCACATTAGAGGTATAGGATGTATGTAATTCTGCACATGACAGAAGAGCAAGAGATTACAGGCAGAAAAATACTACAGGAACCAAAACCAAAAACTCCTGAGAAGAAATAGGGGAGACCCTCTTAGGGAAATTATGAGAGTTAAAAGCAGCCATGAATAAAAGAGCATACACAAGCCCAGAGAATACACATTCCCCAGAAAAGGTTTGAGAAGTCTCAGAACCTCTCTGCAAGGCTGATTTGTCAAAGTATTTCCCTGCATGAAGCCAGTTTGTAAATACTGAGAGAGATGCTGTGCTTTCAAAATCATAAATCTCAACAAAAAATGACAAGACATACCACAACAAACAAACAATAAAAACATGTCTTAATGAAATAAGGAATATGATGCCTGAATAAAATTTAAATAGCAGCATTATCAACAACAGCCAAATTACAGAAAGAGCCCAAATGTCCATCGACTGATGAATGGATAAAGATTATGTGTTATGTATATATATAGTATTCCGTCATATATATATATATATATATATATATATATATATATATTATATACTATATATATAACATATATATGGAATACACATATATTATAATGGAATTATAATGGAATATATATACATATATATGCATATATATAATGGAATATTATTCAACCATAAAAAAGAATGAAATCTTTCCATTTCAATGACATGGATGGAGGCTAGAGAATATTATGCTAAGTGAAATAAGTCAGTCAAAGAAAGACAAATACCATATGATTTCACTCATATGTAAAATTTAAGAAACAGAAAAAATACACATAGGGAATAAAAGAGAGGAAAATCAAGAAACAGAGTCTTAACCATAGAGAACAAACCAGAGGGTTATCAGAGGGGAGGTGAGTAGGGGGAAGATGTATTAAATAGATGATGGGGATTAAGAAGTATATTTGTTGTGATGAGCACCAGGTGTTATATGTAAATGTTGAATCACTAAATTCTACACATAAAACTAATATTACATTTAATGTTAACTAACTGGAATTTAAACAAAAAACTTGGAAAAAATATCAACAAAGGTATAGAAACTGTTTTTAAAAATTCTGGAGCTGAGCAATACAATAACTGAATTGAAAAATTCACTAAAGGTGTTCAATAACAAATTTTCTCAGGAAGAAAAAGAATAGAAACCTGGAAGACAAGTCACTTGAAATTTCTGGAGTAAGGAGAAAAAAAAGGTGAAGAAACCATAAAGGATTTACCAGACACTATCAAGTTGACCAAGATACACAATATAGAAATCCCAGAGTGGAAGAGAGGGAATAAGGAGCAGAGACTTTATTTGAAGAAATTATGACCAAAAAAATCCCAAATTTGAGAAAAGAAATGGATGTACAAATTCAACCAGCTGAATGAACTCTAACTAGGAAAAACCCAAAAGACCAACACTGAAACACATTACAAACTGTTAAAAGACAAACACATGAAAAGATGCTCAACGTGATGCATTATCAGGGAAATACAAATCAAAACCACACTCAGATACAACCTCACGCCAGAGTGACTAAAATGAACAAATCAGGAGACTATAGATGCTGCCAAGGATGTGGAGAAATGGGAATCATCTTGCACTGTTGGTGGGAATGCAAACTGGTGCAGCCACTCTGGAAAACAGTATGGAGGTTCCTCAAAAAATTAAAAATAGATCTACCCTATGACCCAGCAATAGCACTGTTAGGAATTTACCCAAGGGATACAGGAGTGCTGATGCATAGGGGCACTTGTACCCCAATGTTTATAGCAGCACTTTCAACAATGGCCAAATTATGGAAAGAGCCTAAATGTCCATCAACTGATGAATGGATAAAGAAATTGTAGCTTATATACACAATGGAATACTACATGGCAATGAGAAAGAATGAAATATGTAGCAACGTGGATGGAACTGGAGAGTGTTATGCTAAGTGAAATAGGTCATACAGAGAAAGACAGATACCATATGTTTTCACTCTTATGTGGATCCTGAGAAACTTAACAGAATACCATGGGGGAGGGAAAGGAAAAAAAAGGTTAGAGAAGGAGGGAGCCAAAACATAAGAGACTCTTAAAAACTGAGAACAAACTGAGCGTTGATGGGGGATGGGGGATGGGTACTGAGGAGGGCACCTGTTGGGATGAGCACTGGGTGTTGTATGGAAACCAATTTGACATAAATTTCATATTAAAAAAAAGACAAACACAAAGAGAGAATCTTAAAAGCAGCAAAAGAAAAACAATTTGCTACATACAAGGAAGCCTCTATAACTTTACACCAGTAGATTTCTCAGCAAGAACCTTGTAGGCCAGAAGACATTGGGATAACATATTAAAAGTGCCAAAAGAAAATACTGTCAACCAAGCATACTATATTTGGCAAAACTGTCCTTCAAAAATGAAGGGAAAATTAAGACTTACCCAGATAGCAAAAGCTGAGGAAGTTCCTAGCACTAGACCTATTAACTAGCACTAGATACTATTAACAGGCAAATGAGATTTTTAGTCAAAAACTATTACAAAAGAGAGGTGCCTGGGTGGCTCAGTCGGTTGGGCATCCAACTCAGGATCAGGTCATGATCTCACAGTTCATGGGTTCAAACCCTGAGTCAGGCTCTGTGCTAACAACTCAGAGCCTGGAGCCTGCTTCAGATTCTGTGTCTCCCTCTCTCTCTGCCCCTCCGCCACTCATTCTCTGTCTGTCTCTCTCTCTCTCAAAAATAAACATTAAAAAAAAAACTATTACAAAAGACAAATTAAGACATCTGATAATAAAAAGTTAATTCTTCAAGAATAATAACAATAATAAATATCTATGCACAATACATGAAACTTCTAAATATATGAAGCGAACATTAATCAGAATGAATAAAAAATAGGAAATAAAACAAAAATTGTAGTACACTTCAATACCCCACTTTCAAATAATGGAAAGAACAATAAGGAAATCAGAGTACTTGAAAAACACTACAGACAAGTTGGACATTACAGATATATGTAGAAATCTCCAACAATAGCAGAATACACATTTTTCTCAAGTGTACAGGGAACATTCTCCAGGATAGACCACATGTTGGCCACAGGCAAGTCTTAACAAAATTTGAAAGACTGAAATCATGCAAAGTAACTTTTCTGATCACAATGAAAAGAAACTAAAAATCAACAGTAGCAGAAACACTGAGAAATCCACACATATATTGAAAATTTAAAATACATTCTTAAAAAACCAAGGGGTCAAACCAGAAATCATAAGGAAAATTAGAAAATATCTTGAGATATGGAAAATGAAAACCTAACATCCAAGATGTATGCAATGTAGTGAAAGTAGTTTCAAAGGCAAATTTATAACTGTGAACACTTACATTAAAAAGTAAGAGGGGAGCCTGGGTAGTTCAGTCGGTTAAGCGTCCAACTCTTGGTGTCACCTCAGGTCATGATCTATCACAGGTGGTGAGTTTGAGCCCCACATCCAGCCCCACATCCAGCCTTGCATCCAGCCCCGCATCAGGCTCCTTACTTGTCAGTGCCTGGGATTCTCTCTCTACCTCTCTCTCTGCCTCTCCCCTGCTAGCTCTCTCTGTCTCTCAAAATAAATAAATAAACTTAAAAAAAGGAAGAAACATCCCCCCCAAAAAAACAATCTAGCTTCACACCTCGATGAACTAGCAAAAGAAGAAAAAAATCCAGAGCTATCAGAATAAAGGAAATAATAAATATTAGAGCAGAGATAATGAAATGGAGAAGAGGAAAACAATAAATAAAATCAATGAAACCAAGAATTGGTTCGTTGAAAAAATAAAAAAAAAATTGAAACACATAGCTAGATTAGCTAGGATGAAAAGGAACAAGATTCAAATAATTATATAAAAAATGAAAGAAGGTATATTACAACTGATACCACAAGAATAAAAAGGATTATAAGAGAACATTACAAACAATTCCATGCCAAGAACTACACAACATACCATCTGAATCATGAATAAACAGAAAATCCAAAATAAGTAGTAATAAATAGTAAACAGATTAAATCAGTAATCAAAACCTCCCAACAAATTAAAGACCAGGATCAGATAGCTCCACTGGAGAATTCTACCACGTATTTAAAGATAATTTAACACATATCCTCCTCAAACTGATCCAAATAACTGAATGAAAGACAACACTTCCAAACTCATGTTATTAGGCTAGCACTATCTTATACCAAAGTCAAACACACTACATGAAAAGAAACTTACAGGCCAGTATCCCTGATAAACATACATAAAAAATCCTTAACAATATACTAGCAAACAGAATTAAAGAGCTTGTTGAAAGGATTAAACTCAGAGCTAAGTGGGACTTTTTTCCTGAAATGCAAGGATGAATCAATATATGAAAATCAATTAATGTCATGTGCTAATATTAACAGCATTAAAACACACAAACACACGCACACACACACGACCATCTCAACTGAAGCAGAAACAGCATGTGAAAAAATTCAACATCCTCTCATTATTAAAGTAAAAGACCAAACATTTTTCCTCTGAGATAAGAAAAAAGGAAAGATGAACATTCACTATTTCTATTCAACAGTACTAGAATTCCTAACCATAGCAGGTGAGTGAGTGAGTGAGTGAGTAAATAAATAAATAAATAAATAAATAAATAAAATTTATACAGAAAGAAGTAAAATTATTTCTGTTCACAGATAACAGGATCTTTATACATAGAAAACCCTAAAGGGTCATATAAAATGTATTAGAATTAATGAATGAATTCAGCAAAAGTTCAGGATACAAAATCACAGTACAAAAACTGTACATTTCTATACTCTATCAATGTAAAATATGAAAAGTAAACTAAAAAGAAAAATAAGTCTATCAACAATAATAAAATAAGTAGGAATAAATTTAACCAAGGAGGCAAAATATATGTACACTGAAAACTATAAAACACTACTAAAAAAAATTAAAGACAACACAAATAAATGGAAGACATCTTATGTTTATGGATTAGATAAATTAATATTGTTAAAACATTCGTACTGCCTAAGGCAATCTATAGATACAGTGTAATCCCTAAAAAAATTTTATGTGCATTTTTTGTAGAGATAGAAATTTAAAAATTCATCCTAAAATTTATACAGAATCTCAAAGAAATAATAACAAACTTAGAGGTCTAACATTTCCTAATTTTAAAACTTATTACAAAGCAAAAGTAATCAAAATAGTTTGCTCGTGGCATAAAGATACATAGACAAATAGAATAGAGACAGGAAAATTGTAGCAGAGTAGGAGGACCCTAGGCTCACCTCATCCCATAAATACAACTAGGAAATTATGAAATCATCCTAAATGCCACATAAATTGGCCTAAGACTAACAGAACAAACTCCAAAACTAAAGGGGGAGAAGAAGCCACATGAAAGAAGGTAGGAAGTGCAGAGATGTGATCTAAGGGCAAAATGGTTCCTAGGGGCTGCTGCAGAAGAGAGATAGCCATGCTTACAGAGAAGGGTTAAAAGAGAGAGAGAGAAGCACACAGGGAAATGCACAAAGAGAACCTGTCCCCATAGCCATTGGGTTGGAAAACAAGAGGCTGAATTTCATGAGTTCTTGCAATCAGGGAGGTTTAAAGTCTGGAGTATTAAAGGTCAGTGGGTTTGCCTGGGATAGACCCTGGAGAGCACTGTGCTGCTCTTAGAGAGAAGGCAGGCAAAAAACCAGAAGGCATACAGCATGGATATAGAGATTTGAAGAGTGCCTGGGAGTACCCAGTAGGGAGATTATTTGCTCTTCTCAAAGCATGTCCCTGAGAGGCAGAATTCACAGAGATACCACTCTAGGAACAAAGGAGCTACCCTGTGCCATTTCCCTCCCCACCGCTCTGGATAAACACAGAACCACTTGCAGGAAGCAGTGCAATGCGGACAAAGTCTGCCTAACTTCCTTACAATAACCACCATCCCCCCACACTTCATTGTAATTGCCCACTCAGTCATGCTTACCTCAGTCCCAGCATGGTGGGCCCCTCCCCAACAAGACCAGCACAAACCCCTGCCCATTCCATTTCTCCCAACTGCAGAGTTTCACAGGGCCTCAGTTCCAGTGGAGGTAATGACAGGTCTCATTTCACAAACAGACAAGAGCATGCCTGGTTAAAACTCACCACTTTCAGGCCAGGTGCCAAACACTGCCCACAGCAGGCAAGGAGAACCTCTGCAGATAACTTCCCTGAAGGATAGAGCAGCCAAAACACAACACCAGAGAACACACAACATACACTGTAGGCACTCCCTGAAGTGTGAGGCCCTGGGCACTACATGACCTCTTCTTCATAAGGCCAGTATTTTCAGGAGCAGAAGATATAACTGGCTTTTCCAACACAGAGAACAGGCATAAATTTAGATAAAAATTTAGAGAAAATGAGAAGACATGGGAATTTATACTAAATGAAAGAACAAGATAAGGCCACGTCCAGAGATCTAAGTAAAACAGATATAATAACATGCTTAATGCAGATTTTAGAGCAATTATCATAAAGGGGACACTTGGCTGGCTCAGGCAGTAAAGTATGTGAATCTGATCTCAAGATCATGAGTTTGAATCCCATGTGGAGGGTAGAGATCACTTTAAAAATAAAAAATAGGAGGAGGAGGGGTCAACATGGCAGAGAAGTAGGAGGATCCAAAGTTCCCTCCTCTCTCAAAGCAGAGTTGAGGCCAAAGGACTATGAACTCCAAGAGTCTGGGTGGCAAAGTGATAGAGATGCTTCTAGGGACCCACCAGGGCAATCTGACAGGCCATAGGTTCATGATTGCAAACTGGGAGGGATAAAATGAACAAAGGGGAGGGATCCCCTTCTGTGGAGAGACAAAGGGAAGAGAAAGAGAGGCTGGGGAAATGTAGGATGGTATCTGGACAAGAGAAAAACATGGACTGGGACAGAGAAAGATCCAATCTCTAACTGCAAGGCTCTCTTTGGACTGGGGCTGGCTGTCCTGTTCGCGCACGTGGGGAGAAGGGGAGCCAGCCCCAGGCTCTGTAACTAGTTCAGAGATTCAGTCTGCAGTGGGAGAAAGCAATCCCCTCCCTGGAGTGTTCTGGGAAGAAGGCATATATCCACTCAAAGGAGCAGCACTTCCCCCAAAACATGGGCAGATGGAGTAAGAACCTTAAAGACATCAGGGTTTAAGTCACAGCCGAGCACCAGGGAGGTGCAGGAGATGGTGGAAAGGGACAATTGCATGCAGGCCACTGTGAGCCAGCAGAATAGCTCTTCCCTGGAAGTAGGACAAATGGAGCAGGAATCTTTAAGACATCGGGGATTAAATCCCAGCCAAGTTCCAGGGAGGCATGGGAGTCATGGAGTGGGACAAACCACCTCGTTTGTGACTGTTGCACAGTGAAGATGGCTTGTACAGAGTGGTTTGGGACACCTGGTCCACGGAGAAGAGACTGGAGCATCACCATTTTTCTCCCCATCACCAACAAGGCTGGGCTTCAGGAAATGGATAGGGGGCCCACAGGAGAGGCAGGACCTGCCTACACCAAATCACTCTGCCCCATGCCTGATGACTGCTTATCTACAAGAGCGAGATTGACACTGACAAACCAGATATCCCCTAGTCCATACCAGCGCTGTTGCACTGCCTTATTTAATCCTCAGACAATTCTTATTATATATATGTATTCAACCTTCCATTTCTTGTTCTTATCTCTTTTTTCCTCTAGACTGGTTACACTGGTTGTTTGTTTAAGCAGGCATATGTAATCTATTCTCTTGATACATGTTCTACACCTCCTTCCTTATTTTCCTTTCTCTCTCTCTGGATTAAGCCCTATAGTTTCTCTGTCTGGTTAATTTTATTTTCTTTTCTTTTCCCCAGTCCCTGTCATTTCTCTCTTTGTATAGGATAAGGCCTCTTCCAGCAGCACTTCCTCCACCCTGTTGTTTACTTGTAGCTGGTGTTTCTGGGTTTTTTTTGTTTTGTTTTTTTGTTTATTTGTGCATTTGCTTGTTTTTGTTTTCTGTTTGTTTTTTTGTTGTTTGTTTTCCTTTCCAGGGCTTTCAAAGAAAAAATCAAAGCATACCTGGGGGAGGGTCCAAAACATGGTAGGGAGATAAAGTAATCAAAGTCACAACAATAGAGAGCAAGTAACACTCTCCAAAAACCACCTCCTGAAGGGCTAGGCCCTGGACAGTGTATGACCTCTCTTTAATATACTAGTGCTCATAGGTGCAGGGCACATAACAAGATTTTAAAACAAATAAGGGACAGAAAACTAGCCAAAATGATGACACAGAAGAATTCTCCTCAAAAGAAATTCGAGAAAGAAATGAGAGATAAAGAATTGATCAAAACACATGTAAACAATATAACTGAAGGAGAATTTAGAATAATAGTCATAAGATTAATCGTTGGGCTTGAAAACAGTATAGAAGACAGCAGAGAATCTATTGCTGCAGAGATCAAGGAACTAAATAATAGACATGATGAATTAAAAAATGCTGTAAATGAGGTGTAAAATAAACTCGAGACAGTGACAGTAAGGATTGGGGAGGCAGAGGGGAAATTAAGTGAATGGAAAAAGATGAAGCTAAGAAAAAGAGAGAGAAAAAACACTGAACCACGAGGGGAGAATTAGAGAGCTAAGTGACTCAATGAAACGGAACAATATCCATATCATAGGAGTTCCTGAAGAAGAAGAGAAAAGGGCTGAAGGTGTACTTGCACAAATCACATCTGAAACAGACATTGAAATCCAGGAGGCACAGAGAACTCCCTTCAGACATAATTTAAATTGATACTCTGCACTACATATCATAGTGAAACTGGCAAAATACAAGGGTAAAGAGAGAATTCTGAAAGCAGCTAGGGATAAACAGGACTTAACCTACAAGGGTAGACACATAAGGGTAGTAGCAGACCCATATACTGAAACTTGGCAGCCCAGAAAGGAGTGACAAAAATTTTCAATGTGCTGAATAAGAAAAACATGCAGCCAAGAATCCTTTATCCAGCAAGCCTGTCATTCAGAATAAAAGGAGAGATAAAGGCTTTCCCCAAAACAACAACAAAAAAAAACAATAAAAAAAACTGAATGAATTCATTACCACTAAACCAGTCCTACAAGAGATCCTAAGGGGGACTCTGTGAGTGGAATGTTGCAAGGACCACGAAGTAGCAGAGACATCACTATAAGCACGAAACCTACAGATAACACAATGATGCTAAACGCATATCTTTCAATAATAACACTGAATGAAAATGGACTAAATCCTCCATCAAAAGACATAAGGTATCAGAATGGATAACAAACAAGACCTATTTGCTGTCTACAAGCGACTCATTTCAGGCCTGAGGACACCTTCAGATTGAAAGTGAGGGGATGGAGAACTATCTATCATGCTACTGGAAGTCAAAAGAAAGCTTGGACTAGCCATACTTATATCAAACAAACTAGACTTTAAATTAAAGGCTGTAACAAGAGATGAGGAAGGGCATTATATAATAATTACAGGGTCTACCCATCAGGAAGAGCTAACAATTATAAATGTCTATGTGCTGAATATTGGAGCCCCCAAATATATAAAACAATTAATCACAAACATAAGCAACCTTATTGATAAGAATGTGGTAATTGCAGGGAACATTAATACTCCACTTACTACAATGTACAGATCATCTACACAGAAAATCAATACAGAAACAATGGCCATGAATGATACACTGGACCAGATGGACTTGACAGATATACTAGAACTTTTCATCCAAAAGCAGCAGAATATACATTCTTCTCAAGTGCACACAGAACATTCTCCAAGACAGATCACATACTGGTTCACAAAATAGTCCTCAATAAATACAAAAGAATTGAGATCACACCATGCACACTTTCAGATCTCAATGCTAAGAAACTTAAAATCAACCACAGGAAAAAGTTTGGAAAACCTCTAAATGCATGGAGGTTAAAGAACATCTTAGTAAATAACGAGCTGGTCAACTAGGCAATTAAAGAGAAAAGTCAAAAATATATGAAAACAAATGAAAATGAAACACAACAATCCAACCTTTTGGGATGCAGCAAAGCAGTCCTAAGAGGAAAATACACTTCAATCCAGGCCTGTCTCAAGAAACAAGAAAATCCCAAATACAAAATCTAACAGCACACCTAAAGGAATTAGAAGTAGAATAACAAAGAAACCCCAAACCCAGCAGAAGAAGAGAAATAATGATCAGAGGAGAAATAAACAATATCGAATCCAAGAAAAAGAAAAGATCAATGAAACTAAGAGTTGTTTTTTTGAAAAATTAAGCAAAATTGATAAACTCCTACCCCAACTTCTCAAAAAGAGAGAGGACCCAAACAGATAAAATCATGAAAATGGATTTATCACAATCAATCCCTCAGAAATACAAGGAATTACCAGAGAATACTATGAAAAATTATATGCCAACAAACAGGACAATCTGGAAGAAATGGACAAATTCTTAGACACCCACACACTACCAAAACTCAAACAGGAAGAAATAGAAAATTTGAACACACCCATAATTAGTGAAGAAATTGAATCTGTTATCAAAAATTTCCCTACAAACAAGAGTCGTGGACTAGATGGCATCCCTGGGAAATTCTACCAGACATTTAAAGCAGAGTTAATACCTATCCTTCTCAAGCTATTCCAAAAATAGAAACGGAAGAAAAGTTTCTGGACTCATTCTATGAAGCCAGCATACCTTGATTCCCAAACCAGACAGAGACACCACAAAAAAAAGGAGAATTATAGGCCAATATCTCTGATGAACATGGATGCAAAAATTCTCTACAGGATACTAGCAAATCGAATTCGACAGTATATTAAAAGAATTATTCACCATGATCAAATGGGATTCATTACTGGGCTGTAGGGCTGGTTCAATATTTGCAATTCAATCAATTCATACATCAAATTAATAGAAGAAAGGACAAAAACTATATGATCTGTCAATAGATGCAGCAAAGCATTTGACAAAATACAGCATCCTTTCTTAATAAAAACCCTCAAGAAAGTTGGGATAGAAGGAACATACCTTAACATCATAAAAGCCATATATGAAAAGCCCACAGCTAATATCATCCTCAATGGGAAAAACTGAGAACTTTCCCCCTGAGATCAGGAACACAACAGGGATGTTCACTCTCACCACTGTTGTTTAACATAGTGTTGGAAGTCCTAACTTCAGCAATAAGACAACAAAATGAAATCAAAGGCAGCAAAATTGGAAAATAAGAAGTAAACTTTTCACTTTTCACAGATGACATGATAGTCTACATGGAAAATCAAAAAGACTCCACCAAAAGACTCCTAGAACTGATACATGAATTCAGCAAAGTCACAGGGTACAAAATCAATGTACAGAAATAGGTTGCATTTCTACACACCAGTAATGAAGCATTAGAAAGAGAAATAAAGAAACTGATCCATTTACAATTGCACCAGGAACCATAAAATACCTGGGAATAAACCTAACCAAAGAAATAAAGGCTCTGTATGCTGAAAAACTATAGAAAACTTATGAAGGAAACTGAAGAAAACACAAATAAATGAAAAAAACATTCCATGCTCATGGATTGGAAGAATAAGTATTGTTAAAATGTCAATACTACCCAAAGCAATCTACACATTCCATGCAATCTCAATCAAAATTGCACTGGCATTCTTCTTAAAGGTAGAACAAACAATCCTAAAATTTGTATGGAACCACAAAATACCCCAAATAGCCAAAGTAATATTGAAGAAAACCAAAGCGGGAGGCATCACAATCCCAGACTTCATCATCTACTACAAAGCTGTAATAATCAAGACAGTATGGTGTTGACACAAAAGTATACACATAGATCAATGGAATAGAATAGAGAACCCAGAATAGGACCCACAAATGTATGGCCAATCTTTGTCAGTCTTTGACAAAGCAGGAAATAGCATTCAATGGAAAAAAAGACAGTCTCTTAAGCAAATTGTGCTGGGAGAACTGGACAGCAACATGTAGAAGAATGAACCTAGACCACTTTCTTACACCATACACAAAAATAAATTCACAATGGATGAAAGACCTAAATGTAAGACAGGAAACCATCAAAACCCAAGAGGAGAAAGCAGGCAAAAACATCTTTGACCTCAGCCACAGCAATTTCTTGCTTGACACATCTCCAAAGGCAAGGCAATTAAAAGCAAAAATGAACTATTGGGACCTCATCAAGATAAAAAGCTTCTGAGAGGAGAAGCCAAGATGGCGAATAGCATGAAGGGTTTTTTTGTGTCTCGCATCCATGAAATACAGCCAGATCACTGCTAAACCATTCTGCACACCTAGAAAACTGATTCAAGGATTAACGCAACATATATGCACAATCTGAACCACAGAACTCAGCAGGTACATGGTACAGAGAGGTGAACTGGGGGAGAGAAAAGCCACGGAGGGCAGGGAGCTGTTTTTGTGTGAGGAGAGAGAAGGGAGATGGGGTGGGGGAGAATACAGGAAATGCTCCTCCCTCCTCCAAAAACAGCTAGAGAGAAAGTGGAAAAGTGGTAACAGCCACAGGGACTGAACTAAAAAGGGAGAAAGGAGAAATAAGAGGGTTTCAATTCTACTAAGACTCTATAAACAGGGTGGGGGCACACAGAATCTGAAATCTGCAGCTTGATATCTGGCAGTGCTCTGGTGAGAAGGGCAAATCCCCAGGAGCAGAGTGAAGTCTGGGGGTCTTCAAGCCACATGAGGAGAGGCAGTTCCCCTGCTGGGAGGACATCTGGTAGAGTCTATGTGGCTTCCTCAAAGGCAAAGGCCCAAGTGGACCCAGGAGAACAACCACATTCACTGATGCTGAACAAGGTCTTTGGGGGTGAAGCCTTGTGCCAGATATGTGTTGTGATTTACCATAATGCCTGAAACACTGCTGCTACATGATCCTGTGAACTTTTTCTGGTGTGGGCTGGCACCCAGCCACAGTCTCTAGGCATCAGCAGCAGTATGGTCTGGCAAACATTCCTGGGTTTGGCCAGCACCTGGCCATTGCTCCTTGAGACCCTCCCACAGAGGGGCAAAAGGAATCAAAGTCACAGTCCCTCAGATATAAGGTTTTGGGGAAAACAGCCACATCTGAGATAAAACTCAGCAGGAGTTGCTGCCTGGGGTTTGGTCACAGACAGTGTCAAAGAGGGGAGTAGAAGCCAAAGACAAAGGACAGGTGCACAGTTGCAGATTGGGGAAAACAGAGTTCCAATACTAGAGACTGGGTAGCTGAGTGATTCCATTTTCAACCCTCCCGCACATGTGTATACACACCTATAAGCGCCACAATTCATACCAGTAAGCTAAGCAGTGCCATCTAGTGCAGAATGGAACCATTACATTAAGCCCAGCCCAACTGGGCCAACCTCAGTCTTCAGGAACACGTCTCTGCAAATGCTTAGTTTATGGACTATAAAGCACTTCATAGTTTGACTTCTAGGGGAAAACAAAGTAATTTCAAACGTATTTCAGTCTGTTCACTGGTCCATTTATTCAATTTGTTTTCTTTTTTCTCTTTTTTATTTCTTTTTTGTTGAATACAGAAAGAGAAAAAAATATTTTTATTTTCAATTTTTGTTAAAAATATTTTTCATTTTTTCTACTATAATTTTACTTTTTGTAAATTTATTCAAATTCTATTTAACTTCCATCATTTCATTTTATTCTATTTCAGTTTATTCATTTCTTCAAATTTTCAAATGATTTCTTTTTCTTTTCTTTCCCCTTTTTTCTCTAATCAAGCCCCTTTCAACACCCAGACAAAAACACACCTAGAATCTAGCATCATCTTTTTGATTTTTGTGTGTGTGTGTGTGGTTTTTAATTTTTTAATTTAAAATTTTTTTAATTTTAATTTTTTTAATTTTTTACCTCCTTAATTCCTTTTCTCCCTTCAAAATGATGAAACAAAGGAATTCACCCCAAAAGAAAGAGCAGGAAGAAACAACAGCCAGGGAATTACCCAACACAGATACAAACAAGATGTCTGAAACAGAATTTAGAATCACGACAATAAGAATACTAGCTGGAGTTGAAAATAGATTAGAATCCCTTTCGGCAGAGATAAAAGAAGTAAAAGCTAGTAAGGATGAAATAAAAATGCCATAACTGAGCTGCAATCTCGAAAGGATGCCACAGTGGCAAGGATGGATGAGGCAGAGTGATACAGAGGAAAAACTTATGGAGAACAATGAAGCAGAAAAAAGAGGGAGGCTAAGGCAAAAGAGCACGATTTAAGAATTAGAGAAATCAGTGACTCATTAAAAAGGAACAACATCAGAATCATAGGGGTCCCAGTAGATAAAGAGAGAGAGAAAAGGATAGAAGGGTTGTGTGGACAAATCATAGTGGAAAACATTTCTAACCTGGGGAAAGACATAGACATCAAATTCCAGGAAGCACAGAGGACTCCTGTTAGGTTCAACAAAATCCAACTATCAACAAGGCATATCATAGTCAAATTCACAAAATACTCAGGCAAGGAAAGAATCATGAAAGCAGCAAGGGGAAAAAGTCATTAAACTACAAGGGAAGATACATCCAGTTTGCATCAGATTTATGCACAGAAACTTGGCAGGCCAGAAAAGAGTGGCAGGATATATTCAATGTGTTGAATCAGAAAACCATGCAGCCAAGAATTCCATATCCAGCAAAGCTGTCATTCAAAATAGAGGGAGAGATTAAATTTTCCCAGACAAACAAAAATTAAAGGAGTTTGTGACCACTAAACCAGCCCTGCAAGAAATTTTAATGGGGACTCCCTGAGGGGAGAAAACATGAAAACAAACAAACAAACAAACAAACACCAAAAGCAACAAAGACTAGAAAGGACTAGAGAATACCACCAGAAGCTCCACCTCTACAAGCATCATAATGGCAATAAATTCATATCTTTAATTTCTCACTCTAAATGTCAATGGACTAAACGCTCCAATAAAAATACATAGGGTAACAGAATGGATAAGAAAACAAGATCCATCTATATGCTGTTTACAAGAGACCCACTTTAGACCTAAAGACACCTTCAGATTGTAAGTAATGGGGTAGAGAACCATCTATAATGCTAATGTTCAACAAAAGAAAGCCAGAGTATCCATACTTATCTCAGATAATTTAGACTTTAAAATAAAGACTGTATCAAGAGATGAAGAAGGGCATTATATCATAATTACAGGGTCTATCCATCAAGAAGACCTAACAATTATAAACATTTATGCTCTAAATGTGGAATAACCAAATATATCAATCAATTAATCACAAACAAGAAGAAACTAATTGATATTAATACTATAATAGTAGGGAACTTCAACACCCCATGTAAAACAATGGACAGATCATCTAATCAGAAAATCAACAAGGAGACAATGGCTTTGAATGACACATTGGACCAGATGGACCTAACAGATATATTCAGAACATTTCATCCTAAAGCAGCAGAATATACATTCTTCTCCAGTGCACATGGAATGTTCTCCAGAATAACCCACATACTGGGACACAAATCAACCCTCAACAAGTACAAAAAGATCAAGATCATACCATGCCTATTTTCAGACCACAACCCAACGAAACTCAAAATCAACCAGAAGAAAAAATTTGGAAAGTTTACAAATTCTTGGAGACTAAAGAACATCCTACTAAAGAATGAATGGGCTAACCAAGAAGTTAAAGATGAAATTAAAAAGTACGTGGAAGCCAATGAAAATGATAACACCACAACCCAAAACCTCTGGGATGCAGCAAAGGTTGTAGTAAGAAGAAAGTATATAACAATCTAGGACTTCCTAAAGAAGGAAGGTCTCAGATACACAACCTAACCTTACACATTAAAGAGCTGGAAAAATAACAGCAAATAAAACCCAAAACCAGAAGAAGACAGGAAATAACAAAGATTAGAGCAGAAATTAATGCTATTGAAACCAAAACAACAATAACAACAACAACAACAACAAAAAACACAGTAGAACAGATCAATGAAACCAGGAGCTGGTTCTTTGAAAGAATTAACAAAATTGATAAACCACTAGCCAGTTTGATCAAAAAGAAAAAGGAAAGGACCCAAATAAATAAAATCAAGAATGAAAGAGGAGAGATCATAACCAACACAACAGAAATAAAAACAATAATAATATTATGAGCAATTATATGCCAATAAAATGGGCAATCTGGAAGAAATGGACAAATTCCTAGAAACATATAGACTACCAAAACTGAAACAGGAAGAAATAGAAAATTTGAACAAACCCATAAGCAGTAAAGAAATCGAATTAGAAATTTAAAATTTCCCAAAAAACAAGAGTCCAGGGCCAGATGGCTTTCCAGGGGAATTCTACCAAACATTTAAGGAAGACTTAACACCTATTCTCTTAAAGCTGTTCCAAAAAATAGATATGGAAGGAAAACTTCCAAACTCTTTCTATGAAGCCAGCATTACCTTGATTCCAAAACCAGACAGAGACCCCACTAAAAATGAGAACTATAGGCCAATTTCCCTGATGAACATGAATGCAAAAATCCTCAGCAAGATATTAGCCAACTGGATCCAACAATACATTAAAAAAAATTATTCACCACGACCAAGTGGGATTTATAACTGGGATGCAGGGCTGGTTCAATATCCACAAAACAATTAACGAGATTCATCACATCAATAAAAGAAAGGACAAGAACCATATGATTCTCTCAATAGATGCAGAGAAAGCATTTCACAAAATACAGCATCCTTTCTTGATAAAAACCCTCAAGAAAGTAGGGAGAGAAGGATCATACCTCGAGATCATAAAAGCCATATATGAACAACCCCATGCTAATATCATCCTCAATGGGGAAAACATGAGAGCTTTCCCCCTAAGGTCAGGAACAAGATAGGGATGTCCACTCTCACCACTGTTATTCAATATAGTATTGGAAGTCTTAGCCTCTGCAGTCAGACAACACAAAGAAATAAATGACATCCAAATTGGCCAGGAGGAGGTCAAACTTTCACTCTTCACAGATGACATAATACTCTATATGGAAAACCCAAAACATTCCACAAAAAAACTGATAGAATTGATTCATGAATTCAACAAAGTTGCAGGATATACAATAAACTCACAGAAATTGGTTGCATTCCTATACACCAACAATGAAGCGACAGAATGGGAAATCAAGGAATCGATTCCATTCACAGTGGCACAGAAAACCATAAAATACCTAGGAATAAATGTAACCAAAAAACTATAGAAAGCTTATGAAAGAAATTGAAGAAGACACAAAGAAATGGAAAAAGATTCCATGCTCCTGGATAGGAAGAACAAATATTGTTAAAATGCCGATACTAACCAAAGCGACCTACATATTCGATGCAATCCCTATCAAAGTAACACCAGCATTCTTCACAGAGCTAGAACAAACAATCCTAAAATTTGTATGGAACCAGAAAAGACCCTGATAGCCAAAGCATCTTGAAAAAGAAAACCAAAGCAGGAGGCATCACAATCCCAGACTTCAAGATATACTACAAAGCTGTAATCATCAAGACAGTATGGTACTGCCACAAGAGCAGAAACTCAGATCAGTGGAACAGAATAGAGAACCCAGAAATGGACCCACAGACATATGGCCAACTATCTTTGATAAAGCAGGAAAGAATATCGAATGGATTAAAGACAGCCTCTTCAGCAAGTGGTGATGGGAAAACTGGATAGCGTCATGCAGAAGAATGAACCTGGACCACTTTCTTACACCATACACAAAAATAAACTCAAAATGGATGAAAGACCTCAATGTAAGACAGGAAGCCATCAAAATCCTTGAGGAGAAAGCCGGCAAAAACCTCTTTGATCTTGGCCACAGCAACTTCTTACTCAACACATCTCTGGAGGCAAGGGAAACAAAAGCAAAAATGAACTACTGGGACCTCATAAAAATAAAAAGCTTCTGTATAACGAAGGAAACAATCAACAAAACTAAAAGGCAACTGACATAATGGGGGAAGATATTTGCAAATGACATATCACATAAAGGGTTAGTATCCAAAATCTATAAAGAACTTCTCAAACTCAATACCCAAAAAACAAATAATCCAGTGAAGAAACGGGCAAAAGACATGAATAGACACTTCTCCAAAGAAGACATCCAGATGCCAACTGACACATGAAAAAATGCTCCACATCAGGAAAATCAGGGAAATGCAAATCAAAACCACAATGAGATACCACCTTATACCTGTCAAATGGTTGTGTGTGTGTGTGTGTGTGTGTGTGTGTGTGTGTGTATATATATACATATATATATATATATATATATATATGTATATATATATATATATATATATATATATATATATACAGGAATATATATATATATATATAGGAATATATATATATATATATATATATGAATATATATATATATATATATATACACACACACACACACACACACACACACAATGGAGCATTACTTGGCAACCAAAAGAATGAAATCTTGCCATTTGCAACTACATGGATGGAACTGGAGGGTATTATGCTAAGTGAAATTAGTAAGTCAGAGAAAGACAAAAATCATATGACTTCATTCATATGAGGACTTTAAGAGACAAAACAGATGAACATAAGGGAAAGGAAACAAAAATAATACAAAAACAGGGATGGGGACAAAACAGAAGAGACTCATAAATATGGAGAACAAACTGAGGGTTACGGGAGGGGTTGTGGGAGGGGGGATGGGTTAAATGGGTAAGGGACATTAAGGAATCTACTCCTGAAATCAGTGTTGCACTATATGCTAACTAATTTGGATGTAAATTCAAAAATTAAAAGGAAAGGGAAAAAAAGATAAAATTTTCTGCATCTCAAAGGAAAGAATCAACAATACTAAAAGGCAACTGATGGAATGGGAAAAGATATTAGCAAAGGACATATTGTATGAAGGCTTAGTATCCAAAATCTATAGAGAACTTACCAAACTCAACACCCGAAAAACAAAAATCCAGTGAAGAATTGGGCAGAAGACAGGAATAGACACTTTTCCAAAGAAGACATCCAGATGGCCAACCAACAGATGATACATTGCTCAACATCACTCATCATCAGGGAAATAAAAATCAAATCCACATGGAGATACTACCTAACACCGGTCAGAATGGCCAAAATTAACAACTCAGGAAACTACAGGTGCTGGTGAGGATGTGGAGAAATGAAACCCTTTTGTACTATTGGTGGGAATGCAAACTGGTGCAGCTGCTCTGGAAAACTGTGGAGTTTCCTCAAAAAATTAAAAATAGAACTACCCTATGACTCAGAAATAACACTGCTAGGAATTTATCCAAAGGATACAGGAGTTCTGATTCATAGGGGCACATGTACTCCAATGTTTATAGCAGCACTTTCAACAATAGCCAAATTATGGAAAGAGCCTAAATGTCCGTCAATTTATGAATGGATAAAGAAGATGTGGTTTATATATACAATGGAATACTACTTGGCAATTAGAAAGAATGAAATCATGCCATTTGAAGCAATATGGATGGAACTGGAAGGTATTATGCTGAGTGAAATAAGTCAGTCAGAAAAGGACAGATATCGGGGCGCCTGGGTGGCTCAGTCGGTTGGGTGTCTCACGGTCCATGAGTTCAAGCCCCGCGTCGGGCTCTGTGCTGACAGCTCAGAGACTGGAGCCTGTTTCAGATTCTGTGTCTCCCTCTCTCTCTGCCCCTCCCCTGTTCATACTCTGTCTCTCTCTGCCTCAAAAATAAATAAACGTTAAAAAATTAAAAAAAAAAAAAGGACAGATATCATATATTTTCAGTCATATGTGGATCTTGAGAAACTTAACAGAAGACCATGGGGGGAAGGAAGGGGAACAAAATAGTTACAAACAGAGAGTGAGGGAGGCAAATCATAAGAGTCTCTTAAATACAGAGAAAAAACTGAGGGTGGATAGGAGGGTGGGGGAGAGGGGAAAATGAGTGATGGGCATTGAGGAGGGCACTTGCTGGGATGAGCACTGGGTGTTGTATATAAGTGATGAACCATGGGAATCTACCCCAAAAACCAAGAGCACACTTTACACACTGTATGTTAGCCAATTTGACAATAATTTACATTTAAAAAAATAAAAATAAGAAATTAATAAAATCTAAAACAATGATCTTAATGATATTCACTGATGCTTGAGAAGAGACTGGAAGACATCAGTGAGTCCCTTATCACAGAGATGAAAGACTAAAAAAAAAAGAATCAATCAGAGATGAAGAATGCAATAAATGAGATTGGGAACATGCTTGTTGCAATGAACAGCAGGCTGGGAGAAGCAGAGGAATGAATTAATGACCTGGAAAACAAAGCAACGATAAGCAATGAAGCTGAACAAAAGAGAGAAAGAAGAATTGTGTAATACAAGAATAGACTTAGAGAACCCAATGATCCCATCAAACATAATAACATTTATATTATAAGAGTCCCAGAAGAAAATGGAGAGAAAAGGGGTAAGTATATTTATTTGAAGAAATAATAGTTGAAAACTTCCCTAATCTGAGGAAGGAAGCACAGGAGGCACAGATCCGGGAGGCAGAGAGAACTCCAATCAAATCAACAAAAGCAGGGCAACACCAAGACATATTGTAATTAAATTTGCAAAATATAGTGATAAAGAAAAAAATCTTAAAAGCATCAAGACAAAAGAAGTCATTAACTTACAAGAAAAAAAAACTCATAAGGCTAGCAGGAGATTTTTCAACAGAAATTGGCAAGCCAGAAGGGAGTGGCATGATATATTCAATGTGATGAATGGAAAAAATCTGCAGGCAAGAATACTCTATCCAGCAAGGGTATCATTCAGAATACATAGATAAAGAATTCCCCAGACAAACAAAAAGTAAAGGAGTTCATGACCACTAAGCAAGCCCTCCAAGAAATATTAAAGGGGATTCTTTGAGTAGAAAGGAGAGACCAAAGTGATAGTATAAACATAGGAAACACAAAAGCAAGTAAAATGAATATTTCTATAAACAATCTGAAAGAACTCACCAAAAAAGGATATAAAATATTTCCAAAATGTACAGAGCAGAGGAGAAAAGAAGGGGTTTAAACATAAATGACCACCAAATTAATATAGACTGCTATTTGTAGGAGGTTATATACAAACCTACTAGTAACCATATAGAAAACCTCTAATAAATATATAAGAATAAGGAGAAAGAAATCCAAATATATCATTAAAGAAAATCAGCAAAACATGAAAGAGAGAAAAACAAGAAAGGATCAGAGAAATTCTTCAGAAACAACCACAAATCAAGTAACAAAATGGTAATAAATACATATTTATCAATAATTACATTAAATGTAAGTGGACTAATCATTCCAATCAAAAAACATAGGGTGTCAGAATGGATTAATAAAAACAAGACCCATCTATATGCTGCCTACAAGAGACTCATTTGAAACCTAAAGACAGCTACAGATTGAAAGTGAGGGGAAGAGAAACATTTGTCATGCAAATGGATGTCAAAAGAAAGCCAGAGTAGCAATACTTATATTGGACAAACTGGATTTTAAAATAAGACTCTATACTATCAGACCCAAATATTCTTAGTCTCTCTGAAATAAAAATTAAAAAATCACAAACCCAAATTCAGTAATTAATGCTTTAGCATTTTATCTCATTTGGAAAAGTGCTAGATGTCCAAAAAATTCAATCCCATTTATCACGCAAGCAAAACTTTAGTTTCTGGTTACCAAAGACTTTGAAAGCCATCTTAATTACTCCTGAAAACTTACAGACAGAATTAAGCATCATTTTAAGCCATCTTTTTGCTAACAAATTGTAACAGATAACATGAGCTTATTTGACCTTCAGCAAACCTAGATAGAATAAGTTTCATATTTGGTGCTGATAACTCCAAAGACATGTCTATCTTAATTAAATGGTAAACATGCTTTGTACTTTATAACTTTCTGAGGTTTTTAAACAAACTTCCCCAAGATTTAAATTGTAAATGAAGTCCTTTTGATTAATTAGGCTTGTTTGGTATGTTAAGTTACTCTGGAAGCACCATTAAACAAATAGTAAGTCTTAGGTTACATTTGGGTAAATGCTTTATTCTAGAGATTATATGCAATTCTTAAAGTTTCAATATTTTCTGCTATAAGGCCATCACTTGATATCCTAACTATTGAAGTGTTATGTGCCACAGAAATAACTGGATTTCCTTGCCAGCTATACTGTAATCTCTTATCAGACCCTTAACTGTGTCCATTTTTGAGTCTTTGTGTCAGTTTTTGTGACTCTTATTGGAAAAATTGCTGGTTCTCTAATATTTGCTTTTATAGATTAAGGAACTTCCTCTTAAGAGGTCTGTAATATACAAAAATGTGATAAAGTTTTCACTTATAAAAAAACTAAAGTGTTTAACTTTTTTCTCTACCCGAACCCTCTGAAATTCACAAGCTCAGTGAGGGTTCTTTCTTCCATGGCAATCATACTTATTTGCATAAGTTCAATAAGAATCTTCTTCTTGTACCAGGACACTACTGGAAACATTGGTTATTTTGCCAAGGCTTTGACTGGAATGTCATATTTGAGAGATATGCATAGAATCAGATGTGACCATACAGCTTTCAGGAACTAAGGTTGACTTTATGAAGCATGTAGCCAATAAAGTCCCTTGGAAATATTGGCCTGATACCTTACTTACAGAGTTCCCAGCAGCCTTACCAGGTGAAAGAATGTCACTTTCTGGCAGGTGCAGGAAGATCAAGATATTCGGGGGACATTGTGAAGAGGAATTTGCCCAAATCAACAGGTATTGCAAGCATATCTGATGGCAAATACTTGGCTTAGCTTCTGGCCTGGAGAGGCTACTAAAAGTTCAATCTAGATTCCTTAGAAAAAGTTCCAGCAAAGCAAATTTTAAAGATCTATATGACCAATCACTATTTTTGCTATGCTTATGTGATTAAGCCAATTATGTTAAAACTGGATTTGTTTTACAAACAAATTGGTCTTTTTTTTAAATTTTTTTAATGTTTATTTTTGAGAAAGACAGAGAGACAGAGTGCAAGCTGGGGAGGGGCAGAGAGAGGGAGACACAGAATCTGAACAGGCTTCAGGCTCTGAGCTGTTAGCACAGAGCCCAACATGGGGCTCGAACTCACAAACTGTGAGATCATGACCTGAGCTGAAGTCAAACCTTTAACTGACTGAGCCACCCAGGCACACCAAAAATGAATTAGTCTAGGGGCACCTGGGTGGCTCAGTTGGTTAAGCATCTGACTTCAGCTCAGGTCATGATCTCACAGTTTGTGAGTTTGAGCCCCATGTCGGCCTCTGTGCTGACAGCTCAGAGTCTGGAGACTGTTTTGGATTCTGTGTCTCCCTCTCTCTCTGCCCCTCCCCCACTCACACTCTATCTGTCCGTCTGTCTTTCTCTCTCAAAAATAAATAAACATTAAAAAATTTTTTTAAAGTGAATTAGTCTTGATTTGACTATCTGGAAATGAGGGTAATTGGAAAAACTATGTTTCAATGACACAATTTTATGGATGTTAAATTCTGGTTCTGATTGTCTTTAGATATTTGTTGTTTGCTTAAACTAGACAACTTGAGGTAAACTTCAGAAAACATTGTCAAAATAGCATAGGTATGGACAATCTTCTTGCTTGTTATTCTGTGGGGGAAAATAACAGAATCTCATGGGCAGTGACTATTTAAACAATTGGAAAATGGGATCAATTCCTCCAACAATTGTATATAAAAATCCTTTTCTCATTGAAGACCTATCAATAGAAAAAGACTACAGTGCTTTATTAAATTATTCACTTGAGGCTGGGTTTATTCATAAATCTCTAAATGTACAAATCATATCCTCCCTAAACCTGATCTAGCAGCTACTAGAAACCTACCCCATATAAACCCAGTAGACCTGGTTTATTTAAAGGATTGGAAGTCTAATATATATCAGGGGATTTAATTCAAAGGTGGAAGGGCCCCTACTGGGTCATATTATGTACTCCCACTGAAGTAAAGTTAAAGGGGCACTCTTAATGGGCTCATATATCTAGAATAAAACCTATACCTCCTTTACAGTGGTGAGGGAGCATGGGGCAAGCTGAGGGCAAAGTACATATCAGCTAATAGTGCGTGCGCGCACACACACACACACACACACACACACACACACTCCTGCCCACATGGGATATGTGTGATATTCCTTGGACATTCCTCGCTACCCACAAACAAAGGAAAGGGGTTTAAGTGCTTGCTACATTGACATGGAAAACTAAGGCAAATGAAAAATTAAATTCTCTTACTGCCTACAGCCCATTAACAAGTCCTTGAAACAGGCAAAGTGACCTCCCTCTAGGAGCTCAGCTGCCTCGATAATGACACTTTGCCAGGGGCAAAAGGGTATCTTGGCTTAACATTATCCAGACCTCCCAGGGTCCTTTGAGTCTACTTTAGCATACAAAAATTCCTTCAAAACTTCCTTTATCTCAACACCCCAAGATATATGCTGGCAATCATACTCCAAGCTTATGGCCCCATGATATACATCTGAAGGGTCTCATGACTGAGGTTTTCCTAAATGATAACAAATGTCATTTGTCTTACACAGCTAGCTCCTCAAGGTCCTGGAAATCTTGCTTCCAAAGTACCTTAGAGACTTACTCTATCCCTAACCCCCTCCCAACCTGAGTGTACATAATCAGTTACCTGTCACAACCCCAGTGCAGCTCTTTCTGCCCACGGGTCCTGTCCTGTGCTTTAATAAAATCACCTTTTTGCAAGAAAGATGTCTTCAAGAATTCTTTCTTGGCCATCAGCTCCAAACCCCCCCATCACCCCAAAACCCAATCAACAGTAAATTAATGAGCAAACTAATGTGCATTCTTATTCCTGTGAACCTGTGGAAGACCTCAAATTCCTCTTCAAATCACAATAAAGGACTGGAGGAAAATTTTAGTTAACTAACACATATTTCTAAATATATCTGTGCATGTATATATACATATACATATATACACACACTATATATACATATATATACATATTTATTTATATTTATATACACATTATATAAATATATAATGATATGCCTCATAAGAGAAAGCTGCCTTCTCTACATCTGATAGCCAGTGCATTGCAGTCTCTGAAAGGAGTTATTGTCAAGGATTCATGTCCTTCTGGGCTATCCATGTTCTTACATATTTCTGCATTCCTATCCTAGACACCTGCATTCAGAGGGCTACTTATGAGAGGTGAATGGCTTTAGTGGAGACACTTTTCAAGTCCCTCTGCCAAAACTGACCTATTAGGGGACCTTGAAGATATTATTTATCCATTCTAACTCAGTATTTGGTTTTTCCCTCCTAGACTTTCTACCTCCTTTCCCTGGTCCCAAGATCCAGAGAACAACAGGACCTTTATGTTTGGAACCCCTTCAAAAGTGAAATGATCTCCCTTTCTACACTGATACAACTGTCCCTTTCTTGGTGCCATTCTATGGAAAGAAATGAACACTAGGGAGCCAGTTCCCTTTCCTATTTAATCTTTTAATCTAATCACAGTAAGTGAATAAAGCCTTAATTGTTACATTGAATTTGGCTTATTGTCTTATGTAACTACACAGACATCTGGAAACTCTATCTATGACAAGTTGGCACAGAAAACAGGATAGTCAATTAAGTGCAATGTTATTCTGGAAAAACAAAAATCCAGAAGATTCCATGGAGCCACTTTTGGAAGATAATAGAGAAGTCCACAGACTTCTGGTTTGCAAGACTTTGGAAGTCTGGAGGTACACTTCATCAGCCATGCCAGTGGGTCCAATGCAGTTTGGTCTACAATGCAGTTTGGTCTTGGAAAGTAGTAGCAAATACTTTCTGTAAGCATTTCAGTTCTGCGGGGTACCAACTGTCCTTCTCTTTAGCCCCTGTCTACATGGACAAGATGCCATGTAGTAGTCAAATTAGAGATTCAACAGAGGTGGCTCTGAGAAAGCTAGGGAAGCAGTTTTGGGGCTATAACTTATGATTATCCACTGATGAGATTAAAAGTCATCAGACAGTCTGTGAGCAGAGTTGTAGATGCTCTAAGCAAGTCCCTGGCACCAACGAATACCCATGATGCAGCTAGTTATAGAGACTAGTTTTTTAATGAAAAAGAATACAGAACCTTTCAGTACTGCTTTTCCCAGGTGTCTGAAGAGACTTTAGAGGCTGAGTAGCTTGCCTTCACAATGAAGGAGGTAAATCTTATTAAAGGAAGTAAGGGAAAGTGGTACCTTTTGGAGTAACTAACTATAAAATCCCACCTTCAGAATACCCTGAAAGGGGCCACTTTGCCCAAGGAAGTAGAAGAAAGGGAATAAATGAGAGGCAAACACCAAAGACCCTCTCTACTCTCAAATGGGTACTATTTAGGTTCCAAAAGATTTGACCCACCTGTAATGAGCTCCCTGTGACTAAAATATGTTTGGACCACTCTTGCAGAGTGCTTTAGCAGTCCCACAAACCATATTCATGTCACCTTGGTTCTACAAAGAGAGAATGAGAAAAGTCCATGATAAGATTATTAACTAGACTCAAACTTCTAGGTTCATTCATGCAACTGTTGCTGATTATCAAGCTCAATTAAACCTCCCTATAAGTTCAGGTCAATTTGTCTATACACAATTTGGATCATAACTAACAAATCTGGGGGCATGTAAAAACTACTGACAAAATACTAGATATAGACCATCAGAGAGAGTGACATAAAAAGGGTAATCATATACATACTCCTAGACACCCCAAACAATGGTCTTCCTGGAGTGATCTTTGGATCTTGCTACTTAACAATGTTTTCTTAGTTGAGAAGTAGATGGGATGTCTACCAAGGAGCTCAGGACCATAGCATGCCTTTGAGGGTGCAAAATGAAGCCCCTAAAGTCTTCAGGGTGATAGCTCTATGATTAATATTAAGTGCTATTTCCTTTGCCTTCCCCAGTAAATCTTGATATGAATGAAAAATCCTGCAAACCTTAAACCAGAACTTTCAGTTTTTAAACATAAACAAAACTATGTATCAGGCCAAAGGCTCTATGTCCTCACCAGGGAAAGAAGGCCCTATACCAAAGTCAGAGTTCAATGGGGACATGGAGAAGAACTGCACTGGGGGTGACCTTTTGGATACTGGCACAAAGGTGTTTCTGATATACACAACCTATGACACCAGAATGAAGGGAAAATAGATAATCCTTTCTGGCTTAGAGTATGAAGCCACTGTCACCAGGACTCCTATCCTAATTTGACTATGGGTAGGACCAGTGGACCACCACAGACCTCCACTATTATGGTGCCCACTACATTATATGTATAAATGCATTGTATAAATGCAATGTACAAATGCATTGTCTATGTGAACCTCTGCTTTCCTTGAAAGGAACTGTTTCAGTTAAGGCTACTTTAGTGGGATATGTTGAAGGCTGTGTGCCTAACTCACCTACCAGCCCCTGATGCTTTTGTCGCTCAAAAACAAATTCCTGAGGGAAAAAAATACCTGCCCTCATTGTGTGCTTCAGGAAGACAAAGTTTCACCAAATGACCTATGCATGAGATTTGCGGTTTCTGGAATCTCAATTAATTATAGGTAGTTCAACTTGCCTTCGGTGACATGTCTAGTAAAAAGTTGCTTTGGCCAAAGTCAGAGGTTGCTGTCTGTGTTCTTCGGTAGGATTTTAATGGTTTCCTGTCTCACATTTAGGTCTTTAATCCATTTTGAATTTATTTTTGTGTACAGTGAAGAAAGTAGTCCAGTTTTATCCTTCTGCATGTTGCAGTCCAATTTTCCCAGCCCCATTTGCTGAATGAGACTGTCTTTTTTCCATTGGATATTCTTTCCTCCTTTGTTAAAGGTTAGTTGGCCATATAGTTGTGGGTCCATTTCTGGGTTTTATATTCTGTTTCATTGATCTATGTGTCTATTTTTGCCAATACTATACTATCTTGATGACTACAGTTTTGTAATATAGCCTGAAGTCTGGAATCATAATGCCTCCAGTTTTGTTTCTAGCAGGATTGTTTTGACTATTTGGGGTCTTTTGTGGTTCCATACAAATTTTAGAATTGCTCTAGCTCTGTGAAGAATGCTAGTGGCATTTGATAGCAACTGTGTTAAATGTGCTAATTGCTTTGGGTAGTATAGACATTTTAACAGTATTTGTTCATTCAGTCCATGACCATGGAATGTTTTTCCTCTTCACTTTCTTTCATAAGTCTTCTATAGTTTTCAGATCTTTTACCTCTTTAGTTAGGTTTATTCCTAAGTATCTCATTGTTTTTGGTGCAATTGTAAATGTGATTTATTCCTTGTTATGCTGCTTCACTACTGGTATATATTAAATGCATTCTGCATGTTAATTTTATATCCTGTGACTCTCCTGAATTCGTGTATTAGTTCTAGCAATTTTTTGGTGGAGTCTTTTGGGTTTTCTACATACAGTGTTTGGTCATCTGAAAACAGTGAAAAGTTTGACTTCTTCCTTGCTGATTTGTATACCTTTTATTTCTTTTTGTTGTCTGATTGCTGAGGCTGAGTACTATGTTAAATAGTAATGGTAAGAGTGGGCATCCTTGTCTTGTTCCTGACCATAAGGGAAAGGCTCTCACATTTTTCACAATGAGGATGATATTAGCTGTGGGTCTTTTGCATATGACCTTTATGTTGTTGAGGTATCTTCCATCTATCCCTACTTTGTTGAGAGTTTTTATCAAGAATGGATGCTGCTTTTTGTCAAACGCTTTATCTGCATCTATTGACAGAATCATATGGTTCTTATCTTTTCTTTTACTAATGAGGTGTATCACATGGATTGATTTGGGTATATTGAACCAGTCCTATAGCCCAGGAATAAATCCCACTTGATCATGGTAAATAATTCTTTTAATATAATGTTGTATTTGATTTGCTAGTATCTTGTTGAGAATTTTTGCATCCATGCTCATCAGGGATATTGGCCTGTAATTTTCCTTTTTAGTGGGATCTTTATCTGGTTTTGGGATCAAGGTAATGCTGGCCTAAATAGAATGAATCTGGAAGCTTTCCTTCTGTTTCTATTTTTGGAACAATTTGAGAAGAATATGTATTAACTCTGCTTTAAATGTCTGGTAGAATTCCCCTGGGAAGTCATCTGGCCCAGGAATCTTGTTTATTGGGATATTTTTGATTACTGATTCAATTTCTTTGCTGGCTATGAGCCTGTTCAAATTTTCTATGTCTTCCTGTTTCAGTTTTAGTTGTTTGTGAGTTTCTAGGAATTTGCTCATTTCTCCCATATTGCCTAGTTTGTTGGCATATAATTTCTCATAGTATTCTCTTTTATAGGTTTGTTTTCTAAAATTTATTTTATTCATTTTGAGAGAGAGAGAGAGAGAGAGAGAGAGAGAGAGAGAAAGCATGCAGGGGAGGAGCAGAGAGAGAGGGAGAGAGAATTCCAAGCAGGCTCCATGCTGTCACTGTGAAGTCCAAAGCAGGGCTTGATCTCATGAACTGTGAGATCATGACCTAAGCCAAAATCAAGAGTCAGATGCCTAACTGACTGCTATAAAAGGAATGCAAAAGATCTCTACAAAATGAATTGGGAGGATTTCTAGAAGCTAATGTTAGGTGGAAAAAAACTGTGAAATAGAGAATACCTAGCATGCTACCTTTTGTAAAAGAAAGAAGGTAACATAGAAATAAAGAGAAGGGGAAGACAGGTTTTTTTTTTAATGAAATATTAAAGAACAAACTAGAAAACAATTTAATTGGATACCTATAAGAGAAGGATGAGGACTGAGTAATGTAAGGAAAAGAAAGATACTTTATATATCTCTTTTTGCATATTTATCACTTTTGAAAGTTCATTTTTACATATTCCAAAAAATAACTTTTAAATATGAGAAGGAAGACTAAAATTGAAAGCAAACTTAATGAACCTAATGATGGAAAAAACAAGGACGTACCCCAGTAATCAATCACCAGTATTTGACATACACCTTCAGTCTTAGGCAAGAGAGTGGGGTGTGTAAACATCCACAAAATTTTTAGTAGTTTCGCCTCTTTCTAGTGCTGTCAGGTAAGCAGCTGTGAATCAATTTTAGAAGTATTATAGAACAAAGCAAAAGTATAAATGTGTTCATGTTGCTCAAAGTTAGAATTCACACTGTGACTACATATATGAAATGGAGGAAGGCAATAATAAGTCCTGAATGAAGTAACTGGAATTGAAAATGTCTGTAAGAACTCGTGATTTCTAAATATGTCTATGTATGTATATGTATATGCATATGTGGTCATTTGTGTGTGTATGTAGGTCTCTTTGTTTATGAATACACACACGTGTGTTTGTATATACCAGTGTTCCAATTCCAAGTCAAAATGCTATATGTGATCTTTCAGCCTTTATCATAGGCAATTACAAAGACTTTACCTGGAAGTCATTATGGGGTAAAATTTCCTACCTCGCACTCATTGGATGCACAGCAAGTGCACTGAAGGCACTAGAGGTAGTTGCAGTCAATGACTAAAGCTAACACTTACCTCCACTTCTGGCTGACCATGATCTTACACATGAGAGATCTGCATTCTCACCCAGGCACCTCCATTCAGAGCCTCCTTATAGAGGAGTAATCCTTAGCTGAGACACTGTACTGTTCATGTGTCTATACCCAGACTACCTTAGCAGGTAGACCTGGGGGACACGTTTCTCTGACTCAGTATAACATACTTACTTACTCCAAACTCTGATCCTTCTAACTTTCCCTGGGCCCATGGTCCTTAAAACATCAGGGACTTTTCTGCATCAGGGGATGCAGAGAAATGTTTCCTTTCTCCACTCCTGTCTATGATGAGATACCTGACCCTTACCCAGTACTGTTCTGTGGGAAAAATGAAAGGTTGGTAGAGTTTCAGCTCTTTTTTTGTTTAGACTCTTGCTTATACTATCACAGTAAGTGGATTGTTATCTTAATTGACCAACCTGACAACTGGCAGCTCTCTCTCACAAATTCGTACAACTGAGCAAAGTGGTCAATGAAACATAATGCTTTTCTGAAAAAGCAAAATTGGCAAAGCACTTTTGGGAGTGTTAAGAAAGACATGGGTCACTCTTGGACCTTGCAAATAGATCATTGAAACGTCTGAGGATCCAATCAAGCACGTTGCCAGGCGTACCAATGAGTTTCAGAAAGTGCTGGTAGATGCCACAGAACACTCTCAGAAAGTTCTAATGGATTGCTAAATAATACTTTCAGTTTGAGGGGAACATTTGTCTTTAACTTTAGCCTCCAAAATTCTGGCTAAGTTACCCTGGTGAGTTAAATTAGAGATCTAACAGAGAGACTTTAAAAAAGCTAGAAAAGCAATTCCGTAGCTAATAATTATAAGACCAAAAGTCATCAGACCCTGCAAGCTGAGTTGTACTCTATGGCTATTGTGAACTCTGTCCTAACACTGATAGCACAAATCACAGCAAGTTTTTAAGACTCACACCTTTACTGAAAAAGAATGTAAAGGTCTTTGGAATAACTTTGTTCAGTGATCTGATGAGATCTTACAGACTTAAGTAGTTTGCCTGCATAATGAAGGAGGCAATCTTATTAAATATAATAAGTGATAAAGGCATCCTGTGAGGTGCATTACTCCCTACAGACCACCTATTTCAGAGTGTGCTGACAGTAGCCACATTGTCTAGGGATAAGGAAAAAAATGGAAAGAAATATAAAATGATGCAAAAAACTGAAATCATCTCCATCATCATCTGGGTAGTAGTAATAGACTCATTACTTGTTTGGGTCCACAAGTAATGAGTTTCCATAATGAAAAACATGGATAACTGTCTTCCGGAAAGCCAGGTAGCCTCTTAGGTACATAAAAGAGTGAGAAGAATATATGATCAGATTGTTGACTAGTTTCGTATTTCTAGATTCGCTTCCTTCAATACTATTGGTCGTGGAGCACAAACCTACTCATAATGTGTGTCAATCAGTTGTGACACTCAGATCTTAATTGACACATTTTGAAAATGCAAAATTTGGCTGTTGCCAAGACAAAGAGTGATGTAAAAATGGTAATAATGCACCCTCTACTGGATGATATAGGCAATGTCCTTGCTTAAGATCATTGGGTCTGATTACCACACAGTGGAGTCTCAAAGGAATAGATTGATTGTCTCTCTACCAAGGTACTCATGGTAAGATTATGGGCCATGAAGGACATAACATGTAAACTCACTAGTGTCTACATAATGCCACTATGAATACAAGTGTTATTTCCTCTACTATCACTACAGTGAATCTTGAAATGAATCAGAGAACCCCATATACATTCACCCTGATCTCAGCTTTCAAAAATAAATAAAACTAGGAGTTATATCAAAACGTCTATATTCCCAATAGAGATATAAAGACCTATTCCAAGGACAAAGTTCAATAGACAGGTGGGGCAGAATGACAATTCCATTTCTTGGGTCTTTTGAATATTGCTGTACTGGTAACCATGATCCCCACAAACCCTGGTATCAACATGAGAAAGAAATAGATAAAGCTCCCTGGTTTGGAGCCACCCAACACTAAAAACCAGACTATGGTGGATTCCATTATTATTGCCTCTACTAATGAATATATTATTGGTATACATAGATACATTATCTATGTGATCCACCACTCATATTCACTCCCAAGTACTGACAGAATTTTCTGCAGTTAGGGCATTTTTTTTTTTTTAATTTTTTTTTTTCAACGTTTTTTATTTTATTTTTTTTGGGACAGAGAGAGACAGAGCATGAACGGGGGAGGGGCAGAGAGAGAGGGAGACACAGAATCGGAAACAGGCTCCAGGCTCCGAGCCATCAGCCCAGAGCCCGACGCGGGGCTCGAACTCACAGACCGCGAGATCGTGACCTGGCTGAAGTCGGACGCTTAACCGACTGCGCCACCCAGGCGCCCCAGTTAGGGCATTTTAATGGAGCTTACGGAAGATCCTGAGCCACAGAACTACCAGAACCTAGTGCCAATATCTACCAAAAACAGGGCGCCTAGGTGGCTTGCTTGATTAAGCATCTGACTTTGGCTCAGGTCATGATCTCATGGTTTGTGGGTTCAAGCCCCGCGTCAGGCTCTGCGCTGACAGCTCAGAGCCTGGAGCCTGCTTTGGATTCTGTGTCTCCCTCTCTCTCTTCCCCTCTCCCACTCATGCTCTCTCTCTCTCTCTCTCTCTCTCTCTCTCTCTCTAAAAATAAATAAACATTAAAAAAAATTTTAATATCTACGAAAAACAATACTGACTGCCTGGGTATAAAAAAAAAATAACTGCCCTTGTTACTGAGTTTAAGGAGGCAAACAAATTTTGTAGACTGTTTCTCAATTAAATTGCCTCATCTAGCCTGTGCACAAAACTTTTGGGTGCCTAGAGACTGATTAAGGCTCTACAAAGCATTTGTACCACTGACATTGTGGTGCTGACACTGGCACTGTCATAGAAGCTATTACTGAAGATGAAGGAACTTGGTATACAGCAACCAACATCTTGAACTCCCTTTATAACATCCCTCTTCATGCTAATGACCAGGATCAATTTACCCTTGTAAAATTGGTTGAAATATGCCACTAATGTCCTTCCACAAGTCTCCTTAAAGTCCCCATCTGTCTGTCACCAATGTATAGGGCAGGATCTGGAAAAAGTCCCATTTGCAGAGGGAATACTAGCCGTTCACCATATTGATGACATCCTTCTGGTGGGCGCAAACAAGGACACTATCCATCAAGGACTGCATATCGTGCTGATCCATATGGGGCAATATGGCTGGGTCATTAATATAAAAAAGGTACAAGGACCTAGTATCCAAGTGAAATTCCAGGGAAGGATCTGTATGAGATAAGACATCTTATTCCAAAGAAGATGTTTGTGAATCTTTTGGCCTTCTCTTCCCCAAATTATAACAAGAGTTTGAATATTGGTGGGACTACTTTGACTACTGATACTTTCTACCCAAAGAGGTTTCATAGCACATATTTATGGGGCTAGCAGAAGGGCTGTTACCTTTGATGGAGACCCAGCCAACAAGATGTTATAGAGTACCTCCAATAGGCCACTCAAGCTGCTTTTCCTTGAACTTCTCTGATCCCCATTTGGTTTCTGAGTTACTGATCTCAATAATATATCTGTACACCCACTGAAACCTATCGCAAAAAAGACACTGACACAGGTCTGAAGAACCCATTGACCTTTTGGACTGGTAATCTCCCAGGTTTGGCTGAAAGGTACATACCCTTTGTGAGGCAATTATTGGCCTACTATTGCCCTTGGTGGGTACTGAGTACATGACGCATTGCTGTGGAATAGTCTTAATCAGAAATTCCAATCAATAATCTTGTTTTTGATCTCTAATTATCTTAGGGTATTCACACTTTTTAATTAATTAATTAATTCATTCATTCATTCATTCATTCATTTTGAGAGAGAGAGAACATGTGCAAGTATATGAGCAGGGGAGGGGCAGAAAAAGAGGGAGAGAGAAAATTCCAAGCAGGCTCTGCACTGACAGCATGGAGCCTGACATGGGGCTCAATCCCACAAAACTGAGCTGAAATCAAGAGTCAGATGCTTAACTGACTGAGCCAGGCACTGCAGGGAATTCACACTTTATATCAACATGTAACATTTCTACAAAACACATGCTGACCTATATTTTCATGAAGCAACAGAAAAAAACCCTCTGATGAGTTTAATTTAAATTAATATGCAGGTTTTTTTTTAATACTTACTAGCGAATCTTTTCTTCCAGGAGTTTTTTGTTTCTCTAATTGCATTTGGGTTTTTGACACTAAATCTTGATGCTCAAGCACAAGCTCTTCATTTGGTAATTCATCATAACCTACAAAAGAAATGCATTTAGGCCATTAAATAGAAAAAAAAAACCATCAGATCCATTATGAAGTACCTAAACTTCAAATTTATACAAGTGTACAGCAGAATTTTCCCTCATTTTGATAAAGCCAAAAATACCATAATGCAAGATATGATATGAAAATGGTGAGAAAAGTTTTGATGAGTATTTTTATACTCTTATTATTTCATAAACATTTATAGAAATTAAACATCAGTTCCAGTTTTCTTAAGCTAATATAAACTTAGCCTAAGATAAAGAGATACCAAACAATAAAACACATATGCACAGGTTACTTATAGCTTCACTTGTAACTGCATAATATTCAAAACCACCTAAGTGTTCAAGCATAGATTACTGTTTGAATAACTGAAGAAATATACTATAAACTATGGTATGACATAAACAATGATATATAATATGATACAAACAGCTGTACATACAACTGTATAATGAATAGAAAATTTCTCCAGAATTTGACAGGAGAATTTCTTGGAGAGAATGTTAAGTGAAAAATAAAGTAAAAAAAAGTAGATATCTAGTTTTTTACCTATCCATGTGAGAAAGAAGAGGAAATAAGGGGAAAAATATAGAGACATTTACCTTTACAAAATGAAACACAAGAATGATAAACCAGAAAACAACTTACTTAAAACAGAAGGGATAAATTGGGGGATGCAAGGGTGTGGCTTCAGGAAAAAAATCTCTCCCTCTTAAATATTTTCATTTTTGGAAGTAGGCTAATATTTCTATATATTCCTAAAACAAATTGTACTAACAAAAATAAGAATAGGGTACTAAAAATGAAGGCAACTTAAGAAATTAGTCAACTTTGGGGTGCCTGGATGGCTCAGTTGGTTAAACGTCCGAATTTGGTTCAGGTCATGATCTCACTGATTTCGAGCCCAGCGTCGGGCTCTGTGCTGACATCTCAGAACATGGAGCCTGTTTCAGATTCTGTGTCTCCCTCTCTCTCTAATCCTCCTCCGTTCATGCTCTCTCTGTCTCAAAAATAAACGTTAAAAAAAAAAAAACTAAAAAAGAAATTAGTCAACTTGGCGTGCCTGCATGGTTCAGTTGGTTAAGCATCCAACTTCTGCTCAGGTCATGATCTTGCAGTTCATGGATTGGAGCCCAATGCTGTGCACTGATGGTGTGGAGCCTGCTTGGGATTCTTCCTCTGTCCCACTGTCTCTGCCCCTCCCCTTTCTCTCTCTCTCTCTCAAAATAAATAAACTTAAAAAAAATTTTTTTTAATGAGCCAACTCAAGAAGAGGAAAAAGGGACTAATTTAGGTACTCATGATATAGTAATATATCCTCAGTCTTGGGTAAGAGAAATAAAATCATAAAATCTTTGGTTTGGTTTGTTTTTCTACTGGTATCAGCTACACAATTCTAAAACAATTTTAGGGTCTTCTAAAATTGAGCAAATGAGTAAATACATTGATGCTATACTTATACACACATACCTACATATACATGTTCATACATATGTATACATATTCATACACACATATAATTACATACCACAAATGTATAGATAGAAATACAGATATGCACAAACACAGACACACACACACACACACACACACACACACATACATACACCCCAGCACCAATGGACACCATTAGTTTTCAAATGTTCGTTTCTAGTAACATTTCCAAAAAAAAAAAAAACAAAAAACAAAAAAACAAGTCTACTAGGAAAAATGGCTGATTCTACCTATGTGCAGGAAATGTTTGAGATTGGCGTGGTACATCTTGTCATACTAAATATCAAGGAATTTCTCAATGTCTAGTGTAATAAGTTTATAGTACTTAACTTGAATAAAATCCCACTAGCCAATGCCATAACAATTTTAGAGCTAAAAAAGAATAGTATAAGCTATGAAACCATTGGAAGAATGGGAATCCATGATCTCATTCCAATAATTTTTAAAAAGGGGAAAAAAATATGAGTGAGGATAAGCCCTTACTTTCAAGAATGTCAGGTACCAATTGGATAAACATGGATATGGTATTAGAGTTGGGAAATAATCATTTTGGAACCTTCAAACTAGAGACTAGTTCAGCAATGTATTATGAATACATCCTAAATCTAGGAAATTATGATAGAGAATAGGATATTTGCATGATCTGAATGTATCTTCCTACAGATTACTTATTATCTGCTAAGGAGAAAATAGTAAGATGGAGGAAAACAGTTTGACCCATTGATCACTATTAAAATCACAAATTAATGATAGATGTACACAGTGTAGCTCTGGATGTGATACCCTAAGAACATCAGAAATATCCAAACTGAGGAAACTTTCTTTAAAGATACATTATTCTTCAAAGAATATAATGTCATAAAAGACAAAGAAGACCTAAGGAAATATCCTAGTTTAAAGAAGGATAGAAACATAACAACTACATGAAATACCTAATAATAAACTGGATTCTGCATGAAAGGGAAAAATGTTATAAAGAATAATATTGGGTTAAATGACAAATATTGGATTGTGAATGGTAGATTAGGAGAAAACTAGTATACTGATCTTAAGTTTACTGAAAGTATCAACTGTATTGTCACTACACAGACAACATGCTTAAACGTAGGAAATATATGTTTAAAGGGCTATGACATACCCAACTTACTCTTAAATAGTTCAGAAATAGTCCAAAATATGCCTTATAAAAGAGAGCAAAAGATAAAGACAAAAAAGCAAACAAGAAAAATGTTAACAATAGATGATTCTACATGAAGAATATATAGGTGTTCTTTGTACTGTTTTTTAACCTCTTTTTAAATTTAAAATTACTTACAAATTGAAACCTTTTTAAAGTCATTTTTTAAATAATGAAGAAAGATAAAATGAATGTGAGAAAAAGTAACAGATATTAAAAACAGACAAACATATGGATAATAAGAGTCGCTGAAGATAAATCAGGCCCTTGCACCAGGGAGCTCACATGGGGAAGACTAATGCCCTTAAAGTTTGACTTTAAAAACCAGAGGGGCGGAAGAGTGGGAAGATGGCGGCGTAGGAGGACGCTGAGCTCACCGAGTCCTGCGGATTACTTAGATTCCACCCACACCTGCTTAAATAACCCAGAAAACCGCCAGAGATTAGCAGAATGGATTCTCCAGAGCCAAGCATAGACGAGAGGTCCACAGAAGAGGGTAAGAGGGGCGGAGAGGCAGTGTGCTACACGGACTGACAGGAGGGAGACGGGGTGGAGGGGCCGCCCGCTGGGCAAGCAGACCCCCAAGTCTGGCTTGCAAAAGCAGAGGGGCCAGACAGAGTGTGTTCGGACAGCAAGCAGGACTTAACATCTGGAAGGTTACAAGCTAACAGCTCTGCTCAGAGAGCAGGATGGCTGGAGGACAACAGGAGGGAGAGTTGTTGAGCCCCAGACGACAGAGTGCAGCTTGGCGGGGAACAAAGGCGCTCCTCATTGCCATCTCCCTCGCCCAACCCCCAGCCAAAATCCCAAAGGGAACCAGTTCCTGCCAGGGAACTTGCTTGCACCGCACAAACACCAAACGCTGTGCTTCTGCGGATCCATCCCTTCAGCGGGTCTGACTCCCTCCCAGTGCCGCAGGGCCCCTCCTGAAGAGGAACTCCCAAAGTCAAGTGAGCTGAGCCTGCCCGTCCCACCCCTATGCACCTTGCTGATCCACCCCAGCTAATACACCAGATCCCCAGCACCACAAGCTTGGCACTGTGCAAGTAGCCCAGACGGGCCTCGCCATCCCACAGTAAATCCCACCCCTAGGAGAGGGAAAGAGAAGGCACACACCAGTCTGACTGTGGCCACAGCTGTGGGCTGGGGACAGACATCAGGTCTGACTGCGGCCCCACCCACCAACGCGAGTTATTCAAGACAACACAGGGGAAGTGCCCCGAAGTTCCGCACCACTCCAGGGACTATCCAAAATGACAAAACAGAAGAATTCCCCTCAAAAAAAAAGTCCAGGAAATAACGACAGCTAACGAACTGATAAAAAAATGATTTAAACAATATAACAGAAAGTGAATTTAGAATAATAGTCATAAAATTAATCGCTGGGTTTGAAAACCGTATAAAGGACAGCAGAGAATCTATTGCTACAGAGATCAAGGGACTAAGGAACAGCCAGGAGGAGCTAAAAAATGCTATTAATGAGCTGCAAAATAAAATGGAGAAAACCACGGCTCGGATTGAAGAGGCAAAGGAGAGAATAGGTGAACTAGAAGATAAAATTATGGAAAAAGAGGAAGCTGAGAAAAAGAGAGATAAAAAAATCCAGGAGTATGAGGGGAAAATTAGAGAACTAAGTGATGCACTAAAGAGAAATAATCTACACATAATTGGTATTCCAGAGGAGGAAGAGAGAGGGAAAGGTGCTGAAGGTGTACTTGAAGAAATAATAGCTGAGAACTTCCCGGATCTGGGGAAGGAAAAAGGCATTGAAATCCAAGAGGCACAGAGAACTCCCTTCAGACGTAACTTGAATCGATCTTCTGCACGACATATCATAGTGAAACTGGCAAAATACAAGGATAAAGAGAAAATTCTGAAAGCAGCTAGAGATTAACGTGCTCTAACATATAAAGGGAGACCTATAAGACTCATGACCGATCTCTCTACTGAAACTTGGCAGGCCAGAAAGGAATGGCAGGAGATCTTCAATGTGATGAACAGAAAAAATATGCAGCCAAGAATCCTTTATCCAGCAAGTCTGTCATTTAGAATAGAAGGAGAGATAAAGGTCTTCCCAAACAAACAAAAACTGAAGGAATTCGTCACCACTAAACCAGCCCTACAAGAGATCCTAAGGGGGATCCTGTGAGACAAAGTACCAGAGACATCGCTACAAGCATGAAACCTACAGACATCACAATGACTCTAAACCCATATCTTTCTATAATAACACTGAATGTAAATGGACTAAATGTGCCAACCAAAAGACATAGGGTATCAGAATGGATAAAAAAACAAGACCCATCTATTTGCTGTCTACAAGAGACTCATTTTAAATCTGAGGACACCTTCAGATTGAGAGTGAGGGGATGGAGAACTATTTATCATGCCACTGGAAGTCAAAAGAAAGTTGGAGTAGCCATACTTATATCAGACAAGCTAGACTTTAAATTAAACATTGTAACAAGAGATGAAGAAAGGCATTATATAATAATTACAGGATCTATCCATCAGGAAGAGCTAACAATTATAAATGTCTATGTGCCGAATACCGGAGCCCCCAAATATATAAAACAATTACTCACAAAACCTTATTGATAAGAATGTGGTAATTGCAGGGGACTTTAACACTCCCCTTACAGAAATGGATAGATCATCTAGACACACAGTCAATAAAGAAACAAGGGCCCTGATGATACATTGGATCAGATGGACTTGACAGATATATTTGGAACTCTGTATCCCAAAGCAACAGAATATACTTTCTTCTCAAGTGCACATGGAACATTCTCCAAGATAGATCACATACTGGGCCACAAAAAAGCCCTTCATAAATATACAAGAATTGAAATCATACCATGCATACTTTCAGACCACAATGCTATGAAGCTTGAAATCAACCACAGGAAAAAGTCTGGAAAACCTCCAAAAGCATGGAGGTTAAAGAACACCCTACTAAAGAATGAATGGGTCAACCAGGCAATTAGAGGAGAAGTTAAAATATATATGGAAACAAACGAAAATGAAAATACAACAATCCAAACGCTTTGGGATGCAGCGAAGGCAGTCCTGAGAGGAAAATACATTGCAATCCAGGCCTATCTCAAGAAACAAGAAAAATCCCAAATACAAAATCTAACAGCACACCTAAAGGAAATAGAAGCAGAACAGCAAAGGCAGCCTAAACCCAGCAGGAGAAATAATAAAGATCAGAGCAGAAATAAACAATATAGAATCTAAAAAAACGGTAGAGCAGATCAACGAAACCAAGAGTTGGTTTTTTGAAAAAATAAACAAAATTGACAAACCTCTAGCCAGGCTTCTCAAAAAGAAAAGGGAGATGACCCAAATAGATAAAATCATGAATGAAAAAGGAATGATTACAACCAATCCCTCAGAGATACAAACAATTATCAGGGAATACTATGAAAAATTATATGCCAGCAAATTGGACAACCTGGAAGAAATGGACAAATTTCTAAACACCCACACTCTTCCAAAACTCAATCAGGAGGAAATAGAAAGCTTGAACAGACCCATAACCAGCGAAGAAATTGAATCGGTTATCAAAAATCTCCCAACAAATAAGAGTCCAGGACCAGATGGCTTCCCAGGGGAGTTCTACCAGACATTTAAAGCAGAGATAATACCTATCCTTCTCAAGCTATTCCAAGAAATAGAAAGGGAAGGAAAACTTCCAGACTCATTCTATGAAGCCAGTATTACTTTGATTCCTAAACCAGACAGAGACCCAGTAAACAAAGAGAACTTCAGGCCAATATCCCTGATGAATATGGATGCAAAAATTCTCAATAAGATACTAGCAAATCGAATTCAACAGCCTATAAAAAGAATTATTCACGATGATCAAGTGGGATTCATTCCCGGGATCCAGGGCTGGTTCAACATTCGCAAATCCATCAACGTGATACATCACATTAATAAAAGAAAAGATAAGAACCATATGATCCTGTCAATCAATGCAGAAAAGGCATTTGACAAAATTCAGCAACTTTCTTAATTAAAAACCCTGGAGAAAGTCGGGATAGAAGGAACATACTTAAACATCATAAAAGCCATTTATGGAAAGCCCACAGCTAACATCATCCTCAATGGGGAAAAACTGAGAGCTTTTTACCTGAGATCAGGAGCACAACAGGGATGCCCACTCTCACCGCTGTTGTTTAACATAGTGTTGGAAGTTCTAGCATCAGCAATCAGACAACAAAAGGATATCAAAGGCATCAAAATTGGCAAAGATGAAGTTAAGCTTTCACTTTTTGCAGATGACATGATATTATACATGGAAAATCCGATAGACTCCACCAAAAGTCTGCTAGAACTGATACATGAATTCAGCAAAGTTGCAGGATACAAAATCAATGTACAGAAATCAGTTGCATTCTTATACACTAACAATGAAGCAACAGAAAGACAAATAAAGAAACTGATCCCATTCACAATTGCACCAAGAAACATAAAATACCTAGGAATAAATCTAACCGAAGATGTAAAAGATCTGTATGCTGAAAACTATAGAAAGCTTATGAAGGATACTGAAGAAGATATAAAGAAATGGAAAAACATTCCGTGTTCATGGGTTGGAAGAATAAATATTGTCAAAATGTCAATACTACCCAAAGCTATCTACACATTCAATGCAATCCCAATCAAAATTGCACCAGCATTCTTCTCAAAACTAGAACAAGCACTCCTAAAATTCATATGGAACCACAAAAGGCTCCGAATAGCCAAAGTAATTTTGAAGAAGACGACCAAAGCAGGAGGCATCACAATCCCAGACTTTAGCCTCTACTACAAAGCTGTAATCATCAAGACAGCATGGTATTGGCACAAAAACAGACACATAGACCAATGGAATAGAATAGAAACCCCAGAACTAGACCCACAAACGTATGGCCAACTAATCTTTGACAAAGCAGGAAAGAACATCCAATGGGAAAAAGGCAGTCTCTTTAACAAATGGTGCTGGGAGAACTGGACAGCAACATGCAGAAGATTGAAACCAGACCACTTTCTCATACCATTCACAAAAATAAACTCAAAATGGATAAAGGACCTGAATGTGAGACAGGAAACTATCAAAACCCCAGAGGAGAAAGCAGGAAAAGACCTCTCTGACCTCAGCTGTAGCAATTTCTTACTTGACACATCCCCAAAGGCAAGGGAATTAAAAGCAAAAATGAACTACTGGGACCTTATGAAGATAAAAAGCTTCTGCACAGCAAAGGAAACAACCAACAAAACTAAAAGGCAACCAACGGAATGGGAAAAGATATTTGCAAATGACATATCGGACAAAGGGCTAGTATCCAAAGTCTATAGAAAGCTCACCAAACTCCACACCCAAAACACAAATAACCCAGTGAAGAAATGGGCAGAAAACATGAATAGACACTTCTCTAAAGAAGACATCCGGGTGGCCAACAGGCACATGAAAAGATGCTCAACGTCGCTCCTCATCAGGGAAATACAAATCAAAACCACACTCAGATATCACCTCACGCCAGTCAGAGTGGCCAAAATGAACAAATCGGGAGACTAGATGCTGGAGAGGATGTGGAGAAACGGAAACCCTCTTGCACTGTTGGTGGGAATGCAAATTGGTGCAGCCACTCTGGAAAACAGTGTGGAGGTTCCTCAGAAAATTAAAAATAGACCTACCCTATGACCCAGTAATAGCACTGCTAGGAATTTACTCAAGGGATACAGGAGTACTGATGCATAGGGGCACTTGTACCCCAATGTTTATAGCAGCACTCTCAACAATAGCCAAATTATGGAAAGAGCCTAAATGTCCATCAAGTGATGAATGGATAAAGAAATTGTGGTTTATATACACAATGGAGTACTACCTGGCAATGAGAAAGAATGAAATATGGCCCTTTGTAGCAATGTGGATGGAACTGGAGAGTGTGATGCTAAGTGAAATAAGCCATACAGAAAAAGACAGATACCATATGGTTTCACTCTTATGTGGATCCTGAGAAACTTAACAGAAACCCATGAGGGAGGGGAAGGATAAAAAAAGAGGTTAGAGTGGGAGAGAGCGAAGGCATGAGAGACTCTTAAAAACTGAGAACAAACTGAGGGCTGATGGGGGGTGGGAGGGCAGGGAGGGTGGGTGATGGGTATTGAGGAGGGCACCTTTTGGGATGAGCACTGGGTGTTGTTTGGAAACCAATTTGACAATAAATTTCATATATTGAAAAAAATAAATATATATAAACATTAAAATATAAATAAATAAATAAATAAATAAATAAATAAATAAATAAACATTAAAAAAAATAAAAAATAAAAACCAGAGCGGCTGGGACACCTGTGTGGCTCAGTCAGTTAAGCATCCATTCAGCTCAGGTCATTATCTCACAGTTGGCGAGTTCAAGACCTTCATTGGGCTCTGTGCTAACAGTTCAGAGCCTGGAGCCTGCTTTGGCTGGGTCTCCCTCTCTGTCTGCCCGTCCCTGACTCACACACTGTCTCTGTCTCTGTCTCTCTCTCTCTCTCAACTAAATAAACATTAAAAAAAATTTTTTTAAACCAGAGGGGCTGAATTCTGTGAAAAACCAGTCATACATCAAGCCTAGAGCTTTCAAAGCTGGCTGTATCAGCATTGGGCAATTGGGGAGGGTGAGCGATGGCTCAGTCACAACACTGAAAGAGACAGAAATCTTCATGGAGAGGCAACATAAAAACAGCAGTTTACACAATGCGGGTGCATGGTGGGGAGCAAGTGAGAGATAGGTCTCCTCATACTGATTTCAGAGTATGTTGGGGGACTTCTCCAAAAATGAGGGAGTTAGAAGGCACCATTTTCCTCCCCCAGTACCCAACCCCCAGTATGAAAACACAGCCATCTTAGAGAAGCGGGGCTGCACAGACACCTGCTACTGAATCTACTAGTGGTGTGCTATGCCCATGAGTTCTCCTGAGAACTAGCCCACTCCAAAGCCTGCTAGTCCTGCAGAGTACCTTGCATGTACAGAGTACCTGTGCCCCAGCTACTGATACATGACAGACCCAGGCACATCCAGCCATTGTTGCACATCATATCCATCCTCAAGCCCCTGGCAGCCCCAGTACACAGCCCCCAAATGCAGGAAAACTTTAGGAGATCCGGCAAAGGACTAGTGACCCAGCACAGATTTTGCTAATACCACCACTCCATTCCAAGTTCCCTGGCAGGCACATCCCCTCAGAGCTGGCCTGCTTGGGGTTCCCCTAACATCACAGAAAGAAAGCACAGCCCAAAACAGGCAGAGAGTCAGAGAGACAATTGCACTAAAAGGAAAAGTGACTCAGACACAACAGCAGGGCATAAGCAACACACATAGGATACTATCCTAAGTGCCAGGTTCTGATGAAGGGGAGGCATTGCACTGCCAGGCACTCCAGGGCCACTTCATCATAAAGTCATTACTTTCAAAAGCGGGAGATACAGTTGACTATCTTAACACATAAACAGGCACAGAGAGGCAGACAAAATGAGGAAACAGATAAATTTATCCCAAATGAAAGAACAAGACAGTCTATATTAAGTTGATGATAACAATTAAGTTTGAACCCATTCTTTATCCCCTCCCCCATATATTAGGTTTAGGGTGTCATAACTTACATTACTTTATTTCCAGAATCCTTTCACTAATATTTATACATATACTTAATTTTAATGCTTTTGTAATTCTACTTTTCTTATTCCTATTTATGGTCTTTCCTTTCCACTCAAAGAGTCCCTTTTTACATTTCCTGTACAGCTTGTTAAGTGGTGATTGATTGCTTTAACTTTTGTTTGTCTAGGAAATTCTTTACCTCTCCTTCTATTCTTAATGATAGCCTTGCTAGATAGAGTATTCTTTCTGCAGATTTTTCTCAGTCAGCACTTTGAATATATCATACCACTCCCTTCTAGCTTGTCAAGTTTCTGTTGAAAAAACTATCTACTTCTGTTCTTAAGGGTTTTCATTGTAAGTTACTGACTTCTGTTGTCTTTATCTCTGCATTTTGCAAATGTAATTACAATATGTCTTGGTGTTGGTGTGTTTTTGTTGATTTTGATCAGAGTTCTCTGGGCCTCCTGGATCAGGATGTTTGTCTCCTTCCCCAGATAAGGGAAGTTTTCAGCTGCTCTTTTCTCAAATAAATTTTCTATCCCCTTTTCTCTCTTCTTCTTCTTCCAGTACTCCTATAAAGAAATGTTATTAGGTTCAGTGGAGTTACTGAGTTGTCTATGTCATTTCTTGGTTCCATAATTCTTTCTCCCTTTTGTTCAGCTTCCTTATTTTCTAATATTTTATCTTCTGTTGTAACTAATTTATTACTCTGCTTCTTCCAGCCTCCAGTTCATTGCATCAAGCCTCTTTCCGATATTGTTTTTTATGAATATAATTTATTGTCGAATTGGCTTACATGCAACACCCAGTGCTCATCCCAACAATTGCCCTCCTCAATCCCCATCACCCAGTTTCCTTCTCTCCCACCCCCATCCACCTTTAGTTTGTTCTCTGTATTTAAGAGTCTCTTGTGGTTGGCCTCCCTCCATCTCTGTTTATATCTATTTTTCCCCTTCCTTTTCCCCATGGTCTTCTGTTCAGTTTCTCAAAATCCACATATGAGTGAAAACATATATGTTTTCCTTCTCTGACTGACTTATTTCACTCAGCATAATACCTTCCAGTTCTATCCACTTTGCTGCAAATGACAGGATTTCATTCTTTCTCATTGCCAAGTGGTATTCCATTGAATATATAAACCACATCTTCTTTATCCATTCATGTGTTGATGGACATTTATGCTCTTTGCATAATTTGGCTATTGTTGAAAGCACTGCTATAAACATTGGGGTACACGTGCCCCTATGCATCAGCACTTCTGTATCCTTTGGATAAATTCCTAGCAGTGCTATTACTGGGTCTTAGGGTAGTTCTATTTTTAATTTTTTTAGGAACATCCACACTGTTTTCCAGAGTGGCTGCATCAGTTTGCATTCCCATCACCAGTTTCTCCACATCCTTGTCAGCATCTGTAGTTTCCTGAGTTGTTCATTTTAGCCACTCTGACTGGTGGGAGGTGATATCTCAGTGTGGCTTTGATTTTTATTTCCCTGATTGTGAGTGACATCGAGCATCTTTTCATATGTCTGTTGGCATCTGGATGTCTTCTTTGGAAAAGTGTCTATTCATGTCTTCTGCCCATTTCTTCACTGGATTATTTGTTTTTTGAGTGTTGATTTTAGTAAGTTCTTAATAGATTTTGGACACTAACCCTTTATCTGACATATGTCATTTGCAAATACCTTGTCCCATTCCGTTGGTTGCCTTTCAGTTTTGTTGATTGTTTCTTTTGCCTTGCAGAAGCCTTTTATCTTAATGAGGTACCAATAGCTCACTTGTGCTTTTAATTCCTTTGCCTTTGGAGACATGTCAAGCAAGAAATTGCTGTGGCTGAGGTCAAAGAGGGTGTTGCCTGATTTCTCCTCTTGGGTTTTGATGGTTTCCTATCTAACATTTAGGTCTTTAATCTATTTTGAGTTTATTTTTGTGTATGTTGTAAGAAAGTGGTCTAGGTTCATTCTTCTGCATGTTGCTGTCCAGTTCTCCTAGCACCATTTGCTAAAGAGACTGTCTTTTTTCCATTGGATCCTCTTTCCTGCTTTGTCAAAAATTAGCTGGTCATACATTTGTGGGTCCAATTCTACATTCTCTATTCTATTCCATTGATCTATGTGTCTGTTTTTGTGCCAATACCATTCTGTCTTGATGATTACAGTTTTATTATAGAGGCTGAAGTCTAGGATTGTGTTGCCTCCCACTTTAGTTTTCTTCTTCAATATTACTTTGGATATTTGGGGTCGTTTGTGGTTCCATACAAATTTTAGGATTGTTTGTTCTAGCTTTGAGAAGAATGCTAGTGCAATTTTGATTGGTTTTGCATGGACTGTGTAGATTGCTTTGGGTGATATTGAAATTTTAACAATATTTATTCTTCCAATCTATGACTATGAAATGTTTTTCCATTTCTTTGTGTCTTCTTCAATTTCCTTCATAAACTTTCTATAGTTTTCAGCAGACATGTCTTTTACATCTTTGGTTAGGTTTATTTCTAGGTATTTTACGGTTCTTGGTGCAATTGTAAATGGGATAAGATTCTTTATTTCTCTTTCTGTTGCTTCATTATTGGTGTATAAAAATGCAACCTATTTCTGTATATTGATTTTGTACCCTGTGACTCTGCTGAATTCATGTATCAGTTCTAGGAGTCTTTTGGTGGAGTTGTTCAGGTTTTCCACGTAGAGTATCATGTCGTCTGTGAAAAGTGAAAGTTGCCAATTTTGCTGCCTTTGATTTTATTTTCTTGTCTTATTGCTGAGAGTAGGAATTCCAACACATGTTAAACAACAGTGGTGAGAGTGAACATCTCTGTCATGTCCCTATCTCAGGGGGAAAGCTCTCAGTTTTCCCCACTGAGGATAATATTAGATTTGGGATTTTGATATATGGCTTTATGATGTTCAAGTATGTTCCTTCTGTCCCAACTTTCTTGAGGGTTTTTATTAAGAAACGATGTTGTATTTTGTCAAATGCTTTTTCTGCATCTATTGACAGGGTCATATGGTTCTCATCCTTTATTAATGTGATGTATCACATTGATTCATTTGTGAATACTGAACCAGCCCTGCAGCCCAGTAATGAATCCCACTTGATCATGGTGAATAATTCTTTTTATATGCTGTTGAATTTGATTTGCTAGTATCTTGTTGAGAATTTTTTCATCTATGTTTATCAGAGATATTGGCCTGTAGTTCTCCTTTTTTGTGGGGTTGGTTTAGTAATCAAGGTAATGCTGCCTTCATAGAATGAGTCCAGAAACTTTCCTTCCATTTCTATTTTTTGGAACAGCTTGAGAAGAATAGGTATTAACTCTGCTTTAAATGTCTGGTAGAATTCCCCAGGGTTGCCATCTAGTCTATGACTCTTGTTTGTAGGGAGATTTTTGATAACTGATTCAATTTCTTCACTAATTATGGGTGTGTTCAAATTTTCTATTTCTTCCTGTTTGAGTTTTGGTAGTGTGTGGGTGTTTAGGAATTTGTCCATTTCTTCCAGGTTGTCCTGTTTGTTGGCGTATAATTTTTCATAATATTCTCTGATAATTGCTTGTATTTCTGAGGGATTTGTTGTGATAAATCCACTTTCATTCATTATTTTATCTATTTGGGTCCTCTCTCTTTTCTTTTTGAGAAGTTATGCTAGGGGGTTATCAATTTTAATTTTTCAAAAAACCAACTCTTAGTTTCATTGATCTGTTCTACTTTGGGGTTTTTTGGATCCTGTATTGTTTATTTCTGCTCTGATCTTTATTCTTTCTTTACTTCTGCTGGGTTTGGGGTGTGTTTGTTGTTCTGCTTCTATTTCCTTTAGGTGTGCTGTTAGATTTTGTATATGGAATTTTTCTTGTTTCTTGAGATAGGCCTGGATTGCAATGTATTTTCCTCTTAGGACTGCCTTTGCTGCATCCCAAAAAGTTGGATTGTTGTGTTTTCATCTTCATTTGTTTCCATATATTTTTTAATTTTCCCTTTAATTGCCTGCTGACCAAATCATTCTTTAGTAGATGTTTTTTAAACTCCATGCATTTGGAGGTTTTCCAAACTTTTACTTGTTGATTTTAAGTTTCATAGCATTGAGGTGTGAAAGTGTGCATGGTATGATCTCAAATCTTTTGTATTCACTGAGGGCTATTTGTGAACCAGTATGTGATCTATCTAGGAGAATGTTCCATGTGCACTCAAGAAGAATATATATTCTGCTGCTTTTGCATGAAAAGTTCTAAATATACCCGTCAAGTCCATCTGGTCCAGTGTATCATTCAGGGCCATTGTTTATTTATTGATTTTCTGTCTAGATGATTGTTATAAGTGGAGTATTAAAGTCCCCTGCAATTATCACATGCTTACCAATAAGGTTGCTTACGTTTGTGATTGTTTTATATATTTGGGTGCTTCTAAATTCAGTGCATAAACCTTTATAATTGTTAGCTCTTCTTGTTGGATAGACCCCGTAATTATTATATAATGCTCTTCTTAATCTCTTGTTATAGTCTTTAGTTTAAAATCTAGTTTGTCTGATATAAGTATGGCCTCTCCAGCTTTGTTTTGACTCTCAATAGCATGATAGATGTTTCTCCTTCCCCTCACTTTCAATCTGAAAGTGTCCTCAGATCTAAAATGGGTCTCTTGTAGACAGCAAATAGATGGGTCTGGTCTTTTTATCCATCCTGATCCCCTATGTCTTTTGATTGGAGCACTTAGTCTGTTTACATTCAGTGTTATTATTGAAAGATATGGATTTAGAGTCTCTGTGTTATCTGTAGGTTTCATGCTTGTACTGATGTCTCTGGTCCTTTGTGGTCTTCACAATACTCACAGAGTCCCCCTTTGAATCTCTTGTAGGGCTTGTTTAGTGGTGATGAATTCCTTCAGTTTTTTGTTTGTTTGTTTGTTTTTCTGGGAAAGCCTTTATCTCTCCTTCTATTCTGAATGAGAGGCTTGTTGAATAAAGGATTCTTGGCTGTTTATTTTTCCTATTCAGCACATTGAAATTTTTCTGCCACTCCTTTCTGGCCTGCCAAGTGTCAGTAGATAGGGTGCTGCTAAACTTATGTGTCTACCCTTGTAGGTTTAGTCCCATTTATTCCTGGCTGTTTTCAGAATTCTCTCTTTATCCTTGTATTTTGCCAGTTTCACTATGATATGTCATGCAGAAGATTGATTTCAGTCTGAAGGGAGTTCTCTGTGCCTCCTAGATTTCAATGTCTGTTTGTTTCCTTCCCCAGATTGGGGAGGTTCTCAGCTATGATTTGTTCAAGCACACCTTCGACCCCTTTCTCTCTTCTTCTTCTTCTTCTGGAACTCCTGTGATACGGATATTGTTCTGATTCATTGAGACACTTAGTTCTCTAATTCTCCCCTCATGGTCCAGAATTTTTTTATCTTTTTCTCAGCTTCATCTTTTTCCATACTTTTATATTCTATTTCACCTATTCTCCCCTCTACCTCTTCAATTCTGGCTGTCACCACCTCTAGTTTATTTTGCACCTCATTTACAGCATTTTTAAATTCATCCTGATTATTTTTAATTCCTTGATCTCTGCAGCAATAGATTCTCTGCTACCTTCTATGCTTTTTTTAAGCCCAGTGATTAATGTTGAGTATTATTCTAAATTATCATTCAGTTATATTTTTTATATCTGTTTGGAGCAATTCTTTAGCTGTCATTTCTTCCAGGAATTTCTTTTGAGGAGGATCTTCTGTATCATCATTTTTGCTAGTTTTCTGTCCCTTATGTGTTTTAAAAGCTTGTTATGTGTCCTGCACCTGTGAGCACTACTGTATTAAAGAAGGGTCATACATTGTCCAGGGCCTGGCCCTTCAGGAGGTGCTTTTTAGAGAGTTACTTGCTCTCTGTTGTTGTGACTGTGATTTTTTTTTTTATCTCCTTACTGGTAGTGATGTTTCGGACCCTCCACCAGGTGTCTTTTGATTTGTTCATTGAAGTAGCCCTGGAAAGGAAAACAAACAAACAAAATCAAGCAGAAAATAAACACACACACACACACACACACACACAACCAGAAACAGCAGCTACAAGTAAACAACAGGGTGGAGGCAGTGTTGATGAAAGCGGCCTTATCCCATACAAAGAGAGATGACGGGGGATGGGGGGGGTGTGGGGAGGGGGGCAGGAGGAAAAAAAGGATAAAAATTGACCAGAGAAACTATATGGCTTAATTCAGAGAGAGAGAGAGAAAGGAGAATAAAGAAGGAGGTATGGAACATGTATCAAGAGAATGGATTAAATATGTCTGCTTAAACAAAACAACAACCAGAGTAACCTGACTAGAGGAGGGAAGAGATAAGGAGGAAAGGAAGGAAGACTAGATCTATATAATAAGAATTGTCCAAGAATTAAACCAGTCAATGCAACAGCACTGGTCTGGAGGAGGGGCTGGCTGGTTCATCATCATCAATCCCGCTCCAGTAGATAAGCCATTACCAGGTGGGGAGGGGTATGGTTTGGTGCAGGCGGGTCCTGCCTCTACTGTGGGCCCTTGCTATCCCTTCGCTGAAGCCCCACCTTGTTGGTGATGGGGAAAAAAATGGTGACACCCCAGTCCCTTCTCCTCAGACCAGGTATCCCAAACCACTCTGTTCGAGCTATCCTCCCTGTGCCATGGGTGCAAACGAGGCAGTTTGTCCCGCTCCACCAACTCCCATGCCCTGGCGCTTGGCTGAGATTCAAACTCCCACTCTGTGCACCCCAGTACTGGGGAGTAGAGCTCCACACTGCCCTCTGGCATGTGCTGCATGCAGTCTGCTGTTCTGTTCTGACTGCTCTATCCTTCAGGCAAGCCTTCTTCAGAGGTTCTCCTTGCTTGCTAATGGGCAGTTTTTGGTCCCTGGCCTGAATGTGGTGAGTTTCAACTAGATGTATTCTGGTCTTCTTGTGAAATGAGACCCGTCACTACCTCCACTGGCACTGAAGCCCTGCAAAATTCTCTGGTCAGGAGATATGGTGTGGGCAGGTGTTTGTGCTGGTCTTGTGGAGGAGAGGCCTGCCACACTGAGACTGAGGTAAGCATGACTGAGGAGCTCCACCAGAGTGCAGGGGAGAGGCTTGGTGTAAGCAAGTTAGGCAGCCAGTGCCTTTACTGTACTGCTTCCCACAGGTGCCTCTGTATTTATGCAGAGGGGTGGGGGAGGGAAGTGGTGCAGGCCAGGTCCTTTGTTGCCAGAGAGATGTCTCTGTGACCTGCCTTTTAGAAACATGCTCTGAGAAAACAATCATCTCTCTATGTTCCCCAGGCACTCTTAGACCAGGGTTTCCAAGCTGTATGCCCTGCAGTTGTTTGCCTTACCTTCTCTCCAGGAGCAGCACAGTGCCCTCCAGGCTCTATTTCTGCTAAACCTGCTGACCTTAACAACTCCAGGCTTTAAGCCCTACTGGTTTCAAGAATTCAACAAAATTCAGCCCCTCTCATTATCCAAGCCAATGGCTATGGGGAAATATTCTCCTCGTGCATTCTCCAGTGTGCTCTCCCTCTCACCCTTTTCTGCAACCATGGATCCCTCCCCTTCACAGCAGCCAGGATCTGTTTCTCCTCTAAACCATATCTTCACATTTTCTACTTTCTTTAATGTGGCCCCTTCTTTCTCTTTAGTTGTGGTGTTTATTCTGTCAATCTTCAGGACAATTTCTTGGGTTTTTAGGATGAGTTGATAGTCATCTAGTTGTAGTAATGGAACAAGGTAAGCCTCGGGTCCTCCTACTCCACCACCATCTTCCTGTCTCCCCATTTTGGCCTATATGGCATTTTAATGATATTAAATTTTCCAACCCATAAACATGAAATATCTGTTTGTTCATGTCCTCTTCAATATCTTTCACCAATGTGGGTTTTTGTTTGTTTGTTTTTTGTTTTTTTTTGTTTTTTTGTTTTTGTCTTGGGTGTTTGAGTACAGGTCTTTCACCTCTTTGGTTAAGTTTACTTTTAGATATTTTATTATTTTTGGTGCAATTGTAAGTTGTGTTTTCTTAATTTCTCATTCTACTACTTTGTTATTGGTGTGTAGAAATGCTGCCAGTTTCTAAGTATTAATTTTGTATCTTGCAACTTTACTGAATTCATAAATCAGTTCTAGTAGATTTTGGTGGAGGCTTTAGAGTTTTCTATGTATACTATGTCATCTGCAAATAGTGAGAGTTTAAATTCTTCTTTACCAATAGGGATGTTTTGCATTTCCTTTCCTTATCTGATTGCTGTGGCTATTTCCAGTACCATGCTGCATAAAAGCTGGAGTGGACATCCTTGTCTTATTCCTGATCTTAGCGGAAAAGCTCTGCTTCTCACCATTATGATATTAGCTTTTTTTCATATATGGCCTTTGTTATGCTAACCAGTGTTCCCTCTAAACTCCCTTTGTTCAGAGCTTTTATCATGAAAGCAGGTTAAATTCTGTCCATTTTTTTATGCATCTGAGATGATCATATAATTTTTATCTTTCATTTGGTTTGCAAATACTGAACCATCTTTGTATCCCAGAATAAATCCCATTTGGTTGTGGTGAATGAGCTTTTTAATGTGTTATTGTATGTGGTTTGCTAATATTTTGCTGACAATTTTTGCATCTGTGTTCATGAGAGATATTGGCCTATAGTTTTTTTTATGGTCTTAGGTTTTGGTATCATTATAACGCTAGTGTTGTAGAATATATTTGAAAGCTTTCTTTCCTCTTTTATTTTCTGGAATAGTTTGAGAATATGTATTAACTCTCCTTTAAATATTTGTAGAATTCACCTGTCCATCTATCTATCTGGTCTTGGACTTTAATTTTTTGGAATTTTTTTTATTATGAATTCAATTTCATTACTTGTAATCAGTCTGTTCAGATTTTCTATTTTTTCCTGATTCAGTTTTGGAAGACTGTATATTTCTAGGAATTTATCCATTTCTCCTATGCTGTAAAATTTGTTGGCATGTAAGTTTTCATAATAATCTCTTGCAATTCTTTATATTTCTGCGATACCAGTTGTTAATTTCCTGTCTCAGTTTGATTTTATTTACTTGGGCCTTTTCTCTTTTTTTTTCTTAATGAGTCTGGCTAAGGGTTTATCAACTTTTTTAATCTTTTCAAAGAGCCAGCTCTTAGTTTTATTGATATTTTTCTAATTGTTTTAGTCTCTATGTCACCTATTTTTGCTCTGATATTCACATTTCTTTCTTCTACTTGTTTTGGGTTTTGTTTGTTTCTTTTATAGCTCCTTTAGGTGTAAAGTTAAATTGTTTATTTGAGTTTCAGGGATGACTTGATATTTAGAACAATATATTAATTGATTATAAAGGTCTTATGAAAATCTCAGTTGATCTGCAAAGAAAATATTTTTCCATTCTTAATGAGTAATGAATAAAAGGAAATTTGCATTGGGCAAATATTAAAATCAATATGAAACATTATAAGTATTCCCATTAAAGTTGAAAACAAATAATAGTTCCTCCCCACTAACTATTTATTTAACATTATCCAAGAGATCTTAACTGATGCAAAATGACCAAAAAAAAATGAGGAAATAATATAAGGACACTAATGATAATTATTTACAATTGATAAGATTTTCCATCTAAATTTTTGAAGATAATCAAATATTAGAATTGATAGAGTTCAGTACAGTAGCAGGATCAGACAAGTAGTCAAATGTCAATTATTCTTCAGATCTGTAATATCCATTTAGAAAATATGATAGAAAATATTACCTTCAAATCACAATAGTGTTTTAAAAACAAGCAATTAGAACTAAAATTACAAAAGTCAAGGCAAAGATTTTTTAAATATAAACTAGAATGATAAATCAATAAAAGTAGTTAAAATCGCAATACATTGTTTGGTGGCACTTAAGCTAATTTAAGTTTATTCAAAAGAGTAAATGCACAACGGTCAAGAAAAAATAGAAACCTAGGTAAAATTAAGATCAAGGTATTCTACTGACACCAAATTTACCAGAAGTCTCAAATTTGTCCTTTTTGAACCAGGACAAGAATATACAAGTAGGTCAATGTAACTGAATAGTGAATCATGAAATAAATCTACAGATCTATTAAATCAGTTTCCTTTTGTGTCAGTTAAGAAAGTATTCAATAAAAGGTATTAAAATAGTCGGCTAACTATACAGAAGAAGTTAATAATAAATCTTCATCTTACACTATATGAGAATACATGCATAATCCATTACTACTCTCTCCTTTAGTAACAAAGTCCTGATTTTTAGCTTGAGTATATGACAGCCAGCTAAACTAACATATTTCTCAGCCTCCTTTACCCAAAAATATCCACATGACTAATTTTTAATTTAGAAAATGAAATGTAGTTGGAAGTGTATGTAGGAAATTCAAGAACTCTCACTAAAAAAAACCCCACAGTATTCTTTTTAAGACACTTTTATCTACCTTGCTAGAATGCAGATATGAGGCAGATGATAAGGTAGAAAAAGTAACAAAATATAGCTTGGCTCCTTATTTACTGTGAAACCACCAAACCTTTGACTACATAGTTTTAGAATTGTTTATGTGGGAAAGAAATTTCCAAATTGTTAAAGCCAGTATTACAAGAATATTTCCTGTTAAATGTAACCAAAACTAACAATAACTGATACAACACACACACACACACACACACACACACACACACACACACACACACAAGGAATGTAAATAAAGTTTAAAAAAAAAACAAGTTCTATAAAGAAAAAAGCTCTTAAGGCAACAACAAATTTTAGGATAATTATAATTTGTATACATATGTTTATATATATAAAATCTTGAGTTTGAGATAGTATTTCTAAGTCTATCATGAAACCAAGGAGACAAAAAGAAAAATTAATACACATTCTTCAAAGACACCATAAAAATAAAAATTTAAATAATAAACTGGGAAAAATTATTTATAACATATACAGAAAGCACAAAGGTCAATATCTACAACAAATAATTAAAAAAAAATAAAAGTTAGTATACATAAATGTTCAAGGACATGAACAAATATGACCCACAAAAATATGTATATATAATCAGTAACTGTACAGTGTTAAGTCCACACTCAGTACCTGACACAAAGTTGTACCCAATATTTCTTAAATATATAGAACTCATTCATGTTTTTCAAGGATAAGTAAAGCAACAAAATTAAATTTGGCTCAAATTTGACAGAAATATTAAAGGTTTATATTATTTCAGTGTGGAGAACAGTGATAGAAAAGGGAAAATTAATACATACTAGAGGGGAGGGTCACCTGGGTAGCTCAGTCAGTTAAGTGTCCCACTCTTGACTTTGGCTCAGGTCATGATTTCATGATCCCTGAGATCTAGCCCTGCATTGGGATGTGTGCTGATAGTGTGGAGCCTGCTTGGGATTATCTCTCCCTCTCTCTCAAAATAAATAAATAAACTTTAAAAAATACACATTTGAGGGTAAAATAAATTGATAAAACCTTTCAGAGGACAACTTGGCGATTTCTATCACTTTTTAATGTATATACATTAAGACCTAACAATCTTACAAAATCCTACAATACCACTAAGACCAAAAAACAATTAAATATTCACAAGGAACATATATTAATCATTGTTTGTAGTAAGGAAGAAGTAAAACCTATCTATACTTAAAAAAATGAAGTTGATAAATAAATGTCCATTGAAAACCATGATCTATATGTTGTAATGAAATGAAGGGCACAATATTTTGTTAAGCAGAAGAAAAAAGAGTCCCATTTTTTGATTGGGGAAAAAAGCTCTGTGATTGAATGGAGTTTGTATGCAAATAAAACACTTTATGATAGGATACACATTCAATTATCAACATGGGTATCACTTTGATATGAGTGGGGGGAAAGTAAAGAGAAGAAAGTCTCATTTTTCTTATACATTTTTGTATTGTTTGACTCTATTACGTGAACAAATATTACCATTAAAATTAAACATAAATATTTTTATTTAAAAATTTGTATCTTTGGGGGTGCCTGGGTGGCTCAGTGGATTAAGTGACTCTTGATTTCGGCTCAGGTCATGATCTCAAGGTAAGTGGGATCAAGCCCCATGTCAGGCTCTGCACCAACAGCATGGAGCCTGCTTGGGATTCTCTCCCTCTCTCTCTCTCTGGCTCTCTCCCTCTCTCTTTCTCAAATAAAGAAACTTTAAAAAAATGTATTTTTATAATCTCTGGAAGGAAGGAAAAATCAAAACAAGTAAGCATTATCCATATAACTACAAGGAATTCTTGAACAGAAAGCAGAAATAATATATATCAACCCTATTTATTTTAATAAACAAATAGCTTAAATTCCCTGTTCATAGACAAATGAACAAAAATATTTAAGAAGGGCACTTGTGATGAAAACTGGGTGCTATATGTAAGTGATGAATCACTAAATTCTACACCTGAAACTCATATTGCACTGTATGTTAACTAGCTGAAATTTAAATACAAACATGGGGGGAAATTTCATATTGGTTTCAAAAGTAAAATCAAACTACATATTGCTTAAGAGAAATGACTCATTGCTTAAGCAAAATGACTGGAGATTTAAAAACATACACAGGAAAATATTTAAAAGGTAACTAGAAATTTTAAAATGATGATAATATTCAGGTCATCCAAAGCAACACTCAAAAAAAAAAAAAAAAACTAAATTCAATGACACATTGAAGAAAGCCAAAAATCTACTTTTTAAAATTAATGAGAATACTGGTCAAATAAATCATCACCATCAACACTTTCAGAACTATAAGTTTTATTTTTTTTAACCTGGGCTTAATATCTTATTTATTTATTTATTTATTTATTTATTTATTTATTTTTATTTATTTATTTAAACTCAAGTTAGTTAACATATAGTGTTATATTAGTTTCAGGTATAGAATTTAGTGATTCATAACTTACATATAACACCCAGTGTTCATCCCAACAAGTGCCCTCCCACCCTCCTTAATGCCCATCACCCATTTAGCCTATCCCCCCATACAACTCCTGTTCAGCACCCCAGTTTCATCTCTGTATTTAAGAGTCACTTATGGTTTGCCTGCATCTCTATTTTTACCTTATTTTTCCTTCCCTTCTCTTATGTTCATCTATCGTGCTTTTTTAATTCAACACGAGTGAAATCATATAGGATTTGTCTTTCTCTGATTGACTTACTTTGCTTAGCATTATAAACTCTAGTTCTATCCATGTGGTTGAAAATGGCAAGATTTCATTCTTTTTTATGGCTGAGTAATATTCCATTATAGATGTATACCACATATTCTTCATCCAGTCATCAGTCAATGGACATTTGGGTTCTTTCCATAATTTGGGTATTGTTGATATCACTGTCATTAAAAACGGGGTGCATGTGCCCCACTGAATCAGCATTTTGGTATCCTCTGGATAAACACTTAGTAGTGCAATTGCTGGGATGTAAGGTAGGCTCTATTTTTAATTTTTTGCAGAATCTCCATACTGTTTTCCAGAGCAGCTGCTCCAGTTTGCAATCCCACCACCAGTGCAAGAGTGTTCCCCTTTCTCTGCAGCCTCCTCAACATCTGTTGTTTCCTGAGTTGTTAATTTTAGCCATTCTGATGGGTGAGATGTGATATCTCATTGTGGTTTTGATTTCTATTTCCCTGATGATGAGTGATGTTGAGCACCTTTTCATGTATCTGGATGTCTTCTTTGGAAAAGAGTCTATTCATGTCTCCTGCCCATTTCTTCACTGGATTATTTAGTTTGTGGTTATTGAGTTTGATAAGGTCTTACAGATTTTGGATACTAATCCTTTATCTGATATGTCATTTGGAAATATCTTCTCCCATTCCATCTGTTGCCTTCTAGTTTTGTTGATTGTTTCCTTCATTGAGGAGAAGCTTTTTATCTTGATGAGTCCCCAATAGTTCATTTTTTCTTTTGTTTCCCTTGCCTCCAGAGACATGTCTAGTAAGAAGTTGCTGTGGCTGAGGTCAAAGAGACTGCTGCCTGTCTTCTCCTCTAGAATATTGATGGTTTCCTGTTTTACCTTTAGGTCTTTCATCCATTTTGAATTTATTTTTGTGGATAGTGTAAGAAAGTGGTCCAGGTTCATTCTCCTGCATGCTGCTTTCCAGTTTTCCCAATGCCATTTGCTGAAGAGACTTTTTTTTCCATTGGATACTCTCTCCTGCTTTGTCAATGATTAGTTGGCCATACATTTGTGGGTCCATTTCTGAGTTTTCTATTCTGTTCCATTGATCTATGTGTCTGTTTTTGTGCCAGTACCATACTTTCTTGATAACTACAGCTTTGTAATACAGTTTGAAGCCTGGAATTGTGATGCCTCCAGATTTTTTTTCTTTCTTTTTTTTAATGTTTATTTATTTCTCAGAGAGAGAGAGAACGAGAGAGCACAAGTGGGGAAAGGGCAGAGAAAGAGTGAGACACAAAATCTGAAAAAGATTCCAGGTTCCAAGCCATCAGCACAGAGCCTCACATAGTGTCAAACTGTGAGATCAGGACCTGAACTGAAGTCAGATACTCGACTGATTGAGCCATCCAGATGCCCCCTGGTTTTCTTTTTTGAACATTACTTTGGCTATTCAGGCTCTTTTTTGTTTTCATACAAATTTTAAAATTGTTTGTTCTAGCTCTGTGAAAAATACTGGTGTTATTTTTATAAGGGATTGCATTGAATGTGTCAATTGGTTTGGGTAGTATAGACATTTTAACTATATTGGCTCTTCCAATCCATGAGTATGGAATGTTTTTCTATTTCTTTATATGTTCTTCAATTTCTTTCATAACCTTTGTAAAATTTTCAGCATACTGATCTTTTACCTCTTTGATTAAGTTTAATCCTAGGTGTCTTATGGTTTTTGGTGAAATTGTAAATGGGATCAATTCCTTGATTTCTCTTTCTGTTGCTTCATTATTGGTGTATAGAAATGCAACTGATTTCTGTACATTGATTTTGTATCCTGCAATTTTGGTGAATTCGTGTATCAGTTCTAGGTTTTTTTGGTGGAGATTTTTGGGTTTTCCACATAGAGTATCATGTCTTCTGCATAGAGTGAAAGACCCTTTGCAGACTTCTTCCTACCAATTTATATGCATTTTATTTCTTTTTGTTTTCTGGTTGTTGAGGCTAGGACTTCCAGTAGTAAGCTGATCAATAGTGGTGAGAGTGGACATCCCTGTCGTGTTCCTGACCTTATGGGGAAAGCTCTCAGTTTTTCCTCACTGAGGATGATATTAGCTGTGGGTCTTTCATATATGGCCTCTATGATGTTGATGTTTCATATATTTCTTCTATCCCTACTTTTTGAGGGATTTTATCAAGAAAATGTTTTGTATTTTGTCCAATGCTTTTTCTGCATCTATTGAAAGGATCATAGGGTTCTAATCCTTTCTTTTATTAATGTGCTGTATCATAATGATTGATTTGCAAATATTGTACCAGCCCTGTACCCCAGGTGAAGAATTCCTTTAATGTGCTATTTAATTTGATTTGCTAGTATCTTGTTGAGAATATTTGCATCCAGATTCATCAGGCATATTAGCCTGTAATTCTCCTCTTTAGTGGGCCTTTGCCTGGTTTTGGATTCATAGTAATGCTGGCTTTATAGGATGAGTTTGGAAGCTTTCCTTTCATTTCTATTTTTTGGAACAGTTTGACAAAAATAGATATTAACTCTTCTTTAAATGTCTGTTAGAATTCCCCTGGGAAGCCATCTGTCCCAGTACTCTTGTTTGCTGGGAGATTTTTGATTACTGATTCAATTTCTTTGCTGGTTTGCATCTGTTCAAATTTTCTATTTATTCATGTTCCAGTGTTTGTCATTTGTATGTTTTCAGGAATTTGACCATTTCTTCCAGATTGCCCAATTTGTTCGCTTATAAATTCTCACAGTATTTTCTTACAATTGTTTGTATTTCTGTAGTGTTGGTTTTGACTTCTCTTTCACTTATGATTTTATCTATTTGGGTACTTTCCCTTTTCCGATAAGTCTGGCTAGGGGTTTATCAATTTGTTAATACTTTCAAAGAACCAGCTCTTAGTTTTGGTGATCTGTTCTACTGCTTTGTTTCTATATCATTTATTTCTGCTCTGGTATTTTTCATTTCCTTTCTTCTGTCTACTTTAGAACTTATTTGCTGTTCCTTTTCTAGCTTATTTAGGTATAAGGTTAGATTGCATATTTGGGACCTATCTTGCTTCTTGAGATAGGCCTGAACTGCAATATACTTCCTTCTCAGGACTGCATTTGCTTCATTCCAAAGGGTTTGGACTGTCATGTTTTCATTTTCATTTGTTTCTACGTATCTTTTTTATTTCTTCTTTAATTTTCTGGTTAACTCATTCATTCTTTAGTAGGATGTTCTTTAATCTTCATAAATTTTTTGCCTTTCCAAATTTTTTCTTGTGGTTGACTTCAAGTTTCAGAGCATTGTGATATGAAAATATACATGCTATGATCTCAATCTTCTTGTAAGTGTTGAGGACTGATTTGTGACCAAGTATGTGTCTATTCTGGAGAATGTTCCTTGCGCACTCGAGGAAAATGTGTTCCACTGTTAAGGTGAAATGTTCTGAATATATCTGTTAAGTCCATGTAGTCCAGTGTGTCATTCAAAGCCATTGTTTCCCTGTTGATTTTCTGTTTACATGATCTGTCCATTGTTGTAAATGGGGCATTAAAGTCCCTTGCTGTTATTTTATTATTATCAATGAGTTTCTTGATGTTTGTTTTAATTGATTTATATGTTTAGGTGCTCCAAGTTGGGGACATAAATATTTACAACTGTTAGATCTTCTTAAAGGATAGGTCCCTTAATTATGATATAATGCCTTTCTTCATCTCTTGTTACGGTCTTTGTTTTAAAATCAGTTTGCCTGATATAATATGGCTACTCTGATTTTCTTTTCACATCCATTAACATGATAGATGGTTCTCCATCCCCTCACTTGCAATTTTTTGGTGTCTTTAGGTCTAAAATGAGTCTTGTATGTAGCATATAGACAAGCAGAATCTTGTTTGTTATCCATTCTGACACGCTGTGCCTTTCGATTGGAGCATTTAGTCCATTTACATTCAGAGTGATTACTGAAGATATGAATTTAGTGCCATTGTGTTACTTGTAGAGTTGGTGATTCTGGTGATGTTCTCTGGTCCTTTGTACTCTTTGTTGCTTTCGTCTTCCTAGTTTTTCTCTACTCAGAGAGTACCTCTTAACATTTCAGGGCTGGTTTAGTTATCACGAACCCCTTTTTGTGTGTTTTTGTTTGTCTGGAAAACTATTTATCTCTTCTTCTATTCTGAATGCCTTGCTGGATAAAGAATTCTTGGCTGCGTATTCTTTCCATTCAGCACATTGAATATTTCCTGCCACTCTCTTCTGGCCTGACAAGTTTCAGTGGACATTGCTGCTAACCTTATGTGTCCACCCTTGTAGATTAAGGACATTTGTCCCCGAGCTGCTTTCAGAATTCTCTTTTTACCTTTGTATTTTTCAAGTTTCACTATGATAGGTCATGATTTTTACCTGTTTTGTTGATTTTGAGTGTAATCTCTGTGGTTCTTGGACTTGAATGCCTGTTTCTTTCCCCAGATTAGCTAAATTCTCAGCTATAATTTGTTCAAATAAACCTTCTGTAAGTTGGTAAGTTGTGTTTTTTTTTACCACTCTTCTGGGATTCCTATGATATGGGTATTGTTTCACTTTATGGAATCACCAAGTTCCTTAAGTTTCCCCTTGTAATCTAGTAGTTTACTTTCCCTCTTCTTTTCAGCTTCATTATTTTTGTGTAATTTTATATTCTGTATCACCTATTCTCTCCTCTGCTTCCTCAATCTTTGTTGTGACTGTATCCAGCCAGTTTTTCATCTCAGTTATAAGAATTTTTATTTCAGCCTGACTGGGTTTTAGGTCTTTGATCTCTGCAGCAGAGTTTCTCTGGTGTCTTATATGCTTTTTACAGGACCAGCTATTAGTGTTATGACTGTTGCTCTAAATTCTGTTCAGATATATTGCTTTTATCTGTTTTGAGCAAGTCCCTGCCTATGCTTTCTACTTGATCCTTCTTTTGGGGAGAAATCTTCTGTCTTGTCATTTTGGCTAAGTTTCTGTCTTTTGTGTGTTTTAAAAGCTTGTCAGTTTCTCTGCACTGAGAATAATGCTATATTAAAAAGGGGTTATACACCACCCAGGATCTGGCACTTCAGAAAGTGTTTCTGGTGCAGAAAAGTTCCTTGCTTGCAATCGGGAGTGTTTGGACTTTTAACTAGGTGTGCTTTCATTTGTTTGTCCATAAGCCTGGACCTATTTCCACCAGAAATGCAGGTGTCATTTTGAAGCATTTGATTTTCAGTACGTTAGTGCATGCAAGGTCCTGCCACTGCTGGTCCTCTGGAGGAGAGATCCATGGCATTAGCTCAGAGTCAGTCTTGCCCCAGTAAATAAGTAATAGCCAGGCACAGGGGGACAGGTTTGGTGTAAGTGGGCCCTGCCTCCACTGGGGGCTGCTGTGCTGTTCTCTGAAGTCCCACCATATTGGTGTTGGGGGGAAAATGTCACAACCCCAATCTCTCATCCCCAGACAGGGGATCTCACATCCCCTGCTGTTCAAGCAGCCCTCACAGAGTAGTGAGGGCAGTCAGCTAGCCCTGTGCCACAACTCTCCACTTAGATTCAAAACATAAAGTCTTAAAAGACATGACACGGTGCTAACTTGACCCCCTCCTCTAGAGTAGAGCCTTTCCACACTGTGTCTGAAGTCCTTTGTCCCAGTAAAACAGTCCCATGCCTACACAGTGCACAGAATCTATTGTGCAGCACTGCTAAAAGTAGCAACAATGTTATATTCCCTCTAGGTGCACTTCTATCCCCTGCTGATGAAATACCTCTCACTAGTGCCTAAAGGGTCTTTTGTCCCTGGGCAGGCAATGTATCCTTTTCCAAAAGTACTCCAGGAAGGGGAATGTGCACTTGATACACATGTATATGCACTTGTGGAGTGTATGTAAGGTTGTATTGATATACAGTGATGAACAAAATTCCACTTAATTAAAAACTAATTAAATTAATTAAAAATAATTTTATAATATTAATAATTATATTTACTACTGAGCCTTTCTAGCAGCTCTAAGTGTTAAGCAAAATATTAACTGATATTTCATCAATCCTCTGGCTACAAAAAGAAAAAATTTTGGGGGCGCCTGTGTGGTTCAGTTGGTTAAACATCCAACTTCAGCTCAGGTCATGAGCTGAACCAGGAGGTTGGTGAGTTAGAGCCCCATGTCAGGCTCTGGGCTGAAAGCTCAGAGCCTGGAGCCTACTTCAGATTCTGTGTCTCCCTCTTTCTCTGCCCCTCCCACCCATCCTCCTTCCCTCTGTATCTCTCTCTCAAAAATAAATAAACATTAAAAAATAAGAAGAAAGATTTTTAAATGCACTAAATAGAAAACCAGATCTGTGGGGGCGCCTGGGTGGTTCAGTCGGTTAAGCGGCCGACTTCGGCTCAGGTCATGATCTCGCGGTCCGTGAGTTCGAGCACTGCCTTGGGCTCTGTGCTGACAGCTCAGAGCCTGGAGCCTGTTTCAGATTCTGTGTCTCCCTCTTTCTTTGACCCTCCCCTGTTCATGCTCTGTCTCTCCCTGTCTCAAAAATAAATAAACGTTAAAAAAAAAACAGATCTCTGATGTGAGGACTAGATTTGTAATATATGTTAATTACCCAACAATATTTTGTCTCATTTGCAACAAATGAGATAATGGTATAAGCAAATCACACTCTGTGTAATAAACTATTGAAAGACACTATTGAAGTATAAACCTATCTGACTAGATCTTTCACTATGCAAGCAGAATCAGTCCTGTCACTTTTCAGATACTCAGATATCAATAACTTTAATGATTTTCATTTAATATTAATATTAATAATTTAAAATATTTTCTAGTTTTCTTGGAAAATACATACTTTAGAATAAAGTTAAAATACTGGATATCAGATATATCTAAGGAAAAATACAATAATATTATAAAAATATAGAGCAAAACAGAGTAAAAGAAACTTATCAGGCATGGGCACCTGGGTAGCTCAGTTTGTTGAGCATCTGACTTCAGCTCAGGTCATGATCCTGTGGTTCATGAGTTCAAGCCCCACAACAGGCTCTCTGCTGTCAGCCCATCAGTGCAGAGCCTACTTTGGATCATCTGTCCCCCTCTTTCTGCCCCCCCAATTGTGTTCTCCCAAAAATACATAAATCTTAAAAAAAAAAGAAACTTACCATGCAGGAAAATAGGAAGCACAAAGAAAATGAAATAATTTAATCTCAAAATATCAAAATTGGATCGAGTGTGATTATGAGTGCTAATGAAAATACATAGATATCAGAATGAATTTGAAAAATATACAACAGTAAGTTTCACACAAGAGGTAAAGAAAAATAAAGATACAGGAAAGTTAAAGCAAAAAAAATAGAAAAATAATCTATCATGCATATACCAACCAGAAGATGATGGGAACTACATTAATAGCAGACATGGTAGCTTTTAAGGCAAACAGGAAAACCGAAACCATAAAAATTATAAAATCAGTCCCTTCATTAAAACAAAGGGGTCTGTCCTCTAGGGGTATTATAACTTTTAAATTTATATATATATGAATAAAATGTTATAATTTATGAAGCAAAACCTGATACAACATAAGAAATAGAGAAATCCATAATCGTAAAGGGAAATTTAACACATGTGACTCAGTAATTATGGAATAAATAGAAATTACTAATAAAGACCTGAGAATATGAGTAAAATAATTGTAGATATATTCATGAACTATGGGGGGAAAAAACCTTTTGAATTTATTTGAAAATAATTACAATGTTTTAAATTAATTACTATCAGAGCTTTCATTTCTGGTAGGTTTATGACTCTTGAGATAGTCTTTTTAAAATTAAAGCCATGTCTTCAGGCAATTGATTTGCAATAGATAATATATCGTTTTGCTGAGTTATAAGAAATGTTAAAAAAAATTAACAAACAGATCTATTATAAAAATTCTGGATATGCCAACTAATCAGCAAAATTTCTTCTCATTTGTGGAAAGGGAAGAGGAATGCAAAACTATAGCAATAAACTTTATTTATTTAAATAACAGTCTTGTTACATAGTAATCATTGACCAGCACAAATACCAAGCAAAAGGTATCAAAGCTTTTACTACAGTTGCCTAGTTATCTTAGGGTATTCACACATATCAAAGTGTAAAATATCTGTAAAGTATATGCTGTAACAAATACTAGCCTTAAAGCAAATAAAAATGATCTTTTTAAGTGTTTAACTTAAAATAATTTAAAGATATCTGTAATTATACTTTCCATTGTGTCTATTAAGTCTAGAAGTTCTTTGTTTCAACACTTGTATGGGGGTGTTTGACACTGCACCATTCCCAAGCATAATATTTTCATCTGGTCTTTATCATGAGCTACATAAAGAAATGCATTTAGTCTACTAAATGGAAAAACGATTGTAAAATATCTAAATTTCAAGTTTAAAACAAATGAACAGTAGCATTTTCTCTCATTTTTATAAAGTTGTAAGTAAATTATCAAAATGCTAGATCTGAAATAAAAATTGTAAGAACAGCTTTAATGAAGCTGTGTTTTAAGCTGTTTCATTATTTCCAGGACATAATGTTAAGGGGGGGTGGGGGGGGTGGGGAAGCGGCATGAGAAAAAGGATCTTCAGTATGCTCCCTATTGAGTGAGAACAGAGGGGAAATTACAAAAAAAAAAAAAAAGGTAGAGAGAAATAAAGAAACACTTTTACAAAATGAAAAACAAGAAAGGTTATTCAGTAAACTATATATTCAGTTACCTTCAAGGGAGTGGATGGTGGCCTGGGCATGCAAAGGGAAGAGATACAGGAGAAATGAAACTTCTGTAAGTATGCTTTTTGCTATTTATACTTTAAGAAGTATATATTACCCCCCAAAATTAAATGAACATGATAAGGAAAATAAAATAAAACTAAAAATAAACAAATGAAATTTCTGAAGTAAAAAATAAAGAATTAATCTAAGTAACCTAAGAATACAACCGTGCATATATCCTCAGTCTTAGTGAAGAGAATAAGATGCAAATAAAATCATGAAATCTTTTAGTATACTTGTTTCTAGCTCTATGTGCTAAGCAGCTTCTCAAACAAATGTAAAGCATTAAGGATATATCAAATGAATATAAGTGTTGATATAATTCAATCAAGTTCAAACTGTAAAAGAAAAAATTACACATACAAAACAAAGGAAGTAAAGAATAAAACTTGAGGGAATGGATTGTAATTAAAGACGTCCATGAGGACTTATGGTTTCCAAAGAAGTCTATTTATGTGTATATGCATGTGTGGATGTAAAAGTATATATGTGTATGAATATATGCCTAGGTGTATGTATATATATTCAGGAGTCCAGTTTCAGGCCAAAATTCTGTGCGTTATATTTCATGCCCAACCATAGACAGACAGTTACAGAAAAATATTTCAATAACAATAAACACTTCAATACCCCAATTTGAATAATAAAGCACTAAGCACTAGATCAAAAAAGAAATACAGTAATTGAACAACACTGTGAACTAACTAGACCTCTGTAAAAGCTTGCAGATATCTATAGCATACTCAACAAAAGCTGAATTCATGTTCTTCTCAAATGCATTTAGAACGTTATCCAAGATAAACAATATGCTGAATTCATGTTCTTCTCAAATGCATTTAGAACGTTATCCAAGATAAACAATATGCTATACCATAAATCAAGCCTCAATAAACTTAATAGGATTGGCATCATACAAAGTACGTCCTCTAACTCCTATGGAATGGACATTAGAAATCAATAACAGAAGGAGATCAAAGAAATTCACAAATGAGTTAATTTTAAACACACTCCTAAATGACCAATGATCCAAAGGAGAAATCACAAGAAAAACTAGAGAATACTCTGAGATAAAGAAAAAACAAAGACATACCATGCTAAAATTTATTGGATGCAGTTAAAATGATGCTTAGAGGAAAATTTATAGTTTTCAACAACTACTTTGAAAAAGAGAGACCATAATTAATGAACAAACTAAATGCAAAGCAAGTAGAAGAAAGCAAATAATAGAGACTAGAGCAGAAATAAAAAAAAATAGAGGGGGAAAAGAAAAGAAATTCAATGATCCCTGAAATGCTTGGTTGGTTTCATAAGCAAAAATGAGTCACTCAATGTACTGAGCCATATTATTAGAATAAAAGACAATATGTGATGGGGTTTCTGGCTAGGGCAATTTGGGCAAGAAAAAAAAAATAAAAATCAATATTAGAAATAAATAAATAAAACTATCTCTTCTTGCATGTGTACATAAAATATCAATACACAAAATTCAATTGTATTCTAATACACTAGCAATGAACAATGATAAAATGAAATTAAGAAAATAATTCCATTTATAATTGTATAAAAATAAAATATTCAAGAATGAATTTAACAAAATAAGTTAAGACTTGCACACTCATTTGCTTTGTTTCTTACATTCCACATATGGATGAAGTCATATGGTATTGGTCTTTCTCTGGCTAACTTATTTTGCTTAACATTATACTCTTTAGCTTCTTCCATGTCATTGCAAATGGCAAGATTTCATTCTTTTTATGGCTGAATGATATTCCAGTGTGTGTGTGTGTGTGTGTGTGTGTGTGTACATATCTTTAGTCATCAACTGTATGTGAAAAGGGAGAAAAACAGAGAGAGAAACCAAGAAACAGACTCTTAATTATAGAAAACTGATGGTTATCGGAAGGGAGAGGGTGGAGGGATGGGTTAAATAGGTGATGGGGATTAAGGAGTGCACCTGTTGTGATGAGCACTGGGTGATGTATGGAATTGTTGAGTCACTATATTGTATACTTGAAAACTAATATAACACTGTACGTTAACAGAACTGGAATTAAAATTAAAATGTAAACTAATATCTAAAACTAAGACTTGTACACTGGAAGTATAAAACATCACTGAAAGTAATTAAACAAGGTACAACAAATTGGAAAGCCATCCCCTGGTAGTGGAGTTTTAGACTTAATATTGTTAAAATCACAATATACTACAAATGATCTACAGATTCAGTTTAATCCCTATAAAAACCTCAGATGCCTATTTTATATAAATTGATAAGGTAGTACTAAAATCCATATGGAAATGTAAGGAACCTATAATATCCTTAAAAAAGTCTTAAGAAGAAAAAAAGTTAGAGAACTCCCATTTTCTGCTTTAAAAACTTAGTACAATCATAAAGATAATGTAATATTGATAATAAGCACAGGAATACAGATAAATAAAATATAGAGTTCAGAAATAAACCTTACATTTATGATGAATTGATTATTTTATTATTTAAGTATAGTTTACATAAAATGTTACATTAGTTTCTGGTGTACAATGTAGTAATTCAACTTCTCTATATATTAGGTTATGCTGTCCACAGGTATAGCTATTATCTGTCACCAAACAATGCTATTACAGTATCATTGGCTATATTTCCTATTCCATGCATTTTATTTCCATGGCTTATTCATTCCATACCTGGAAGCCTGTATCTCCCACTCTTCTTCACTCATTTTGCCCATCCTCCTACCCTTCTCCTCTCTGGTAACCATCACTTTGTTCTCTATTTATAGGTTGCAACAACCTGGGTGGACCTAGAAGGTATTATGTTACATCAAATAAGCCAAACTGAGAAGGACAAAAACCATATGATTTTACTTCCATGTGAACTAGAGGTTTCATCACTCACATGTCTGGCTTAGCTGGGACAGTTGATGGTTTGGGCTTCTTGAGATTGAGCATTCCAAAAGAGCCAGGCAAAAGCCATAGAGCATCACTTACAACTTATTCTACTCATGGAAGCATTGACAAGCCAGCCAGTCCAACAGGAAGGTACATAGACCACCCTCTTGATTAGAAGTGTCAAAGAATTTGGGATTACATTTTTATACTGCCACAATAATATATAAATTATAAAAGTTTATTTAAATTTAAAGTCATTCTGGATCAACATTCAATATCACACATTTGAGATTTAAATACAAGCTGTAATAATATTCATTACATGTGCAGTGACAAAAATTACATTCATCTTATTAAAAGTACTCTATTTGTTTTATATTAATTATATAGGAAGAAGCACAACTTATGAACAAAATTTTAAAGGTGTATATTATAATAGACTTTGATTCAAATGTATACCAAAGTGCAGATTGAAATTTAATAATATAATGTTGGATTAAAAAGATAATTTTGCTTTATGTACTGATATTTCAAATTCTTTTAAATGAACATAACAACACCAGATTATTTTTCAATGTTTATGTTTCATTTGTAAACAATGAGGTAAGTCAGTACATTTTATATTGCTATTTTAAAACATTTCTCTTCAACATTCAAAGAATATAATAGTGTTATTCTCAATAAGTGTAAAGCTAATCTGGATACAAATTTCATTATTCTTCCCCACTCAAACCTTGGTATTTATGTGCTAAATAAACTTACAATAAGAAAATTAGCAAAATTACTTTATACCCCACATAGCTTATTGTATAACAGTACTTCCAATTCTTACATTTAACTAAAAGCTATACTGAGAATACAAATCTAACTATGTACAATTGAGAAGAAAAGAACATTTAAGGCTGAAAAATGGGGAAGTGATATCAGTGAGATAGTGGAACAGGAGGTCCTAGTCCTTGTGCCCCACAAAAACAATAATTTAACAGCTATCCGTGACAAAAATTAGCACTGGGAGAACTCTGGAGGGCAATTAAGAAGTTGCAGCAGCCCAGTGGATGACAAAAAACAAAGATGGCCACATAGAAAAGTATAGAAAGCATTTTACTTTCATCACCCTATCCCCAGGCTGACATAGCTCAGAGTCCAGAGGAATACCCTCAGCTATTATTTTGCCTGTCCCCCACAACTGGGAAAAAGGCAAGAACAACCCTAGCAGCATTCACCACATAGGACCCCAACAACACTTGCCAACACCATCGACCCCCTCACACCCTGTGCTGATGAAGACCCCAGCTGACAGAATTACATAAAGCACAAGCTGCCGCGCTCCCCAATAGCCAGAGCCAATGCTGTAAATCCCATCAGAACCCATACCACTGTGCAAAATTCAGACCAGCACCACTACAAGTCCCCTTAGACTCAGTACTGCCACATAGCCCTTAGATAATTAGACAGATAAAAGAAATCAAAAGCATCCAAACTGAACAGAAAGTAATGTTGGCAGATGACATAATCATATATGTAGAAAACCCTACAGATTCAACAAAGAAAACTGTTAGAAATAAAGAACTCAGTAATTTGCAGGATATAAAATCAGCGTCAAAAATCAATGACATTTCTACACACAACCCTGAAAAGGAAATTTAAAAAATATTCCAACTCACAAAACAACAAAAAAAATAAAATCACTGAAAACTACAAGATATTGACAAAGAAAAATTTCAAAGACAAAGATAAATGGAAAGACATTTGATGTTCGTGGAAGAATTACTATTATAAAAATATCCATACTACCCAAAATGATTTACAGTCTCAAAGGAAATTCTTCACAAAACCAAATGGCACCCTTTACAGAAGTAGAAAAATGATCCTAAGATTCACATGAAACCACGAAAGACCCAAATAACCAAAGCAATTTTGAACATGAAGAACAAAGCTAGAGACACCTTCCTCGTGATTTCAAAATATATTATTTTGAAACTAAAGTATTAAAACATTATGGTACTGGCATAAAAACAGATATATAGGCAAAAGAAATAGAACAGAGAGCCCAAAAATAATCTACACATGTATGGCAAACTGATCTTTGACAAGGGTACCAGGAACACACAATGGGGAAAAGATCAGTTTCTTCACTAAATGCTGTTGGAAATGGATACCTACATGCAGAAGAATGAAATTGGGTCCTATTTGACACTATATACAAAAATCATTTGAAAAGGATTAAATATTTAAATGCAAGACCACAAATCATAAAAATACTAGAGGAAACAAAGAAAAAGTTTCTTGACATTGATCTGGGCAATGATTTAATGGATAGGATGCCAAAAGCACAAGCAACAGAGCAAAAATAGACAAATAAAATTGCATGGGAAAAAAAAAACTATTGCACAGCAATGAAAACAACAGAGTGAAAGGGCAACCTAAAGAATTGGAGAAAATATTTGTAAACCACACATCTGATAATTAGTTAATATCTACAATATATTTTTAGAGGAGCCAAGATGGCGGAACAGCATGGAAGCTTTCTGTGTGTCTCCCATCCATAAAATACAACCAGACCAACACTGAATCATCCTACACACCTAGAAAACTGATTGGAGGATTAATACAACAATCTGCACAACCTGAACCACAGAATTCAGCAGGTACATGGCATGGAGGGCTGAACTTGGGGAGCAAGAAGCCCCAAAAGGTAGGTGGAGAGAGGATGGAGACTGAGAAGGGGCGGAGAATACAGGAAAATCATCCCTCCCCAAAAGCAGCTGGAGAGAAAGTGGAAAATTAGAAACAGCCACAGGGAGGGGCGCCTGGGTGGCTCAGTCGGTTGGGCGGCCGACTTCGGCTCAGGTCATGATCTCGCGGTCCATGAGTTCGAGCCCTGCGTGGGGCTCTGTGCTGACAGCTCAGAGCCTGGAGCTTGTTTCAGATTCTGTGTCTCCCTCTCTCTGACCCTCCCCCGTTCATGCTCTGTCTCAAAAATAAATAAATGTAAAAAAAAAAATTTTAAAAAAGAAACAGCCACACGGACTAAACTAAAAAGGGAGAAAGGAAAAAGGAGACGGTTTAAATTCCATTAAGACTATAAACAAGGGGAGTGCAAAGGCTGCAATTCCGCAGCTCGATACCTGGTGGTGCTCTGGTGGGAAGGGAGAATCCCCAGGAACAGAGTGGGGTCTGGGAGGTTCTCGGGGCACATGGGGAAAAGCAGTTTCACTGCTGGAAGGACATTTGGTACAGACTGTTGAAGCCAGCTGGTCCCAGCAGACCCTGGAAGGTGGCCACATTCACTGGTGCTGGGGCAAGGTCGCTATGGGTGAAGCCTGGTGCCAGATGTGTGTTGTGATTTTCCATAATCCCTGAGATGCTGCTGCTACACTGTCTCACGAACATTCTCTGGGATGGGCTGGCACCCAGCTGCAGTCTCAGGGCACTGGCAGCAGCAGGGTCCAGTGGGCATACCTGGGTGCAGCCGATATTTGGCCATTGCTCATTTGGTCATTGCTCGGTGAGACCCTCCTGCAGAGGGTCAGAACGGGTCAAAGCTGCAGTCCTTTAGAAGTAGAGGGCTGGGGAAAACAGCTACATCTGATACAAGGCTTGGGAGAGAGGTGCTGCCTGGGGCCTGGTCACGGAGAGTGAAAAAGTGGGGAGTGGACGAGAGCTGAAGAAAGAGGATGGGTGAATGACTGCTGATCTAGGAAAATAGACTGGGTAGCTAGATGGCGTCATTTTCACTGCTCCCGCGCATGTGCATATGCACCTATGAGGCCCCACAACATCCACCCCAGTAGGCTAGCAGCACCACCTAGTGGAGAGCAGAGCTCTTACACTGAGCCTCACCCAACTGGGCCAGCTTTGCTCTTCAAGAACATAAGTCTCACAGCTGACTTAATTCATGGACTATAAAGAGCTACATAGACTGACTTTGAGGGGAAAACCAAGCAATTTCAGTCCTACTTCAATCTGTTAGCAGGTTCATCTATTCAATTTTCTATTCAACTTTCTTTTTTTTTCTTTTTCCTTTTTCTCTTTTACAATTCTTTTCTTTTTCTTGAATACAGAAAGAGGAAAAAAATCATTTTTATTTTCAACTTTTATTAAAAATATCTTTAATTTTTATTACTATACTTTTTACTTTTGTGTAAGTTTTTTCAAATTCTATTTTACTTCCATCATTTTATTTTAGTCTACTACAGTGTATTCACTTTTTCAAATTTTCAAACGATTTTTTCTTTTTTTATCTATTTCTTTTTCATTTTTTATTTTTCTTACAGAAAATGAAAAAATTCATATTTTTTTTTAATTTTTATTAAAATATTTTTCTTTAATTTTTTTCTACTATATTCTTTACTTTTGTGTACATTTTTTCAAATTCTATTTTACCCCCATCATCTCATTTTACTCTACTTCAGTGTATTCATTTTTTCAAATTCTCAAACGATCTCCTTCCCCGCCCTTTTTTTTCTCTAATCTGTCACCACTTTCAACACCCAGACCAAAACACATCTAGGATCTAGCATCATCTATTCGATTTTTGTGTGTGTGGTTTTAATTTTTAATTCCAATATTTCTTAATCTTAATTTTTTTATTTCAATTTTACTACTTCATTAACTCCTTTTCTCCCTTCAAAATGACAAAATGAAGGAATTCACCACAAAAGAAAGAGCACGAAGAAACAACAGCCAGGGATTTAACCAACACAGATACAAGCAAGATGTCTGAACCAGAATTTAGAATCACAATAATAAGAATACTAACTGGAGTCGAAAATAGATTATAATCCCTTTATGCAGAGATAAAATAAGTACAAAATATCCAGAATGAAATTGAAAATGCTATAACTGAGTGCAATCATGGATGGATGCAGTGGTGGCAAGGATGGATGAGGCAGAACAGAGAATCAGTGATATAAAGGACAAACTTATAGAGAATAAATATAGCAGAAAAAAAGAGGGAGATTAAGGCAAAAGAGCATGATTTAAGAATTAGAGAAATCAGTGACTCATTAAAAGGAACAACATCAGAATAATAGGGGTCCAAGAAGAGGAAGACAGAAAAATAGGGGTAGAAGGGTTATGTGAGCAAATCATAGAGGAAAACTTTCCTAACCTGGGGAAAGACACAGACATCAAAATCCAGGAAGCACAGAGGACGCCCATTAGATTCAACAAAAACTGACCATCAACAGGCATATCATAGTCAAATTCACAAAATACTCAGGCGAGGAGAGAATCATGAAAGCAGCAAGGGGAAAAAAGTCCCTAACATACAAGGGGAGACAGATCAGGTTTGTAGCAGACCTATCCACAGAAACTTGGCAGGCCAGAAAGGAGTGGTGGGATATATTCAGTGTGCTGAATCAGAAAAATATGCAGCCAAGAATTCTTTATCCAGCAAGGCTGTCATTCAAAATAGAAGGAGAGAAAAAAAGTTTCCCAGACAAACAAAAATTAAAGGACTTTGTGACCACTGCAAGAAATGACCCTGCAAGAAATTTATAATTTATATATATATATGTATATACATATATATATATGAATAAATACCAAAAGAAACAAAGATTAGAAAGGACCAGAGAACACCACCAGAATCTCCAACTCTACAAGCATCATGATGGCAATAAATTCATATCTTTCAGTACTCACTCTAAACGTCAATGGACTCAGTTCTCCAATCAAGGCATAGGGTAACAGAATGGATAAGAAAACAAGATCCATCTATATGCTGTTTACAAGAGACCCACTTTAGACCTAAAGACACCTTCAGATTGAAAATAAGGGGATGGAGAACCATCTATCATGCTAATGGTCAACAAAAGAAAGCCAGAGTAGCCATACTTATATCAGACAATCTAGACTTTAAAATAAAGACTGTATCAAGGGATGCAGAGGGCATTATATCATAATCAAGGTGTCTATGGACCAAGAAGACCTAACAATTGTAAACATTTATGTGCCTAATGTAATAGCACCCAAATATATAAATCCATTAAACACAAACATAAAGAAACTCATCAATAGTAATACCATAGTAGTAGGAGACTTCAACACCCCACTCACAGCAATGGACAGATCATCTAATAAAAAACTCAACAAGGAAACAATGGCTTTGAATGACACACTGGACCAGATGGATGTAACAGATATATTCAGAACATTTCATCCTAAAGCAGCAAATATACATTCTTCTCCAATGCACACGGAATGTTCTCCAGAATAGACCATATACTGGGACACAAATCAGCCTTAAGTAAGTACAAAAAGATTGAGATCATACTGTGCATATTTTCAGACCACAACGCTATGAAACTCAAAATCAACCACAAGAAAAATTTAAAAAGGTAACAAATACTTGGAGACTAAAGAACATCCTACTAAAGAATAAATGGGCTAACCAATCAGTTAAAGAGGAAATTAAAAAGTATATGGAAGTCAATAAAAATGATAACACCACAACCCAAAACCTCTGGGATGCAGCAAAGGTGGTCATAAGAGGAAAGTATATAGCAATCCAGGCCTTCCTAAAGAAGGAAGAAAGATCTCAGATACACAACCTAACCTTACACCTTAAGGAGAATGAAAAAGAACAGCAAATAAAACCCAAAACCAGCAGAAGACAGGAAATAATAAAGATCAGAGCAGAAATTAATACTATCGAAACAAACAAAAAAAAAAAAACAGTAGAACAGATCAGTGAAACCAGAAGCTTGTTCTTTGAAAGAATTAACAAAATTGATAAACCACTAGCCAGTTTGATCAAGAAGAAAAAGGAAAGGACCCAAATAAATAAAATCAAGAATGAAAGAGGAGAGATCATAACCAACACAACAGAAATAAAAACAATAATAATATTATGAGCAATTATATGCCAATAAAATGGGCAATCTGGAAGAAATGGACAAATTCCTAGAAACATATAGACTACCAAAACTGAAACAGGAAGAAATAGAAAATTTGAACAAACCCATAAGCAGTAAAGAAATCGAATTAGAAATTTAAAATTTCCCAAAAAACAAGAGTCCAGGGCCAGATGGCTTTCCAGGGGAATTCTACCAAACATTTAAGGAAGACTTAACACCTATTCTCTTAAAGCTGTTCCAAAAAATAGATATGGAAGGAAAACTTCCAAACTCTTTCTATGAAGCCAGCATTACCTTGATTCCAAAACCAGACAGAGACCCCACTAAAAATGAGAACTATAGGCCAATTTCCCTGATGAACATGAATGCAAAAATCCTCAGCAAGATATTAGCCAACTGGATCCAACAATACATTAAAAAAAATTATTCACCACGACCAAGTGGGATTTATAACTGGGATGCAGGGCTGGTTCAATATCCACAAAACAATTAACGAGATTCATCACATCAATAAAAGAAAGGACAAGAACCATATGATTCTCTCAATAGATGCAGAGAAAGCATTTCACAAAATACAGCATCCTTTCTTGATAAAAACCCTCAAGAAAGTAGGGAGAGAAGGATCATACCTCGAGATCATAAAAGCCATATATGAACAACCCCATGCTAATATCATCCTCAATGGGGAAAACATGAGAGCTTTCCCCCTAAGGTCAGGAACAAGACAGGGATGTCCACTCTCACCACTGTTATTCAATATAGTATTGGAAGTCTTAGCCTCTGCAGTCAGACAACACAAAGAAATAAATGACATCCAAATTGGCCAGGAGGAGGTCAAACTTTCACTCTTCACAGATGACATGATACTCTATATGGAAAACCCAAAACATTCCATCAAAAAACTGCTAGAACTGATTCATGAATTCAGCAAGGTCACAGGATATAAAATCAACACACAGAAATCTGCTGCATTTCTATACACCAACAATGAAGCAACAGAAAGAGAAATCAAGGAATAGATCCCATTTACAGTTGCACAAAAAAACATAAAATACCTAGGAATAAATCTAACCAAAGAGGTGAAAAATCTATACACTGAAAACTATAGAAAGCTTATGAAAGAAATTGAAGAAGACACAAAAAAATGGAAAAAGATTCCATGCTCCTGGGTAGGAAAAACAAATATTGTTAAAGTGCCGATACTACCCAAAGCAATCTACATATTCAATGCAATCCCTATCAAAGTAACACCAGCATTCTTCACAGAGCTAGAACAATCCTAAAATTTGTATGGAACCAGAAAAGACCCTGATAGCCAAAGAAATCTTGAAAAAGAAAGCCAAAGTAGGAGGCATCACAATCCCAGACTTAAAGCTATACTACAAAGTTGTAATCATCAAGACAGTATGGTACTGCCACAAGAGCAGATCAATGGAACAGAATAGAGAACCCAGAAACGGACCCACAAACGTATGGCCAACTAATCATTGACAAAGCAGGAAAGAATATCCAATGGAATAAAGACAGTCTCTTCAGCAAGTGGTGCTGGGAAAACTGGGTAGCGACATGCGGAAAAATGAACCTGGACCACTTTCTTACACCACACACAAAAATAAACTCAAAATGGATGAAAGACCTCAATGTAAGACAGGAAGCCATCAAAATTCTTGAGGAGAAAGCAGGCAAAAACCTCTTTGATCTTGGCCACAGCAACTTCTTACTCAACACATCTCTGGAGGCAAGGGAAACAAAAGCAAAAATGAACTACTGGGACCTCATAAAAATAAAAAGCTTCTGCACGGTGAAGGAAACAAGCAACAAAACTAAAAGGCAACCAACAGAATGGGAGAAGATATTTGCAAATGACATATCAGATAAAGGGTTAGTATCCAAAATCTATAAAGAACTTACCAAACTCAACACCCCAAAAACAAGTAATCAGTGAAGAAATAGGCAAAAGACATGAATAGACACTTCTCCAAAGAAGATATCCAGATGCCAACCAACACATGAAAAAAGGCTCTACATCACTCATCATCAGGAAAATACAAATCAAAACCACAATGAGATACCACCTCACACCTGTCAGAATGGCTAACATTAACAACTCAGACAACAACAGATATTGGCGAGATGTGGAGAAAGAGGATCTCTTTTGCCTTATTGGTGGGAATGCAAGCTGGTGCAGCCACTCTGGAAACTAGTATGGAGGTTCCTCAAAAAACTAAAAATAGAACTACCCTATGACCCAGCAATTGCACTACTAGGCATTTATCCATGGGATACAGGTGTGCTGTTTCTAAGGGACACATGTGCCCCCAGGTTTATCGCAGCACTATCAACAATAGCCAAAGTATGGAAAGAGCCCAAATGTCCATCGATGGATAAATGGATAAAGAAGATGTGGTATATGTATACAATGGAGTATTACACAGCAATCAAAAAGAATGAAATCTTGCCATTTGCAACTACTTGAGAAAGACAAAAATCATATGACTTCACTCATATGAGGACTTTAAGAGACAAAACAGATGAACATAAGGGAAGGGAAACAAAAATATATAAAACCAGGGAGGGGGACAAAACAGAAGAGACTCATAAATATGGAGAACAAACTTAGGGCTATTGGAGGGGTTGTTGGAGGGAAGATGGGCTAAATGGGTAAGGGGAATTAAGGAATCTACTCCTGAAATCAGGGAAATACATCAGGGAAGGAAATACAAATCAAACCACAATGAGATGTCACCTTACACTTTTTAGGTTGGTTATTATTAAAAAAGAATGACAAGTGTTGGTGAAAATGTGGAGGAAAAAAATGGAACATTGTTCACTGTCAGTGAGAATGAAAAATGGTAAGGCCATTATGGAAAACAATAGGAATGTTCCTCAAAAAATTAAAAATAAAACTACCACACAATCTGGCAATCCCACTCCTGGTTATTTATCCAACAGAATTCAACTCAGGATATGAAAAAGATATTTACAGTCCATTGTCACTGCAGCATTATTAACAATAACCAAGATGTAAAAGCAACATTAATGCCCATCAACAGTGAATGGATAAAGAAAATACAATACACACACACAAAATTGAATGTTATTTTGTCTTTCAAAAGTAAGACATTCTATCATTTGCAACAGTGTGGATGAATCTTGAGGGCATCAGGCAAAGTTAAATAAGTCAGTCACAGAAGGACAAATACTCCATGATTCCACTTATATGACATATCTAAAGTAGTCAAGGTCATAGAAGCAGAAAGTAGATTGGTGGTTGCCATGACTGAGGTTGAGGAAAAAGGTAAGTCTCTGTTCATTAGATATAAAATTTCAAGTTTACAACATAAAAATGTTCTCGAGATCTATTGTACAACGTTTTGCTACAAGCAAAAACACTTAAGAATTTGTTAACAGGATGCATCTCATGTGTGGTTTTTAGCCACAATAAAAAGTCAGTGAAGTTCAATTCCAAACATTCAGAAGGTGGAGAGACATAAATATTTGGAGAACAGCACTAATGATATTACATTAATATAAGTGCAAAAATCTAAAATAAATACAATAAAATTAAGTAGTATTTAAAGATGCATCATGTTCAATTAAAATTTAGTACTGATGCATAAATAGCTCCATATTAGTTCACTATATTAGTAAGTAATTAAAGAGAAAAATCAGATAAGAATCTGAATCCTAAAAGAGAATTTGATTTTTTCAATCTTAGTGGATAAGGAATAAAAAAGAAACTTGAAAAAGTCTTCCTAAAGTAAATATTACACTTAATATAAAGCAGTAGAATCATTCTCATTAAAGTCAGGAAAAAATAGGAGATACTTCCATAACTGCTATTATTTAATAATGTTAATATTATTTAATAACTCTTCCATAACTGTTATCATTTAACTATTTGCCTTTCTCTAAAAATTATAGAGAGGTGAACAACAAGTAAATGGAAAGATGCTCAACATCAGTAATCATTAGAGAAATTCAAATCAATATCACAATGAGATATCACACCATACCCATTAGAATGATTACTATTCAAAAACATAATAAAAAATAAGTGCTGATGAGGATGTGGAAAAATTGGAACCCTAGCACACTGTTGTGGGAAATGTAAAATAGTGGAATTGTAAAACTGCTAGAAAACAGTATGGACATTGTTCAAAATATTAAAAAAAGAACTCCCATATATACAGCAATCCTACTTCTGTGTATAGATCCAAAAGAACTGAAAGCAGGGTCTCACAGAGATATTTGCAAACCCATATTCATTGCAGCATGATTCACAAAGGTTGGAAGGAAACCAAATGTCCATCAATGGATGGATAAATGATATGTGGCATATACATACAATGAAATATTACTCTGAATTAAAAATAAAGGAAATAATATCACTACAACACTGATGAACCTTGAGGACATTATACTAAGTGAAATAATATAGTCACAGAAAGATAAACTCTGTATGATTCCACTCATATGAGATATCTAACATAGTCAAATTCACAGAAACAAAAATTAAATGGTGGTTACTATCAGCTGTGGATAGGAGCAATGGGGAATTATTGTTTAATGGATTTAGAATTTCAGTTTTGAAAGATAAGAAAGTTCTAGAAATCTGTTACACAGCAAGTTGTACATACTTAAAAACCAACTGTCCACATATGTTAGTAACTGCACACGTGGTTAAATGGTCAATTACGTGCTACATGTTTTGCCACAATTAAAAATTAAAAGATTCAGGGTGCCTGGGTGGCTCAGTCAGTTGAGTGTCCAACTTTGACTCAGGTCATGAACTCACGGTTCGTGGGTTTGAGCCCCGCATTGGGCTCTGTGCTGACAGCTCAGAGCCTGGAGCCTGCTTCAGATTCTGTGTCTCTGTCTCTCTGCCCCTCTCCCACTCAACTCTCTCTCTCTCTCTCAAAAGTAAATAAATATTTAAAACAAATTAAAAGATTCAAAAATTAAAAGAGTTTAGCAAAGTACTGGCTAGTTTGCTATGAGAAGTTAAAAGGAGCATAAGATCCCAGATATTCCTGTACTTCTGAGGTTTAAAATGTGGCTATTTATTATCAGATCAAATAAACTGACATTAAAACACACTTCAAGACAGGGGCACCTGGATGGCTCAGTCAGTTAAGTGTCTGACTTTGGATCAGGTCATGATCCGTGGTTTGTGAGTTAGAAATTACTTTAGTGTTACACTTCTTTACAGTATGTTCTTTATGGTAGCTTGTGGATTTGGTGTCTGTCTCGAAGTGTATTTTAATGTCTCTTATTTGGTGTAATAATAAACAGCTTCATATTCAACCTCACAAATAAATTAGAACATCCAAGGTCTTTATGCTCCTTTTAACTTCTGATTGTAAACTAGTCAGACTCAGAAAGATAAATCCCATATGATCTGACCCATTTGTGGAATCTAGAAAAAAAATAATGAAATAAATTTAAGAAGACAAAAATAAGTGGAAAGCTATCCTTAGTTCTTGGATTGGAAGACTTAATATGATGAAAATGTTCATTATCAAACAAAGAAATCTACAGATTCAATGTAAACCTAATCAAAATTCCAGCAGCATTTTTCACAGAAAAAAGAAAAACTGCCCTAGAATTTTATTGGAACCCCAGAATGCCCCCACATAGCCAAAGCAATCTTGAGAAAAAAGAAAAAATTTATAAGCATTACATTTCCTGATTTCAAACAATACTATACCATAGTATAGTATTATACTATACTAAGTAGTTCTACATCAAAATGAAGACCCCTGCTCATTAAAAAAAGACAAATAATCCATGTTAACAAATAGGCAAAGGAGCTGAACAGATATTTTTCCAAATACACACACACACACACACACACACACACACACACACACACACCACAAATGCATAAAGGTAATTGGAGAAGAGAAGAAAGATGGCAACAAAAGGATCCTAAACTCATCTCAAACCCACAAACCCAACTGGATAAATATCAACTACTTCTAAATACCCCAGAAATCAACCTGAAAATGTACAAACACCACAACTAAATGGAGAGAAGAGGTCACATAGAAGAAAGTAGGAAGTGCAGAGACATGGTTTAGGAGAGAAATGGATCAACAGTGCTGTGGAGGGGAGGGAGCCATGGTTGTGGAGAAGGGTGACAGAGAGAGGAGAGAGACAGGAGCACACAGGGGAATGCACAAGAACATTTACCTGAAGCCACTGTCCTGGAAAATGAGAGGGGTAAAATTTCATGAGTTCTTGCAACCAGAGGGGCTTAAAGCCTAACAATTTAAAGGTCAGCAGGCTTGGCTGGATAGAGCCCAGAGGACACTGCCCGGTTCCCGGAGAGAAGGCAGGCAAACAACTTGGGGGCAGATATCCTGAAAACAGTAATCTGTGTGTCTAGGGCATACAGGGGAGATTATTCCCTCTTCTCAGAGTGCATCCTGAGAGGCAGCATTCACAGATATGCCTCTCTGAGAGCAAAGAAGGAGGTTGGTGCCATGTCCTTCCCCACCATTCAGTATAAACAGAGAACCACCTGTAGGGAGCAGCACAGTGCAAGTATTCATTGCCTAATATGCTTACACAAAGTCCCACCTCCCTTCACTCTAGCAAGACTGCCACTCTCAGTCAAACCTGCTTCAATCCCAATGCAGTGGGCTCCTCCACCACAAAACTAGCACAAAACTCTGCCCATATCACATCTCCCAACCAGAGAGTTCTGCAGGATCTGAGTTCTCATGGAAGTGGTGTCAACCCCATTTCACAAGCACACCAGAGCACACTTAGTTAAAACACCACATTCAGGCCAGAGACCAAAAGCAGCCCATGGCAGGCAAGAAGAGCCTCTGCAGATGACTGGACTAAAGGATAGGGCAACCAAATCTTGCCTCTCTGATGGGCAGAGAGCATGCAGCACACACCAGAGACACTCTTGAAGTGCCAGGCCCTGGACACTATATTACTTCTTCTTCATAAGGCCATTACTTTTAGGAATAGGAGACATGACTGACTTTTCTAACACACAGAGGAAGGCAGATACTTAGACACAATAGAAATACAGAGGAATTTATCCCAGATGAAAGAATAAGACCATGGCCAGAATCTAAGCAAAACAGAAAAAATAACAAGCCAGATGGAGAATTTAAACCAACAATCATAAGGATGTTCACTGGACTTAAGAAAATAAATAGAAGACATCAGTTAGACCCTTACCACAGAGATAAAAGAGTTAAAAAAGAAACAATCAAGTTGAAGAAAGCAATGAATGAGATTGGAAACGGGCTTGAGGCAATGAATAGCAGGTTGGAATAAGTACAGGAACAAATTAGTAACATTAGAAGATAAAATACTGGAAAATAATGAAGCTGAACAAAAGAGAGTAAAAAGAATTATGGAATCCAAGAATAGACATAGGGAACTCAGTGACTCCATCAAACATAGTAACATTCATTACAGGAGTCCCAAAAGAAGAGAAAAGGGGGCAGAAAATTTATTTGAGGAAATAATAGTTGAAAACTTCCCTAATCTGGGGAAGGAAACAGACATCCAGATCCAGGAGGCATAGAGAAGTACCATCAAAATTGAAAAAGGCAGGCCAATACCAGGACATATTATAATTAAATTTACAAAATATAGCAATAAAGAAAAAAATCTTAAAATCAGCAAAAGGACAAAAGAAGTCCTTACTTACAAGGGAAGACCCATTAGGCTAGCTGCAGATCCCTCAAGAGTAACATGGCAAGCCAGAAGGGAGTGGCATGATATATTCAACATGCTGAGAGGGAAAAATCTGCAACCAAGAATACTTTATCCAGCAAGGCTATCATTCAGAATAAAAGGAGAGATAAAGTTTCCCAGACAAAGAAAAACTAAAGAAGTTCAATGACCCAAAACCAGCCCTTCAAGAAATATCAAAGGGGACATTTTGTGTGGAAAGGAGAGACCAAAAGTGACAAAGACAAGAAAGGATTAGAGGCATTTATTAGAGACAAACATTTATAAAACATGTAATAAAATGGCAATAAATACATAACTATCAATAATTACTTAGAATGTAAGAATCAGTACAGCACACCTCTCTGCCACAAGACCAGGACAAACCTGTTACATGCACCAAATCTAATGACCATAGAGTGCTGCAGAGCTTTAGCTCCTGAGTAAATTGGAAATTCTTTCTTTCTTTCTTTCTTCTTTTTTTCTTTCTTTCTTTCTTTCTTTCTTTCTTTCTTTCTTTCTTTCTTTTTCTTCCTTCCTTCCTTCCTTCCTTCCTTCCTTCCTTCCTTCCTTCCTTCCTTCCTTCTTTTGGACCTCTTCATAATGTAGCCATTACTCTCAGGAACAGGAATATAACAGGATTTACTAACAATCACCCCCCACACACACACAAACAAACACACACACACAAAACAGTGATCTAGACAAAATGACAAGATGGAGGAATTCACCCTAAAAGAAAGAACAGGAGGAAGTAAAAGATAGGGATTTAATCAATACAGATATAAGTAAAATGTCTGAACCAGAATTTGAAACAATTATAAGGATATTAGCTGGGCTTAAGAAAAGAATAGAAAACACTAGAGACTCCCTTGATGCAGAGATTAAAGAACTAAAAACTAGTTAGGCTAAATTAAAAAGTCTATAACTGAAATGCAAACTTGAATGGATGCCATGACAACAAGAATGAACAAAGCAGCAGAGTGAATCAGTGATATAAAAGATAAAATTATGGAAAATAATGAAGCTGAAAAGAGGGAAAGAAAGGTGTTTGATCACGAATATATAATTAAGGGAAATCAGTGACTCCATAAAGAGTAATAACATTCATATCATAGGAATACCAGAAGATGAAGAGTGAGAAAAGGGGGTAGAAGGTTTATTTCAGCAAATTATAGCTGAAAACTTCCCTAATTGGGGGAAGGAAACAGACACTGAAATCCAAGAAGGACAGAGAACTCCCATTAAATTCAACAAAAGCTTGCCGTAGTAGGACATATCATGGTCAATTTCACAAAAAAATAAATAGATAAGGTAAGATTCCTGAAAGCAGCAAGGGAAAAAAACTCCTTAATATACTTGGGAAGACAGATCAGGCTTGTAGCAGATCTGTCCACAGAAACTTGGCAGGCCAGAAGGGAATGGCATTGATATATTTAACATGCTGAATGGGAAAAATAAGTAGCCAAGAATTCTTTATCCACCAGGGCTGTCATTCAGAATAAAAGGAGAAATAAAGAGTTTCCCAGACAAACAAAAACTAAAGGAGTTTGTTACTACCAAACCAGCCCTGAAGAAATATTAAAAGGGACTCTTTGAGTGGGAAAAAAGGCCAAAAGCAACAAAGACTATAAAGGAACAGAGAAACGTCACCTGAAACACCAACTTTACAGGTAACACAATGGCACTAAATTTATATCTACCAATAACAACTCTGAATGTAAATGGGCTAAATGATTTAATCAAAAGACATAGAGTATCCTAATGGATAAAAAAAAAAAAAACAAAAAAAACAAAAAAAAAAAAACAAGACCTATCTGTATGCTGCCTACAAGAGACTCATTTTAACCTAAAGACACCTGCATATTGAAAGTGAAGATATGGAGAACCATCCTTCATAAAAATGGACAACAAGAGAGCCAGAATAACCATACTTAAATCAGACAAACTAGATTTTAAACTAAAGATGGTAATAAGAGATGAAGAAGGGCATCACATCATTATTAAGGGATCTATCCATCAAGAAGATCTAACAATTATAAATATTTATGCCCCCAGCTTAGAAGACCCTATATACATAAATCAATTAACAAAAAATATGAAGGAGCTCATTAATACAATAATAGTAGGGGACTTGGAACACCCCACTTATAGCAATGGATAGGTCATAGCAGAAAATCAACAAGGAAATAATGACTTTGAATGGCTTTGAATGGACTTAACAGATAATTCAGAACATTTTATCCTAAAGTAGCAGAACACATTTCAAGTGCACAAAGAACATTCTCCAAAACAGATCTAATACTGGGTCACAAATAAGCCCTCAACAAGTACAACAAAATATGGATTATACCATGCATATTTTCAGACCACAATGCTAAGAAACTTTAAATCAACCACAAGAAAAAATTTGAAAACACCAAAAATAAATGAGGGTTAAAGAACATACTACTACTACTACTACTACTACTACTACTACTACTACTACTACTAAATAAGGAAATTAAAGAAGAAAAATATACATGGAAGAAAATGAAAATGAAAACACAACAGTCAAAACTTTTGGGATTAAGTAAAGGTCATCCTAAGAGGGAAGTATTTTGCAATATTGGCTTATCTCAATAAGCAAGAAAATTCTCATACACTTAAACCTAAAGGAGCTATAAAAGGAACAGCAAATAAAGCCTAAAGACAGCAAGATAAGGGAAATAATAAAGACCAGAGCAGAAATAAATGATATAGGAACAAAAAGCCAGTAGAACAAATCAATGAAACTAAGAGCTGGTTCTATGAAACAATAAAACTGATAACTTCCTAACAAGACTTATCAAAAAAAAAAAGAAATGAATAAATTCATGAAGGAAAGAGAAGAGATCATAGCCAACATCACAGAAATACAAACAATCATAAGAAAATATATGAAAAAATATATGCCAACAAACTGGGCAATCTGGAAGAAATGGAAAAATTCCTAGAAACATACAAACCACCAAACCTGAAACAGGAAGAAATAGAAAATCTGAACAGATCCATAGCTAGCAAAGAAATTGAGTTAGTAATCAAAACCCTCCCAACAAATAAAGCCCAGGGAGAGATGGCTTCCCAGGGGAATTCTACCTGACTTTTAAGAATAGTTTTACCTATTCTTAAATTGCTCCAAAAAATAGAAATGGAAGGAAAACTTCCAAATATAAGGCCAGCATTACCTTGATTCCAAAACCAGACAAAGACCCCACTAAAAAGGGGAATTACAAGCCAATATCCCTGAAGAATATGGATGCAAAAATTCTCACCATGGTACTAGAAAATTGAATCTAACAGACATTAAAAGAATTATTAACCATGATCAAGAGGGAATTATTCCTGGGCTGTAGGGTTGGTTCAGTATTCACAGATCAATCAGTGTGATACACCACTTAATAAAAGAAAGGATAAGACCCATAAGGTCCTCTCAATAGATGCAGAAAAATCATTTGATGACATAGGGCATCTATTTTTGATAAAAAAACAAAACCTTTAACAAAGTAGGGATAGATGGAACAGACCTCAACATCTTAAAGGCCATATACAAAAGATCCACAGCTAATATCCCCAATGGAGAAATTCTGAGAGCTTTACTCTATGGTCAGGAATAAGACAGGGATGTCCACTGTAACCATTACTATTTAACATAATACTGGAAGCCTTAGCCTTAGTAATCAGACACCAAAAAATAAAAATAAAAATATAAACAAACAAATAAATAAATAATAATAAAATAAAAGGTATCCAAACTAGCAAGGAAGAAGTCAAACACTCACTATTTGCAGATGCGTGATACTCTACATAGGAAACCCAAAAGGCTCCACCAAAGAATTGCTACAATACATGAATTCAGCAAAGTCTCAAGATATAATATCAATGTACAGATATCTGTTGCATTTCTATACACCAAAATAACGAAGCAGCCAAAAAGGAATTAAGGAATCAATCCCATTTGCAATTGCACCAAATACAATAAGATACATAGGGATAGATCTAATCAAAACTCTGTACTCTGAAACCTATAGAACACCAAAGAAAGAAATTGAGGAGGACACAAAGAAATGGAAAAACATTCCATGGCCATGGATCAGAACAAACATTGTTAAAATATCTATACTACCCAAAGCAGTCTACACATTTAATGCAATCCCTATTAAAATACCAACAACATTTTTCACAGAGCTAGAACAAACAATCCTAAAATTTGTATGGAACCACAACGGAATCCAAATAGCTAAATCAATCCCGAGAAAGAAAAGCACAGCTGGAGACATCACAATTCCAGACCTTAAGCTATATTACACAGCTGTAGTCATCAAGACAGTATGGTACTGGCACAAAAACAGATACATAGATCAATGGGAGAGAACAGAAAACCCAGAAATGGACCCACAACTATATGTTCAATTGATCTTTGACAAAGCAGGAAAGAATATCCAGTGGAAAAAAAGACAGTCTCTTCAATGAATAGTGTTGGGAAAATTGGACAGCAACATTCAAAAGAAGGAAACTGGACCATTTTCTTATACAGTACACAAAAGTAAATTCCAAATGGGTGAAAGACCTAAATATGAGACAGGAAACAATTAAAATCTTAGAGAGAAAAGGCAGCAACCTCTTTGATTTCTGTCAAAGCATCTTCTTAGCAGACGTGTCTCTGGAGGCAAGGGAAACAAAGGCAAACACGGACTATTGGGATTTCATGAAGCTTCAGGACAGTGAAGGAAACAATTAACAAAATTAAAAGGCAGCCTATGGAATGGGAGAAGTTATTTTCAAAAGACATATCAGATACAGAGTTGGTATCCAAAATCTAAAAGAACTTATAAAGCTCAAAACCCAAAAAACAAATAATCCAGTTAAAAAATGGGAAGAAAACATGAATAGACATTTTCCCAAAAGAGACATATAGACACCTAACAGACACATGAACAGATGCTCAACATCGCTCATCATCAGGAAAATTCAAATCAAACTATGATGAGATACCACCTCACACCTGTCAGAATGGCTTAACTTAACATGTAGGGAACTATAGGTGTTGGTGAGAATGAGGAGAAACAGGAACTCTCTTATGCTTGATGGGAAAACAAACTGGTACAGTCACTCTGGAAAAGAGTATGGAGGTGTTCTTGTAACACAACTCTTGAGCTATGCCTGATGGGATGGAAGATTCCTAGTGAATTATAACTGTACTTCATTTATATTCTGTTTGGTTTCTCAATGTCAGGCACTTCACTAAGTATTGGCAATTTAGAAAAGATGAATCTCGAAGGGGCACATGCACCCCAATGTTTATAGCACCACTGTTGGCAATAGCCAGGGTATGGAAAGAGCCCAAATGTCCATTGACTGATGAATGGATAAAGAAGATGTGGTATATAAATACAATGGAATATTACTTGGAAGTCAAAAGGAATGAAATCTTGCCATTTGCAACAATGTGGATGGAACTAGAGTGTATTATGCTAAGTGAAATAAGTCAATCAGAGAAGGACAAATATCATATGACTTCACTCATATGTGGAATTCAAGAAACAAAACAGATGAACATAGGGGAAGAGAAGGAAAAATAAGATAAAAATAGAGAGGGAAACAAACCATAAGAGACTCTTAGGTACATAGAAGAGGGTTGCTGGTGGGATGTTGGGTGGGTGGGGGATGGGCTAAATGGGTGATGGGCATTAAGGAAAGCAATCATTGGGATGAGTACTGGGTGTTATACATAAGTGATGAATCACTAAATTCTACTCCTGAAATCATTATTACACTATATGTTAACTACCCTGGATTTAAAATAAAATAATAAAATAAAAGATAATAAAATAAAATGAAATAAAATAAAATAAAATAATGTAACTGGATCAAACACCTTAATCAAAATACATAGAATGAATGGACAAAAAAATAATTCCACTATATTCGGCCTATAAGAGGCTTAGATTTAAGCCCATACATATACTGAATTTTAAAAGATGAAAAAAATGTATTTCATGCAGATGGGAACCAAAAGAGATCAGGGTGGCTACACTTATATCAGACAAAGCACACTTTAATTCAAAAACCACCACAAGAGATAACGAAGGACAAAAATAAAAGGGTCAATTCACCATGATGATTCAACAATAATTTATATGCAGCCAACGTCAGAGCATGTAAATATTCAAGCAAACAGTGATATGGGTGCCTGGCTCTTGATTTAAGCTCAGGTCATAATCCCAGTGTTGTGGGATCAAGCCTCACATTGGGCTGCATGTTGAGCATAGAGCCTGCTTGAGTTTCTTGCTCTCTCTCCCTCTGTCCCTCTCTCCTGATTGTGCTCTCTCTCTCTCTCTAAACTAAAAAAAAAAAAAAAATAAATTAATAAAATAAAATAAAATAAGGCAAACACTGACAGAATTGAAGACAGAAATAGCAGCAATCAAATAATAGACGGTTCCAGCTCGAGATGTCAATGTAAGAGTGTCATGTACTCCTTTCTTCCTTTCTACAGCTATATATATAAAACAATTTCCTCTGGAAAAAAAAGCCAAAAGCTAGCTGAGCAACTCACACACATCAGGTGATGAGGAAAATATGCACATCAAAGTGGGTAGAAAGGCTGATACACAATCTGGTTGTAAACCCCACCCTGAGCATGGTGACTCACAATCTGGAGGGAGTTCAAAACCCAAGCTTCTCCCTGAAGATCAAAGTTTTTTAGGGTATTTTTTTAATGTTTATTTTGAGAGAGAGCGAGCATGATCATGCAGGGGAGGGGCAGAGAGAGAGGGAGAAAGAGAATTCCAAGCAGGCTCCATTCTGTTAGCATAAAGCCCAACAAGGAAGGGTCTTGATAATCATGAACCATGAGATCATGACCTGAACCAAAATCAAAAATCAAACACTTAACCGACTGAACCATTCAGGCACTCCAAAGGGTTTTAACTACACAACTGGCACTCCAACTTTTAAGACCTACACCTGAGAATTGAACTCAACCTCTTCCAAACTTCTGTTTATGTTGTTATTTTGACTTATTACCATGAATCACAAATGTTCTTACTGACATCTAGAATGGTGAGTCCTTTCCATAAGAGACTCAATTTACTTTGCCCAGATCCATAGAAGAATCACAATCTATGTCAGTGTTAGCCTTACAAAATGTACTTCTTATGTAATAATTCTTAAAGGTGGAAATTACTCCTTGATCTACAGGCTGAAGAATGGATGTGTTAGCAGGTGTGAAAACATTAATCTTTGTAAATCTCCACCAGAGTTTTTGGGTGATGAGGTGCATTGTCAATGAGCATAATATTTTATTTGGTTTTATATTTTGAAAGGAACTTTTTTTTCCTGGCACTAGGTTGCAACAGTGGGCTTTAAAATATACAGTAAATCATATTGTAAAAATATGTGCTGTCATACAGACTTTGTTGTTCCATTTACAGCATAAAGTGCAGGCAGAGGATTTTCAGAATGGTAAATAAGCATTGGATTCAACTTAAAGTCACCACCTGCATTCACCCCTAGCAAGAAAATCAGCTTGTTGTTTGAAGCTTCAAACCCCAGCACTGACTTCTCCTCTAGCTACAAAAGTCCTAAGTGACGTCTTCCAATAAAAGGCTGTTTTGTCTAATTGAAAATCTGTCATTTAGTGTAGCCACCCTAATTAATTATCTTAGCTAGATCTGGATAAATAGCTACAGTTCCTCTCTTAGCACTTGCTGCTTCACCCTGTGCTTTTATGTTATGGAGATGGTTTCTTTTCCTTAAATTTCATAAGTCAACTTCTGCTGCCTTCAGAATTTTCTTCTGCAGCTTCCTTACCTCTCTCAGCTTTCAGAGAATTGAAGAGTCTTAGGACTTTGCTCTGGATTATGCTTTGGTTTAAGTGAATAGCGTAGCTGGTTTGATCTTCTATTCAGACCACTAACAGCAATAAGGCTGTTTCACTTTTTTAGCATGGCTATACACTGAAGTAGTACTTTTAATTTCCTTCAAGAACTTTATATTTGTATTCAGAACCTGGCTGTTTGGCTAAAGAGGCCTAAGTTTTTATCTATGTCAGCTTTGATCATACTTTCCTCAGTAAGCTTAATCATTTCCAGCTTTTGATTTAAAGTGAGAAATGTGCTACTCTTCCTTTCCTTGAACACTTAGAGTCCGTTTTATGATTATTAATTGGCCTAATTTCAGCACTGTTATGTCTCAGGCCATAGGGAGGTCCAAAGAGAGGGAGAGAGATGGGGGAATTGCTGGTTGGTGGGGAATTCAGAACACAAAAAAACATTAAGTTCACTATCTATATGACCGCAGTTTGTGTCACTCCAAACAATTAGAATGCTAAAATCTAAGATCACTAATCACAGATCCTCATAACAAACATATGAATAATGAAAAAGTTTGATATATTGTGGGAATTAACACTATGTGACACAGAGACAGGAAGTGAACAAATGCTGTTGGAAAAATGGTGCTGATAGATTTGCTTGACACAGGGTTGTCACAAAACTACAATTTGTAGAACATAAAGTATTTGTGAGGCACAGTAAAGCACAATAAAATGAAGTATGCCTATAGTGGAATTAATGGATCATATAGTAGCTCTATTTTTAATTTTTTGAGAAAACTCCATGCTGTTTTCAATAGTGGCTTCTCCAATTTACATTCCCACCAACAGTGCATGAGAGTTCCCTTTCTTCACATCCTCACCAAAACTTATTTCTTTTCTTTTTGATAAGAGCCATTTCAACAGGTGTAAGGTGATATCTCGTTATGGTAGTGATTTACATTTTCCTGATGATTAGTGATATAGAACATCTTTTCATGTACCTGTTGGCCATATGGGTCTTCCTTAAAATAAAATGTCTATTCAGATACTCTGTTCATTTTTTAGTCAGATTCCTTAGCTTTGTTATTCGTATTGAATTTTAAGTATCTTCATATACTTTTAGATATTAGTCCCTTATTACATATATGATTTGCAAATATCTTATGCCATTCAGTCACTTGTTGTTGTCAGCTTCCTTCACTGTGCAGAAACTTCCTAGTTTGATGTAGTCCCATTTATTTTTGCATTTGCTTCCAATGCCTTTGCAGTCAGATTCAAAGAAACATCACTTAGACTTTTATCAAGGAGTTTATCACCCATGTTTTATTCTAAGAGTTTATGGTTTTATGTTTTACATTCAAGTCTCAAACCCATTTTTAGTTAATTTTGGTATACGGTATAAGATAGTGGTCCAGTTTTCCCAACACAACTTTTGATTTAAACTTTTGATTTTTGATTTAAAGTGAGAAATGTGCTACTCTTCCTTTCCTTGAACACTTAGAGTCCGTTTTATGATTATTAATTGGCCTAATTAATAGGCCAATTAGATAATTGAAGAAATTGTCCTTTTCTCACTACATATTCTTGTTTCTTTTATTGAAAATCCATTAATCACTTATATACATGGATTTATTTCTGGGCTTTCTATTCTGTCCCATTAATCTATGTGCCTATTTTTGTGCAAATACTGCACTTTTTTGATTACTTAAGATTTGTGGTATAGGTTTAAGTTTCTATTTTAATTCTAGTTACATAACCTATAGTGTTATATTAGCTTCAGGTGTACAATATAGTGATTCAACACTTCCATACTTCAACGTGTGCTCACATGACAAGTGCACCCCTTAATCCTCATCACCTATTTAACTCATCCCCCCTCCCACCTCCCCTCTGAGATTAGACAGACATATAGATATAGATACACACACACACACACACACACACACACACACACACACACACCACTTATCCATTCATCAATTGATGGATATGTTGGCTGATTCCTATCTGGGCTACTGTAAATAATGCTGCTATAAATAAAGGGGTGCATGTACCCCCTTTGAATTAATGTTCTTGTATTCTTTGGTTAAATACTCAATACTGCAATTGCTGGGTTGTAGATTACTATATTTTTAACTTTTGAAGTCAGTTCTACTTTTAACTTTCTTTGTTTTGAACTTTTATTTATTTATTTTGAGAGAGACAGAGAGAGACCGAGAGAAAGAAATGGAGTGCACCTGAGGAGGGGAGGGCCATAGAGAGAAGGAGAGAGAAAGAATCCCAAGCAGGCTCCACACTGTCAGCCTAGAGCCTGAGGTTCAAACTCACAAACCGTGACATCATGACCTGACCTGAAATCAAGAGTTGGACACTCAACTAACTGAGCCACCCAAGTGCTCCAACTTTCTACATTTTCTATTTTTAACTTTTGTTTTCCAGAGTGGCTGCACCAGTTTGTATTCCCACCAACAGTGCACAATTGTCCTTTTTCTCCACATCCTCACCAACACCTGTTGTTTCTTTTGTTCATTTTAGTCATTCTGGCAGGGGTGAGGTGGTATCTTATACTTTTGATTTGCATTTCCCTGATAAGTGATGATTAGCATCTTTTCATGTGTCTGTTACCCATCTGGATGTCTTCTTTGGATAAATGTATGTTCATGTCTTTTGCCCATTTTTTAATTGGATTATTTGTTTCTTGGGTGTTGAATTGTGTAAGTTCTTTATATATTTTAGATACTAATCCTTTATCAAATGTGCCATTTGCAAATACCTTATCCCATGCCATAGGTTTTGTCTTTTAGTTTTGTTAATTGATTCCCTCACTGTGCATAGACTTTTTATTTTGATATAGTACCAATAGTTTATTTTTGCTTTTGTTTCCCTTGCCTCAGGAGATGTGTCTAATAAGAAGTTACTATAGCCAATGTCAAACAGATTACTGCCTATGTTCTCCTCTAGGATTTTGATGGTTTTATGTCTCACATTTAGGTCTTTAATCCATTTTTAATTTATTTTTGTGTATGCTGTACAAAAGTGGTCCAGTTTAAATCTTTGCATTTTACTGTCCAGTTTTCACAATACAATTTTTTGAAAAGACTTTTTTTTCCATTGGATATTCTTTCTTGCTTTGTCAAAGATTAAATGACCATACAGGTGTGGGTTCACTTCTGGGTTTTCTATACTGTTCCATTGATCTATGTGTCTGTTTTTGTCCCAATACCACATTGTTTTGATCACTACAGCTTTGTAATTTAATTTGAAGTCTAGAATTGCTATGCCTCTAGCTTTCCTTTTCTTTTTCAAGATTGCTTTGGCTATTTGGGGTCTTTTGTGGTTTCATACAAATTTTAGGATTGTTTGTTTTAGTTCTGTGAAAAAAATGCTATAAGTATTTGGACAGATATTGCATTAAATGCATATGTTTGGGGCAGTATAGACTTTTTAACAATATTCGTTCTTCCAATCCACGAGCATGAAATGTCTTTCCATTTCTTGGTGTCAACTTCAGTTTCTTTCACCAGTGTTTTATAATATTCAGAATACACATCTTTCACCTCTTCGGTTAGGTTTATTCCTAATTATCTTATTATATTTTGATGCAATTATAAATAGGATTGCTTTCTTAATTTCTCTTTCTGCTGTTTAATTATTGGTGTATAAAAATTCAGTGAGTTTTGTATCCTGTGGCTTTACTTAATCCGTGTCTCAGTTCTAGCAATTTTATTGGTGGAGTCTTGCAAGTTTTCTCTATATAGTGTCATGCCATCTGCAAACAGTGAAAGTTTTACTTCCTCCTTATTGATCTAGATGCCTTTCATTTCTTTTTGTTGTCTGATTGCTGTGGCTAGGACTTCCAGTCCTGTGTTGAATAAAGTGTTTAGAGTGGACATCCTTGTCTTGTTCTTAACCTTAGGGGAAAAGATCTCAGTTTTTCCCCATTGGGTATAATGCTAGCTGTGTGTTTTTCATATATAGTCTTTATTATTTTTAAGTATGTTCCCTCTAAACCTCCCTTTTTGAGGGTTTTTATCATGAATGCCTACTGTACTTTGTCAAATACTTTTTCTGCATCTAATGAAATGATCACATTGTTCTTATCTTCTCTCTTATTGACATCAATGCATCATGCTGATTGATTCACAAATATTGAACCACACTTGTAACCCAAGAATATAACCCACTTGATCATGCTGATTTTTAAATGTATTTTTGAATTCTGTTTGCTAGTATTTTGTTGAGAATTTTTGCATCTGTGTTCATCAGGGATATTTGCCTGTAGCTCTCTTTTTCAATGGTGTCGTTATCTGGTTTAGGTATCAGAGTAATGTTGTCCTCATAAAACGAATTTGGAAGTTTTACTTCCTCTTCTATATTTTGGAATAGTTTGAGAATAGGTATTAACTCTTCTTTAAATATTTGGTAGAATTTGCCTATGAAGACAGCTGTTTCTGGACTTCTGTTTGTTGTGAGTTTTTTATTATTGATTCAATTTCTTGGCTGGTTATTGATCTGTTCAAGTTTTCTATTTTGTGTGTGTGTGTTTCAGTTTTGATAGTTTATGTTTCTAGGAATTTATCCATTTCTTCTAGGTTGTCCAATTTTTTGACATATAGTTTTTTTTATATATTTGCTTATGATCATTTGTATTTCTGTGGTGTTGATTATTATGTATTTTTCTGTCATTTGTGATTTTACTTACTGAATCCTTTCTCTTTTATCTTGTTAAGTTTCTCTAGGGTTTTATCAATATTGTTGATTTATTCAAAGAACCAGCTGCTGGTTTCATTGATCTGTTCTACGGTGTTTGTTTGTTTGTTTGTTTTTAGTTCTATTTCATTTATTTCTGCTCAAATCTTTATTTCCTTCTTTCTACCAGCTTTAGGCTCCATTCGTTGTTCTTTTTCTAGCTCCTTTAGGTGTAATATTAGGTTAAGATTTTTCTTTCTTCCTGATATAGGCCTGTATTGTGATATACATCCTTCCTAGAACCACTTTTGCTGTATCCCAAATGTTTTATTTAGACTGGTTTTTTTTTTTTCATTTTCACTTGATTCCATACAATTTTTATTCCTTGTTTATTTGATGGTTCACCCATTTATGGCTCAGTAGCATATTATTTAGTCTCCACATATTTGTGGTCTTTCCAGATTTTTTCTTACAGTTGACTTCTATTTTCATAGCCTTATACTCAACATACACATGGTAGTATTTTGATTTTCTTGAATTTATTGAGATTTGTTTTGTGGGCTAATATGTGAACTATTATGGAGAATATTCCATGTGCAATTGAAAATAATTCTGATGTTTTAGGGTGGAATGTTCTGAATACATCTGTTAAATCCATCTGTTCAAGTGTGTCATTCAAAGCCAATGTTTCGGGGCGCCTGGGTGGCTCAGTCTGTTGAGGGTCTGACTTCAGCTCAGGTCATGACCTCACAGTTCATGGGTTCGTGCCCTGCATCAGGCTCTGTGCTGACCGCTTGCTTAGAACCTGGAGCCTGCTTCAGATTCTGTGCCTCCTTCTCTCTCTGCCCCTCTCCAGCTCATGCTTTGTCTCACTCTGTTTCTCAAAAATAAATAAATGTAAAAAAAATTAATAAAAAATTTACAAAGACAATGATTCCTCTTTTATTTTCTGTTTAGATGATCTGTCCATTGATGTAACTGGGGTGTTAAAGTCCCCTAGTATTATTGTGTTATTATCAATATGTTCCTTTATGTTTGTTATTAGCTGTTTGTGTACTTGGGTTGTTGGATTGTCCCTTTTATGATAATCTAGTATCTGTCTTCTCTCTTGTTACAGTCTTTGTTTTAAAGTGTAGTTTGTCCAACTTCACTTCATGTCACAATCTCATGGTTGGTGGGTTCAAGCCTTGCATCAGGCTCTGGGCTGGCAGCTGAGAGCCTGGAGACTGCTTTAGATTCTGTCTCACTCTCTCTTTGCCCTACCCCTGCTCATGCTCAGTCTCTCTCTCTCTCTCTCTCTCTCTCTCTTTTTCAAAAATAAATAAACATTTAAATTTTTTCATAAAAAAAATAAAGTCTAGTTTGTCCAATATAAGTATTCCTACTCTAGCTTTCTTTTAACATTCATTTGCATGGTAGATGTTTCCCCATCCCCTCACTTTCAATCTGCAGGTGTCTTTAGGTCTAATATTGGTCTCTTTAGGTAGCATATAAATGAGTCTCTTTTTTTATCCATTATGACACCCTATCTCTTTTTATTGGAGCATTTAGTCTGTTTACATTCAGAGTAATTATTGATAGATATGTATTTATTGTCATTTTATTACCTGTTTGTGATTTTTTTTCTGAAGATTTTCCCTGATGCTTTCTTGTCTTTCTCACATTCATGTTTTGCTGATTTTCTTTAGGGATATATTTGGATTTCTTTTTATTCTTTGCATGTTTAGTTGTTTTATATATGGTTACCATTAGGTTTGTATATAAACTTTTTTGCATATAACAGTCTATATTAAGTTGATGGCTGTTTAAGTTTGAACTCATTATTTTCTCCTCTCCTCCCCACATTTTAGGTATGTATTATTATATTTTATACCCTTTTTGGTGTGAGTTCTTTGACATTTTTATAGAAATATTCATTTTTACTGCTTTTTTGTTTCCCAACTTTATATTGTCCCTTTTGATCTCTTCTTTCCAGAGTCCCCTTTAATATTTCTTGCAGGGCTGGTTTAGTGGTCATGAGCTCCTTTAGCTTTTGCTTGTCTGAGAAACTCTTTGTCTTTCCTTCTATTCTGAGTGATAGCCTTGCTGGGAATAGTAGTTGTGGCTGCAGATATTTTCCATGTGGCTTCTTGAATATATCATGCCTTCTGTCTCCCTTCTGACTTGCCAAGATTCTATTGAAAAATCTCCTGCTATCCTTATGTGTTTTCCCTTGTAAGTTACTGACTTATTCTGTCTTGTTGCTTTTAAGATTTTTTCTTTATCTCTGTATTTTGCAAACGTAATTATAATATGTTATGGTGTATGTATGCTTTTGTTTATGAGTCCTTTGTGCCTCTTGGATCTGGATATCTGTTTCCTTCCCCAGATTAGGGAAGTTTTTAGCTAGTATTTCTTCAAATAAATTTTCTGCTCCCTTTTCTCTCTTCTTCTAGGACTCCTATATTGCAAATGTTATTATGTTTTAGGGACTCACTGAGTTTCCTAAGTTTATTCTCATTTGTGTAATTGTCTTTTCTCTCTTCTATTCAAGTTGAATACTTTCCATTACTCTATCTTCTTGGTCACTAATTCATTTCTCTTCTTCTTCTCTCATCTTGTTCATTCCATCAAGTGTGTTCCTCATTTCATGTATTGAGTCCTTTATCTCTACTATGTTATTTCTTATCTCTGTGTTAAGGGTGTCACTCATGTCTTCCATTCTTTTCTCAAGTCTAGGGAGTATCATTGTGATCATTGTTTTATATTCTCTATTAGCCATGTTACTTATATTTGTTTCACTTAGAACTCTAACTGTGGCTTTGTCCTGTTCTTTAACTTGGGATAAATTTCCCTGTCTCTTCATTTTGTCTACATCTCTGGGTCTGTTTATGTGTGGTAAGTCAGCTGTGACTTCTTCTCTTGAAAGTAATGACTTTATGAATAGGAGGTCCTGGAATGCCCTCCAGTGCAATGTCCCCAGTTCACCAGAAACTGACACTTCAGGAGACAGTCCTATGTGTGTGGCTTTTTCCCTGTCGTTCTGTCTGAGTCACTGTTGTTTTTGATGCAGTCCTCTGCACTGATCCTCTGCCTGTTGTGGCTGTGCTTGCTTTCTATGTTCTTAGTGGGAATGCAGGCAAGCCAGCTCTGAGGAACATGCCCACCAAGGAACTTAAGAGCAGGGCAGAAGTGGTAGCAAATTTTGTGTTGGGCCACTAGTCCTATGCCAGATCCCCCAAAGTGCTGTGGTGGTTGGGGGATGTGTGCCAGGGTTGCCAGGAATGCATGGCTGGTTGTGGTGTGTAATAATGGCTTGAAGTGGCTTGGGCCAGCATATGATGATGGCTGGGAACATGCTGCATCTGATGTAGCAGCTGGGCCAGTCACATTGCAGCAGCTATGCACCTGGAAGTGGTCTGGGTGCACACACAGATTTAACAAGATTTGCCCTGAGTCCTGGGTGAAGGCAAAAAGTATCTGTGCAGTCCCAAATACTACAGGTGGCTCTGTGTTTATGCTGAGGGGTGGGAAGAAAAATGGTGCCTGACAGCACCCTCATTTTCAGTGAAGTCCCCCAACACACTCCAAAATCTGTATGAACAGATCTGTCTCCTGTTTGCCCCCTGATGTTGTGTAAAGTGCTGTTTTTATGTAACCTCTCTGTGTGCAGGCTGCTTGTCTCTTCAAAGACACTGACACAGCTGTCACTTTCCCTCCCATCTCCCAATGCTGAGTCAGCTTTTAAAGCTTCAGACTCCAAGTCCACTTGTTTTACAACAAAAGTTCAGCCCCTCTGGGGCTGGAAGAATAGACTTCCCCATGTGTGCTCCCTGGCGTCAGGGCCCATTTCCCTGCCCTCTCTGCATGTGCAGCTCCCTCTCTCCTGCTGGCAACCTCTCCCTGCTTTTCTGAATTTCCTAACCTTTCAGATGCAGTTTCTTCCCTATATTTAGTTGTGAAGTTTGTTCTGATAGCCTTTGGATCACTCCCTGGTTTTACTAACTTGGATGTGGATGATATGTAATTGTAAATGTGGTACAAGGTGAGGTCAGGGTCCTCCTACTCTGCCATCTTTGTAATTATGGAGGCTGAGAAGTCCCATGGTCTGCCATCTGCAAACTAGGAAACCAAGAAATACAGGGGTGTAATTCAGTTTGAGTCTGAAGGCTTGAGAATTAGAAGGCCAGTGGTATAAATCTCAGTCTGAGTCAGAAGGCCAGAAAACTAGGAGCACCTATGTCAGAAAGATGGATGTCTCAGCTCAAGGAAAGACTTTGTAGTATAGTTTAAAATTAGAAAGCATAATGTCTCTGCCTTTGTTCTTGCTCAAGATTGTTTTGGCCATTAAGGGTCATTTTTGTTTCCTTGAAAAATTTAGAATTATTTGTTCTAGTTCTGTGGAAAATGACGTTGAATTTTGATAGGTATTGAACTGAATCTGTAGAATTCTTTGGGCAGTATGGACATTTTAACAATATTGATTCTTACAATTCATGAGCACAGAATATCTACCCAGTTATTTGTTTCTTCAATTTCTTTCCTCAACTTCTTACAGATTTCAGTGTAGAAATATTTTATCTATTGGTTAAATTTATTCCTAGGTATGTTATTTTTTCTGATGCAATTGTACATAATATTGTTTTCTTTTTTCATTTTTTTAATGTTTATTTTTAATTCTGAGAGAGAAAAAAACAGAGCTTGAGCAAGGGAGGGACAGAGAGAGAGGGAGACACAGAATTTGAAGAAGGCTCCAGGCTCTAAGCTTTCAGCACCAGAATCTGACGTGGGGCTTGAACTTATGAACCACGAGCTCAAGACCTGAGCCAAAGTTGGACACTTAACAGACTGAGCCACCCAGGCACCCCTATAATATCATTTCTTGATTAGTCTTCCTGATATTTCATTATAAGTACAGAGAAACACAACAGATTTCTGTATATTAATTTTGTATCTTGCAACTTTAATGAATTCATTTGTTAGTTCTAATAGTTTTTTGGTGGAGTCTTTAGGATTTTCTATATGCAGTATGTCACCTACAAATAGTGACAGTTACTTCTTCCTAATTGGGATGATTTTTATTTATTTTTCTTACTTAATTGCTATGGCTAAGTCTTCCAATACTATGTTGAATAAAAGTAGGGAGAATGGACATCCTTATCTTGATCCTTATTGATTTTCTGTCTGGATAATCTATTCATTGACATAGTGGGGTGTTCCCTACTATTATTATATTGCTGTCAATTTGTCCCTTTAGGTCTATTTATATTTGCTCTATATATTTTGATGTTTCTGTATTAAATGCATATATATTTATAAATGTTATGCCTTCTTGCTGGATTGGCCCTTTTATTATTATGTATGTCCTCTCTTTGTCTTTTATTACAGCCTTTGTTTTAAAATCTTTTTTGTCTGTTATAGGTACAGTTACAGCATCTTTCTTTGTTTTTCCATCTCTTCATTTTTTGTATGTGTGTGTTTTTACTTCTGAGAAGAGTCTCTTGTAGGCAGTATACAAATGTGTCTCTTTTTTCCCCTATTCATTAACCCTATGTCTTTTATTTGAGAAATTCAGTTAATTTACATTTATAGCAATTATTGATAGGTATGTACTTATTAAGTATGGCTCCTAATCATAGCAACAGTCCACAATAGGATGTAGATGGGATCAGATTCAGTAATTCACAAAACTCCCATTGTAATGCTTCAACACAGCTCAAGTTTTTCTGTGATTTGTTATTACTTCAAATATTAGGACACCAAAATTCTGCAAACCATGTTTAAAGTTTTGAAAGTTACACAATATCTTATTTAATTTGCACTGCTAAAAGTAGTAATAACAGTGGCTGTAGGCCTCTCAGTCTAAATCATACATGGAAAATTCTCTTCCTGGTATATACGATATAAGACTTCTTTTTTCTCAACCATTTTTAAACAATTTAATTGTATGTACTTAACATGTACAATGTGATCATTCGATATACATATATATTGAAGAATGATTACCAAGATCAAGATAATTAATATTTCGATCATATCATATACATACTAATGGCAATTCTGGGTTTTTGCTTTTTGTTGGTTTTGATGAGAATGCTTAAGATCTACTCTTAACAACTTCAAGTTTATAATGCCATATTACTGACTATAGTCCCCATTTTGTACATCAGATCCTCAGAACATATTCTTCTTCTAACTGAAATATTGGGCCTTTTGACCTATATCAACTTATTTCTCTCTTCCCCAAGCCCATGTTAACCACAATTCTGTTTCTGTGAAGTTGAGATTTTTGTATTTGTTTTTTATATTCCACATAAAAGTGATATTATACAGTGTTTTTTCTCTTTCTGGTTTACTTCACTTAGCACAATGATCTCCAGATTCATCTATGTAGTCATAAATGGAAGGATTTCTTTTTTATGGAAGAATGATATTTCATTGTATATATCTTTATCACATTCTCTTTATCCACTCATCCATGGAAGAATATTTACGTTGTTTCCATATCTTGGATATTCTGATTAATGCTGCAATGGACATGAATGTACAACTTCTTGGGTGTAAAGTACTGATTTAATTTCTTCAGATATATAACCAGGAGGGGGATTGCTGGATCATATCATAAAAATTTAATTTTTAATTTTTTGAGGAGCTTCCATACTGTTTTCCATAATGGCTGTACTGTTTGATATTCCCACCAGTGGTATATAAGGGTTCCCTTGTCTTCACCTCCTTGCCAACATTTGTGATCTCTTTTCTATTTTTTTTTAATTTTTTTAATGTTTATTTATTTCTGAGAAAGAGAGAGCACACCAGTGGGTGAGCAGGGGAGGGGCAGAGAAAGAGAGAGAGAGGGAGACAGAATCTGAAGCAGGCTCCAGGCTCTAGCTGTCAGCACAGAGCCTCATGTGGGGCTCAAACTCACAAACTGTGAGATCATGACCTAAGCCGAGGTTGGATGCCCAACTGACTGTGCCACCCAGGCGCCCCTATCTCTTTTCTTTTTTACCATAACCATCTTAACAGGTATGAGGTGACGTCTCATCATGGTTTTTCATTTGCATTTCCCTGATGATTAGTGATGTTAAGTACCTTTTCATACCCCTGTTGGATATTTGTACATCTCTTTGAGAAATACCTATTCAAATTCATTGCCCATTTTTAATTTATGTTTTTTTTTTTACTATTAAGTTATATGAGTTCTTCATAATTTTGAATATTGGCCCTTTATCAGATGTATGGTTTGTGAATATCTTCCCCCATTCTGTAAGCTGTCTTTTCAATTGATTATTTTACTGTGCACCAAACTTTTAATGTAGTCCTGCTTGTTTATTTTAGATTTTTGTTGCCTGTTCTTTTGATATCTCATCCAAGAAATCATTACAAAGGCCAATATCAAGGTTCTTTTCCCTTAAGTTCTATAAGTTCTATGGTAAGGTCTTATGTTTAAGTCTTCGATCCATTTCAAGTTATTTTTTGTGAATAATGTAAGATAGGGTCTAGTTTCATGCATTTGCAATATGGATATTCAGTTGTACCAACATCATTTATTAAAGAGACTATACTTTCCCCCATTGTGAGTTCTTGGCACCCTTGTCAAAAATTAGTTCGACATTTTCACATGGGTTTATGTCTGGGCTTTCTATTGTATTCAACTGATCTATGTGCCTGCTTTCATACCAGTACCATGCTGGTTTTATTAATATAGATTTATAATAAAGCTTGAAATATGGTAGTGTGATGCTCTCAGCTTTATTCTTTTTCAGGGTTGCTTTGGTCTTGGGGGGGGGGGGTCTTTGGTGATTATATATAAATTTTAGAAAAATTTTTTTCTATTTATATAGAAAATGTCATTGGAATATTAATTGCAATTGATTTGAATCTGTAGATCATTTTGGGTAGTATGAATATTTTCATAATATTAATTCTTCAGGTACAAGAACATGTGATATCGTGCAACATGTTTGTGTCTTGCTCATTCTCTTTCACCACTGTCTTACAGTTTTTAGTGTATAGGTCTTTGATCTCCTTGTCAATGTTATTCCTAAGTATTTTTAATGCTATGATAAATGACATTTCTTTCTTAATTTCTCTTTCAGATAACTCATTTCATTGTTGCTGTATAAAAATACCACTCTTCTATATATTGATTTTGTATTCTATAACATTACCAAAGTCATTTATGAGTTCTAACAGTTTCTTGGTGGAGTCTTTAGGGATATTCTATATGTAAGATCATATAATTTGCAAACAGATAATTTTACTTCTTGCTTTCCAAAACGGATGCCTTTGATTTCTTTTTCTTACAAATTGGTATGGTTATAACTTCCATCACTATGTTCAATAGAAATGGTGACAGCGGGCATCTACATCTTATTCTTGATCTTAGAAGAAAGGCTTTTAACTTTTCACCATTGGGTATGACATTAGCTGTGAGCTTGTCATATATAGCTTTTATTACACTGAGGAACATTCCTTCTATACTCAACTCCTTGAGTGCTTTTTATCATGAAAGAATGTTGCATTTTGCCAAATGATTTTTTTTAATCTACTGAGATGATCACATGATTTTTTTCATTCTATTAATGTGGTGTATCCATTGTTGATTAATCTTTGCATCTTAGGCAGAAAAACCCACTAGATCATAATGAATGATCCTTTTACTGTGCTGTTGAATGTGGTTCGCTAATATTTTCTTGAGAAACTTTACATCTATATCTATCAGGGATTCAGGTCTGTATATTTCTTTGCTTGCATTGCTTTTGTCTATCTCTGATGTCCAGGTAATGCTGGCCTCCTAAAATGAACTTGGAAGTGTTAACTACTTTTCAATTTTTAAAATGATTTTAAAGTGGATTTGGTTAATTTTTCTTTAAATGTGTAATAGTGAAGCCCTCTGTTCCTACATTTTTCTTAGTTTCAGGATTTATGATTACTTCAGTCTTACTCATTGTTGATTCATTCAGATTTTTTTTTATGATTCATTCTAGGTAGTTCCTTATTTGTAGTGTGTCTCTATTTCTACTTTCTGATCAGTTGGTATTTGGTTTATATATTTAGTTGCTCTTATGTTAGGTGCATAAATATTTGAAAATGTTATATCATCTTGATGAAATGACCCCTTTTTATTATATAATGACCTCCTTTGTCTCTTGTCACATTCTTTGGCTTAGGCCTATTTTGTTTAATGTAAATATAGCCACTTCTCTGTTTGGTTCATATTTCTATGGAATATCTTTTTCCATTGCTTCTCTTTCAAGCCATCTGTTTTCTGAAAGCTGAAACAAGTCTCTCATAGGAAGCATATACTGGGGTTTTGTTTGTTAGTTTTTACCATTCAGCCATGCATTTTACCATTCAGCCATGCATTACTAGCCATGCAAGTAAAACAAATAACAGGGAACACATTACAAAACACAAATTATAAAAAAGATAGTAACAGACTTCTATGAACAATTATACACCAATAAATTGGGTAACCCAGAAGAAATGGATAAATTCCTATAAACATACAACTTCCCAAGAATGAATCATGAAGAAATAGAAAATATGATGAGATGAATTACTAGTAAGGAGATGAATTAGTAATCAAAAAACTGCCAAAAAAAGAAAAGTCCAATACCATATGGCTTCACTGGCAAGTTCTACCAAATATTTTAAAAAGAATTTATAGTAATCCTTTTCAAACTCTTTTCAAAAAATGAAGAGAAAGGAATACGTCCAAACTCATTTTTCCAATGCCAACATTACTCTGATACAAAAACCAGAAAAGGACACTACAAGAAAAGAACATTACATGCCAACATCTCTGATGAACCTAGGTGTGGAAATATTCAAAATATATTCACCAAAGTCAACATTACATTAAAAGGTCATACACCATCACCAAGGGGGATTTAGTCCTAGGATGTTCAACATATGCAAATCAATAAATGTGATATACATTAACAAAATGAAGGATAAAAACCATATGATCCTATCAGTAGATGCATAAAAACATCTGCCAAATTCAATGTCCTTTCATGGTAAAAACTTGCCAACAAAATGACCATACAGGGAATATATACCAACATAATAAAAACTATAAATGACAAGTCCAATGCTAACAGCGTATTTGCCAAAGAGAGTGGAAAGATTTTCCTCTAAGATCAAGAACAAGAAAAGGATGCACATATTTTCTACTTTTATTCAGCTTAGTATTGGAAATTATTGCCATAGCAATTAGGCAAGAAAAAATAAATAAGAGGCATATACATTGAAAAAGAAGAAAAATTGTTACTGTTTGAAGATGATATGATCTCATGTACAGAAAATCCTAGGGAAACCTGGGTGGCTCAGTCGGTTAAGCAGCCAACTTCAGCTCAGGTCATGATCTCACCAGTGGTGAATTCGAGCTCCATGTTAGGCACTGTGCTGACAGTTTAGAGCGTGGATCCTGCTTCAGATTCTGTGTCTCCCTCTCTCTCTGCCTCTCCTGCTCATGCTCTGTCTCCCTCTGTCTCTCAAAACTGAATAAATGTTAAAAAAAAATTTTAAATAAAAAAAGAAAATCCTAAAGACTCCAACAACAAACTGTTAGAACTAATATAAAAATTCAGTAAAATTTGAGGATACAAACTCAATATACAAAAATCCCAGCATTTCTATGCAATAAAATGAACTATCTGAAGAAGATAAATAGCACTGCCATTTCCAGTAGCATCAAAAAGAATAAAATACTTAAGAATAAATTTAACAAAGGAGGGTAAAATCTGTACACTGAAACTACTAAACTTTGATGAAAGAAATTGAAGAACACAAAACATTATTAAAATATTCAATGATTGTTTATTGAGAAAAATCAATATTTTTAAAATGTCTATTGTGCCCAAAGTGATCCTCAGTCAATGCATCCCTATCAAAATCCCAATGGTGTTTTTCACAGAAATAGAAATAACAATCCTAGTATTTGTATGGAACCACAAAAGAGCTAGACTAGCCATAGAAATCTTGAGAAAAAAGAATAGAGCTGGAGACATCACACTTCTTGAATTCAAACTACAGACTACACTAGTCCAAACAGTATTATATTGGTATTGAAGTGACACACTGATGAATGGAACAGAACAGAGAGCCAAGAAATAAACCCATGCAATATTATCAATTAATTTTTAACAAAGTAGCCAAGAATATACAATGAACATACAAAGGACAGTCTTCAATAAGTGATGCTTATTAAATATTAAATAACCACAAATTTAAGCATGAAGCCAGGCCACTATATTACACCATAAACATTGAATTCAAAATAGATTAAAGGTTTGGATATCAATAACTCAAACTGCAAAACTCAGGAGAAAATCCAATGTCTACCTGACATTGGATTTACTTATATTTTGTTTTTGATTTTACACCAAAAGTCAAAATTATAAAAAATAAACAAGTGGGACTGCCCCAAACAAAAAGCTTCTGCACAGTTAAGAAAGTCCACAAAATGAAAAGGCAACAGCATGGGTGAAAGTATTTCCACACACCACTTATCACAGAAGATATTAATATCCAAATATAAAAAAAGCCATGCAATTCAACAACAAAATAATAAATAATATAATTTTTAAAAGGTAAAATAACAGAAATAAACATTTTTCAAAAAAAAGACATACAAATAACAAACAGGTACAAGAAAAGGTACTCAACATCATCAGAGAAATACAAATCAAATCACAATGAACTATCACCTTGAGAATGCATATTAATCAAAAGGATAAGATATAAGTGTTGGCAAAAATGTGGAAAAACAGAACACTTTTACACCACTGGTAGGAATATAAACTGTTATATCCATTATGGAGAATAGTATGCAAGTTCCTCAAAAAATTAAAAATAGAACTACCATGTGGCCTAGCATTCCTACTTCTGGGCATATATCCAAAGGAATAGAAATTAGTATCTCAAAAAGACATTTTCACACCCATATTCACTCCAGCATAGTCACAATAGCCAAGATACGGAACCAATCTCAAGTGTCTATCAGTGGATAAAGCAGATGTATTCAGTCATTGGAAAGAAGGATATCTTGTCACTTGTGACAACTTGGATTATTTGGAGTCATAAGTGAAATAAGCCAGACAGATAAATACTGTTTAAAAAAAGTCAAACTCATAGGGGTGCCTGGGTGGCTCAGTTGGTTGAGTGTCTGACTTCGATTCAAGTAATGATCTCGTAGTTGACGAGTTCAAGCCCCACGTTGGGCTCTGTCCTGACCACTCAGAGCCTAGAGCCTCTATCAGATTCTGTGTCTCCCTCTCTCTCTGCCCATCCCTGCCCATGCTCTGTCTGTCTCTGTCTCAAAAATTTAAAAAAAAAGTCAAACTCATAGAAACAGAGAATGGAATAGAAGAAAAGATAATGTAGTTACCAGAGGGTGAGGGTGAAACACTTGGGTATCTCAGGTGTGTGGGACACTGCCAAAGAGAATAAGTTCTCTCTCACAGCATCCACAGTACTGAAGAAGGAGCTTCATGAAGAGAAGGAAGAGATCACAAGAGTGGCAGAAAGAATTCTCAGAGCACATAAAAGAGATTCAATCCCCACTGGTGCATCATAAATTCCACCTGATAATCCACACATGAGCTTCTGGAAAGCCTCAACTGTGGACCATGAGCACTGCTGGTGACCTGTGTACCTCACCAATACCTTCTCCCACTCTATAGCTGGATTCCCTATGTATGAACCCAAAGGCAGCCATGAAAGCAAGCTTTAGTGGTTGTATAGGATACAATGGCAAAAAGCAGACTAGGGTCTGTAGGTCAGAAAGAAAACACAAAATTGGTGGTGACGCCACCATTGAAAAAACAAGAGAAAGTTGTTGGCCTGCTGTGCTGTAGGAGTGAAGACATGCAAGCTTAAGAATTATGCGACAAGAGGGAGCAAGAAGCATGAAGCAAGTGTACCCATTCAAGGTCTGAGAAAGCCTCAAATCTCTAGTAGCGCTGACAAAACTTATTTGTCCCCTGAAAGTAGTTAGTAAAATTGGATGAAGGGGCAGCTACTTCTTATGCAAGTACAGCAATGCAAAACTCCAAGGGACATGAAAATTCAAGGAAACAAGACAGTACCGAAGTATCACAATAATCATCCCTTAACTGAACCTAAAGACTTCAAGATCTATAATCTATCTGATAAAGAAATCAAAATAGTTGTTTTAAGGAAATTCAATGACTTAAAAGAAGACACAAAAAGACAATTAACAAAATCATGAAACAATATTCAAATGACAAATTTAACAAGAGATAGAAATTTTAAAAAATTCTGAAGCTGAAAAATTCAATGAATGAAATGAGACATGCTATAGAGAGCATCAAGATCAGAATAGACCAAACACACAAACAAAAAAAATCCATGTATTAAAAGACAGGAACTTTGAAATTAACCAGTCAGAGAGCAACAACAACAACAGAAAGAATGAAATGGAGTGAAAAAAATCTAATGATCTGGAAGACTCCATCAAAAGAACCAATAGGCAAACTGTGGATCCAGAGGATTAAAAACGGCATAGGAAGCAGAAAGTTTATTTAAAGAAACAATGGTGGAGGACCTCCCTAATCTGAGTGGAAATGTGGACATCCAAGTTCATGAAAATCACAGGACAACAAACAAAATAACTTACAGAGATTCTCTCTGACAAAAATTATAATAAAAGTGTCAAAAATCAAAGAAGAATATTAAAAGCAGCAAGAGAAAAGAAGATTGTGACCTACAAGGGTACTCCCATGAGGCTATCAGTTAAATTTCTCTTGGAAACAGGCCAGGAGAGAGTGAAATAAATTCAAAGTGCTAAAAGAAAAAGAAAAAAGCAAACCAAGAATACTCTATTTGGTAAATATCCTTCAGAAATGAAAGATAAATACTTTCCCAGACAAAAAATAGCTGAGAGAATTCATTACCTCTAGACTTGCCTTTCAGGAAATGCTGAAACGAGTTCCTCAAGCTGATAAAAACATTTTAATCAGTAACATGAAAACATATGAACATATGGAACACAGTTGAATGACTATGTTGTACACCTGCAATTAAAATTACACTGTATGTTAACTGGAATTCATATAAAAACTTAAAAAATAAATATAAGTGACTAATGTAAATATATATATATATATTATCAAATTCAGAATACTCTAATACTGTAATATGTAATGTAATATTTAATTATAGTAAAAAGGTTAAAAGATAAAAGAAAAATAACTATAGCTACTATAAGCTGCTAAAGAGTACACAATACAAAAAGAATAAATTGTGACATTAAAAATATAAAAGGAGGTAAAAGGGTAGGTAGTCTTTGTATGCAGTTAAAGTTGTTATCAGCCTAAAATAGACTGTTATACCTATAAGATATTTTATGTAAGCTTCCTGGTGTTCTAATACAAAAACCAATGGTATATTCACAAAAACTGAAGAGAAGGGAATCAAAGCATGCCTCTACAGATATAACAAATTCACAAAGGAAATCAAAGAAAAGAAGAACAAAGGAAAGACAAAACAACCAGAAAAAATTATGATGAAATTACTAAGTCCTTACTTATGAACAATTACTCTAAGTGTTAATAAATTAAATTATCCAATCAAAAGGCAAGGAGTTGCTGGAGAAATAATAAAGCAAGACCCAACACTGCTGCCTAGAAGAGAATCACTTCATCTTTAAAAACATACATAGGCTCTAAGGGAAAAGATGGAAAAAATATTCCATCAGGTGGAAACTATAAGAAAGCATGGGTAGCTATACTCACAACAGAAAAAAAAATAGACTTTATGCCATAATGGTAACAAGAGACAAAGAGGCCATTATATAAAGATTCAGGGGACAATTCATCAAGAATATAAAACAATCATAAATATATACACACACAAAATCAGAGCATTTAGCATATTAAGCAAATAGTACTAAGGGAAGAAATTGACAACATAATGATAGGGGACTACAATACTTTCAACAATGGAGAAATCATCCAGATAGAAAATCATTTAAGAAATGTTGAAATTCAATTGTATTTTGAAACAAATGGATCTAATAGACATATATAAAACATTTCATCCAAAAGCAGAAAAATACACATTCTTCTCAAGCACACACAGAACATTCTGCAAGGTGGATCATACGATATGTCATACAAATAGTCTTAGCAGATTTAAGGAAATTGAAATCACACCATGTATCTTTTCCAACAACAATGGTGTGATACTAGAAATCAATAAAAGAAGGAAAATTGGAAAATTCATGTATAAGAGGAAATTCAATCACAGACTTCTCAAAAACCATGCACCAAAGAAGAAACCAAAAGGGAAGAATAACATCTTTAAACAAATGAAAATATAAACACAACAAATCAAATTCTAAAGTAGTTCTAAAAGGAATGTGGATAGCAATAAATACCCATATTAAGATTTATATAAGAGATTAAACTTCCAGGGAAGTGGCAGAAAAGGAGGACCCCAAACTTACTTTATCCCATGGATACAACTAAGTAGCACTCACATCAGTACAAACTACCCAGAAAACTACCCAAAGACTGGCCAAACTCCACAGCTAAATGTTCAGAAGAAGCCACACCAAATGGGTAGGAAGGGTGAGGACAAGGTGGGAATCTAAACCCAGGGTGTCTGACTGCTGGAGTGAGGGAACTGTGGGTGTGGAAAGGGGTGAGAAAGAAACTATCCCACTGAAGAGACTACAAGGGGAAGAGGAATCCACATAACATTTGACTTTGAAAATCAGAGGGGCTGAATGTCATGAACTACTACAACTAGTGAGACTTAAAAGCCTGGAATTTTAAAAATCATCAGGCTGAGCTCTGGGAGAGCCTGGAATGCAACAGGAAGCTGAGTTCCCATCTTTAAATAGATAGTACAGCAAATAGCCCATGGAGATACAGCTTGGCATCAGTAGTTTGGAAGGTGCATGAGCTTACAGGAGAATTAGTTACTGATCTCAAAGTTTCCTGAGGGACTATCCAGGAACAAAGGAGCTGGCAGGTGTCAGTTCCCCCATCTCCCACCCCCAGCATAAACACATAGCCACCTGTGGAAACCAGCACAATGGGCATTCAGTACCTAACTAGTTTACACCAAGCCCCACCCCCTCCAGCCAGGCCTGCCTCAATCCTGGGGCTGCAGATACCCTCTCCCAGAAGACCTACACAAATCGTGCCAACACTCCATTTCCTGACCTCCCACAGAGGATGCACACACCCTTTTAAAACTGCACACACCCCCTCCTGCATGCTTAGTGGAGCTATCCTCACTAGACCAGTCTCCACTGCAGCTATGCACATCCCCTATAGAGAAGGACACAGGAACACAGCTTGTAGCACTGTAACTCATTTGTGCACTCTTTGCAGAGCAGCCCTAGTTAGCCCCAGTCTCCACAGCAGCTTATATACCCTTTGGAGGAGGACTGGGGTGCCCACCTTACGGCACTGCTCTCCCACCCATGCCCATGTTGTGGAGTGGCCCCTGCTGGCCCAGTCTCTAGCATGGCTGCATGTCCCTGTGGAAGGGAACCTGCACCATCTAGTTAAAAATATATGTTCTATTCACTACTTTCAATAACAAGACATAGCTGACTTTCCTAAGACACAGAAACAGACACAGAGAGGCAAAATGAGGAGAGAGAGGAATAGATCACAAATGAAAGAACAGGACAAAACCACAGCAAGAGACCTATGCAAAACAGATATAAGTCACATGCCTTATAGAGAATTTAAAATAATGATCTTATAATCACTGAACTTGAGAAAAGAGTGGAGGATATCAGTGAGACCCCTAACACAGAGATGAAAAAGAACCAATCAGGGATGCAGAATACAATAAATGAAATTCAGAATACACTTGATGGAGTAAAAAGCAGACTGGAAGAAGCAGAAGAAGGAATGAATGAAATAGGAGACAAAGTAATGGAAAGTAATCAAGCTGAACAAATGAGAGAAAAAACAATGATGCAAAGTAAAAATAGACTGAGGAAACTCAGTGACTACATCAAGCATAGTAACAGTGTTTTTCTATCAGTACTGCCTCCACCTTGTTCTTTACTTGTAGCTGGTGTTTCTGGTTTTTTGCTTTTGGATTGTGTGTGCGTGTGCGTGTGCATGTGCGTGTGTGTGTGTGTGTGTGTGTGTGTTGTCTGTTTTTATTTCTCTGTGTGTTTGCATGTCTTTGTTTCCTTTTTGTCTGTTTGTTTTTCTTTCCAGGGCTACTTCAAGGAACAAACCAAGCACACCTCATGGAGGGTCCAAAACATCACTACAAGAAATAAAATAACCAAAGTCACAACAACAGAGAGCAAGTAACACTCTCTAAAAATCACTTCCTGAAGGGCCAGGCCCTGGACAGTGTATGACCCCCCTTCCCCCTTTATAGCATTGCTCGCAGATGCAGAGTACAGAACAAGCTTTTAAAAATCATAAGGGACAGAAAACTAGCCAAAATAATGAAATGGAAGAATTCTCCTCAAAAGAAATTGCAGGAAGAAGTGACAGCTAAATAACTGATCAAAACAGATATAAGCAATATAACTGAACAAGAATTTAGAATACTAGACATAAGATTAATCTCTGGGCTTGAAAAATGCATAGAAAACAGCAGAGAATCTATTACTGTAGAGATTAAGGAACCAACAAATAGTCATGATGAATTAAAAAATGCTATAAATGAGGTGCAAAATAAAATGGAGGTGGCCACATTGCGGATTGAAGAGGCGGAGGGAGAATAGTTGAATTAGAAGATAAAATTATGAAAAAGAGGAAGCTAAGAGAAACAGAGAGTAAAAAAAATCCAGGATCAAGAGGGGAGAATTAGAGAACTAAGTGATGCAATCAAACGAAACAATAACCATATCATAGGAATTCCAGAAGAAGACAAAGAGTGGCTGAAGGTGTACTTGAACAAACCATAGCTGAGAACTTCCCCAATATGGGGAAGGAAACAGACATTGAAATCCAAGAGGCACAGAGAACTCTCTTCAGACGTAACTTGAATCAATCTTCTGCACGACATATCATAGTGAAACTGGCAAAATACAAGGATAAAGAGGGGTGCCTGGGTGGCTCAGTTGGCTAAGTGTTCGACTTCAGCTCAGGTCAATCTCGCAGTTTGTGAGTTCAAGCCCTACATCGAGCTCTGTGCTGAGAGCTCAGAGCCTGGATCCTGCTTCAGATTCTGTGTCTCCCTCTCTCTCTGCTCCTCCCCTACTCATGCTCTCTCTCTCTCAAAAATAAATAAACATCAAAAAAACAAGGATAGAGACAGAATTCTGAAAGCAGCTAGGGATAAACCAGACTTAACATACAAAGGTAGAAGCATAAGGGTTGTAGCAGACCTATCTACTGAAACTTGGCAGGTCAGAAAGGAATGGCAGGAAATCTTCAATGTGATGAACAGAAAAAAAAATATGCAGCCAAGAATCCTTTATCCAGCAAGCCTGTCATTCAAAATAGAAGGAGACATAAAGGCTTTTCAAAAAAAACTGAATGAATTCATCAACACTAAACCAGCCCTACAAGAGATCCTAACGGGGACTCTGAGTGTAATGTTGCAAGGACCACAAAGTACCAGAGACATCACTACAGGCATGAAACCTACAGATAACACAATGATGCTAAACCCATATCTTTCAATAACACTGAATGAAAATGGAGTAAATGCTCCAATCAAAAGACATAAGGTATCAGAATGGATAAAAAAAAAAAAACAAGATCTGTCTATTTGCTGTCTAGAAGAGACTCATTTCAGACCTGAGGATACCTACAGATTGACAGTGAGGCAATGGAGAACTATCTATCATGGTACTAGAAGTCAAAAGAGAGCTTGGACTAGCCATACTTATATCAGACAAACTGGACTTTAAATTAAAGGCTGTAGCAAGAGATGAATAAGGGTATTATATAATAATTACAGGGTCTATTCATCAGGAAGAGCTAACAATTATCAATTCTATGGACCGAATATGAAAGCCCCCAAATATATAAAACAATTAATCGCAAACATAAGCAACCTTATTGATAAGAATGTGGTCATTGTAGGGGACTTTAATACTCCACTTACAACAATGGATAGATGATCTAGACAGAGAATCAGTAAAGAAACAATGGCCCTGAACAATACACTGGACCAGATGGACTTGACAGATATATTTAGAACTCTGCACCCCAAAGCAGCAGAATGTACTTTCTTCTTGAGTGCACATGGAACATTCTTCAAGATAGATCACATACTGGGTAGCAAAACAGCCCTCAATAAATATAAAAGAATTGAGATCATCCATGCACACTTTTAGACCACAATGCTATGAAACTTGAAATCAACCACAGGAAAAGTCTGGAAAACCTCCAAAAGCATGGAGGTTAAAGGACATCTACTAAAGAACGAATTGGTCAACCAGGATTCTTTAATATACTGCATATTTTAAATTAAAAGAAAACACTAATAGATATGCAAAGAATAAAGAGAAAGGAATCTAAGTATATCACTAAAGTAAACCATCAAACCATGAAAGAGAGAAAGAGACGAAAGGATCAGAGAAAAACTATATAAACAACCACAAAATAAGCAACAAAATGGCAATAAATACAAATCTATCAATAATGAGGTTGAATGTAAATGGACTAATGTCCCAATCAAAAGATCCCCAGTGACAGAATGGATAAAAAATAAATAAAAAATAAAAATGAAAACAAGACCCATCTATACACTGCCTACAAGAGACTCATTTTAGACCTAAAGATACTTGCAGATTGAAAGTGAAGGGATGGGTAAAAAATCTATCATGCAAAGGGATGTCAAAAGAAAGCTGGAGGTGCAATATTTGTACCAGACCAAATAGGATTTAAAACAAAGTCTGTAACAAGAGACAATGAAGGACACTATGTAACCATAAAGGGGACAATCTGACAAGAAGACATAACAATTGTAAATACTTATGTTTCCAACATGGAGGGACTAAAATATATAAAACAATAACAAACATAAAAGAACAAATCAATAATAATACAATAATAGTAGGGGATTTTAAGCCTCCACTTACTTCAATGGACAGATGATATAAACATAAAATCAAAAGGAAACAATGGATTTAACAGATAGCAGCATTTTCTACAATAGCCAAACTATGGAAACAGCCCAAGCGTCCATCAACTGATGAGTAGATAAAGAAAATGAAGCATACATACAATGGAATATTACTTAGCCATAAAAAAGAATGAGATCTTGCTATTTGTGATGACATGGATGGAGCTAGTATTTTTAAAAAAAAATATTTATATTTGAGAGAGAGAGGGAGATGAGGAGGAGAGAGAGAGAAACAGACTGCAAGCAGGAGAGGGGCAGAGAGAGAGAGACACACACACAGAATCTGAAGGAGGCTCCAGGCTCTGAAATGTCAGCACAGGGCCTGACATGGGGCTCAAACTCACAAGCCATGAAATCATGACCTGACCTGAAGTCAGACACTTAACCAACTGAGTCACCCAGGTGCCCCAAGACAGTATTATGCTAAGCAACATAAGTCAGTCAGAAAAAGACAAATATCATGATTTCATTCGCATGTGGAATTTAAGAAAGAAAATAAACAAGCAAGGGGAAAAAGAGCAAGAAGAAAACCATGAAACAGATTTTTAACTATAAAGAACAAACTGATAGTAACCAGAAAGTGGGGGGTGGGCAGGTGAGTGAAATAGGGATTAAGGAGAGCACTTGCTGTGATGAGCACTGGATGCTATATGGAAGTGTTGAATCACTATATATATCACCAGAAACTAATACTACACTGCATGTTAACTAATTGGAATTTAAATAAAACCTTTTTTAAAATCATAAGGAAAATGCACTTATGGCACTGTATTGTATTTCTTGAAAGAAAAATCTGCATATAAGTGGACCCATGTAGTTCAAACCTGTGTTGTTCAAGGGCCAATGGTTTAATAAATTAGAAAGATAGCAAATAAATGATCTAATTTCACACCTCAAAGAACTAGAAAAGAAGAACAAATTAAGCCCAAACATAGCTGAAGTAAGGAAATAATAAAGGCAAGAATGAAAAGAGATTAAATGGAGCCCAGAAAAATGATAGAAAAGATCAACAAGAGTAGGTTTTTTTCCAAAAGATAAACAAAATTGATAAAGGTTTAGCAAGACTAAGAAAAAAAAAAAAAGAATGATAAATAAAACCAGAATGAAAGAGGAGAAATTACAACTGACAGGACAGAAATTCATAGGATCCTAAGAGACTACTATGAACAAATATAAGCCAAGAAATTAGATAATCAGGACAAAATGAATAAGTTCCTAGAATTATACAACCTACCAGGACTGAAGCAGGAAGATACAGAAAGTCTGAAAGACCAATAACAAGTAAGGATATTACCATGTAATCAAAACCCTCTCAGCATAGAAAACTCCACAACAGGATTGTTTAACTGGTGAATTCTACAAAACATTCAAAGAAAAACTAACGCCAATCATTCTCACACTCTTCCCAAAATTTGAGGAGGAAGGAACACTTCCAAACTCATTGCATGAGTCTAGTATTACCTGATTCCAAATGCCAGATATGGACAGTACAAGAAAAGAAAACTACAGGATCATACACTATAACCAAGTGCAATTTAACCTCGGGATACAGGGATATTTCATCATACATAAATCAATAATTGTGATATATCACAATTCATTTGGCAAAATATAACCTTCATGATAAAAACCCTCAACAGCTTAGGTGTATAAGGTATGTAAGTCAACAGAAGAAAGGCCATATATGACAAACACATAGCTAATATTATACTCAGTGAAGAAAAATGTAAAGCTTTTCCTCTAAGATCAGGCACAAGACAAGTGTACCCATTGTCACCACTCCTATTCAATACAGTACTAGAAGTTCTAACTGGAACAATCAGGCAAGACAAAGAAATAACAGGTATCTAAATAGGAAAAAAAGAATTAAAAATTTTGTTATATGCAGATGATAAGATTTTGCACAGTTGATTCTTGAACAACATAGGTTTGAACTGCATGGGTCCACTTATATGCAGATTCTTTTTGAGAAATGCAGTACAGTACTGTAAATGTAGTTTATCTTTTATGATTTTCTTAACATTTTTTCTCTAGCTCACTTTATTGTAAGAATACAGTACCTAATACATATAACATATAAAATATGTGTTAATTGTTACATATTATTGGTAAGGTTCTGGTCAACAGTAGGCTATTAATAGTTAAGTTTGGGGATAGATAAAAGTTATACACATATTTTTGACTGCACAGGGGATTAGCACCCCACCTCTGCATTATTCAAGGGTCAACTGTCTATTGAAAATCCCCAAGACTAAAACCTGTGGAATATGAGCAATGAGTTTAGTAAAAGCTACAGGATGCAGAATCAATACACAGTTTCTCAAAAAGCTAAAATTAGAATTATCATATGATCCAGATATTACACTCCTACCAAAAATAATTGAAAACAGAGACTTAAACAGCTACTGTACACCACGTTCATTGAAGCATTATTCACAATAGCCAAAAGATGGAAGCAACCCAAATGTTTATCAGCAGGTACATGGATAAACAAAAGGTGATATATCCATGCAATGAAATATTATTCAGCCATAAAAAAGGAATAAAGTTCTGATACATGCTACAATATGAAGTTTGAAAACATTATGCTAAGTGAAATAGGCCAGACACAAAAGGACAAATATTGTATGATTCCACTTAATATGAAATATAATAGGCATGTTCATACAGATAGAAAGTAAATTAGAGGCTACCTGGGGCTCAACAGAGGCAGGAATGGGAGTTATTGCTTAGTGAGTTTCTTTTTGTGGTGATGAAAAGTTGTGGAAATCGATGTAGCAATGGTTGCACAACATCACGAATGTCATTAATGCCACTGAATTGTACACTTAAAGATAATTAAAATGGCAAATTTTATGTTATGTATATTTTACCACAATAAAAAAAATTAGCAGATTGATTAAACTCAGGCCAACTGCTGGTTAAAATTTGTAATAAAATTTTATTATTTTATTATTGAAAAAAGAAAACATCATGATCATGAGAATATTTATCTCAGATAACCTGGTAACATAAGTGAAACAGTAGAGATACTCTCATCTCAAAGCACAATAGAAGAGTAACTCTCCTGCCTGCCACATCACAACCATTTAATTTTGTTTTGAAAGTTCAAGCTAATCCAGTAAGATATGGGTCAATTATTAAAGTTATATATGTTGGTTAGGAATAACAAATTTATCATTGTTTTAAAACATATAAAATATATTATATAAAACACCTAAAGAATCTGGCTAAAATATTATTATTTATACCACAAATCATCTTTTTCTCTGCTATCCCTTGATGAATTTTTGACCTGATATTTTATGTTAAAAATTCATAATGCCAAATACTGTTATTTGGTTGAGGCAAAGCTATCACTTCTCTTTTACATAGATCTTAGTTGAAATAAACTCTTTGAGTAATATAATGTTAACTCACCAAATTAATTTTTACAGATTGGTCAATTTATTTATGTATTATGTGATGACTCTCCAAGGAGTTATTTCTATATTTAATAATGTTCTATATTTAAAAATGTCCCTCCATTTATTTGTAATTATAGAATGGGAAACACAATAAAAAACTCACAAAACAGAAAATCTTTTTACCTTGAAATTCTCATTTCTTGGTAAGTTTGTTTTTCAGTCTTACTTTATAATTTCTCTTCTACAACAGCAACCTTAATAATAAAAGTTATAATAAGTGATTTCAAATTATATATCTTGGAACTCTGATTACCATCTTCCAGAGCAACAATTTTTACTCATATCTACAATGTTATTGCAGCAATGTTTTACTTTTATATCCTGAATATAAACATAAAAAACATGAGAACATTAATGGATCTGAAAGCATTTGAGAACATGTGTGTGGAGGGAACCCAAACTATATTGTGATTCTCCTCATAAATAATTCCAAATAAATCATGTTAATTATGATCATGATTCTAGTTTAGATTTATATTTTAGTCTGATTCAATCTCTAGACTAACTCAACTGGCTTATGAAATTATTTTTAAGGCCACTCTAATAATTTCTATGATAAAAATATACTGTAAATAAATTCATATTGAATATATATAAATAACCCTTTTTATCATTTCTACCCAGGATTTTTGCTCTAAGATTTTCCTAATCAAATACTGTTTTAACAAAAGCAAGTCTAATAATGTTCTAGGGCTTGTTTAAGGTATATAAAATCATTTCAAAATAACTATGCTTTCACAATTACCTTATTGTATAAAAATATTTTTTCTAGATGAACCTGAAATGAAAATTTCCCTGTCTCAGTTAGGAATTGTATATCTTTTATCATTTTAACTCTAAGCCACAACTTCTTTATCGACACACCTTAGAATTTTTTGTTAAAATATTACTATGATTCTCAAATATTAAACATCCTAAATATAAAACAGATTGGGTTAAAAATGCATACTTTTTATTCCCTTTAAATAAGAACATATTAATGAGTTTTAATTAACATTTACTTAAAATATTAAAGGAGTCTAGCAATTCAAAGTAAACAGCTTTCAAATCATTGTACCTTTCAAATCATCTTACCTTTGATATGTCACTACCCATCGGCTTCCTTTTAGTCACAGGGGGTTAAATGAATGATTCTGTCACTGTTTCCTTCCCTTGAAGTGATGTACTGACAGACAGTAAATCTTCTATCTCTTTGATAGTAATCTTGTTAATGATTTATCATGGGTCTTTAATGGAGGCATATGGGATAGGTCTTTATCAGCTGAAACTTCATTTGAACTCCTTACAAAGTCTGACCCATCTTGAGAATTTAGGATCTGTGAAAGATCTGAAATAGCAGAGCTAGCTCTTTTCTTCTCTGAGCTTTAGAATTACAAAACATCTGGTATTAGATAATGTGAAGAACATTTTTTATTTGTAATTGAAGAATCATTTTCATAATCTATATGAATATTAAATAAGAAATCCTAATAATTAATTAATAGTAATGCAAATATGAAGTTGCTGCTAGATAGCTAGTTGAAGGTAATATATTTTCTGGGATTTAAAATAGAAGTTACACTTAAAATACTTAACATAAGAGCTATTCGAGGTCATAACAGGCCACAGAACAAAAAATATTTGGTCAAAGTTGAGCACAAGACATTTTGGAGGATGCCCTTAAGTACATTTATTTCAAAGTTGTTTTTCCACAATTTCATTTCAGAATGAAAATAAAAATAAAAATTTCTCTATAGCAGTTTTAATATTAAAAGATCACTGTCTTCCACAAGAGTCCATTTCCAAGCTCTGAGTTAGTTTTCTTCCAGGTAATAATCATTTATTCTTTACCATTTGGCAGGATCAGCTTATTAAGATTCCAGACCTAGGGTAACCATATGCCATCGTTTGCCTGTACAGTCTCACTTTATGCCTGCCCTAGCTTTCCAGGTTAGATGATAATTTCAATGGTCAAACTACCTGTGTTCTATAGAATTTAACATAGCTTTTCTATCCCTACCAAATACAACAGAGTTTGATGGCTCTTCATTTTATACAGCTATTACTCCAGTTAATATGATTTGCCTAAGATGCATTGCAATGTCTAAAAATAATTTAAATTTTAGTCACACAGATGTAAAACTTTACAATGTTAACTATTGCTGCCCATCTTAATCTTTCACTTAGGATGAATTTCAAACACCAGAGTTTGGATTATAAAAAAGACAGGTATGGAGGACAATTCTGAGACCAAAACGGTAAGATAATTAATGATTAAAAAGAAATATAATAGGGGTGCCTGTGTGGCTCAGTCAGTTAAGCAGCTGACTTCGGCTCAGGTCATGATCTCATGGTCCGTAAGTTCGAGCTCCGCACTGGGCTCTATGATGACAGCTCAGAGCCTGGAGCCTGCTTCAGATTCTGTGTCTCCCTCTCTCTCTCTGACCCTCGCCCACCAATGCTGTCTCTCTCTGTCTCAAAAATAAATAAACATTAAAAAAAGTTTTTTAAAGAAATATAATCTGACAAACAGATTTTTGTTATTTTTTTTTTCATTTTTTTTTTGTGAGTGTGTTATAAAATGAATTCCAATATTGAAGTAAAGAGAATAGGTGGCTGCCTGTCCTAAATTAAGGGTGATATCTCAAACTCAAACATGATTTAATACTTTTATTAGGTATTTCATTTTAAATGACTGGTTAGAAAATAGTCTAACACTCTTCTGGAAACTATTTTTGAAGATATGTCCTATAGGACTGTTGTCATTAGGCCACTGAAGCATAACAATTGTTCAAGTACATGATATAAATTGATGTTTTACAAACATACTGAAGCTATACACAAATCACCACTCCTGTCACTAATATTACCACACAGCTATAAGCAGAAAGCAAAATATTTTTAAAGATTTTGAAATGTTTATTAGGGGATATCATTAGTCACTTGATTCTACACAGATAAATGATCCTATTATAACAATAGACACAAAGTGTGGCAATCTCAAGAACAAGGCCTTAAATACAATACAAAGAATATAATACAAAGTTTATTTATAACCATACTTCCACATACAAGCATTCCCCACTTATACTGGCTCCCAAAATCATAAAGAACTATTGAATAACACCATAATAATTCTGCTGAGGGGAAACAAGAATGAAAAATACTATAAAGGCATGTAAGCAGTACTGTGTTCAAGCTCACATCAGCCAAACAGATAGCTCTAAGAAGTGGAGACAGGCATACCTTCAAGCCCTGATGTTTGTTTGGATTATAAAAGAAAAGAAGAGGAAAGGGAAGAAGAGGAGGAGGAGGAGGAGGAGGAGGAGGAGGGGAAAAGAAGAGGAGAAGAAAGGAGGAAGAGGATAGTCTATGGAAGGCAGCCTATATTCACATAGAATATAATAATGATTTGCCCTATCCCTGTTCTTTGGTAAATTATCAAAAAAATATATGTTATGTCTTGCTAAATTTGCATAATTTGTTGTCCACTTTTAATTAAGATTCTTTCTAGTTATTATCACTCCATGATAAAACACTACAATATAATAGTATATGTATGAGCACGTATTTCAACAGATATGATGTAAGCAGGTTGACAGTATTCTGCATTACAGTCTTCAATATTACTGAAGTAATATAAAGAATAAATCTCTTGGGGCACCTGGGTGGCTCAGTCAGTTGAACGTTTGACTCTTGATTTTGGCTTAGGTCACGATCTCACGATTCGTGAGATTGAGCCCCACATCCGGCTCTGCACTGACAGCAGGGAGCCTGCTTCAGATTCTGTCTCTCTCTCTTTGCCCCTTCCCTGCTTTCCCTCTCTCTTTCTCTCTATCAAAATAAATAAACATTTAAAAAAAAGAATAAATCTCCTCTTGCTTGCTAAAGCATCTGTTAATTCTGAAGATCTGAGCATTGCATCCTTTTCTCACCAAGCAAATAGATGTATAAAATCATAATCTGTTATGCATATCATCATAGACACCCTTTTAACACATTGTCATCCAGGCAAAATTAAAGATTTCCATTGAATTACTGCCCAAGTAAGATATTTTGTCTGTTTCTGTTCCAAGTCCTTCTTTTTTTCAGCTTTCCTTATTAACTCCATCCATTTTCTAAACTGTCAACACAATCCCCAAGGCATTTCCCTCCTTCCTTAGGAAAAAAAATTCTCTTGTAAGTATTGATATATACACTGAACTTTTAATTATCAATGGAAATATAGAGGAGGATGCATTTGATATTTTTATCTGCAATAACAGAAGATGTGGAATGCATTCCTATATACAAGGAAAACAAAAGATCTAGGATTCAAAGTATATAGTACAATCTTAAATGATTCTAAAAATTAACTTTATAGGAAAATTTCAATATAGCAAATGTAAAATTAACATTCAAAAATTATCAAATTTTTATAAAAAATTATAATTAGCATTGGTCAAATTCTTCATTGTAATTAGTTTCAGCTAGAAGGAACTAGAAAGGAACTCAAAAATTAGAAAAGATTCAGTAAAAACAAATAACTAAAAACCTGGAAAAATTAAATGTTAAGATACTAGAATTATTTCACCTGGAGAAAATAAGGCTGGTGGACTATTTAGAAATAGTTTGTAAATGCGTAAATATACCTTACACTGAAAATGTTGACTAGCTACAAATAACAACTATTGTTAATACTGAAATAATTAAAAATAGGACTTAAACTATAAAATAAGGAAATTATATGAAACAAAAAAGGGAAACTATTCTAACACTAGAAAAAACAAATGGTTGGCTAATAAGGATGATAAACATATTTTCTTTTGCATGGCCCTGGTAGATATTTCCCTTTCCCTAGTTGGTAACTTGGCAGAGATTCTCAAAATCTTTCACTGATACCTATAATGTTGGACGGTGAACTCCCTCCAGATGCTCTTTTATTGACATGTCTACTTTCCCTTCCTCAGGGAGTTTCATAGTTACAAAATCATCTATTTTTCTCTGCACCCCTCCCAACTTCTCTATAAATATATAAGCTAGAATGTGAATAGGATCCTTTCCCTAGAGTACTCTTATCTGTCAAGTTATCTCTAGCCCAAACATTCCTTGTGAAAATGAGTTTGGAATATTGCATGTATTCTGCTTCTACTCTGCTTGTAAAGTTTTTTTTTTTCTGATAAATACTATTATATTGTAAAAACATACATTGTGTACTAAGTTGTATATGACTTATCTGGATATTATAGCTTTTGAAAACAGAAATAGTTTGATTGGCCACCACTGAGGTGGGAAATAAACTCACTGGAAGCTTTACATCAAACTGTTGAGTTAGAATGGCCAATATCTCAGTGGCCATATTATATATAGTCACTAAAGCCTCAGAGAGGAAAATTACTTTGCCAAACTATAATGGCTAGAGCCCGCATAGCCACAGAGGTATGGGACACCATAACCTTGAAGTAGGTAGGACAGCCACATAGTCCATAGACCACTGAAGCCCAGAAATGGGGGAAGATTTCTTAGAAATCCTGGAGCCAATTTGCTATAAAAGAAAAATCTGGAGCAATAAACTTAGAAGTAGGTGGCTACAGCACCTTATTTACTAAGGTAAAATCAAAGAGGCTAGGTCAGCAAAGCCAATACTGAAAGTTAACAGGCCAATACTAAAGCCTGAAAGGGACTTAGAAAAATTGGATGGATAAGCTACTTTGTTGTTGGCCTCTCTTGAAACTGAAGGGAGAAAAACTATCGGGCTGATACAAAATTTGGAATGAACAGTTAACACATATAGGACAAACTGAGATGGTGCCCTGACCTTTCTGGCTCTCCAGAGAGTGAGACTCAAGCATTCCTAAACTGGCTATGTACTGAATCTTACATGTTGTGTAGAAATGAATTAACATAGCAGGGCTGAGACTTTTATCCTTAAATAGGCCTATTTATAAGATTGGCTCATGGCTGGCATCTAGGAAGCTGCCGGGGTTCCCACTATTCCCAGTACTGATAAGAGTGGCTCACTGTGCCAAAACTGTACAAAACAGTGTGCTTTATCCTGAACACCTGCTTTCCTTCTGGGAGTATGTATTTCTAGTATATTGTAGGCACAGGGTATCTATATGGCAAGCTACCAGTAAAAAAAACCTGGGTACTGAGTCTCTAATGAGCTTACCTGGTAGACAACATTTCATGTGTCACAATTTGTTGCTGGAGTAATCAAGCATGTCCTATGTGACTCCACTAAGAGAGGACTTTTGGATGCTTATACCTGGTATCTTCCAAACTTTGCCCCATATACCTTTTATACATACATATTTATATATATTTAAATATAATATTCAAATATTATATTTTATATATAAATATATTTATGTTATATATAAATAATATATTAAAATATATATAGATAATTTATTGTCGTTAGCTAACATACAGTGTATACAGTGTGCTCTTGGCTTCGTGATTCATCACTTACATAAAACATCCAGTGCTCATCCCAACAAGTACCCTCCTCAATGCCCATCACCCACTTTCCCCACTCCCCTTCCCAACCCCATTCCCTTCCATCCTCAGTTTGTTGTCTGCATTTAAAAGCCCCATATACTTTTCGCCTTTGATGATTTTTCTTTGTATCCTTTTGCTATAATATCATGATAATGACTATCTGCTGAGCCATGTAAGTCCCCCTAGTAAATCACTGTACCTAGGGATGGTCTTGTAGACCCCCAACACAGTTGGTATTAGGAGTGGTATTCACTAGAATGGCCTGCAGATGCACTAAAATACGAAGAAAGCATTGTTTGGGAAAAGAAATTATGAAAGGTTGGGATGGAATATGATTAATTTTAGGTGGCTATGAAGTCATCTATGGTATGAAGTAGCAGCTGAGAGGTAAAAGTTTACCTGTAGAATTTGAAAATAATACATCCAACTCCAGGAGAATTGGCTTGCTGGACCCCCTGGCTACTTTTCTGGTGAAATTAAGGGAAAAGATGTAGCCTGGGTGAAGTCTTTGGTGTTTGTTCTCTCCACCAAGTGGGAGGATAAAGGGCCTAAACATACTCAAAGGTGGGCTTTGGATATGCCAAGGGCTGTAAAAACCAGTTTGTAGTCACTTTTTCCTTCAGATGGAAGAGAAAAAGTTTAAATCAGCTCCTAGTGCTGAAGCAAAGCTTTAAAAAGACCAAAGGGGAAAAAAGTGGAGGTGGGGGATAGGGTTGGGGTGGGGGGGGGGGTCTCTAGTCTTTTCTTCAACCCAACCCTGTTAGTGCTGTAGCATTGCGCCCTTCCCCTTGCATTCCAGCTTAGATCTCTAATGTTAGCCCTGTAAATGCTAAATGTATTGCTAGTATACATTTGAAATGAGTAAAAAGGACAATATTTTTAAATGTTTATGTATTTATTTTTGAGAGAGAGAGAGAGAGAGTGGGGGAGGGGCAGAGAGAGAGATAGAGGGGGACAGAGAATCCCAAGCAGACTTCGTGCTGTCAGGGCAGAGCCTGATTGGGGGGGGGGGGGGGGGGGGGGACTCAGACTCATGACCTGAGATCATGTGAGATCATGACCTGAGCTGAAATCAAGAGTCAGATGCTTAACCGAATGAGCCACCCAGATGCCCCCCAAAAGGAGAATATTTTAATGGCTTTGTATTTTGTAACTACTGCATTGGTATATGATAAAAATTGATGTGAAATGCTATATTTTTTAATTTCATAAATGCTAGAAGAATCATCCTGATGAGGGAAATCTGCAAAGAAAATGTACTAATGAAATTCTGTTGCCAAGGGTAGCTTGGAATTTAAATTCTTTAGATATTGAAAATAGGTTAATATTCCATAATTCATGATTTTTGCCAATTGAAAGCTCTGGAAAAGGAAAGGCAACAGGGGCAAGAGAGGCAATCCCTAAATGAAAATACACTTTTGGAGTTTTAAATGGAAGCTTCTGGTTGCCAATAGGGTCTTGTAAAATCAGACATTTGACTCTTAAAGCATGATAATTTTCTGACCTGATGTGCATATTTTTGAGTGAGTCAGTTTGGGTTGTAAGACTGACAAGGAAGGTTTGGTAATGCCTTGATTGCCATTTGGACTTGTAATAGGGCTCTCTGTCTCTATAGCATCTCAGCTTTGCTACTAATAAAAATAAAAATTAATTAAAGAAAAAAAGCTAATTTGAAGATCCTGATTGCCTGGACCTGAAACCTGATACTGTCTGCTATAGGCTGTTCCAGCCTCAGCATGGGTTGTTCTAAAGAATGAAAAGCAGACATGGGCTTAATCAGACTCTGGGACACTTACAGATTTAGGACACCTGTCTTTTGAGTTCCTAAACTCTCAAAACATCATGTGTGTAGACTGGACCATCTGGATCACATACAAATATCCACAGAAAAGATCTTGTTCTCTGATGAAACCATCTTAAATTCAGCTGCTTATCTACTCTGTGTACAGAGACTAACTGCCTCCCTCACTTTCCCTGCTGAAAGTTGCAAGTTGGGAGAGGTACATCTCAAAGGACTGTGGCCACTGCATGCTCTTAATAGATCAAACTGTCACCTCCCTCTATCAATGTTGATTATTGTGTTTGACTTGCTAGATTAGTCAAGAGTCAATTTGCAACAATGGACTGATACTCTTACTCCACTTCTCTCACCTGTCTCCTCACCTGTGGTATACACACCTTAGTAAGTTGGTTTGACTATTAAAACAGTTGTTAACACCGAGGGATTGATTGTTTTTTCTAGGCTGCTCACTGGATAAGTGATCAGAACATCAGAGATGGGAGGTTATGGCAAATCCATTTTGAAATTTTTGAAAATTCAGAATTTGCCCTAATTTCCAAACATGTTGTATCTTTCTGGTTAGCACACACAAAAATGCTTTTCTGAAAAAATGCTTTTGTCCTTCTTGAATACAACTCTCCTTATCAAAAAATATGGATGAAAGTAGAACATGATTTGGGAAAAAATGTAAAGTTTTGATTACTAAATGAAAACACTGATTTTTGTAACACCTGACAAAAAACAAAACCCCAGCACCTTAGGAGGCACTAGAAAGGGGGAGGGTACTAATAACCTTTGTTTTTCAGAACTATTTCAGAAGTTTTCCCCTCTTTCTGAAGGAAAATGCCCTGTGCTACCTTTCCACAGTGCTGAGAGCACTCTGAATTCAAACTGACTGCTGAGACCTAAGATCACACCTGACAGTGCTGATTATGAGATAGCAGGGGGTGGCCCAAATTCTGCACTTCCCATGCAGAACAGCTTCAAGTGTCATGTACACCTTCTAGGTAGATTAACTGGTGTCATTCACAAGAAAGAGTGTTTGGAACTGACTGCTTTTGAGCAGTCCTTTTAAAACAGAAGGACTCAACTAAATCAATCCTAAGGTGGGAGGCCACCTGGGGGCCCTGTTCACCTCTACTGCCTAAACTAATGTAAGTGCATTTGGGGTGCTCTAACAATTATCAAGTCTTTGTTTCCAGAGGTACCATGTGTCTGGGATTTTATATTTCTTTTATGTGTGCCCTGACTGTCATGATAAAGTCTCAGTCCTAGAAAGCCTTCTTTCTTTCTGTCAGCTTCAACTTACTGGCCAGAGTTGGACAGTTCCTGAATTAGTGCTATAGGTAAGGTGAAGAAAAGATCAATATAGAAAATGCCACTTGGCATTCTAAGATGGGATTTGTTTTACTAACAGAGGCCAGGACTCCTAAAGGTTATAACTGAGACTAATAATACAGGTTAGTCTCACCCTAGAGGATGGGAACTCACTGATAACAATTTTACTGTAAAAATGTGTTGGCTACAGGGGTGTACTGCACAAAAAAAAGAGTGAGCCCAGCAGGATTAAGACTACTTAGAATTACCTGATTTCAAGGTTGAGTCTTGGCCAGCGTTTAGGAACTTGGATTTGGTGAGGGTTCCTACAATTCCAAGAACTGATAAGAGTGGCTCACTGTGTCAGACCTGTTTGTACAAATACTGTGATTCATGAGAGTACCTGCTTTCCCTCTGATAGCCTGGAATTTTAGTAACTGGCAGGTGGAGGGTGCTACATGATTAGTCTCAATAAAAACCCTGGGCACCGAGTCTCTAATGAGCTTGACATTTCATATGTATTGCCATAATTCATTGCTAAAAGAATTAGGAGCATCCTGTGTGACTCTGCTGGAAGAGGCCTCTTGGAAGTTTGCACCTGGTTTATTCCAAATTTTCTCTCATGAAACTTTTTCCTTTACTGATTTTGCTTTGCAACCTTTTGCTATAACAAAGTATAGCCATGATAATGACTCTAGATTGAGTCCTATGAGTTCTGCCCCTGATGGGAATGGTCTTAGGAACCCCTGACACACAGGGCTACTATTTTTGTACTCTATATTACAAACAATTTTGCTGCTTCTCTTAGATTATATAACTGACATGGAAGTTCTGAAATACTAAACCGAGAATAGATACACAGCCATGCTGTTTGGACAACTACCCTATTGGTCAAGTACCTGAACTTGGGATGAACTGTGCAAACCTACCATTCAATAATATTCCATATAAAAAAAGTAAGCATAAATTACTCTCAAAACAAAATTTGACGCATGCAGGGATGCTATGGAATGCCAATATGTCTGGTTAAAAAAACATTGGGCACCATAGTTGACTATTGAAGCTTCAACAATGAAAAAAACAACTGTACCCCCTACTCAAGTCTTTGTCATTACACCAGCTACTGAATACATTGCCACCACTACAGATACATGTTGTAGCAAAACATGCAACATACCTTTACTATTCCTTCTTGGGAATATTTGAATTCCTGACATACATTTTTAATAGATGGAATAAAACTAGCACAATGCTAACTGGTAGCAATTTCAAGACATTCTATTACATAGAGGACAGTGGCCCAACACTAAAGAAGTACTGCTTGTTTTCTAGGCATATCTGATTAAAGATAATTCTAAATGAAAACACAATCCAGGTCCTGTCATTCAAATGAATTTTGGGGAGGGGATCATTATTTGGACAGTACCAAGAAGACAAATTTATTGGCCCTGCAGCCCCCAGCCACAAAGGACTTTCTTCTTTAGGTACTGATCACATCACATTCTACACATAGTAACTCTTCAAAGTATCTGTATCACAGTAACTAATTTTAAATGGAAGCTCCCACATTAAGAAGTTATGGAAGAGTTTCAGGCATCACAAAAGCAAGTTTTAACTTTATATCTGCCATATTCTTCAGACTCATGGGATTACAGATACATGATGTAAGCTAACTTTTACTGACTGGAGCTTTTGGCAACAATACTTCAAATTATTTGTCAGCTCCTGGATCTCTGAACTCAATTACTTCTTCCCACTGCTAAATATCACATGCCTTTGGCCTATTACTGGGCCTTAATGTGGCACATTTTCTCACTTTTCAACCAAACATTCCTATTCCATGATGGATCTTCTCTAAAATCTCATAAGGTGGTACAAGTCTGGGAAAATTCTATTAAAAAGGCAACTGACTTAGCACATTCAATCAAGGGCCAATCCTAGTCCTTAAGACCTTGGCCAAATTAACAAAATATGTCCACACATTCACTAGACACAGAGATACTCCCCTGCTGTTTTAACCAAATCACTGACTTAGACCTCTGCTTACAAGATTTGCCACCAGACAAGAAAACGATTCACTGATCCAACAGCCTCTCTCAAAGATCTTAAAATCTAATGAAGTGCTGCATTTGTCCACCACAATAATGGTAAGTTGTTAAAATCCCATGAAATTGTACATTCTTCAAAACTAGGTGAATTTCAGGCATTGTTCATAGCCACAGAGTACACTCTTAGATTGAATTATACTTTCATTGCTAATGGTCTAGTTGCATGGGTCAGGTCATTAGGCCACCCAGGACAAAACTATTAAATACACATACTTTCCCTACATTTTCCCTGAGACGTTCCCTACACAAGGAAATAGGTAGAACAACTTAAGTAACAAACCCAATCCTTATTTTTTATGTGTACATTGCCCATGAGAAGGAACTAAATCTAAAGGAAAATATCTGAAATGAAAAAGCCAATCAAGAATGTATGACCATCATGTCTACTATGGACTTGGGGCCATCTTCAAATCTATACTGCCATGAAGGAATAAGATGTTTAATAGGGAATTTATCTAGAAGACAGAAAAGCCACTGTTGCCCATCAACTCCATTCTATTTGCCATCTAAGTCACTTTCTTTAAAAACAACCTCTGTAGCACTTGTCAATCCAGCTTCCCCTTGTTGTTTACAAGTTATAGGCTGCCATACCCTGTAAGGGCCTCTCTGCAATGGTTGAACTCCACTGCACTTTGGAAATAAAGAGTGAAAGAAAATGTTGTTTCAAGATAAATAATATATTCCCCTTCTTTTTTTCACTCCCTGCTATGATCTCAGTGGAATGGACAAAGCACACTGTTCATTTAAAAGATGGACATTGTGTTTGCATCATATTCTTCTGCAAGCATCCTCTTTTAACCCTGCAGGTGACTTCTGAGGGAAAATAGTAACTTTGGGGTCCCTGCTGAATTTATCATTGCATAACAATGACAACCTCATCTCTAGGAAGGAATAACAGATCTCAATTTGTCAGGTGTGAACATACCTGACCTTGGGAAATGGTTGGAGAGGGGATATCAAGGGAGATAATGAATAAATTTCTCTCTTACTGCAGATATTATATAGATATTCCAAAAGGGCCATTTTTGACCATTCAGGAAGTAAAGCTTATAATGACTCTGTGTGTTTGTGTGTGTGTGTGTATGTGTGTACACATGAGTGCATGTATGTGTTTATGCATCCATGCTGGTTTTGCACCCAAACCTAACCCACCGTGGACCTTACTGGCATCTTTCTCCCAAGCAATACTGTGGAAATCGTTATAAGAAACCGGTGTCAGCCAGACCTAATGAAAAGACGTATTAGTAAGACCCCAAGACCAAGAAGCGGACAGAGGAAAGACAAATCTCTGTTAGGGGATGGCCCTGGCGGCTCTCTCCATTCTCCCTTTTGGTTGTTTGGCAGAACTGGCTCACCAGGACTGTTGAATGGAAAAACAACTCTCACTGATACCAGTTATGTTAATATACAAATGCTTACTCCTCCAGGAGTTACCTTTTTCTAACAAGACCATTGCCCTAAGCAGCCCTAAGCACTGTAACATGATTGACTAGATGTTCTCTATCCCCTCCCAACTCCTCTATAGTTTTGTAGTGTTATGTGAGGAGGAAATCCCTCTCAGGAGCACTTCCTATGGAGAATTCAATGTGCTTTTCCAGGGAATAATGATAGTTTAGGAGATATTGTACCCCTCACTATTTCTTCATTTGTAAGATTTCCTCTATAAAATCTACCTTACACCTACAATTGGGGCCACTAGTAATATGTTTCTTGCACAACCATTAACTGAGGAAATTATAAAGTCTCCTTTAGAGTTTTTAAAAAGGTAAGTCTCTATTTTTAGTTTATTCTGGTAAAAATTGGAAAGGGGCAAAATATTTATTTCTTAATTAGATAATCTCTTTTCTTGATACATAATACCTTCCTTGATCACCCAATCTAAATTATCCTCCCCTGTGACTCTATCAGAAAGGGAGTTTTATTATCTTCATTTATTATTCTTTAAAGTTATCTTGTTTATGTATTTCCACTTGTTTATTGCCTCTCTTTCCCACTATAATGTAAACATCACAAGAGAAGAGAGCTTATTTGTGTTATTTATCAGTAAAATCCAATGTTCAAAAGAGTACCTGACATACGAAGGTGACAAAAATATTTGTTGAATGATTAAGTTTAGTGAATAAATGAATGAGTAAATTTAATAGCTACTCATCTAATCTATGAAGGAAAAAATGGACACATATTAATACCCTTTCTCTTTTGTATTTATGTTTTCGTGTTTAATAAATTTAATTAGTATTGGGGAAGAAAGTTGTAAAAAAACATTTAGAAAAAAGTTGGATGTGTAACTCTTAAAAATAAAACACCAAGAAATAGTTAACATTTTCATATCCAAAAAGTGTAAATTTCAACGCCATAAAACATTTAAGAAAAGCTAACACCACATATGATATGAAACATAATTACTAACATCTATTGTGTTGATTAAATATTTGCCATTAACTCATTCCCTAAACCAAAACAAAGTGCTCAATGCTGTAAAGCGCAAAAAAAAAAAAAATGTACTTTATTGTAATCAATACCATATGTCTGTTCAGGTGGGATCTCCTTGCTTCACTCCCATCCACTCTCTGAAGGTTTGGGAGACTTTTCCAAAGAATTTCAGAAATTCTATTAGGATCTAAGAAGTAACCCAAAATGAAGTTTGATGAATAATATTATGTCATGGGCTTAACAGTTTGAATTTTTATTATATTTAGCAATATTCAACCTACAGCTGTTAAGGGAAATGCTATAAAACCTATCAAGCTAAAGCAACCTATTTCATGTCCTATCTCCCATTTTCTACTCAGTTTAAACTTAAAAAAAAATTACTGGTCTCTCCCTGGCACACTATATAGATTCTAAACACCCTTGTCTTTGCTTCAACTGTTCAGTCCACGCATAACACCTTTTCTTCATATTTCCCTGTCAAAATCTAACCCAGCTATCTTTCTTAAACTAAATGCTGTTACTCTCAATACAGCCAGAAACAACTTTTCCTTCTTTTTGGTGCATCTCTTGGTAACTTTTTATTGAAGGCATCTTCTGCATTATAATGTACTTATTTATGTACATGTCTTGTCTGTCTTACTAGAATATTAATGCATTGAGGGCAAAGATGATACAGTTGTCATCTTTGTATTATATATATACATAATACCTAGCTCAGTGCTTTGCACAGCATGGACACTCAGTCCACATTTCCCTGTTTGAACTAAATTTAATGGAAATAATCTTCCTCCTGAAGTTAGGGAATACTGTATGAATTAACATTAATAAGGGAAAAAGCCATTTAAGAGGAATTTTTTGATATTCATTCTATGACCTTTTTCTGTTCTTAATGTCCTATATTCCCTATCATCCTCAGTCCACTATTCCCCATACAACCCTTCTTTCATTCTTCCACTTCATATTACTCTTAATTGTGACTTATTGGCCAATAAGTCTGGGCTGGCCAGAGTAGTAACTCAAAGTAACACTATCATAACCCTTCTTCAAGATTTTTCCAAAAGCTCATACACAGTATCTGAGACTGCCTTTACTATGCCTTCATAGAAAGTAGAAATTCTATTTAAAATAATTTCATTTAAGCCAATATTTCTACATTCTGAGATTCACCAAATGTATAGTCTATCAAATTCAGCAACAGCAACTAAGCATTCAATATTAAAAAAAAAAACTTATATGAAAAGTTATCACTTCATGTTCTTCAGGGTGACAAATTATTAGCTTTCCAACATTTTCAAATCCTATACTTCACCATGTGTCCACAGAAAAACTACAGTAGTATGCCATACTCTACCATAATCTTAACATGAATATAAGAGTATCATGCTTTATTTGTTTCTATTCCTACAGTTCATAAGCTGGTTAAGTTCCAATTAAAGTTGAAGACAATTATTAATAATTTTTCTTATATCTTATCACATAGTCATAATACTGACCATATATAATCATAATGTGAAGTAATAAATGACAAGAACTCTACCCATAAGTTTATAAAGCAACAAATAAATGTCTAATCTTCTCCTGATATATCAAAAAAATACTTTTAAAATTTAGTCGCTTCAGACATTAAACTGGACCTTTTCAAAACTTCTGGCCATTAATCATTAAATTTATTACCTAATTCTTGCTAATTCATCTGGGTCTGTAATCTAGAAACATTAAAAATAGTAATGAAGCAGAGAAATGCACACTACTGGATAATACTTTCTTCTTTTCTGTATGGCAGCCAAGGTCAAAATTAATAATTCAAGTCAATGACTGAAAAGAAATATTGACATAGTTTATTCTCATTGAATAGCTACCTAACTTATTGACAGAATTTGCTGTTTCACTAATCTATGTGGTTCAGGATTTCTGTTTCTTGACTGGTTTGTGAATAGGTCTGTGAATCATAACATTAATCAAACAGACTCACTCACTAGTGAAAACTGTAAGATTAATTGGATACATCAACCAACTCAATTATTTATGTGCATGCAAAAATGAATGATTAAGCAAAAATGAAATGCAAAAAAAATTTTTAAGTGAGTTGTTTCATGTACAGAGGTCATGATTCTGAATGAGGTAAGTAATCCCACTCATAAGTGTTTTTCCCAAGATAAAAAAAAATGTTCTTACACAAAAAATCATTTTTTTAAAAAGGGTCATGTTCAGTTTCTATATGAAAATTTAATTGTTGTTGGGGCAGGGGGCACGAGGGAAAATGGCTTTGTACATCAGATCTGGTCCTTAGCGTACATTTTTCACTTAAAAATTTGTATTTTCACAGTATCCAAAATTGTCAATCTTTGACAACATCTACAGTTTAGACATTAGTTTCAAAGAGTACAATATTGTAAGCAAAGATATAAATCAATGAGTTTTATGATACTGAATTTAGAATGGCTATTTTGCCATTTAGGCACATAAACTGACAAAGATTAAAAAATATTTTTAAATGTTTTACCTTTTGTCAGCTGGGCTTCCATTTGTGAAAATTGAGATCTGTAATAAAAATACTAAATTTAAATACACTAAATATGCACATCAAATGTTTACATTAAATTATTCAGAAAAATATCATTCAAAGCAGGTTTTGAAATATGACAATTTGTAAGATTAAGGTGTCAAAAAAGCTAAGAAATTACCATAGTTGGCATTGGAAGAAATATTTTAGAAGATGAACTACTACAAAAATTATATTTCTAAATGAAAGCAAAGAGGGCTTTATATTTATAGTAAATAAAAACTATTTAAACATATCCATTACATAATTAAATATATCCATCACATAATTGTTCAATCTTTTTAATATTCTTTTGAAATATTTATACTTCAAATGCCAATAGTATACTAACATGGTGATACTAACACATAGTATACTAATATGATAGTGCTTTTTTATAATTTAAAAAATTTGTAGGGGTACCAGGATGGCTCAGTTGGTTAAGCAACCAACTCTTAGTTTTGGCTCAAGTCATGATCTCACAGTTCATTCCTGAGATGGAGCCCTGCACTGGGCTCTGTGATGACAGTACAGAGCCTGCTCTCTCTTCCTCTCTTTCTCTGTCCTACTCCCCCCCGCCCCACCAAAATAAACAAATAAACTTTCAAAAAGTAAATAACTTGTAAAAGTATATTGAGAATCCATGCTCAAATCTGGATGGAACTGGAGAGTGTGATGCTAAGTGAAATAAGCCATACAGAGAAAGACAGATAACATATGTTTTCACGCTTATGTGGATCCTGAGAAACTTAGCAGAAATCCATGGAGGAGGGGAAGGAGAAAAAAAAAAAGAGCTTAGAGTGTGAGAGAGCCAAAGCATAAGAGACTCTTAAAAACTGAGAACAATCTGAGGGTTGATGGAGGGTGGGAGGGAAGAGAGGGTGGGTGATGGGTATTGAGGAGGGCACCTTTTGGGATGAGCACTGGGTGTTGTATGGAAACCAATTTGACAATAAATTTCATATATTGAAAAAAAATGAAGTCTAAGACAAAAAAAAAAAGAAACAAAAAAGAGAATCCATGCCCAAAATATGCTTATTGAGGTGTTTGATCAAAAATGTAGGAATCTAGAACCTCAAGAGTGTGATTTTATTAATAGATTACCTCTTGGGAAGAGAACATGTTTTCCTGTAGCATAATGGGGATACTAGATTTTATCCCAGGCCTGAATTTTACCTAACTCAGTTTCTTTCATACAGAGATTAGCTAGCTTTATCCTTACCCACCTGTGGCAAAGACTTCTGGTGTTCAACAAACTAATTTTCTTTTCTTAAGGCACATTACTAGTCTACATTTCTAAGTCCCTCCTGCAATTAAGTGTGGTAAATTAATTATGAGAGAAAATGATGTGTACCCCCTTCCGGCCTGGTCGGTGAAAATGACTCATGTCTGGTCTTTCATCTTCTTTTCTAGTAGCTGGATGTCTATGCCCAATATGGCCCAGCAAGCCAATGTAAGATGTCAAAACCTCCATATACCAGGATACCTGAATCAACCTATAGAGCAGGACTCCCTAACACAAACACACCTGAACTTCCCAGAAGTATTTACATGAGAAAATAAGTTTCTATTGTACGTGAGTCATTGCCTATATGTGACAAGAGTTGGCCTATATACTAAGTAATATACCACCGTGGGTTTTCATATGGCTTATGTAGATAACTAGACAGAAATAAATGATAATAAAGGCTAACATTCACATAGTCCTTCATGATATACAAAAGCATTTCATAAACATTATCCCATTTTATGCTAACATTCTTATACAGTATTATCATCCTCCATTAACTAAGAGTTTTATAGAAAAATATGTTTTGGGGCGCCTGGGTGGCTCAGTCGGTTAAGCATCTGACTTCAGCTCAGGTCACGATCTCATGGTCCGTGAGTTCAAGCCCTGCATCAGGCTCTGTGCTAACAGCTCAGAGCCTGGAGCCTATTTCAGATTCTGTATCTCCCTCTCTCTCTGCCCCTCCCCCATTCATGCTGTCTCTCTCTGTCTCAAAAATAAACAAAAAAAAAAATTTTTTTTAAGAAAAATATGTTTATATCCTGATACATAGAAATGATAATAGGTCTTACCTTAACCTCTGCTTTAAAAAAGACTACTACTACAATAAGCAGCTTTAGAAATAGGCATGAAAACAAAGAGGAACTACTTCTGACATATGTCATTAAGATGTAAATATGACAGGCCTTTTATGTATGTAATCTAATGTTCAGTGGTAGGAGTTCTAAATATTTTTCTTTCACTCCTTTTAGATTTTAAGTTTCTGTCACTAGTGGCACAGAGTGATAAGCTGGGAGATTCTGGCACACATACACATAAACTCTCATTTTGAAAACAACAAGGAAGAACACTAAAGAATATGAAATACTATTAAAGAAATGAGACCTGACAATAGCTATACTGCCACAACAAGGACAAGCAAAATTGTCTTCTCTACAACTTTGCTTTCTTTTCTTGAACTCTTCCCATTATTTACCAATAAAGTTGCTTCTGTGTAGACTGTTTTACTCTTCTAAGGCATGAATCTATTCTGAATCTATTATATTGATAAATCTATTGATCTACTATGAATCCACTACACAGCAGAAACAAAAATAAATTCTTCTTCAAGAGTTTTTTCTCCACAGATAATAGCTGTACTTGCAGTGAGCAAAGCATAACACATCTACTTAACAAATCATTATGTTGTATACATGAAACTAATACATTGTGTGTCAACTGTACTTCAGTAAAAAGATAAATGTGAAGAGAGCTTTTCCCCATAGTTTTGCATTTATATTTAATTTTATTAACTTATAGCAAATTCTCTTTAGTCTATGAACTCCTATTTTTTTCTGGCTCTCAAATCACAGGTGTTTATTAAATGATCATTCAAAACTAATACATATCTAATTTATAAATTTGTATTCGAGATAATGAATTGTAATAACCAAATGTAAAAGGCAAAAAGTCCAAGCCAAAACAAACAAACAAAAAAAAACAGGGCACAGGATTTTTTAAAAAAAACATATACAAATGGAGTAAACAAAAATATAAAAGACAAACTTCTTACAGCACATATTACCATTTTTCTTTCTTGTACTGTTTCCTCTATTTTGGGAAATTCCTTACCTGTGAATGTTCTTGGATTTTTGCATTTGTCTTTTGTCTACCTGAAGCTGTAACTAATGCTTCCCTTGTCTCTTTTTCCAATGGTATATGTTTTGAATCTTCAACTTTTATTTTGCTAATACCCATTTCCATTGTTGTCTTGGTCTTCTCTTCACTATTAAGTAATTCTTTCTCTTGATTTAGGAAACGGTCAAGTTGATGCTTAGCGCTTTCAGCTTCCTGTTTGTAAAAAAGTAACCACTTATCAAGCATTTATTTGTGACATTTTTCTGACAATATTACAACTTTCAATAATCTCACTATATTCACGTCCACATTATTTTTCAACTTTATTTGTGCTAAGTTGGAGGAAGCTAAATTAAACCATGGCTATAATACACAGTTTAATCCATAATTAAAATTAAAAACTGTGAAAACATCTTCCACTTTGAAGACTATTATTTTTTTTAAATACCTATTATTTTTTTAAAGCTCTAATTATTATAGAGGCATAATAAAGAATAAAAGGTATATATTATAAAATGTGATAGACTGTAACCAGGATAATTAATATCTATAATATCAAATAAAAGAAAATGTGGAAAATAATTTTTTCTAGAATATAATTTTTCTTTAAAAATGCCACTTTTAATAATTTTTTAGTTACTTAGATCAACAAAAATAAAGTTCACAAATAATCTCACCATAAACAGAAAACTCACTGTTAACATTTGATATATCTTTTTTCATTGTTTCTAAATATAACTAATACATATATGTATTTTTAAAATTTTTATCTATACTGGGTTCTACTATACATATACAATATGTTTTCTATTAAATAATGTTATAGATATGTTTCAATGACAATAAATAAACATCTAAATTAGAATAGCTAATGAAAGTACGTTTAATAGTATATTTTTATTTAGCAATATTTTTTATGAGTGGACAGTGGTAAATTTTTGCTCTCAAAATTTTTTATATTATACTTACTTGAACAAAACCACTTTACACTCTTTTCTTCTTTATGATAAATTTTTATAAGTGCAATGATTCAATGAAAGGCCTATGTCATCCTCAAACTTTTGCTGTGTATTTTCTTACAGAAAAGTATTAATTCATAATAATAGAGTAACGTAAAAGATTACTCAATTCAACATACATCCACAAATACTAGACATTTCTGTTCCTAAGATTTTTACCGAAATGGTAGATAAAAAAAAATTCTACCCACTATTATTTTAATTTTCATTTATTTGATAACTAGTGAAGTTGAATATATCCATAGGCATTTACTACCCTTTTGTGTTTCTAAATTACCACCTGCCTAATCGTGTCCTTTGTCTATGTAGGGGAAGGGCTACTCATAATTTTCATATATTTGTAAAAAATATTCATATAAAACATTTTCTAAAGAATTGCAATTCTCTTTATATCTCATGATTTTTTACCATATAAAAGTTTTAAATTTATAGTAGCCAAATACACTAACATATTCCTTTGTTAGTAACATAATGCTTAGAAAACTTTGCTCTAGCCAAGACCATATAACTGCTACCCAGTATTTCTTCTAAGATCTTCATACATCATTTATTAATTTTGATTCTTAAATCAACCTACAATTTATTTTGGTGTATCTCATGAATACATGAGAATTATTTTTTCATAGTGGTTTACTTTTTGTGACTATTTTACCTTTGTATGAAAAATTTTCTTTTTATTTATTTTTTTAATATGAAATTTATTGTCAAATTGATTTCCATAAACACCCAGTGCTCATCCCAACAGGTGCCCTCCTCAATGCCCATCACCGACCCTCCGCCACTTCCACCTCCCATCAACCCTCAGTTTGTTCTCAGTTTTTAAGAGTCTCTTATGCTTTGGCTCTCTCCCTAACATTTTTTTTCCTTCCCCTCCCCCATGGTCTTCTGTTAAGTTTCTCAGGATCCACATAAGAGTGAAAACATATGGTATCTGTCTTTCTCTGTATGACTTATTTCACTTAGCATAACACTCTCCAGTTCCATCCACGTTGCTACAAAAGGCCAGATTTCATTCTTTCTCATTGCCACGTAGTACTCCATTGTGTATATAAACCACAATTTCTTTATCCATTCATCAGTTGATGAACATTAGGCTCTTTCCATAATTTGGCTATTGTTGAAAGTGCTGCTAAAAACATTGGGGTATACAATCAGTGCTGCTATACATCAGCAGTCCTGTATCCCTTGGGTAAATTCCTAGCAGTGCTATTGCTGGTCATAGGGTAGGTCTATTTTTAATTTTGGGAGGAACCTCCACACTGTTTTCCAGAGCAGCTGCACCAGTTTGCATTCCCACTAACAGTGCAAGAGGGTTCCCGTTTCTCCACATCCTCTCCAGCATCTATAGTCTCCTGATTTGTTCACTTTAGTCACTCTGACTGGTGGGAGGTGGTATCTCAGTGTGGTTTTGATTTGTATTTCCCTGATGAGGAGTGACGTTGAACATCTTTTCATGTGCCTGTTGGCCATCTGGATGTCTTCTTTAGAGAAGTGTCTATTCATGTCTTCTGCCCATTTCTTTACTGGATTATTTGTTTTTCAGGTGTGGAGTTTGGTGAGTTCTTTATAGATTTTGGATACTAGCCCTTTATCTGATATGTCATTTGCAAATATCTTTTCCCATTCCGTTGGTTGCCTATTAGTTTTGTTGATTGTTTCCTTTGCAGTGCAGAAGCTTTTTATCTTCATGAGGTCCCAATAGTTCATTTTTGCTTTTAATTCCCTTGCCTTTGGGGATGTGTCAAGTAAGGAATTGCTGCAGCTGAGGTCAGAGATGTTTTCTTTCCAGCTTTCTCCTCTAGGGTATTGATGGTTTCCTGTCTCACACTCAGGTCCTTTATCCATTTTGAGTTTGTTTTTGTGAATGGTGTAAGAAAGTGGTCTAATTTCATTCTTCTGCATGTTGCTGTCCAGTTCTCCCAGCAACATTTGTTAAAGACTGTCTTTTTTCCATTGGATATTCTTTCCTGCTTTGTCAAAGATTAGTTGGCCATAATTTTGTGGGTCCAATTCTGGAGTCTCTATTCTATTCCATTGGTCTATGTGTCTGTTTTTGTGCCAATACCATGCTGTCTTGATGCTTACAGCTTTGTACTAGAGGCTAAAGTCTGGGATTGTGATGTTTCCCGCTTTGGTCTTCTTCAATATTATGTTGGCTATTCGAGGTCTTTTGTGGTTCCATACAAATTTTAGGATTGCCTGTTCTAGCTTCAAGAAGAATGCTGGTGCAATTTTGATTGGGATTGCATTGAATGTGTAGATTGCTTTGGGTAGTATTGATATTTTAACAATATTTATTCTTCCAACCCATGAGCACGGAATGTTTTTCCATTTCTTTGTATCTTCTTCAATTTCCTTCATAAGCTTTCTATAGTTTTCAGCATGCAGATCTTTTACATCTTTGGTTAGGTTTATTCCTAGGTACTTTACGATTCTTGGTGCAATTATGAATGGGATCGGTTTATTTGTCTTTCTGTTGCTTCATTATTAATGTATAAGAATGCGACTGATTTCTGTACATTGATTTTGTATCCTGCAACTTTGCTGAATTCATGTATCAGTTCTAGCAGACTGTCAGGTTTTCCATGTATAATATCATGTCATCTGCAAAAAGTGAAAGCTTAACTTCATCTTTGCCAATTTTAATGCCTTTGATTTCCTTTTGTTGTCTGATTGCTGATGCTAGGACTTCCAACACTATATTAAACAACAGTGGTGAGAGTGGATATCCCTGTAGTGTTCCTGATCTCAGGGGGAAAGCTCTCAGTTTTTCCCCACTGAGGATGATATTAGCTGTGGGACTTTCATAAATAGCTTTTATAATGTTTAAGTATGTTCCTTCTATCCCGACTTTCTCAAGGGTTTTTTATTAACAAAGAATCCTGAATTTTGTCAAATGGTTTTTCTGCATCGATTGACAGGATCATATGGGTTTTTTCTTTTCTTTTCTTTTTCTTTTCTTTTCTTTTCTTTTCTCTTCTCTTCTCTTCTCTTCTCTTCTCTTCTCTTCTCTTTTCTTTTCTTTTCTTTTCAATGTGATGTATCACATTGATTGATTTGCAAATGTTGAACCAGCCCTGCAGCTCAGGAATAAATCCTACTTGATCATGGTGAATAATTCTTTTTATATGCTGTTGAATACGATTTGCTAGTATCTTGTTGAGAATTTTTGCGTCCATATTCATCAGAGATATTGGCCTGTAGTTCTCTTTTTTTTGCCGGGTCTCTGTCTGGTTTAAGAATCAAAGTAATACTGGCTTCATACAGTGAGTCTGGAAGTTTTCCTTCCCTTTATATTTTTTGGAACAGCTTGGGAAGGATAGGTATTATCTCTGCTTTAAATGTGGTAGAATTCCCCAGGGAAGCCATCTGGTCCTGGACTCCTATTTTTTGGGAGATTTTTGATGACTGATTCAATTTCTTCACTGGTTATGGGTCTGTTCAAGTTTTCTATTTCTTCCCTTTTGAGTTTTGGAAGTGTATGGGTGCATAGGAATTTCTACATTTCTTCCAGGTTGTCCAGGTTGTTGGCATATAATTTTTCATAGTATTCCCTGATAATTGCTTGTATTTCTGAGGGATTGGTTGTAATAATTCCATTTTCATTTGTGATTTTATCTATTTGGGTCCTCTCTCTTTTCTTTTTGAGAAGTCTGGCTAGACTTCAACTTTGTTTATTTTTTCAAAAAACCAACTCTTGGTTTCATTGATCTGCTCTACTGTTTTTTTAGATTCTATATTATTTATTTCTGCCCTGATCTTTATTATTTCTCTTCTTCTTCTGGGCTTGGGGTGTCTGTGCTGTTATGCTTCTATTTCCTTTAGGTGTTCTGTTAGATTTTGTATTTGGGATATTTCTTGTTTCTTGAGATAGGCCTGGATTGCAATGTATTTTCCTCTCAGGACTGCCTTCGCTGCATCCCAAAGCATTTGGATTGTTGTATTTTCATTTTCATTTGTTTCCATATATTTTTTAATTTCTTCTCTAATTGCCTGGTTGACCCATTCATTCTTTAGTAGGGTGTTCTTTAACCTCCATGCTTTTGGAGGTTTTCCAGACTTTTTCCTGTGGTTGATTTCAAGCTTCATAGCATTGTGGTCTGAAGTGTGCATGGTATGATCTCAATTCTTGTATACTTATCAAGGGCTGTTTTTTGACCCAGTATGTGATCTATCTTGGAGAATGTTCCATGTGCATTCAAGAAGAAAGTATATTCTGTTGCTTTGGGATGCAGAGTTCTAAATATATCTGTCAAGTCCATCTGATCCAGTGTATCATTCAGGACCCATGTTTCTTTAGTGATCCTGTGTCCAGATGATTTATCCATTGTTGTAAGTGTGGTATTAAAGTCCCCTGCAATTACCACATTCTTATCAATAAGGTTGCTTATGTTTGTGATTGTTTTATATATTTGGGGGCTCCTGTATTCGGTGCATAGACATTGATAATTGTTAGCTCTTCCTAATGGATAGTCCCCGTAATTATTATATAATACCTTTCTTCATCTCTTGTTACAACCTTTAATTTAAAGTCTAGTTTGTCTGATATAAGTATAGCTACTCCAGTTTTCTTTTGACTTCCAGTAGCATGATAGATAGTTCTCCATCCCCTCACTTTCAATCTGAAGGTGTCCTCAGGTCTGAAATGAGTCTCTTGTAGATAGCAAATAGATGAGTCTTGTTTTTTATCCATTCTGATACCCTATGTCTTTTGATTGGAGCATTTAGTCCATTTACATTCAGTGGTATTATTGAACGATATGGTTTTAGGGTTTCTGTGTTATCTGTAGGTTTCATGCTTGTAGTGAGGTCTCTGGTACTTTGTGGTCCTTGCAACATTCCACTCAGAGTCCCCCTTAGGATCTCTTGTAGGGCTGGTTTAGTGGTGATGAATTCCTTCAGTTTTTGTTTGTTTGAAAACCTTTATCTCTCCTTCTATTCTGAATTACAGACTTCCTGGATGAAGGATTCTCAGCTGCATATTTTTTCTGTTCATCACATTGAAGATAATCTGCCATTCCTTTCTGACCTGTCAAGTTTCAGTAGATCGGTCTGCCACTACTCTTATGTGTCTACCTTTGTAAGTTAGAGCCTGTTTATCCCTAGCTTCTTTCAGAATTTTCTCTTTATTCTTGTATTTTGCCAGTTTCACTATGATATGTCATGCAGAAGACCGATTCAAGTTATGTCTGAAGGGAGTTCTCTGTGCCTCCCGGATTTCAATGCCTTTTTCCTTCCCCAGATCAAGGAAGTTCTCAGCTATGATTTATTCAAGTACACCTTCATCCCCTTTCTCTCTCTCTTCTTCTTCTTCTGGAATTCCTATGACATGGATATTTTCCTGTTTGATTGCATCACTTAATTCTCTAATTCTCCCCTCATACTCTTGGATTTATTTCTTTCTCAGCTTCCTCTTTTTCCATAATTTTATCTTCTAATTCACCTATTCTCTCCTCTGCCTCTTCAATCCGTGCTATGGCCACCTCCATTTTATTTTGCACCTCATTTATAGCCTTTTTTAGGTCCTCATGACTATTTCTTAGTCCCTTGATCTCTGTAACAATAGATTCTCTGCTGACCTCTATGCTTTTTTCAAACCCAGCGATGAATTTTATGAATATTGTTCTAAATTCTTGTTCCATTATATTGCTTAAATTGTTTTTGATCAATTCGTTAGCTGTCACTACTTCCTGGAGTTTCTTTTGAGGAGAGTTCTTTCGTTTCATCATTTTGTGTAGTCCCTGGGGTGGCTCCAAACTGCAGGGCACTTCCCCTGTGCTGTCGTGTTGGTGTGTAACTCGTGTTGGTGGGCAGGGCTGCAGTCAGACCCGATGTCTGCCCCTAGCCCACTGCTGGGGCCACAGTCAGACTGGTGTGTACCTTATCTTCCTTTCTCCCAGGAACAGGACTCACTGTGGAGTGCTGTGGCCCCTGTCTGGGCTACTTGTACACTGCCAGGCTTGTGGTGCTGCTTTGATGGGATCTGGTGGATTAACCAAGGTGGATCTATAAGGTGCACAGGGGCAGGAAGGGCAGGCTTAGCTCGCTTTGTGGTCTGTGGTCCCCTGTGGGAGGGGCCCTCCAGCACCGGGAGGGAGGCAGAATGTTGGAGGGATGGATCCCCAGAAGCACAGTGTTGGGCATTTGCGTGGTGCCAGCAAGTTCGGTGATGGGAACTGGTTCCCTTTGGAAATTCAGCTGGGGAATGGGAGAGGGAAATGGCACTTTCCAGCACCTTTGCTTCCCCGCCAAGCTGAGCTCTGTCTTCTGGGATACCTACCTGGTGTCCTCTTGCCATCTCCGCTCTCTGAGAGCAGAGCTGTTGACTTTTAATATTCCAGATGTTAAGTCCCGCTGGCTGTCAGAACTCACAGAGTCAGGCCCCTCTGCCTTTGCAAGCCAGACTTTGGGGGCTCTGCCTTTCCAGGTGGGCTGCCCCTCCACCACCCCGGCTCCCTCCCACCAGTCTGTGTAGCACACACCACCTCTCCACCCTTCCTTCCCTCTTCCATGTCCCTCTTGTCTATGCTTGGCTCTGCAGAGTCCGTCCTGCTAGTCTTCTGGCAGTTTTCTGGGTTATTTAGGCAGATGTGGGTGGAATCTAAGCAATGAGCAGGACGAGGTGAGACCAGCGTCTTCCTACACCACCATCTTCCCCTCTGAGTCTCAAGTCAGAGCTATAAAAAAAATTTTTCAAGGGCACCTGGTGGCTCAGTCAGTTGAGTCTGTGACTTGACTTAAACTAGGGTCATGATCCTGGGGTCATGGGATCCAGCCCTGCATTGGACTGACTCCCCACTAAGCATGTAGCCTGCTTGGGATTCTGTCTGTCTCTCTCTCTCCCTCTGCCCCTCTGCCTCTCTCTCTAACTTAGAAAAACTTTAAATAACTAAAACTATAAAATAATAAATTATTACATTCATTTGAATCTGTTTCTGGATTTTTCATTCAGTACCAAATCCAGTACCACATTGACTTAGTTATTATAGTGTTACATTACATATTGATTTTTGAATAACTAAATTCTTATTATTCTTTTGTATAATCACGTTTCATTTCTCAATATATCCTATAATAATTCTGTTAAGCTCAAAAATAATTCCACTTATACCTAGAAATAAATTGCTTTAAATATATATATCACTTTGGAAAAAATGGAACATTGAAATATTTATAATATTGAACCTTCGAAACCAAATATAAATTTCTATTTCTTCACTGTTCATCTATATCTCTCAGTAAAGTATATTTTTCTTCATATAAAACTCTGTATTTTTTGTTAAATATGCTACTGTAATATTATAAATAGAATTATCTCTGTCATAGTTTCTAAATGGTTGTTTTGGATAAAAATAAAAATTTTTTTTCTTTTGCTTTCTTTAGATTTTAATTCCAGTGTAGTTAATGTACAGTATTATAATAGTTTCAGGCATATAAAATGGTGATTCAGCAGTTCCACATATAACTCAGTGCTCATCCAGATTAGTGTACTCTTGATCCCCTCCAACTATTTCACCCATCCTTCCACCTACCTCCTTCTGGTAACCATCCATTTGTTCTCTATACTTAAGAGCCTGTTTTTTGGTTTGTCTCCCTCTTTTTTTTTTCTTTGTTTTGTCTCTTAAATTCCACGTATAAGTGAAATCATATGGTAACTGTCTTTCTCTTATTTTACTTAGCATCATACTCTAGCTCTATCCATGCTGTTGCAAATGACAAGATTTCATTCTTTTTTATGGTTGAGTAATATTGCATTATATATACACACGTATGTGTGTTATATTTAACATCTTTATCCATTAATCTATCAATAGACACTTGAGGTGCTTTCATAGTTTGGCTATTGTAAATAATGCTGCAGTAAACATAGAGGTGTATATATCCCTTTGAATTGTTTTTCTTTTAATTTAGTGTTTTGTATTCTTTGGGTAAAATAGCCAGTGTACTAGATCATAAAGTAGTTCTATTTTTAATATTTTGAGGAACCACCATACTGTCTTCCACAGCGGCTGCACCAGTTTGTATTCCCAGCTACAGTGTCCCAGGGTTCCTTTTTCTACACATCTTCACTGACACTTGATGTGTCTTGAGGATTTGATTTTAACCAATCTGACAGGGATGAGGTAATATCTCACTGTGGTTTTGATTTGCACTTCCCTGATGATGAGTATGTTGAGTATGTTTTCATGCATCTGTTAGCAATCTAGAAGTCTTCTTTTGAGAAATGTCTGTTCATATATTCTGCCCATTTTTTAATTGGATAATGTGTTTTTTGAGTGCTGAGTTGTGTCAGTTCTTTATATATCTTTCATACTAACCCTTTATCAGATATGTCATTTGCAAATATCTTCTCCCATTCATAGGCAGCCTCTTAGTTTTGTTGGTTGTTTCTTCAATGTGTAAAAGCTTTTTATTCTGATGTAGTCCCAATAGACTATTTTTGCTTTTGTTTCCCTTGCCACAGGAGACCTATCTAGAAACATGTTGCCATGGCAGATGTCAGAGAAATTATTGCCTTTGCACTCTCTTCTAGGATTTTTATGATGTCAGGTCTCACATTTAAATCTTTAATCCATTTTTAATTTACTTTTGTGTATGCTATGAGAAAATAGTTCAGTTTCATTTTTTTGCACGCAGCTGTCCAGTTTTCTCAGCACTATTTGTTGAAGAAACTTTTCCCCATTGCATATTCTTTCCTCCTTTTCCAAAGTTTAATTGACAATATAATTGTGGGTTTACTTCTGGGTTTTGTATTCTGTGCCATTGATCTAGGTGTCTATTTTTGTGCCAATACCATACTCTTTTGATTACTACAACTCTAAAATATAACTTAAAGTCGGGAACTGTGATAATCCAGTTTTGTTTTTCTCTTCAAGATTTCTTTGGCTATTCAGGGTCTATTATCGTTCCCTACAAATATGTTTGCTGTCCCTGTGAAAATGCTATCAGTATTTTGATAGAGATTGCATTAAATCTGTAGATTGCTTTGGGTAGTACAGAAATTTTAAAAATATTTGTTCTTCCAATACATGAGCACAGAATGTCTTTCCATGTCTTTGTGTCATCATCAATTTCTTTCATCAATGTTTTATACTTTTCACTGTACAAGTGTTTCCCTTCTTCGGTTAGGTTTATTCCTAGGTATTTTATTATTTTTGGCACAATTCTAAATGGGATTATTTTCTTAATAGTTTTTTCTGCTGCTTCATTATTGGTGTATAGAAATGCAACAGATTTTTGTACATCAATTTTGTATACTGTGACTTTATTGAATTCATTTATCAGTTCTAGCAGGGTTTTTTTTTTTTTGGTGGAATCTTTCAGGTTTTCAATATCATGTCATCTGCAAACAGTGAAAGTTTTACTTTTTCCTTGAAATTTTGGATGCTTTTTATTTCTTTTTGTTCTCTGATTGCTGTGGCTAGGACTTCCACTACTAAGTTGAATAAAAGTGGTGAGAGTGGACATCCTTGTCTTGTCCTGACCATAGAGGAAAAGCTCTCAGTTTTTCCCTATTTAGGATATAAAGTGTGGGTTTTTCATATAAAACTTGTTTCCTTGTTGATTTTCTGTTTATATGATCTATTCATTGATGTAAGTAGGGCGTTAAAGTTCCCTACTATTATTGTATTACTATCAACTAGTTCCTTTATGTTTGTTGTTAATTATTTTATGTATTTAGGTACTCCCATGTCAGGTGCATAAATACTTAAAATTGTTGTATCTTCTTGTTGGATTTCCCTCTTTATTATTATATAGTGTCTTTCTTTGTCTCTTAATACAGTCTTTGTTTTAAGGTCTATTTTGTCTGATATAAGTATTGCTCCTCTGGCTTTTTTTTTTTTTTTTTGACATACATTTGCATGATAAATATTTCTCCATCCACTTATTTTCAAACTGCAGGTGTCTTTAGGTCTAAATGGGTCTCTGGTAGGCAGCATATAGATGCATCTTGTTTTTATACCCATTCTAACATCCTATATCTTTGATTGGAGTGCTTAATCCATTTACATTCAAATTAGTCCATTTACATTCAAAGTAATTATTGATGGCTATGTATTTATGCAATTTTATTACTCATTTTGTAGTTGTTTCTGAAGACTTTTCTCTGATTCTTTCTTGTCTTTCTTTCATGGTTTCCTGATTTTCTTTAGTGATATATTTGGATTTCTTTTCTTTATTCTTTGCATGTTTATTAGTGTTTTTTGATATGTGGTAACCTTTAGGTTTGTATATAACCTCTCCTGCAAATAGTCTATATTAAGTTGATGGTTGTTTAATTTTGAACCCATTCTTTTCTCCTTTCCTCCCCACATTTCAGGTATATGTGTTATATTTTAGATTCTTTTTCTGTGAATTACTTGACTGATTTCTTATAGAAATATTCATTTTTACTCTTTTTATGTTTTCTGTCTTTATACTATCACTTGTGGTCCCTCCTTTCCACTCAACAACTCCCCTTTAATACTTCCTGCAGAGCTGGTTTAGTGGTCACACACTCCTTTAGTTTTTACTTGCCTGGAAAACTCTATTTCTCCTTCTATTCTGAATTATAGCCTTGCTAGATAGAGTATTCTTGGCTGCATATTTTACCCTTCAGCACTTTGAATATATCATGCCACTCCCTTCTGGTCTGTCAAGTTTCTGTTGAAAAATCTATTAGCCTACTTGGTTTTCCTTTGTTGGTTAATGACTTCTTTTTTCTCACGGCTTTTAAGATATTTTTCTTTATCACTATATTTTGCAAATTTAATTACAATATGTCTTGGGGTAAGCCTGCTTTTGTTGATTCTGATGGGAGTTCCCTATGCCTCCTGGATCTGGATGTCTGTTTCCTTCCCTAGATTAGGGAAGATTTAGCAATGCCCCCCTTCCTCTCTCTTCTTCTGGGACTCCTATAATATGAATATTATTACCTTTGATGGAGTCAGTAAGTTCCCTAAGTCTATTATCACTTTGTATAATTCTTTCACTCTTTTGTTCAGCTTCATAGCTTTCTATTATTTTGTCTTCTAGGTCATAAATTCATTCTTCTGCTTCTTTCAGCCTGCTTTTCATTGCATCAAGTATCTTTCTAATCTCACTTATTGTACTTTTCACCTCTGATTGATATTTCAACTGTCTTATTTCTGTGGTAAGGATCTCACTGATTGATGTCTTCCATTCTTTTCTCAAGCCCAGTGAGTATCCTTATCATTGTTGCTTTAAATTCTCCATCAGGCATGTTACTTATATCTGTTTCACTTAGATCTCTAACCATGGACTTATCTTCTTTTGTTTGGGATAAATTCCTCCATCTTTGCATTTGGTCTAAGTCTCTACCTTCTTCTGTGTACTAGAAAAGCCACTTATGTCTCCAGCTTCTGAAGGTATTGGCCTTATGAAGAAGAGGTCATGTACTGTCCAGGGCCTCGTGCTTCAGGGAGGGTCTCTGGTGTGTGCTGCACGCACTCTGCTGTTCTGTTCTGGCTGCTCTATCCTTCAGGCAAGTCATCTACAGAGGCTCTCCTTGCTTGCTACAAGCAGTGTTTGATCCTTGACCTGAATGTGGTGAGTTTTAATTAAGTGTGCTCTGGTTTCCTTGTGAAATGAGAACTGTCTCCACCTCACTGGAACTGAGAAACCTCCTTGGTTGAGAGACGTGATGTGGGCAGGAATTTGTGCTGGTCTTCTGGGAGAGGGGCCAACTGTAATGGGACTGAGGTAAGTGTGACTGGGAAGGGCAGTTGCACTGGAATACAGGGGAATGGGGCTTAAGGTAAGCAAATTTAGATTTCTAGTGTCCACACTGCACTACTTCCCACAGGTAGCTCTGTGTTTATGCTAAGGGGTAGGTCAGAGAAATGATGGCCAGCTCCTTTGCCCCACAGAGAGGTGTCTCTATGAATGCTTCCTCTCATTATTGCTCTAAGAAGAGCAATAATCTCCCCACTGTGTACCCCAGGTGCTCTTTAGATCACTGGTTCCACACTGTATGTCTCCAATTTGTTTGTCTGCCTTCTCTCCAGGAACAGTACACTGCCCTCTGGGCTCTATCCCAGCTAAGCCTGCTAACTTTTAAAACTCTAGGCTTTAAGCTCTGCTCATTGTAAGAATTCATTAAATCCAGCCCCTCTTGTTTTCCAAGCCACTGGGCTTTGGGGAGACATTCTTCTGTGCATTTCCTTGCATATCCTTCTCTCCCTCACCCTTCTTCATTACCACAGCTACTTCCCTTCTACTACAGTCAGGATCTGTTTCTCCCCTAAACCACATCTTTGCACTTTCTATTATCTTTGATGTAGCTTCTATCTTTAGTTGTGGAGTTTGTTCTGTCAGTCTTCAGGTCAATTTCTGGGGCATTTAAGAGTGATTCCATAGTTATCTAGCTACATTTTTGAGACAAAGTGAGTCTAGGGTCCTCCTATTCTGCCACGATCTCCCTGTCTCCTCTCTTGCTGCTTTAAAAAAATTTTTCTGTATCACTACTTTTTGCCATTTTGATTACCATGTGTCCAATCCAGATCCAGGAGAATCTAGATATCTATTTCCTTCCTCAGATTAGGGAAGTTTTCAGCTATTATTTTTTCAAATAAATTTTCTGCCCCCTTTTGTCTCTCCTTCTTCTTGGATCCCATACTGAAATTATTATGCTTGATCAAGTCACTGAATTCCTTAACTCTATTCTCATTTTGCATAATTTCTTTTTCTCTTAACTTGCTCAGCTTGATTGCTTTCCATTACTCCATGACTCTTCCAGGTCATTAATTTGTTCCTCTGCTTCCTCTAGTCTGCTATTTTGTCCGTCATGAGTTTTTTTTTTCTTTTTTTTTTTTTGTAATGTTTATTTATTTTTGAGAGAGAGAGAGAGAAGGAGGGAGGGAGCAAGGGAAGGACAGAGAGAAGGGGAGACACAGAATCCAAAGCAGGCTCCAGGCTCTGAGCTATCAGCACAGAGCCCAACATGAGGCTCAAATCCACAAACCGTGAGATCATGACCTGGGCCAAAGTCAGCCACTTAACTGACTGAGCCACTCAGGCACCCCGCCTTGTGTATTTTTAATTTCAATTAGCATGTTCTTGGGTCTCTGCTTGGTTCTTTTTTATCTCTTTCTTAAGAGTCTCACTCATGTCTTCTACTCTTTTCTCAAGTCGAATGAGTATCATTATAATCATTACTTTAAGTTCTCTATCAGGCATAACACTTATATCTGTCTCACTTAGGTCTCCTGCTATGATTTTTGTCCTATTCTTTCATTTGGGATATATTCCTCTGTCTCCTCATTTCACCTAACTCTGTGTGTCTGCTTTTGTATTTTAGGAAAGTCAGCTACATCTCCTGCTCTGAAAAGTGGCCTTATGAAGAAGAGATCCTGTAGTGCCCCAATGTAGTGTCCCCTGTCCCAAGAAACTGGTGCTCAGGGGTGTCTTCTGTGCATTGTATATACCCTCCTGTTGTGTCCTAGCCACTTTTTCCTTCACTCCAGTTATCTGCAGAGGTTCTCTTTGCCTGCTGTTGGCAGTGTTTGGTCCCTGGCCATGGAGGAGCACATTTTACAAGATGCACAGCAGTCTGCTTGTGAAATAAGACCTTCCAGCATTGCCAGGACCAGTGCTGTATGGGTGGGGTGCACAATTTTAACAAGGTTACATCTTGGGCTTCCACAGACCTGCCACCACTGCCAGGACCAATGCCCCACAAAACGAGCAGGCCAAGAGACAAGGTGTTGGTGATGGTTGCATGGGTCTTCTGGGGAAAGGGACCCACAGCACCAGGACTGAGGTAAATGTGATGATGAAGGTTGAGTCTGGTGAAGGGTGAGGGGTTGAGGCTTGGTGTAAGCAAGTTAGATACTGAATGTTGGCACCATACTGGTTCCAGCAGGTGGCTCTGTGTTTATGCTGGAGGGTAAATAACTCTCCTTCCCATATACTCCAGGCATTTTTCAAACTGTGCTTCTTTCTACAGGTTATTTGTTGTGCTGTCTCTTTAAGGGCAGGACTCAGCTTCCTAATGCCCTCTGGGTTCTCCCAGAGCCAACCCGCTAATTTTTAAATTTCTAGGCCATAAGTCCTGCTACTTGTAAGAACTCATGAAATTTGGAGCCTCTTGTTTTCAAAACCAAATGTTATAGAAATTCATCTTTCCCATGTGGGCTCCCCAGTGTGACAATCTGTTTCTCTTCCTTCTCTTCATCCATTGTATCCCTCCCTTCTTGGGACATGTCCTCACTCTTACCCTCTTCGATGTGGCCTCTGTTCTACCTTTACTCATGGAGTTTGTTCTGCCAGGCTTCACATTGTTTTCTGGATTATTTATGCTGATATAAGTGTTATCTAGCTGTATCTGGAGTGAAATATGCTTACAGTCCTCGTATTCCACCATTTTCCCAGCCTTCTTCTATTGCTTTTTTATATCTATTTTGTCCTCAGCCAGCTTTTTGAATTATATCATTAATAAATTTGTGTATTATCTTGCATTTTTCCAAAGGAAAATTAATATACAAATAATCATACTTTTGTCTATCCACTTATGAAAATGTTTGTAGCTTTTTCCTTTCTTTGATCATTTAACACAAATTTCAGTGAGTGGTAAAAAACCAGCATCCTAGTTTAATTGAGTTTAGTTGGAATGCCTGCAGGATTTCACATATAACAGTGTCTCAGCTTGAAATAGATTTATTTGATTAAGCAAGTTTACTTTTCTTTCTATCTAGTTTACCATTTTTAATAAGAATGAGTATTAAATTTTATTAATATATCCTAGTACATAAAATGAATATACTTTAAATCTGGCAAAAAAGTACAACACATAAACCTATTCATTTTCAAGGTCAAAATCATTCATTTAGAAGTTGTTTACAGATATTTCCTTCATTTGTTAACAATTTTAAAAGAACCTTTATCATTTACCTGTAAAGCCTGTTTCAATTTTTCCTGAAGGACTTTGTTCTCAACTTCCAGAGCAAATGCTACTTTCTGTGATATAATACAAAGGAAAAATATATTCATTTTAGTAGCTCTGTTTCTATAAATTGTTACAATTGTCATCTGTCTATAATCCACAGATAGCCAAGATGATGATTTGAACATACACATTTATTCACATATTTCTGTGGCATAATGGTGGATAATTTCTGCAGCTGTAGCTTCCTATTGATTTTGTATAGGAAAAATGACCTTGAATCTGGTAAATTATAACTACAATAAGCTAAATATTTCATATCTCTGCTTCTCTAGACCTGATATATTTAAATATAAACATTTCAAATTTTATGAAAAAAAGCAACTCTACTCTTAACAGAAAATAAACACAGTTCTGAGTTTGTGTGAATGAATGGACTCTGTTACACATGAAATGTATCAAGAATTCTCCATGAGATGGGAGACAGTTTGAGGAACCATATCTAAGATCCCCTGTTCTGCTTCTGGTACAGCAGAGAAAGTTGCTAGTGAACAGACCCTGCCACACATAAAAACTACAAACTCAAAACAAAAACAAACATCAACACTGAAGAGAAACCAAAAATAAGTAGATTATTGAGAGAAAGTAACACTTGGAAGAAGAAAAGAGTCCTAGGTAAAATTCTTATTTCCTGGCTTGTAATCTGAAGTCAAGCGCTACATGAGCCAGACAGGGCACCTAATAGCTGATAGAAAGCAATTTTTTAGACCTTATAAACCAGAGGAAGGAAATCACTGCAAAACTTAGGGCAAGTCATACAAAGAAGAGAGCTTGATTGAGATAAGGAGCCCGAAACTCTGTATAAACCCTGCCCAAATCTCACTCAAGCCCAAACCACATATGCATAGGGAAGACTCTAAGAAGCCTATCAAAAGCTAAAAGAACTGAATGCAATTTGAGCTCCTCCTAAACACAGAATTTTCATTTTGCATCCAAAAACATTATTTATATATTAAAACAAAACAAGACAAAAGTAGGACTAACCGTACTAGAAGAATATAGTAGAATCCAGAGCTTAAAGATGATATTCTCAATATTCAATAATTTATAATTACTTGACATTTGAAGAAACAGCAAAATGAGACTTACTCAAAAGATAAAAATAATCTACAGAGAGTGATCCTAAGACAGATTCTACTTTAAAGTTAGTGTAGAAGAATTTTAAATCAACTATTATTACAAAACCCAAAGTAAGAGAAAATATGTTCATAATGAATGAAATAATAAAAATCTTGGTAGATTAATACAAACTATAAAAATACCCAATGTAAATTATAGTAGAAAAAAATACAGCACCTGAATTTTTAAAAAATGTAATTGATGAGCCTAGGTAGGAGCAAATAGGATAAGACAGTGGGAAAAGTCAGGCCATTTGAAGATACATCAGTAGAAAATACCTATCTAAAGACAAAGAGAACAAAGATTTTTAAAATGAAGAGGGACTGAGGAACATAAGGGATACTATCAAAAATCTAACATGTAATTTTATTCCCATAAGGAAAAGAGAGAGTGATATAAAAAGTAATGAAATAATACCTGAAATTTTCCCAAATTTTCATCAGAGTGAAATGCTGAAAACCAAGTAAAATGAGAAAAATCTTAAAAGTAGACAAAGACAATGCCAAATTACACACAGAGAAATGATTATTTGAATGACTGTCTCTCATCAGAAAAATATGATCTCCAAATGAAAACAGAAAACCATCTTTAAAATAGAGAACAAATGTTTCTCTTCTGAAAAAATTATTTTTAGAAACTAAAAAATGTTTTAAATCTACATTTTTATTCTCATTGAAATCTGAGAGGACACAGTATCTATAAAAATAGAAACAGGTAATAATGAAGACAAAAACAACTCTTCTAGCTACTGCTCAAGAGCTCTCTACATATGATTTATGTGTTGAAAAAACTCACATTCATAAACAGGCATAGAAATATAATAAGCCATCTAATGGGATTAAGCAACTTCAGAGAGGGAGACCAAGCTGAACAATCCAAGGAGGCATCTCCATTAAGGCAGCTCTAAAGGGACAGACAGAAAATAACTACAAAAAAAAATTAGAACTCAGAGAGCTCTGATGGATGCAATTATTTTTTTAAACATGTTTTTAACTTAAAATGTCAAGAGGAAAGACTCTGTTGGGCTTCCTGGGAAGATGACAGAGTAGGAGGACCCTAAACTCACCTCATCCCACAGATACAACTAGATAACACACCAGTGCAAATAACCCAGACAAAGACCCAAAGACTAGAAGCAAAAATCCACAACTAAATGTAGACAAAAGGCTAGTACATCAAAGAGGGTAGAAAGGGCAGAGATGCTGTAAGGACCTAAATGGACAGCAGACCACCCATGGGAGGGAAGGATCTGTGGGTGCATAGAGTGGTGAGAAACAGACTGTCAACACAGAGAGCCTGAATGGGGAAGTTGAATTCCCGTAGCATTTGGCCTTGAAAATCAGAGGAGCCTGGGGCACCCAGATGGCTCAGTGGTTTGAGTGTTGGACTTCAGCTCAGGTCATGATCTCACAGTGCATGAGTTCAAGCCCTGCATACGGTTCTCTGCTGTCAGCACAGAGCCCACTTCAGATCCTCTGTTCCCCTCTCTCTCTGCCCCTCTCCAGCTGGTGCTATCTCTCTCAAAATCAATAAATAATTTTTTTAAAAAAATATGAAAATCAGGGGGGCTGGATTTCATGAGTTCTTACAACCATCAGGACTTAAACCCTAGAACTTTCAAAATCAGTAGTTCCACTCTGGCAGAGTCTGGAGGGCATGCATTAGGAAGCTGAGTCCCCAGTCTTAAAGAGACAGTGAAACATCTGGGAAGATATACAGCTTAGAAGCAGCAGTTGCAAAAATACCTGGGGCATGTAGGAGGGAGAGTTAGTAATCTCAGAGTTCACTGATGGACTTCTCCAGGAAAAAAACGAGCTGGCAGGTGATATTTCCCTCCCTCTCCCACAGTATAGTCACACAGCCACCTGCAGGAACCAGCCAGGCACTGGCATTCACTACCTAACCTCCCTATACCATGCTTTGCCCCCTCCAGCTGAGTCTACCTCAGTCCTAAAACTACAGGTCCCCTCCCCATAAAACTGGTGAAAACCTTGTCAATTGCATCTCCCAACCTCGTACAGAGGATGAACGCACCTCATTAAAATGGTAGCTCCTGAGCAGCCTTGGCTGTCACAGTCTCAGAACGGGCTGCAAACCCCTTGTGGAAGGTGACAGAGACAGCCTTGTTAAAACAGTGTCCCACCCACTACTTTCAAGAAGAAGAGTTGTAGCTGAGTTTCCTAAAACACAGAAACAGACACACAGAGGTAGGCAAAATGAGGAGACAGAAGAATATGTCCCAAATGAAAGAACAGGTCAAAATTATAGCAAGAGACCTAAGTAAAAAAGATGTACCTATTATGCCTGATAGAGAATTAAAAATAATGATTATAAGGATACCCACTGGACTTGAGAAGAAGAGTGGAAGACATCAGTAAGACCCTTAACAAAGAGATAAAAAAAGAACCAGGCAGAGACCCAAGAACACACTAATTAAAATTAAAAATAGACATGATGGAATAAATAGCAGGCTAGAGGAAGCAGAGGAACAAATTAATGGCCTAGAAGACAGAGTAATGGAAAGTAATCAACTTAAGCAAGTGGGAGAAAAAAATAAACAAAATGAGAATAGATTTAGGAAACTCAATGACTTCATCAAGCATAATATTTACAGTATAGGGATCCTAGAAGAAAGAGAGACAAAAGGGGGCAGAAAATTTGTTTGAAGAAATAATAGCTGAAAACTTCCCTAATCTGGGGAAGGAAACAGATATCTAGATCCAGAAGGGACAGAGATGCCTCAACAAAATCAACCCAAGGAGGTCCACACCAAGACACATGCTAATCAAACTGTTGTGACAAAGAAAAAAAATTTTAAAGCAGCAAGAAAAAAGAAGACAGTTACATGCAAGGGAAACCCCGGAAGGCTATCAGCAGGTTTTTCAGCAGGACCTTCACAGGACAGAAAGGAGTAGCGTGATATATTAAAAGTGCTAAAAGGAAGAAATCCACAGCCAATAATACCCTATTCAGTAAGGCTATGATTCAGAATAGAAGGAGAGTTAGTGAGTTTCTCAGACAAATAAAAACTAAAGGAGTTCATGCCCACTAGAACAGCTCTAAGAAATATTAAAGGGGACTCTTAGAGTGGAAAGGAAAGACTGTAAGTAAGAACATGAATAGTGAAAAACACAAAAGAAGTAAAAATAAGTATATATCTGTTCAAGGGATATATTTGTTCAAGGTATTCACAAAATAATTTAAAATATGACATTACACACCTTAAATGGGGGTGGAAGAGTAAAGAATGGGTTCCAATTTAAGTGACCATCAACATAATACAGACTGTTACATGCAGAAGATGTTATACACAAACGTAATGGTAATCACAAACCAAAAATGAGTAATAAATATGCAAGGAATAAAAAGAATGGAATCCAAGTACATCACTAAAGAAAGACAGCAAATGATTAAAAACAGCAAGGGATAAAAGAATCAGAGAAAACCTGTAGAAACAACCACAAAACATGTAACAAAATGGTTGAGCGTAAATGGACTAAATGCTTGAATCAAATGACACAGAGACAGAGAGAACTAAAAAACCAAGATTCATTCATATGCTTCCTACAAGACACTAATTTCAGACCTAAAGACACCTGTAGATTGAAAGTGAAGGAATGGAGAAACATCATGCAAATGGATGTCAAAAGAAAGCTTAAGTAGCAATATTTATGTCAGACAAAATAGACTTTAAAAAAGAGTTTAACAAGAGATAAAGAATAATACTACATAAATAATAAAAGTGGACAATCCAACAGAAGATACAACAATTTTGTATATATTGTACAATGTTGTAAATATTTATGCACTTAACATGGAAGCACTGAAATATGCAAAAGTTAATAACAAAAATAAAGGAACTAATCAGTAGTAATAAAATAATAGAAGAGGGCTTTAACATCCCACTTACATTTATGAACAGATCATCCAAACATAAAATCCACAAGGGAAAAACTGGCTTTGAATGACATGTTGGACCAGATGGACCTGACAGATATATCCAGAACACTCCATCATATAACAGTAGAATACACATTCTTTTCAAGTAAACATGGAACATTCTCCATAGTTGATCACATATTAGGCCACAAACAAATTCAAGAAATTCCAAGATATCATGGTCATACCATGCAACTTTTCTGACCACAATGCTATGAAACTAGAAATCAACCACAAGAAAAATATGGAAAGACCACTAATATATGGAGGTTAAATAACATGCTATTAAACAATTAATGGGTCAGCCATGAAATCAAAGAAAAAATTAAAAATTACATGGAGACAAATGAAATGAAAATATAAAGGTACAAAATTTCGGGATCCAGCAAAGTTTTAACAGAAAAGTTTATAGCAAAATATACCTACCTCAAAAAGGAAGAAAAATCTCAAACAACTTAACCTTACACCTAAAGGAGTTAAAAAAGAAGAACAAACAAAACCCCAAAACAGCAGAAGGAAGAAAACAATAAAGATTAGAGCAGAAATAAATGATATAGAATCTAAAAAATAAGAGAACAAATCAATGAAACCAGGAGCTGGCTCTTTGAAGAGAGGGACAAAATTGGTAAACCTGTAGACAGACTCATAAAAAAAGAGGTGGTACTCTAATAAAACTCTAAATCACAAGTGAAAGAGAAGAAACAACAATCAGCACCACAGTAATACAAAAAATATAAGGTAATATTATGAAAAATTATATTCCAACAAATTGGACAACCTGGAAGAAATGGATAAATTCCTAGAAACATATAACCTACCAAAACTGAATCCAGAAGAAAGAGAAAATTTGAACAGACTGATTACCAGCAAAGAAATTGAATCAGTAATCAAAAAAATCCCAACAAAGAAAAGTCCAGGACCAGAGGGCTTCACAGGTGAATTCTACAAAACATCTAAAGAAGAGTTAATACGTATTTTTCTCAACAAATAAAAGACAAAGAAAAACTTCCAAATTCATTCTATAAGGCCAGCATTACCACAAAAAAGAGAACTATCATCCTAGTATCTCTGATGAACACAAATGCAAAAATCCTGAACAAAACACTAGCAAACCAAATCCAACAATACATTAAAAGCATCATTCACCACAATCAAGTGGGATTTATTACTGTGATGCAAGGTTGGTTCAATATTCACATGCTATATAACATCAATAAGAGAAAGGATAAAAACCATATGATCATTTCAATAAATGCAAAAAAAGCATTTGATAAAGTGTAACATCCATTCATGATAAAAACTCTAAACCAAGTAGTTTAGCAGGAACATACCTCAAGTTAATAAAGGCCTTATATGAAAAACCACAGCAAACATCATACTCAATGGTGAATAACTGAGAGCTTTTCCCCTAAAGTCAGAAACAACACCAGGATGTCCACTCACATCACTTTTATTTAATATAATAATGGAAGTCCTAGCCACAGCAATCAGACAACAAAAAGAAATAAAAGGCATCCAAATTTGTAAGGCAGAAGTAAAACTTTCACTATTTGCAGATGACATGATGCTATACATAAAAAATCTGAAAGACTCCACAAAAAAACTACCAGAACTGATTGATTTAGTAAAGTCATGGAATACTAAATATACAAAAATCTGTTTAATTTCTATACACTAATGATGCAGTAGCAGAAAGAGAATTTCAGAAAATAATCCCATTTATAATTGCATCAAAATCAAAAGATACCTAGGAATAAACTTAACCAAAGAGGTAAAAGACCTGTACTCTGAAAAGTATAAAACATTTATGAAAGAAATTGACAATGACACAAAGAAATGGGAAGACATAGCACACTCAAGGTTTGGAGGAACAAATATTGTTTAATGTCTATAGTACATAAAGCAATCTACACATTTAATGCAATCCCTATCAAAATACTAACAGTATTTTTCACAAAACTATAACAATCCTAAAATTTGTATGGAACCACAAAATACCTAAAATAGCCAAAGAAATATTGAAATTGAAAAGGCAAAGCTGGAGGTATCACAATTCCAGACTTCATGTTGCATTACAAAGCCACAGCAATCAACACAGTATGGTACTGACACAAAAACAGACAAATAGATCAATGGAACAGAATGGAAGACACAGAAACACAATTATAATGGTCAATTAAACCTTGACAAAGGAGGAAACAATATGCAAAGAAAGAGACATTTTCTCCAAAAAATAGGGTGGGAAAACTAGACAGCAACATAAAAAAGAATGAAATTGGACCACTTTCTCATAGCATACACAAAAATAAACTCACAATGGATTAAACACCCAAGTATGAGACAAGACCATAAAAATCCCAGAAGAGAGCACAGGGTTTAATTTCTCTGACATTGACAATAGCAATGTGTTTCTAGATATGTCTCCCAAGGCAAGGGAAACAAAAGCAAAAATAAACTATTGGGACTTCATCAAAATAAAAATCCACTTCACAGTGAAGGAAACAATCAACAAAAGTAAAATGCAACCTATGGAATGGGAGAAGACATTTGCAAATAACATATCTGATAAAGCATTGTATCCAACATGAATAAAGACCTGATACAACTCAACACCCAAAAACCAAATAATCCAATTTAAAAATGGACAAAAGATATGAACAGATATTTCTCCAAAGAAGACATCCAGATGGCCACCAGATACATGAAAAGATGCTCAACACCACTCATCATGAGGGAAATGCAAATTAAAGCTACATTGAGGTATCATCTCACACCTGTCAGAATGACTAAAATCAATAACACAAGAAACAACAGGTGCTGTCAAGGATGGGGAGAAAAAGAAACCCTGGTGTACTTTTGGTGGGAATGCAAACTGGTGCAGCCCTTGTGGAAAAAAGCACGGAGGTTCTTCAAAAAGTTAAAATTAGAACTATCTTATGATCCAATAATCCCACTACTGGGTATTTACCAAAAACTACAAAAACACTAATTCAAAGAGATACATGCACCTCTATGTGTATTTCAGCATCATTTACAATAGCCACATTATTGAAGCAGCTCAAATGTCCATCAATAGGTGAACGGATTTAGAAGATGTGGATATATATATGATGGTATATTATTCAGCCATAAAAAAGAACAGAATCTTGCCATTTGTAACAACATGGACGGTTCTAGAGAGTATAATGCTAAGCGTAGTAAGTCAGTCAGAGAATGACAAATACCATATGATTTCACTTATGCGTAGAGTGTAAGAAAAAAAACCAAATGAATAAATGTGAAAAGAAAGAGCAAGAGAGGCAAATCAAGAAACAGACTCAACTACAGAGAACTATAGGTGGAGTCGGGTGAGGTGATGTGTAAAATAGGTGATGGGGTTTAAAGAGTACACTTACCATGATAGGCATTAAGTTATGTATAGAATTGTTCAGTCACTATATTGTACACCTAAAACTAATATAACACTGTGTGATAACTATATTAGAATTAAAATTAATAACAATTTTAAAAAGTCAAGAAGAAATAAAAAGGAGAAAGGCTACTTTTGAAAATTGATTTAAAACTATGGAAAGTAAACAAAATAAATATTTCATAGCACACACCTACACACACAAACATACGAATAGAAGCCAAGACCAAAAATATAGAAAACCTAAAGATTAGATCTAGGAATCATAATATTTAAATATTAGTCTCATAAGGGTAAGATAAAAAAAATATAAATAATAATGAAATAAGTATGACAATAAAACTTCCTTGATTAAATAAAAAAATTTAAGATCTGGTGAAATTTCTATACTTCAATGAGAAATAAAGGCAAGAAGAAGACTGGGTCCCAAACAACATGCAACTACTATACCCACCTGACACTCTTTACCCAAACCTTCCATGAGAAAAAAATAATATTCTATCATGTTTAAGATATTGAATTGTATGGGGTCTCTTTATATAGCAGCCTAATATATTTACTAATAAAGATACAGATAAATCTAGATACCATTGAATTTTATAAAGAGAGAAAGGGTGGGAAGAGAAAGGGAAAGAAAACATGTACTCCATATGGTAGAATACAATGGCCATAAATTGTAGTAGCTCCCCTCAAAAGATGGAGTCTATTTTTTCAACTCCTTAAAAGTGGGCTGGCCTGTGACTTGCATTGGCCAATAGGATACAATGCAAAAGACAGTATCTGAGGTTTTTTAGATATTGGCCAAAAGAAGTCTTTCCAGCTTTGTTGTGCTCTTACTATTGTAAATCCTTCTGTAAACCACCCAGGGCTAGCCTTTTAGAGGATATGAGACTAGGAAGAGGTCCCATCTGTCACAGATGTCCCACCTGGGACTGCATACATGTGGATAAAGCTAAAACCATCCAACCCAAGCCAAGCCTTCCCAAAGAACACTTAACCAGTCACTCTGAGAAATGACTATCTACTGTATTTCTTTTATTCTAGAGTTAGTTAACATACAGTGTAGTCTTGGCTTCACCAGTAGAATCCAGTGTTCATCTCAACAAGTGTCCTCCTCAATGCCCATCACCCGTTTTCTCCACCCCCATCACCCTCAGTTTGTTCTCTGTTTAGAGTCTCTTATGGTTTGCTCCCCTTGCTGTTTTTATCTTATTTTTCCTTCCCTTCCCCTATGTTCATCTGTTGAGTTTCTCAAATTCCACATTTGCATGAAATCATGTTATATATGTGTTTCTCTGATGGACTTATTTCACTTACCATAGTACCCTCCAGTTCCATCCATGTTGGTGCAAATGGTAAGATTGCATTCTTTTTCATCACTGAGTAGTATTCCAGTGTGTGTGTGTGTGTGTGTGTGTGTGTGTGTGTGTGTGTATTACATATCTTCTTTATCCATTCATCAGTTGATGTACAATTTGGGCTCTTTCCACAATTTGGCTATTGTTGATAGTGCTTTTTTTTTTTTTTTTTAATTTTTTTTTTTCAACGTTTTTTATTTATTTTTGGGACAGAGAGAGACAGAGCATGAACGGGGGAGGGACAGAGAAAGAGGGAGACACAGAATCGGAAACAGGCTCCAGGCTCCGAGCCATCAGCCCAGAGCCTGACGCGGGGCTCGAACTCACGGACCGCGAGATCGTGACCTGGCTGAAGTCGGACGCTTAACCGACTGCGCCAACCAGGCGCCCCTGTTGATAGTGCTTTTAAACATCGGGGTACATGTGCTACTATGAATTGGATAAATTCCTAGTAGTGCTATTCCTGGGTCATAAGGTAAATGGGCATCTGGGTGGCTCAGTCATTAAGCATATGACTTTGGCTCAGGTCATGATCTCACCGTTCATGAGTTTGAGTCCCACATCGGGTGAGCTTGAGCACTGCATAGGGTGAGCTTAAGCCCCGCTTCCAGTGATTCCTGCCTCTCTTTCTCTCGTTCCTTCTGCCCCTCCTGGATTCTCTCTCTCTCTCTCTCTCTCTCTCTGTCTCTCTCTCTCTGTCCCTTGCTCACTTATACCCATTCTCTGAATTATTTAAAATAAAATAATTAAAAAATATATGTACCACATCTTCTTAACCCATTCATCAGTGGATGGACATTTAGGCTCTTTCCATAATTTGGTTATTGTTGATTTAGCACTGTGATAAACATTGGGGTATATGTGCCCCTATGAATCATCATTCCTGTATCCCTTGGATAAATTCCTAGTAGTGTAATTGATGGGTCACAGGGTAATTCTAATTTTTTTTAAGGAACCTCCACATTGTTTTCCAGAGTGGCTGCACTAGTTTGCATCCCCACCAGCAGTGCAAAAGAGATCCTCTTTCTCCACATCCTCACCAACATCTGTTGTTCCCTGAGTTGTTAAGTTTAGCCACTCTATTATGAGGTGGTATCTCATTGTGGTTTTGATTTGTATTTCCCTGAAGATGAGTGATGCTGAGCATCTTTTCACATGTCTGTTAGCCATCTGGATGTCTTCTTTGGAAAAGTGTCTATTCATGTCTTCTGCCCATTTCTTCAGATTATTTGTTTTTTAAGTGTTGAGTTGGGTAAATTCTTTATAGATTTTTGATACTAAAACTTTATTCAATATGTCATTTGCAAATATAGTCTCCCATTCCATCAGTTGCCTTTTAGTTTTGTTGATTGTTTCCTTTGCTCTGAAGAACCTTTTTATCTTGGTGGGGTCCCAATAGTTCATTTTTGCTTTTATTTCCCTTGTTTTCAGAGACATGTCAAGTAAGATGCTGCTTGGCCAAGGTCAAAGAGATTGCTGCCTATTTTCTCCTTCAGGATTTTGATGGTTTCCTGTCTCACATTTAGGTCTTTCATCCATTTTGAAATCATTTTTGTGTATGGTGTAAGAAAGTGGTCCATTTCTCCCAGCACTGTTTGCTGAAGAGACTGTCTTTTTTCCATTGGATACTGTTTCCTGATGTGTCAAAGATTAGTTGGCCATATGTCTGTGGGTCCATTCCTGGGTTCTGTGTTCTCTTCCATTGATCTATGTGTCTGTTTTTGTGCCAGTAGCATACTGTCTTGATGGTTACAGCTTTGTAATACAAGTAAAAGTTGGGATTGTGATTTATCCAGGATTGATTTTCTTTTTCAACATTACTTTGGATATTCAGGGTTTTTTGTGGTTCCATATACAATTTAAGATTACTTGTTCCAGGTCCGTGAAGAATGTTGGTGTGATTTTGATTGGGATTGCATTGATTTCTGCCTATATGATCTGTCCATTGTTGTAAGTGGAGTATTAAAACCCCTACAATCCCAGTATTATCTATACATTTATATATGTTTGTGATTAATTGATTTATATATTTGGGGATTTCCACATTTGGGAACAATTTCCACAATTGTTAGCTCTTCTTGATGGATAGACCCCTTAATTATGATATAATGCCCTTCTTCATCTCTTGTTACAGCCTTTGTTTTAAAATCTAATTTGTCTGATAGAAGTATGGCTATTCCAGCTTCGTTTTGAATTCCAGTAGCATGATGGTTCTCCATCCCCTCACTTTCAATCTGCAGGTGTCCTCAGGTCTAAAATGAGTCTCTTGTAGGCAGCATATAGATAGATCTTATTTTTTTCAATCCATTCTGATACCCTATGTCTTTTGATTGGGACATTTAGTCCATTTACATTCAGAGTGATTACTGAAAGATATGGATTTAGTGCCATTGTGTTATCTGTAGGTTTTGTGATAGCTCTGGTCCTTTGTAGTCTGCTACTTTCCACTCACAGAATCCCCCTTCAGATCTCCTGCAGGACTAGTTTAGTGGTCATGAACTCCTTTAGTTTTTCTTTGGGAAAGCTTTCTCTCTCCCTTCTATTCTGAATGACAGGCTTGCTGGATAAAGGATTCTTGGCTGCTTATTTTTCCTATTAAGCACATTGAATATTTCCTGCCACTCCCTTTTGACCTGCCAAGTTTCAGTGGATAGGTCTGCTACTACCCTTATGTGTCTACCCTTGTAGGTTAAGGCCCATTTGTCCCTAGCTGCTTTCAGCATTCTCTCTTTATCTTTGTATTTTGCCAGTTTCACTATGATATGTCATGGTGTTGACCTGTTTTTGTTGATTTTTAAGGGAGTTCTCTGTGCCTCTTGGCCCTGGGTGCCTGTTTCCTCCCCCAGATTAGGGAAGTTCTCAGCTATAATTTGTTCAAATAAACCTTCTGCCCCTTTCTCTCTTCTTCTTCTTCTTCTGGAACTTCTATGAAATGGATATTGTTTCATTTCATGGAATGATTTAGCTAATTCTCCCTTTGTGGTCTAGTAATTAAATTTCACCCCCCCCTTTTTTTTAGCTTCATCATTTTCCATAATTTTATCATCTATTTCACCTATTCTTCCCTCTGCTTCTTCCATCCTCACTCTCACTGTATCTAGTTTATTTTGCATCTCATTTACAACATTTCTTAATTCATTGTGACTATTTCTTAGGTTTTTGACCTCAGCAACAATAGATTCTCTGTTGTTTTCTATGCTTTTTCAAGCTATTACTCTTATGACTGTGATTCTAAGTTCTTGTTCAGATATATTGTTTATATCTGTTGTGAGAAATTATCTGGCTATCATTTCTCCCTGAATTTTCTTTTGAGGAGAGTTCTTTCATCATTTTGGCTGGTTTCTGTCTTTTGTATGTTTTAGTAGCTTGTTATGTGTCCTGCACCTGCAAGTACTACTATATTAAAAAGGGGTCATACACTGTCCAGGACTGGCACTTCAGGAAGTATTTTTGGAGTGTGGTGCATGCACTCTGTTGTGCTTTGACTGCTCTATTCCACTAGTCAATCCTCTGTAAAGCTCATCCTTGCTTGTAGTGATGGAGTGTTTGGACTTTCAACCAGGTGTGCTTTCATTTGTTCACTCAAGTAACCATGGAAAAAAAGGAAAAGGTGGGGAAGCCTTATCCCATATAAAGAGAAAAATGAAAGGGAAAAAGAAAAAAAAAGCAGAGGGTCAAAAGAACTATAAGACTTAATCCAGAGAGAAAGTAAAATAAAAAGAAGTTATAAGAATTGATAAAAAAAAAATCAGAAACTATGAGCCTGATTCCAAAAGAAAAAAAGAAGAGGGTAGAAATAAAAAGAAAAGGGAAGAACAAACAAATAGAAGATAGAACAAAAGCCAGTTGTTTGTTGGTGCCTGAGACCAGTGGGTGTATAAGTCTGGAGGAGAGGCTGGCTCTGTTGGCTCAGTCTTCCTCCAGTTGATAAGCAGTTGCCAGTCACAGAGGAGGGGGGCTTGGTGTTAGTGGGTCCTTCCTTTACTGGGGACTGCTGTGCTGCTCCCTGAAGCTCCACTGTGGTGGTATTCGGTAGAAAAATGGCAACACCCAATTTCTCCTCCCCAGACCAGGTATCTCATACCACACTGTTCAGGCAGCCCTCACAGAATATCATGGGCAGTTGGCTTGCCCTGCTCCACAGTCTCCCATGCCCTCTAGGTGCTTGGCTGGAATTCTGATGTCTTAAAGGGCCCTGCACCACATGGGACCATGTGCCCCTCAGCCCTGCTGATAAAGGGCCTTTCATCCTTGGGGAAGCAATAAATTCTCTTCCCACAGTACTTGAGAAAGGGGACTGTTCTCTCCCAGTGTGCCCCTGAGATCGCTACAGCACCCTGGAGCTGGCTCCTTCCCTCTCAGGTGCGCCCACACAGCCAGCTCTGGTCCAGAGAAAGTCACACACTTTCGTACCTTCAAGTTTTAGCTCCTAAGGCTGTTTGCAAAATAGAAACTGGCACTCTCCATTTTTCTCATTCCTGAGTCCATGGTCCAGAGAGGTTTTCCTCTTGTGCTAACAAGATAGTAAAGCCCTCTCATTTTCTCTCCCTTTTGTCTCTCCACAGAAGAGGTTCCTTCCCCTCCATGCCTATGCCATTTTATCTCCTCCAATTCATATGCACGTACCTCATACCTCGATCCTGCCAAACTGTCTCCCTCCACCTGTGGAGATCCTTCTGCCACGCTACAGATTGATTTCCTGGATGTTCCAAGTGATCTGTCCTCCATACAGCTGTGTTTGAGGGATGAGGGAAATCCTGGTCCCCCTACTTCCCCACCATCTTTACTCCTCCCTGAATAACTATTGTTTTAAATCACCAAGTTTTGGAGTACTTTTGTCATTTAAGAAAAGTTCACAAGCATACTTTGTAATAGAAAATATGCATTATTTTATGTCATTAGAACATTTACAAAAATTTGATACTGTGTTTATTTCCATAATTGGCTACCAACAATTTCTCCTACTCTATGCCTTGTGAATATTGGCTAGCCTTAAGAATTCCTTACAGAATGTGATGGAAAAACTACAAAAGCTTTCAATTCCAGTCTCTAACAAGCCTTATGGGTTTTGCTCTTGCCAATCTGGAAAACTGATATTGGAAGCTGAAAAATAGGGGGGAGGCTCTGTTATATAGTTATAGAACAATAAACAAACTTCAGGCTTAGAATAACTTGCAGGGTTAAAACCATACCCAATAAACTTGTGGATCTGGCTAAGGAAATTTCCAGCCAGAATACTTAAAACACTATTTGGCTTATACTACTGATATGCAATAAATTTATTGCAAGAGAAATAAACTAAAGAAAGAACTGTTCAATTTTAAAGCAGAAATCAGAAAACATATAGAGAATCTGGGACTGCCCACAAAAGAAATTCTCAAAGTAAGAAATCACTAGGGCAAAGATCAAAGCCATAGTACTGACAGTAAAATGTAGTTTCAGAATCAAAGTCAAATCAAGGGTGTGACTATAAGGCTCCCTGTTAAGACCTCAGAAAGACTTAAATATTCTTTGTGGATCCTAGTAAGACAAAAGTGCTTAATAATTAAAGGTATTGTCCTGCAGAAGGCTGGCATACTTTAAGTAAGACGTTTATTATGGATGTAGCTTTGGGGTAAAAGAAGGAATCACAGTAACATACAAAGAAAACAAAGTTTTAAGAGAAACATCATCATATTACACTTAAAATGACAGACATTTCAAAATTAAAAGAGATCTCTAGGTCCCCAATAAGCTATGAGAAGGAAGCATGCTGAGTGAGCTATTCAGTTACAAACATGAGCCATTTCTTATGGAAAAGGAATGATGATTCAGAGAGGAAAATCTACATGCCACACTCCAAAATAAGGACTACTTTATTTTTGGATTAGGGAATCATTCCCAGGGAGCAAAACTAGACTTCAATCAAAGTACATACCCTACCCTGAAAGTCAGGAGAACTGGTGACGTGTGTCTGCTTGGATTTCATAGCAGATTTCTCAACTATGTGCTTTCTGTTTCCCCTCTATTTGAATAATAGTTTCTATTGCAATTATCCTATCCTTTTCTCAGTAGTATGTGTTAAGTATGTGTTGGGAGGAGTGGGGTACAGATAACTCAACTTTTTAGATAACAGATTTCCAGATCAAGAACAGCTGTGCCAAGAACCCACATCTAGACCTGGTACAGATGATAAGATTTCCCTCCCTTTAAGTCTTGGCTGGCCCCTAACCAATAAAATGTAATGGGAATTATGTTCTCAGGTTTCTGAGCCCAGGTCATAAGAGGACTTGCAGCTACTACTTTTGACCTATTAGATTCCAGCTGTCATGTAAGGATGCTTGGGTTTTACTACTAAATGATGAGTAATGACATGAGAGAGAAAAATTCAGCCCTTAGTCATTGCACCAACCACCAGACTTCTGAGGAAGCCATCTTGAACAGTCCACAGCTGAATGAAGCCACATGAGTAACACAGCTGATAAAACATGAAGCATAGGAATCATCCCACTGGGCCCAGCCAACCCCAAAATCAATTAGAAATAATTATTGATCTATTAAGCCTCTAAATGTTGGTGTAGCTTGCTATAGAATAATAGAAAAATGAAGCAAAAATATGCATTTGACCACAAAGAAAACCTTTAAAACATCCAGAAAGTAGAGAATTTGTACGTCTTATTGTCTGCTGTTAATTTTATAAAAAGGTAAACCAACAATAAAAAAGTAAACTACACTTTTTGAAACAAAGGAAACTTAGAACACCTATAGAATTCAATATTCAGTGAAAAATGTATAGTTTGAATAGTGTTTATTGTCATAAAATGAGTGCAAAAATAAATTACATATAACAACTAATGCAGATTTGAAAATGAATTAAAAATAAAGAAAAAAGATCAAATAAATTAACAAAGATGAAGATTAAAATAGTTAAATAGAAAACATTAACAGCAACAAGAAATAAAATAGTAAAACAGTTAAATAGAACATAAAATCAGTTAGTTGAAAGCACTTAAAATATACAATCTCCTAGCAAATCTGATTGAAAGGAAAAGAAACAAAAAGAGATACTTTTATAAATGAAAAATAAATGGGAAAAGATGTAGAAATAGAGATTCAAAAAAACAATAAAAAGAACACTAAGCATAATGTAAAATTATAAGCAATTTCAAAACCATTAAAAATGGATGAATCTATATTAAAATATAAACTACCCAAATACACACACCAATAATCTAAAAAGGAATTGAAAAAGTGGTCAAAGAAGTACCATTTTTGTTTAAAAAGGCTCCTAGGTGATTTTGTAGTTAAGTTCTATATAATCTTCCAATTATGTCTCCCTTATTAAAAAAAAAAAGGTCCTTTTTAAATTCTGATTAGAAATGCATTATTACCTTTGTTATATTAATTTGAAAGGATCAATATTTTTATAAATTTAAATCTTTCCATTTGGCAACACTGAAATTTACATTACAATATCATTTACAACTCCATCTTAATAAATTCATATAGCATAATTAGCTAGTTTATCACTGAGTTAAATTACTCCCAAAACTCTCTAATTATTCTTCCTGACTGCAAAATCCAATCTCTATCCCAAAATTCATCTTTCATAAAACTGGAAGAGTAATCTTAATTAAAAATACCAAATGGGGGGGCGCCTGGGTGGCTCAGTTGGTTAGGCGACCGACTTCGGCTCAGGTCATGATCTTGCAGTTTGTGAGTTCAAGCCCCGCGTCTGGCCCTGTGCTGACAGCTCAGAACCTGGAGCCTGCTTCGGATTTTGTGTCTCTGCTTCTCTCTACCCCTCCCCTGCTCACGCTCTGTGTCTCTCTGTATCTCAATAGTAAATAAACGTTAAAAAAAATTATTAAAAAAAAACATTAAAAATACCAAATGGATCAGTCTTAATATTCTTCAATAAGTCCCCATTTCTTATTCAAAATACAAATTATTATGCCATCCATAAATGGCCTCTATCAGGCATCCTACTATTCTTCTCCTCAATCCAAAAATCCTATCATACTCAAGAACTGGAATTTCTCTGAATAGTCTTTGTTCCCTCAAGCCTTTGTCTCTACACATTCTATAGAGATCCTTCCTGTTTTCTAACCCCATATTCTCAATTACTATATCATAATCCCATTTTATAGTACATTATGTTGGAATAGGGACATTATGTCTCAACTATGTGTTAAAAATTTCAGCTTTGAAATTAATGTTATATGTCAATTATATCTCAATTTTTAAACAAAAAATTAGAAGCCTTAGATTTAAAAAAAATCAATATTTTTTGTCAAGTCTGTCCCTCCTACATTACATTATATTATGATATGTGCAAGAAATTTTTTCAAGTACAGATGGAATGTAATTATAATTACTGTTTATATTTGTATTAAGGACTTAATATCCTTAATACTTAAAAGTATGTAATTTTAACAGAAAGAATTCATGACACTATACATAGAAAAAACTAAGTGAAGTTTCTATAAATTTTAAGAGTTGATGATCCTTGAAAAGAAACAGTAAATGGGAGATCACACTTGAATTTACACTTTTTAGCCCCACTGACAGGATCACTGGGCTATCCAGTCCAACCAGAGTGCATCTTAGAACTCTGCAAATCTGGTCAAGTTATTTAATATCTCAGAGTTTCCTTTTCTAAAAATTGAATATAGCAGTCTCCCATTATCCACAGTTTTGCTTTCTGCAGTCTCAGTTACCTATGGTCAGCCATACTCTTGACTATAGTCACAAGATCAATAGTAGCCTACTACGTCACAATGCCTATGTAATTTCACCTCACTTTATTTCATCATGTGTGCATTTTATCATCTCATCACAAAAAGGATGAGTACAGTACAATAAGATTTTGAGAGAAATCACATTCATATAACTTTTACTGCAGTAATTGTTGTAATTGTTTTCTTTTATTATTAGTAATTGTTGTTAATCTCTTACTTCACCTAAGTTATAAATTAAGCTTTATCATAGATATGTATGCATGTACAAGAGAAAATATAGGATATACAGGATTTGGTATCATCCATGGTTTCAGGCATCCCCTGACAGTCTTGGAATGTATCCCTCTGGATAAGGGAGGACTACTGTAATAATAATTACTGCTAAGCATAACAAAATATGCTGTATGTGATTTGACTCACAAAACATTCAAATATGTAAAATATTTCTATTTTCTAAAAAATATGTTTGTCCTCATCCATATGATTAACCTGCCAATTGCCCACTTAGTAGATAGTTGCCTAGAGTAAATACAATCTATTTTTCTAACAAATAAAATGAAAATCACGTTAATAGAATAACAAAATATTTTTATCACTTTATCTAAACATGATTTTTTTTAAGTACAACTCTGGCTACTGACTGCTAGTCTATATAATGTCTTTGATGAAAAAGGACCCTTTGTTCAGGCAAATGCAACTATTCAAGGGTATACACTTGGCAAACCATGGGTTAGATTTCAACACCCACTTGTACCTTAACCCACCCCCTTGTTTAAGGCATAATTTGTACAAAGTAAGGGCAACCTTGGGTCCAAATGGATTATTTTATCTACGTCCTTGAAATACGTTAGAATAATTATTGGAATAATGATCCTCTAAAAGGTACACAACAAACAACAAAAAGCTAGCTCACTTAAAAACTAAAAGTTTTATATGACTTGTAAAACACTTTAAAAGCATTATAATTACTTGAACAGATGGATAATAATACCAACTGATTCTATTATCCATGCTGCCTGAGGAAGCAAAACCAAATGTATTTTCACTAACTGCAAATGCCAAGTAGGGTTCAGAGAGCCATATTTTCAGTTCAGATTTCACTACTAATTTATTCTCTAACTCCAAGTTAGTCACTTTTTAGCTTCTATTGATCTCTGTAAAATGGCCTAGATCAGTGATAGTACAGAAAGGCATTTTGGAGGAAGAAGATAAATTCCTTTAAAATTCTCATTAAATCCATAGACCTTATCCAGAAAAAAAAAAAAATACACTTACATAGAAAATTTTGACCTTAAATTCAGAAAAGAATAATTTTAAATGACATTAGCTGCTACAGACTAAATGTTTGTGTCCCCCCGCAAAATTCATGTGTTCTAACCTAATCTCCAATGTGATGGCATTTGGAAGTAGGGCCTTTGGGAAGTGATTAGGGCATGAAGGTAATACCCTCATGAATGGTTTAGTGGCCTTATAAAAGAGGCTCCAGACACCTCCCTTGCCCTTTCTGCCATGTGAAGACACAGCAAGAAAATGGTCTTCTATGAACCAGGAATTGGGCTCTCACCAGACAACAAGTCTGCTGGTGCTTTGATCTTAGACTTCCCAGCCTCCAGAACTGTGTGAAATAAATGTTTGTTATTTAAGTCACCCATTCTTTGTTATAGAAGCCTAGTATGGTCTGAATTTTTGTGTCCCGCTTCCCTCCTCTCCCGACCTACAAATTCACATGTTGAAATCCTAATGCCCAATGTGCTGGTATTAGGATGGGGGCCCTCATGAATGAGATTAATGTCCATACAAAGGAGGACTGAGAGAATGCCTTTGCCTTTCCTGTCATATGAGAAAGAACATGAAGTCTGCAACCCAGAAGAGAGCCCTCACCCCACCACGTTGACACCCTGATCTTGAACTTCCAGACCCAAGAACTGAGAAACAAATTTCTGTTTTTTATAAACTACCCATTCCCTGATATTTTGTTAAAGCAGTCCAAATGGAATAAAACACAACCCAAATGAACTAAAACACTAACTTAAAAACTTCAAATATTAACTATATAATGGGATTATAATAATTTTAAATACACAAATAAATATACTGTTAAATATACTGTTCTGTATAAAATAAAATGTTAAGTATGGTAGGCAGAATTCTAATATGGCCAGCATGATCTCCATCCTTGTGGTTATGCTCTAAATAATCCACTCCTTTTGACTATGGGTGGGACCTGTGAGTTGATTCTAGCCAATAGAATATAGCAAAGTGATGAGATACCACTCCTTTTATTAGACTGCATTATATAGCTAACATGACAAGATATCATTCTCATGATCATGTTACATTATATAAGACGGTCAGCAAAATAGAGAAACCGGCCTTGAGGAAAAAGCAAGCTGCTGTGATGTAAACTGCCTATGGAAAGGTCTCATGGCTGAGTGCCTCAGTCCTAGGAAGGAAATGAAGTTTGCCACATCCAGTTGAGCTTGGAAGAGTAACTCAACTTACAGAATAGAATAGACCCTAGCCATTACCTTGATTGCAGTTTAGTGAGACCTTGAACATAAGACACAGCTAAGCCTGCTCAGCCTCCTAACCCATTCAAACTGTGAGATAATACAAGTTATTTTAATAACTGAAAAATTTATGGTAACTTGTTATGCAGGAATAGAAAACAAATACCATAAAGTTGAACACTTTATATTCAACATCTCAAGTGGCCCTCTCATTTTCTTCCCAAATTTATGTTACTTGATTCTTGAACTATTCACATACATTTGTGGGACACAACTCCAGCCACTCACTAAAATGAGTGGTGTGATCCTCTGACAAGTCATTATAAAAAATAAAAAAAAAAAGTGAACTTGTAGCAAAAAAAAAAAAAAAGTATTCCAAAGCCAAGATGAAATAAAGGTTACTTACCTTTCATTCGATCACATAAAAAAGAGTGGACTCTATAAGTCACAATTACTGAAGAGCTTTTTCTTATTTGATTCTTACACCTCATATACCTTTTTAAGATAAATAGATACCGTTTTACCCATTTTAGTAATCAAAAATATAAAGCTCAAGTAGGTTAAATGAACTTCCATTGTCACAGAACTAGTAAATCACTGTTATGACTTTCAAGATGACCTTCTTTCCTCCATGATATTGTCTATAATTGAATAAACCATGGTAATTTTCATAACCTTGACAGTAAACATGCCTGGATTTACCATTTTATTTTCTGAAAAAAAACTTACTGAGAAAGTCAACCAACAAGAAATATCTTAGAAAGAATGTTAATACAAAAATACACACAAATGTACACACACACACATATATCCCCATGTTCACATACATACTAATGTTATCTACATACATAATTATCAGAGTGACTATTAATTAAATTTAGATGCATAGAGTATGTGTGTTACCTGAACTTGAAGCAAATCTTCTTTTACTTTAAGCTCTTTTACTAGAAACTTCTTCCTGTTATTAAAAAAGGTTTTTAAATTTATCATAATATTTTAAATTGCATGACTACTTTGCTTTCTTATTAGTACTTAAACCATTTTTAAAGAAAGAAAATTTCTCAAAACAATCATATTTTTAAGAGACATAAAATCCATATAAGTGATAAATAATTGAATAACATTTCTCAAGCTAACTTCTCATTGTTATGATTAAAATATGCAAGGGAGATGAGGCAAGGATTGTCAAAGTACACTGGTCATTTTTTCCCCCTCTGGTCATCTTTTCTTAAGTTTTATTTAAAGTCCAGTTAGTTGGGGCACTTGGGTGGCTCAGTCGGTTAAGCAGCTGACTTCAGGTCAACAGGATCTCGCGGTTAGTGGGTCCGAGCCCCGCATGGGACTCTCCTGACAGCTCAGACCCTGGAGCTTGCTTTGGGTTCTATGTTTCCCTCTCTCCCTCTCCCTCCCCTGCTTACATTCTGTGTCTCTCTCTCACATATAAATTAACATTAAATTTTTTCTTAATACATAAAGTCCAGTTAGTTAACATACAGAGTTATATTAGTTTCAGATGTACAATACAGTGATTCAATACTTCCATATAACACCCAGTGCTCATCACAAGTGTACTCCTTAATCCCCATCACTTATTTAACCCATCCCCCCACCCACCTCCCCTCTGGTAACCACCAGTTTGTTCTCGATAGTTAAGAGTCTGTTTCTTGCTTTGCCAACAACACAAGAAACAACACATGTTGGCAAGGATGTGGAGAAAGGGGAGCCCTCTTGCACTGTTGATGAGAATGCAAACCGGTACAGCCATTCTGGAAAACAGTATAATGGTCCCTCAAAAATTTAAAAATAGAACTACCCTATGATCCAGCGATGGCATTACTAGGTATTTACAACGAGAGTACAAAAATACTAATCCAAAGGGATACATGCATTATCTACAATAGCTAAATTATAGAAACAGCCCAAGTGTCCATCAACTTATGAGTGGATAAAGATGATGTGATACCCCACCACCACCACATACACACATGCACACACACTGGAATAATACCCAGCCATTAAAAAGAATGAAATCTTTGGGAATACAAGCTGGTGCAGCCACTCTAGAAAATAATATGGAGGTTCCTCAAAAAATTGAAAATAGAACTACCCTACAACCCAGCAATTGCACTACTAGGTATTTATCCAGGGGATACCGGTATGCTGTTATAGAAGGGACACATGTACCCCAATGATTATAGCATCACTATCAACAATAGCCAAAGTATGGAAAGAGCCCATATGTCCATCGATGGATGAATGGATAAAGAAGATGTGGTGTGTGTGTGTGTGTGTGTGTGTGTGTGTGTGTGTGTGTGTGTATAAAATGGAGTATTACTCGGCAACCAAAAAGAATGAAATCTTGCCATTTGCAACTATGTGGATGGAACTGGAGGATATTATGCTAAGTGAAGTTAGTCAGAGAAGGACAAAAATCATACGACTTCACTCATATGAGGACTTTAAGAGACAAAACAGATGAACATAAGGGAAGGGAAACCAAAATAATATAAAAACAGGGAGGGGGCAAAGCATAAGAGACTTATAAATATGCAGAACAAACAGAAGGATACTAGAGGGGGTGTGGGAGGAGCGTTGGGCATTAAGGTAAGGGGCATTAAAGAATCTACTCCTGAAATCATTATTGCACTATATGCTAACTAATTTGGATGTAAAGTTTAAAAAAATAATATTAAGTATTAAGTTCAAAAAAAAAACTGATAGTGGCACCAGGAGATAACCAGATAACTAGAGGATCAAACATCTCAGAGGAATACAGCAGGGAGAGAGCTCAATCTATAACATGACACCTGTTTTCAATGCCATGATATCAGACAAGTACCTGTACATTTAGATGCAATCAAGGAAGGATGGAGGTAGGGCTGGGGAAATCTTAAATTGATAGGATTTAAATTAGAAACGACCAGGAAAATCTTGAAACATATCCATTTCAAATCTTGTAATGTCTAATTCTATGGCATTAGCTAGATTAGATTTTTTGGAGGTTACAAATAGAAACAAAGAGGTTATAATTTTGTATTCATGAGTCAGAGGATTGTAAATGCTATATCTTTGTTCCCACAACTTTTTCTAAATAGACTCAACATGTTGATTTTCCACGAGAAGTTAGCTTTAGGGGCTGGCTAGCCTGGACCATAACTGCAACCTGACAATTGCCTTTGGGAAATTTTTTTTTTTAATGTTTATTTACTTTTGAGAGAGAGAAAGAGTGTGAGCAGGGGAGGGGATGAGAGAGAGAGGGAGACAAAGGATCCAAAGCAGGCTCTGTGCTGACAGCGGGGCTCAAATTCACAAAGTAGTTTGAGACCATGACTTGAGCTGAAGTTCATTGCCTAACTGACTGAGCCACCCAGGCACCCTGCCTTTTGGGAATTTAAACCGGACCTCAGAGCATCAAGAGGGGATTTTTCCTTTTTGATATGGGTCCTCCTTTATCCAGAAGTTAGTCATTAAAATCATGGCAATGTTCTATTGTTTAAGAAGATGAAAAAACTGATATTTTGGTAACTAATATATCCCAGCACCTACAGCAGTGCTTCCACAAAACAAGCTCTCAATAAATCTATGTTGAATAAATTAAAAAAAAAGGAATGAAATCTTGCCATTTGCAACAATGTGGGTGGAGCTTAGTAGTATGCTAGGTGAACTAAGCCATTCAGAGAAAGACAAATACCATATGATTTTACTCGTATGTGGAATTAAAGAAACAAAACAAATGAGCAAAAGAAAAAAAAAGAAAGAAAGTAGTCATCTTTTCCTCTCTGAGACAAAGGTCAAGGCTACTTATCCAATGAATTTCTTTTCAGAATTTATAAAACTCTATAAAGATTGAATTCACAGTTCCTTTTTAAAATTATGTATTTATATTAGGGGTTTTTAAATGTTTATTTATTTTTGAGAGAGAAAGAGAGACAGAGCATGAATGAGGGAGGGGCAGAGAGAGAGGGAGACACCAAATATGAAGCAGGCTCCAGGTTCTCAGTTGTCAACACAGAATTCGATGCAGGGCTCAAACTCATGAACCGTGAGATCATGACCTGAGCGGAAGTAGGACACTTAACCAACTGAGCCACCCAGGCACCCCATATTAGGGTTTGACTAAAGCAAATTCAAAATGCAAAAAAAAAATTATATTACTAAAGAGATATTCACTTAAAAAGGCCACTTTACAATAATCCACATGCATAAAAAATAGATCATTCCTTTCACAAAATAAGTATAATCAAGAAAAAAAAAAAGAATAGCCCAGACTGAGGAGTTAATATACAAATCACAAATCACTAGCTAAACATCAAGGAAATAATGTAAATCCTCTGTCCCTAAAATGATTTACAGATTTAACTCTGTTTACTTATTCCTGACTATCTGGTTCATTCTCCTAACCTACCTTTAGTTCTTTGTTCTTCCTTTCCCAGCCCTCTTCCTCCGTCATATCCTGGTCTGCTTATAAAACTATGGTATTACATAGTGTTACATTTTTTAGAAACCTGTTAAAAGTTATGTTTATATGACCTCAAATTGTTTGTATAAAATGAAAATGTAAATTAACAAGGAAAAAATATAAACATGTAGCTTTATATCTTACTCTTCTGTATCCTCAGATTTTCTTTTGTCTTTTTTCTTCTCCATTTTTATAGTTTTCTTTGTTCGATCATATGTAGACTTTGCTTTCTGTGTAATTTTATATAAGCCAGAAACAAACAGTTAATGAGACAATAATTAGAGGGAAATAAAAGATAATATGCATTACTAAGATTTCCATTTTACTTTGAGAATCACTATACTATGTTTCAAGAAAAATTATCTAAAAAGAAGCACAACAAAATTAAGGATACAATCAGAACGCTTGTTATGGTACTCTACTGAATGTAAGTTGTATATAAGTTAATACATATCAAAAGAAGTAAATTCCCCTGACAAATTACAGCCAGGTCTTCTCTAATACATACATATCTTCCTGAAAATCATCTATGAAAACTCATGCACTAAAAACTGCAGGATATATGAGAGAAATGAGGTAAGGTGCCCAGCATGCAACAAACATTGTCAATGATACATTTTTTAAAAATAGAAACCTAATAAAAACAGTTCCATTTTACAAAGTTAGATGATTTGAGAAACACATAGTATGAGAAATATAGTTCTTTATTTTGAGAAAGACATGAGGTGTGTTTGTGGAAGTGATCATCGAATAGGTTGCAAATTGTTATCGTGTAGTTTGGGAAGAAGGATGATCTGAAATCACATAAAAAGTTGTAATGACAGATGTGGACTGGTGTGGTACACTACAAACATGGTGAACGAATACAGTGTGCAGAGTCTGCTTTCTCCTTTTACCTAGTACTCTTAGCAGATGAATTTGTGCATAAACACATGTAAAATTCATATTATGTTCAAATTGTTTGTGTTAGAACAAATTTGCATTTCAAAACAAATATTACAGCAGAACTAACCACATATTTTAAAGTATTATTGAATGACTATGTAGTAATAGATTATTTTATACAAGAAAGTTGAGAAAAAAATTAACAATTAGATTACTGAAATTTGTAGATGAGCTTAATAATAGAGACCTATTACGGCATTAGGTGTTTATTTCCTGTTTTATACAACAACTCCCAAAAGATACAACTTCACTATAGTGGTAAAGTTCTCACAAGTTAAACACAAAGTGTAATAATCCTCATAAAATATGAAAAAACCTGTATAATAATGAATTGCAATGGAATTCTTAAGGTCTCCAGGTAACTTTCTAGTTTAAATATGAGTTTGGGGATATATTTCTTATACAGAAAAATCTAATATACATTGGCCATCAAAAATACTTTAAAAATGAAAGGAAAAAAGACTAAAAGTAATGAACAGATCATCAGTTACTTGTGAGAAAACTTCAAGTGGACAAAGATACTTGTAATTTCAGTACATAATGGAGAGAAGAAGTGAGCAAAGAAAATAAATATTTGAAGAAACAATGGACAAATTTTACTTTCAAATTTGACAAAACTTTATGCTCACAAACCCACAAAAAATATAAGGAAAACTAGTTCTAAGACATGTGATAATAAAATTATAAGCAATGATGAGGATAAAATCTTAAAAGCAGAGGAGGAAAGCAGATTATATATAAAATAAAGTGGACAGCAGACTTTTCAGAAACAATGCAAGCCAGAAGATAAAAAAGAAACTCTTTAAAGTACTAGAAAAAAAGAACCAGCCAACCTAGAATTCTTTGTCCAGAGAAAATATGTTTTAAAACTGAATACAAAAGAAAAAAGTTTTTCAGAAATCAAAAAGTTGAAAGAATGAATCAGCTGCAGACCTGGACAACAATAACAAAAATTATGAAGAATCCTTTAAGCACAAGAAAAATGACACTAGACAGAAATAAGGAAATATACAAATTAAAGACCAACATAAATGATAATTAAATGGGTAAATAAATATAAAGACTGTTTTCCTTATTATTTAAATCTCTTTAAAAGGTAATAATTTACAGCTAAACTAATAACAATGTGTTGTGCAGCTTATACCATAGGTAGTAAAATGTATGAAAATAGTGGTACTCAGGCTGGAAAAGGACAAAGCACATTATCTTAAGGTTCTTAAGTACAGTCTTAAAGGTTCTTAAGTAAAGTTTTAAAACAAGACTGTAAACCCTTTACTATAAAGCAAGCAATTGAGCAGCAAGTTAAAAAGTAATAAAGATTTTGTTACCTGGAAGTGTGGTGCTATTGTAACATATAACTAAAAATGTAGAAGTGGTTTCAGAATTGGGAAGTAGGCAGAGGCTGAAAGAATTTTATGGAGCATGAAAAAAATATTTAGCAAATTATGAAAAGAAGAAAAATATTTTAACCTGATAAACAATATTGAAAGAGAAAGAAAGAGCAGGCAGAATGACCATAGAAACAAGAATATTTCCTTTTAAAATCAGGAACAAATGAAAAATACCTACTCTCATCATGTCTATTCAATATCATTCTAGAGGTCTTTGCCAGTTTAGCCAGGCAAGAAAAAGAAATAGTATTACAATTGGAAAGCAAGAAAATTTAGGCTATTATTAGTCACATATACTTTGGATACAAAATTAAGTAAACAAAATTTATTACACTTCTCTAATGACAGTTTGAAAATATTTTTAAAAGATAGCAATTAAAATAGCATAAAAATCTGAAACATTTATACTTTATACAGCAAGGCTGTCATTCAGAATAAAAGGAGAGATAAAGATTTTCCAAGACAAGCAAAAACTAAAGGAGTTTTGTGAACGCTAAACCAGCTCTACATGAAATGTTAAAAGGGACTCTTTGAGTAGGAAAGAGAGACCAAAAGCAACAAAGACTAGAAAGGAACAGAGACAATCTATAGGAACACTGACTTTACAGGTAATACAATGGCACTAAATTCATACCTACCAATAATGACTGAATGCAAATGGACTAAATGCTCCAATCAAAGACATAAGGTATAAGAATGGATACAAAAATAATACCTATCAATATGCTGCTTACAAGAGACTCATTTTAGAACCAAAGACATTTCCAGATTGAAAGTGAGGGTACAGAGAACCATTTTTCTTGCTAATGGATTTCAAAAGACAGGTGGAGTAGCCATACTTATATCAAACTCAATTTTAAACCAAAGACTGTAATAAGAGATGAAGAAGGGCACTACATTATAATAAAGGAGTCTACCCAACAAAAAGATATACCAATTTTAAATATTTATGCTCCCAACTTGAAATCAGCCAAATATATTAGTAAAAAAACACTTAAAGAAACTCATTGATAATAATACAAGAATAGTAGGGGACTTTAACAACACACTTACAACAATAGACAGATCATGTAAGCAGAATACCAACAAGGAAACAATGGCTTTGAATGGCATACTGGACAAGATAGACTTAAAAGATATATTCAGAGTATTTCATCCTAAAGCAGAAGAATACAAATTCTTTTAAAGTGTACACAGAACATTCTCCAGAATTGATCACATACTGGGTCACATATCAGCCCTCAACCAGTACAAAATATTGAGATCCTACCATGGGTATCTTCAGACTGCACAATGCTATGAAACTTGATATCAACCACAGGAAAAATTTTGGAAAGACCACAAACACATGGAGGTTGAAGAACATTCTACTAAAGAATGAATGGGCTAACCAGGAAATTAAAGAAGAAATAGGGGTGCCAGAAGGCTCAGTCAGTTGAGCACCCAACTTCAGCTCAGGTCATGATCTTATGGTTCATGAGTTTGAGCCCTACATCAGGCTCTCTGCTGTCAGCACACAGCCCACTTCAAATATTCTGCCCCATCTCTCTCTGCCCCTCCCCTACTCCAGCTCGTTCACTACCTCCCTATCTCTCTCTCTCTCAAAAAAAATAAAACATTAAAGAAGAAATTAAAAAATGCATGGAAGCAATGAAAATGAAAATACAACAGTCCAAAACCTCTGGGATGCAGCAAAGGTGGTCATAACAGGGGAGAATATAGCAATACAGCCCTTACCCAAAAAGCAAGAAAAGTCTCAAATACACAATCTAACCTTACACCTAAAGGAGCTGGAAAAAGAGCAGCAAATAAAACCTAAAACAAACAGAAAAAGGTAAATAATAAAGATTAGAGCAGAAATAAATGAAATAGGAATTTAAAAAAAAACATTAGAACAGATCAACAAAACTAGGAGCTAGTTCTTTGAAAGAATTAACAAAATCAATAAGTCCCTAGGCAGACTTATTAAAAATCGAGAGGGGGGGGGGGAGAAAGGACCCAAATAAATAAAACCTCAAAAGAAAGAGACATCATGACCAAACACCACAGAAGTACAAACAATTAAAAGAGATTATGAAAAATTATATGCCAACAAATTAGGCAATCTGGAAGAAAATGGATAAAATTCCTAGAAACATATAAACTACCAAAACTGAAACAGGAAGAAATATAAAATTTGAAAAGACCCATAACCAGCAAAGAAATTGAATTAGTAATCAAAAATCTCCCAACGAACAAGAGTCCAGGGCCAGATGGCTTCCCAGGGGAATTCTATCAAACAGTTAAAGAGTTAATACCTATTTTTCTCAAACTGTTCCAAAAAATAGAAACGGAAGGCAAACTTCCAAACTCATTATATTAGGCAGGCACTACCTTCATTCCAAAACCATGCAAAGACCCCACTGAAAAGGAGAATTACAGGCCAATATCCCTGCTGAACACAGATGCAAAAATTCTCAAAAAGATACTAGTAAATCAAATACAACAGCACATACAAAGCATCATTCACCATGATCAAGTGGGATTTATTCCAGGGCTGCAGGGTTGGTTCAATATTTGTAAATCAATCAACATGATACATCACATTAATAAGAGAAAGGATAAGAACCATATAATCTTCTCAATAGATGCAGAAAAAGCATTTGACAAAATAAAGAATCTATTCTTGATAAAAGCCCTCAAGAAAGTAGGGATAGAAGGAACACACTTCAACATCATAAAGGCCATACATGAAAGACCCACCACTAATATCATCTCAATGGGGAAAAACTGAGAGATTTCCCCCTAAGTTCAGGAACATGACAGGGATGTCCACTCTCAACACTGTTCAACATAGTACTGGATGTCCTCGCCTCATTTTCATAAAGAAGAAAAGGCATCCGAATTGGCTAGGAAGAAGTCAAACTTCCACTCTTAGCAGATGACATGATACTCTATGCAGAAAACATGAAAGACTCCACCAAAAAACTGCTAGAACTAATACATGAATTCAGCAAAGTTGCAGGATACAAAATCAATGTACAGAAATCGGTTGCATTTCTGTACACCGGTAATGAAGCAACAGAAACAGAAATTGAGAAATTGATCCCATTTACAATTGCACCAAAACCCATAAGATACCCATTAATAAACCTAAGCAAAGAAGCAAAAGATCTGTACTCTGAAAATTAAGGAACACTTGTGAAAGAAACTGAAGACACAAAGAAATGAAAAAATATTCCATGCTCATGCATTGGAAGAACAAACATTGTTAAAATGTCCATACTATCCAAAGCAATCTACACATTTAATGCAATCCCTATCAAAGTACCAACAACATTTTTCACAGTGCTAAAACAAACAATTCAAAAATTTGTATGGAACCGCAAAAGACCCCAACCATCCAAAGTAATGTTGCAAAGAGAAAAAAAAGAAAAGAAAGAAAGAAAAAGCAAAGTGGGAGGCATCACAATTCCAGACTTAAAGCTGTACTACAAAGCTGTAATCATCAAGACATTATGGTACTGGCACAAAAACAGACACATAGATCAATGGAACAGAATAGAAAACCCACAATGGACCCACAACTGTATGGTCAACTAATCTTTGACAAAGCAGAAAAGAATAATCAATGGGAAAAAAGATAGTCTCCTCAGCAAATGGTGCTGGAAGAATGGACCACTTTCTTACACCATACACAAAAATAAATTGAAAATGGATGAAAGACCTAAATGTGAGACAGGAAACCATCAAAATCCTAGAGGAGAAAACTAATGGTGTTGGGAAAACTGGACAGTGACATGAAGAAGAATGAAACTGGATCACTTTCTTACACTATACACAAAAATTCAAAATGGATGAAAGATCTAAATATGAGAAAGGAAACAAAGTCTTGGAGGAGACACAAGCAGGAACCTCCTTGACCTCACCCGTAGCAAGGTCTTAGTACACACATCACCTGAGACAACAGAAACAAAAACAAAAATAAACTACTGGGCCTTCATCAAGATAAAAAGCTTCTGCACAGTGATGGAGACAATCAACAAAACTAAAAGGCAATTTACAGAATGGAACAAAATATTTGCAAATGACATACCTGATAAAGGCTTAGTAGCCAAAATGTATAAAGAACTTTTATAAAACTCAATAGCCAAAATAAATAATCCAGTTAAAAAATGGGCAGAAGACATAGACATTTTCCAAAGAAGACATCCAGATGGCCAACAGACACATGAAAAGATGCTCAACATCCCTTATCATCAGGGAAATACAAATCAAAATTACAATGAGGTACCACCTCATATCTGTCAGAATGGCTAAAATTAACAACATAAGAAACAACAGGTGTTGGTGAGGATGCAGAGAAAGGGGAACCCTCTTGCATTGTTGGGTGGGAATGGAAACTGGTGCAACCACTCTGGAAAACAGCATGGAGGTTCCTCAAAAGTTAAAAATAAAACTACCCTGTGATCCACTATTTACACTACTAGATATTTATCCAGAGAATACAAAAATAGGAATTCAAAGGGATACATGCACCTCTATCATCAACCAAGAGCCAAATTATGGAAAGAGCCCAAATGTCCACTGACTGATGAATGAATAAGGAAGATATGGGGTGTGTGTGTGTGTGTGTGCATATATATATATATACATATATATATACATATACATATATACATATATATACATATACATATGCATACACATATATATACATATATATATATATATACACACACACACCCCATATCTATATATAGCATATCTATATGTATATCTATATCTATATCCATATCTAGATAGATATATAGATGATATAGATATAGATAGATATAGATATAGATATAGATATAGATGATATAGATATAGATATATAGATATAGATATATACAGTGCAATATTACTCAGCCATTAAAAAAGAATGAATTCTTGCCATTCAGTATTATGCTAAGCAAAATAAGTCAGTCAGAGAAAGAAAAATACCATAGGATTTCACTCATATGTGGAACTTAAGAAACAAAACAAAGGATCATGGGTTAAAACAGAGAGAGGAAAACTAAGAAACAGACTCTTAACTATAAAGAACAAATTGATGGTTACCAAACAGGAGGTGCGTACAGGACAAGTTAAATAGGTGATGAGGACTGAGCGCACTTGTGATCAGCACCAGGTGTTGCATGTAAGGGTTAAATCACTAAATTGTACAGCTTAACTAATATACTTTATGTTAAATAACTAGAATTTTTAAAAACCTTTAAAAAATAAAATATATTTGAAAAATCTAATTTGTTGATATTTTAATAAATAAATATTTGGCCTAGAAATGTCTTGTGGAATGTTTAAATTTTATGTCTGTTTTTCATAGTATCTGGTTTTAATAGCTAATATGGTAATTTAGAAAATAGCGTTATTTTACTTTCACAGCATAGCTATTATCTATAATTAATATCAAAAGTGTGTTATAAACATTTAAATATATCTTTGATGTCTGTCCTACAAAAATAAGGCTTTTTAGGTATTCTTCCATTTTCAGACACTAAAATTGAACTAACCTCTGTAGTCTTCAACTTTTGTAGTTCATTTTCCAGCACCAATTTCTCCTCTAGTAACACTTGGAAATTACTTTGCATTTCTTTGTATTTCTAAAAACAAAGAATATAATTTTAGTAATAATGAAAATCATACAGGGGCACCTGGGTGGCTCAGTAGGTTGAGTGCCAGACTTCAGCTCAGGTCATGATCTTACTGTTCCTGAGTTCGAGCCCCATGTTAGACTCTGTGCTGACAATGCAGAGCCTGCTTTGGATTCTCTGTCTCTCTCTCTCCAAATGACAATGACTCTCTCTCTCTCTCCCCCTCCCTCTCAAAAATAAATAAATATTTTTTTAAAAAGAAAATCATATGTTTCATCACAGAGAAGCTATTTGGGCACTTAATTATTAAAGTAAGAAAGTCTCCATGAACTCATGAAATAATGAACCATTGATATTAATCTGCATAATGAACTACAATTGGGGCTGAAAGAGGCAAAGGAGCTAGAAGTAACAATAAATGGAAATGTAGAAGAACATGGGGTATTATAGTTCAATATTTTAGAAGTGAAGTGTTTTTGAGTGACAATAAGGTCTAGTAAAATAAAAAAAGACAAAGCTTTCCAGCTCACATATACATAGAAATTTCTTGAATAAACTGAGGAAGCACTAAACCTTTATTGAAGATTATGCATCCTGACAATTTCTAGACTCTAATATTTTCACAGGCAGAGTGCAATTTCAAACTGAGAGTGCTATACTTACATCCTCTAACAAACCTTGATCATTCATAGCTCTGAAAAACAAACCAAAAATATCTGTAATGTATTATCATTTTACATTCATATTTTTATTTATGTAACATACTTATATATTTTCTTTGAAAAAATTAAAAATAATATAAATAATGTTAGAATACACTTTGACCATTATTCCAAAAATCCAGTGCTCTCTCTAGAGATATTATTAGATTTCTGTGTATCTTTTCAGAACCTGTTCAATACATTTATATAATACTACATATATCTATTTGATTCTATAATTCTTGTTAGTGGGTTGGGTGACTGCCTTGTTTTCTTTTTCATGTAAATTACAGCAATGTATATATTGTCCTAAACTTATTATTTTCACTTCACACAATGTCTGAGATCTATTTATATTGGTAAACATAGATGTATCTCACTCCTTTTAAGTACCACTTCTTATTCCATAGCAGGATTTAGCAAACTTTTTCTATAAAGAGCCAGATAGTAAATATTTTAGACTTTACAGGCCAGATGAACTGTCACCACTGCCCAACTCTGCAAAACCAGGCATAAATGATAGGAAAATGAAAGGACTTGGCTAGATTTGACTCATGGGCTGAAGTTTGCCAAAAACTGTTCCAAGGTATGGGTAAACTATAGATTTTTATTTTGGACAAATGAGTTACTTATTATAATCCAAATTGTATAAAGCTTTAAGATATAATTAACATACCATACAATTCACTCATTTAAAGTATACAACTCAATGGCTTTTCATATATTCACCAAGTTGAGCAACTATTACCACTATTTAATTTTGGAACATTTTGATTACCTCAAAAAGAAACCCTGTACCAATTAGCAGTCACTCCCTATTCTTCCCAACACTGTCCCCAAACCTGGCAGGCACTAATCTATTTCCTATATCTATAGATTTGCCTATTCTGGATATTTCATACAAATAAAATTATATGTGGTCTTTTGGAACTGGTTTATTACACTTAGTGTACTGTTTTCAAGATTCATCCATGTTGTAGCATATATCAGTACTATGTTCCTTGGTACTGCCAAATATTATTCCATTGTACACATTTGATTTATCCATAATCCATATAGGCATTTAGATTATTTCCACTTTGGGGCTATTATGAATAATGCTACTATGAACATCCATGTACAAGTTTTTGCTTGTACATAGGTTTTCCATCTCTCAGGTATAAACCTAGGAACAGAATTGCTGGGTCATATATTGACATTGTATTTAACATTTTAAGGAACTGACAAACTGGTTTCCATAGCAGACACACCACTTCAATTCCCACCAGCAACGTATAAGGGTCCCAATTTCTCTAAATCCTTGCCAACAATTGTTATTGTCATCTTTTTTTATTACAGCCATCCTAATCGATGTGAAGTGGTATATCATTGTAATTTTTATTTGAAATTCCCTAAAGGCTAATGATGTTCAGCATCACTTCATGTGCTTATCGGCCATTAGTATATCTTGCTTCAGAAAATGTCTTTTCAGATTATTTGTCCATTTTTAAATTGTGTTATTTATCTTCTTATTATGCAGGTATAAGAATTATTTATATACTCTGGATACAAGTTCCTTATCAAATATATGATTTGCGAATAGTTTTCACATTCTAGGTGTTGTCTTTTCATATGCTTAATGTATCATTTGCAGTACAAAGGTTTTTAGTTTTATGAAAGTCAACTTATCTATTTTCTTCTCTTTTGTTGGTTGTACTTTTGGTGTCCTATTTAAAAAACCATTACATTACTCAACGTCACAAAGATTTATTCCTGTGTTTCTTCTAAAAGGCTCTTTTGCATATAGATATCCAGTTGCCCAAGTACCAATTATTAAAAAGACTATCCTTTCCACAAATGATATATCTAATAAAGGATTAATATTCAAAATATATAAAGAACTTATACAAGTCAACACCAAAAAATATATAATCTGATTTTAAAATGGGCAAAGTACATGAATGACATTTTTCCAAAGACATAAGCATAGAAAACTGACACATGAAAAGATGTTCAACATCACTAATCATCAGGGAAATGGAAATCAAAACCACGATTAGATATCACCTCACATCTGTTAGAATGGCTAAAATCAAAAACACAAGAAATAACAAGTGCTGATGAGGATGTAGAGAAAAAAAAAAAACAAACCCTTGTGTACTTTTGGTGGAATGCAAGCTGATGTAGCCACTGTGGAAAACAGTATGGAGATTCCTCAAAAAATTAAAAATAGAGCTATCTTACAATCCAGTAATTACACTACTGGGTATTTAACCAAAGAATACACAAATACTAATTTGAATAGTAGATGCACCCTTATATTTATTCCAGCATTATTTACAATAGCCAAACTATGGAAGTAGCAAAGTCTCCATCAATAGATAATTTGATAAAGAAGACATTTGTATATGTACATATACACACATACAGTGGATCATTCAGCCATATAAAGAATGAAATCCTGCCATTTGCAACAACATGGATCTAGAAGGTACAGTGTTAAGTGAAAGTCAAAGACAGATACCATATGATTTTACTCATGTGGAATTTAAGAAACAAAATAAATAAACAAAGGGAAAAAAAGAGAAAGAAACAAACCAAGAAACAAACCCCTAAATATAAACTGGTGGTTACCAGAGAGGAGGTGGGTGGGTAAATGGCTGAAATAAAGGGGATTAAGAGTACCCCGAGTAATGTATAGAATTACTGAATCATCATATTGTACACCTGAAATATAACACTGTATTTTTATTATACTTGAATAAAAAATTAAAATTAAAATATTTTTAAAAGACTATGAAAAAATTAATTGACCATAAATGTAAGGGTTTATTTCTGGACATTCAAGTTTATTCCATTGATGTGTGTAGGTATAACTTTATGCCAATACCACATTGTCTTGATTACTACAGCCCTGTATGAAGTTTTAAAATTAGTTAAATGTGAATCCTTCAACTTTGTTCTTCTTAAGATTTCTTTGGCTCTTCTGGATTCCTTGTATTTCCACATGAATTTTAGGATCAGCTTGTCAGTTCATGCAATAAGAAAGCTGGCATTTTGAAAGAGATTGCATTGAATCTCTAGATCAGTTTGGGGAACACTGCCATTTTAAGATTATTAAGTCTAACAGTCCATGAAAATGGAATGTCTATCCATTTAACTAGGTCTTCTTTAAGTTCTTTCAATGATGTTTTGTAGTTTTCAGTGCACAAGTCTTACACTTCTTTTGTTAAATTCATTCTTGTTGTCTTTGGTGGTATTTTAAATGGATTTTTTTTTTTTAATTTCACTTTTGGAATGTTCATCATTAGTGTATTAGATTCCTGGGGCTGCTGTAACAAAGTATCACAATCTGGGTAACTTAAAACTACAAATATTTTATGCTCTCACAGTTCTGGAGACTACAAATCTAAAATTCAGTTGTTAGGGCCATGCTCCTTCTAGAACCTCTAGAGGAGAATCCTTGTTTGCCTCTTTCAGCTCCTAGTAGTGCCTGGTATTCTCCGGATTGTAGTAGCACAAATCCAATCTCTGCCTCCGTAACTTCTTCCCTCTTTCTATACTGTCTTCTCCAATTATTACAAGGATACCAGTCATATTGGATTAAGGGCCCATCCTACCCCAGTATGACCTCATCTTAACTAATTACGTCTACAATGACCCTATTTAAAAATAAGTTCAGGGGCACCCTGGTGGCTCAGTCAGTTGAGCGTCCTACTCTTGATTTCAGCTCAGGTCATGATCTCACAGTTGGTGAGTTTCAGCTCCACATCAGGTTCTGTGCTGATAGTGTGGAGCCTGCTTGGGATTCTCTCTCTCCCTCTCTCTGGCCCTCCCCTGCTAACTCTCTCTGTCTCTCTCTCAAAACCAAATAAACTTAAAAAATTAATTAATTAGTTAATTAATTAATTCAATATGAGGTGCTGGGAGTTAGAGCTTCAACATAATTTTGGCGGGGGGAGCAATTCAACCCATAACAGTTAGTATATAGAAATACAATTGATTTTTATTTATGAATCTGGTGTAATGCAAAAGATGAATTCATTTGTTTCTTCAAATCGTTTTTAGCAGATCCCTTAAGATTTTCTATACACAAGATCATGACGTCTACAAAAAGAAGTAGTTTTACTTCTTCCTTCCCAATATGAACACCTTTCACTCCTTGTCTTCTCTAATTGCCCTGGATAGAACTTGTACTACAATGATGAATAGATGTGGTGAGATGTCCTGTCTTGTTCCTGATCTTAGAATTTATTAAGTCCTTCACCATTAAGTATAGTGTTAGCTATGGGTTTTGGTAGTAGTTAGCCTAGATCAGATTAAGGAAGCACTCTTCTGTTCCTAGTTTGTGAAGTATTCCTACAATGAAATGCTTGGATTTTGTCAAATGCTTTTACTTTGTCTAGTAAGCTGATCATGTGATCTTTTTTCTCCTTCATTCAATCAGTATTGGGTATTACATTAATTGATATTTGCATTTAAAACCAACTTTACTGGGGCGCCTGGGTGGCTCAGTCGGTTGAGCGTCCGACTTCAGCTCAGGTCACGATCTCGCGGTCCACGAGTTCGAGCCCCGTGTCGGGCTCTGGGCTGATGGCTCAGAGCCTGGAGCTTGCTTCCGGGCTCTGGGCTGATGGCTCAGAGCCTGGAGCTTGCTTCCGATTCTGTGTCTCCCTCTCTCTCTGCCCCTCCCCCGTTCATGCTGTGTCTCTCTCTGTCTCAAAAATAAATAAACGTTAAAAAAAAATTAAAAAAATAAATAAATAAATAAATAAATAAATAAAACCAACTTTACAAAAAAAAAAAAAAACAAAACAACTTTACATTCCTGGGATAAATTCTACTTGCTTGTGGTGTGTAATCCATTTTATATAATACTGGATTCAATTTGCTAGTGTTTTGCTGAGAATTTTGGCATTCATATTCACAACATATTGGTCTACAGTTTTCTTTTCTTGTGATAGTATTGTCTGATTTTGATGTTACAATAATACTCTAGTAATTAGAATATAACATTCTTGTCTCACAAAATAAGTTGTGTTAACTCCTCTTCTACTTTTTGGAAAAGCTTGTGAAGGGATGGTATTAATTCTTCTTTAAATATTTGCTAGTATTCACCACTGAAGCCCTTTGGCTTGAGCATTTCTTGGTGGAAACTAAATTAAGTACTAATTAATTCTTTTCGATTCTTAAAGTTCCATTCAGATTTTCAAGTTCTTCTTGAATCAATTTAGTTTGTATCCTTCTAGAAATTTGCCCATATCATGTAAGTTATTTAATTTGTTGTCATACAGTTGTTTATAGTATTCTCATATAATCCTTTTATCATAGATTATTGGGCCATACTCCTACTAACAAAAATTGGAATTCTATTTTTTTGCTATTGTCACAAGCATATGATAAGTTCCTTTTTACATATGTCTCCTTGAACATATTCCTTTATCTAAGATAGATTTAAAACTCTATTTTTTAGTAAATTTTGCTAAATTGTCCTGGAAAATGGGCAATTCCTATTGTACTGATTTTTTAAAAGTATTCATTGTACTACATCTCCATCAAGATTTGTTATAGGAAAATGTTTACTTGTTGTTAAACCAATGGCAAAAAAAATACATCACTGCTGTTTTGCTTTGTATTTCATTAATCACAAGTCAGACTGAGTATCCCCTAAAACATTTATTGGCCACTTTTTTTTTGTTTCTTCCTTAAATTATCTATAAGCTTTGCCTATTTTTTTTTAAGTTTATTTATTTTGAGAGAAAGAGAGAGACACCATGAGTGGGGGAGGGGCAGAGACACAGGGAGAGAGAGAAAATCCCAAGCAAGTTCCACACCATCAACACAGAGTCCAATGTGGGGCTCTAACCCATGAAACCATGAGCAGAAACCAGAGTCCAAGGCTTAACCGACTGAGCCACCCCAGGTGCCCCTGCTTTGCCTATTTTTTAGGGTTTTTGGCCTTTTTTAAGAGTTATATATTCCTATTATCACTCCACTCTATTGTACATGCACAAATATTTTCTCACAGTCCACTGCTTATCTTTTAACTTTGATTCCTTTGAATAAGATGTTTTTAATTTTGATAGAGTAAAATGCCTTACCTGTATGTACGGTTTTGTTTTCTTACATTTAAGGCTGTACTCAACATTAGATTCAGTTTTTTGAAGGTGTGAAGAAAAAAGCTGTCATTATGTTTTGGCCAAATGGATACTTTTACCTTGCCAGTGCCCTGCCTGGACACTATGACTCCTTCTCCTCTGATATAACTACAACTACCTGTGATACATGTACGGGGCTACAGCTTGAAAAGCAAGACAGTCTACTACCCTTACTTCTGACCCCTATGTCTCATTAGAAAGAAAACCTCATGATGGATTTCTTAATGGGCCTATTTGCCTTCAGGACCACACATGATCCTGGCGATGGGCAATGTTCTCACCAATGTTGACATCCGCAACACTGGACACCAGCTCTCAGCACTCTGTTCACCAAAGAGGTATTATGCCTTCACAAACCGTCCTATTATCCAATCTCTAATTGGAATCCCAATTTTTCCCATAATTGAAGAAAGAACTTTTCAAGGTCCACTGGGTCTATGCTTGCTTTTCTACTTCCCAATATCCACAGAGCAACACCTAGATAGTGAAGTGACCAGACCCTGAAGAATAAGTCTATTAGCTTCCCAAAAGACCAGGATAATTGCCCTGTCATGCTAGTGTATAATTCACACACAATAATGAAATACACTCCTTTTTCCTATGTTATCCTATATTAACATGCTCATCACTGAGCATCTCAGTAGCCCCCGCCTCCGTTTTCTGGGAACTACCAGAATCAATATACCCCTCTGAATCAATATAATTTCTGAGAGAGCTCATAGGACCATAAGTCTTTAACTACAGTTGATTGGTCAGTTCAGAAATAGGAACCTGTCTCCAAGTTGCACCAATGATTTTCTCACCTAGGACTTTTAGATTTGGAAAATCCAAATACTATCTTTCAGAGTGACTGAAAGACTAAACCTTAGGAATTGCCAGCAATCATGGATTCCCACCTATAGGCAAAAAATAAACAAAAAAGAAAATAGAAAGAAAGAAGAGATCTGCACTAGAAGAAAATGAAGCTCATGTAAAGAGGAAAAAACAGTATCTTCAAAGTGTTCAAGTTCTGGTTTATAACTGTTTCTGAGATTGAGCCATAGTGCTGTTGTGAGGTTCAGTAAGTCTTTTGCTCGGACTAATCTGAGTTGAGATTTTGTCCCAAGCACTCAGTCACATGGTAGAAGTTCAACAGAGAATGTTCTAAAAGTTTTAGTATAGTTTTAGCTTTAATGACCTCAGAAATATAAATGCTACAGACTTACAAAAAAATTAAACCTTTGAAAGTTTAATTATTTCCATTTCTTTAATATACTGAGTTTTGTGAACTTTGAACAATAAATTAATTTGTTGCAGTCCCTCTGAATATGGAAAATGCTGACCTAAACAAAAAACTTTAACTGAAAAAAAAGTTTAATTATTATTCAGAATTTTTAAATAAGTGTGAAAGAAACATATATAATCAAATTTCAAAATGTTTTTTGAACAATTGTATCATTATAGTTCTGAAGTTATTAAAGTTTAAAACTATGCTAAGACTTTTGCCACACCCTATATTTAACAGAATTTTCAAGGATGTGACTGTAACAAGTTGTTAAAGGAAGCATTTACAGAGATCCTAAGCTCCCAGTAATAGTAATAGGTGAGGCAGATGACCATTTGCACTTAAAAAAAGTTGGCAGCCAAGAAAGTGCACTAAAACCTTTCACTGATATAGACAATATAAAAGGGTTAGGAAAGAAGATTTAGAAAGGGTATTTCTCTGCAGGTAGCTATTGGGTGTCTTGAGCCATATCCAAACCCTTGAGAGGAGAATATGCTTGCCCTGATCTCAAGCCTAGTGAGAGGCACTATAAGAAGAATGCTTAGAAAATTTGGTATGTATTATCTGTAATTATGGCAAAAGAAGGCAGTGACAGTCAAGTAAGACTTTTCCTATATACATTACCTTTATTTCCTCCCTTCCCAAATACATGGAGAACAGAAACTGTAATTAGTTAGTCAGAAAGGAGGTAATGAAAAAGAAAAGCTAATCATAACCCCCAGGAGGCACCAGCTGGGATACTGGGTAAGGGGAAAGGGAGAAAAGTCTTAACTTTGAATAAAAATTAAAATATTAAAAATAAAAATTAAAAAAAATTAAAATTAAAAAATAAAAATTAAAAAAATAAAAATTAAAAATTAAAAATTAAAAATTAAAATATTAAAAAATAAAATTAAAATATTAAAATATGTAATATTTGACATAGAATTTTAATTTCCCAATTTGTACAGTGTTTCTAAATTAAATTTAAATCAATTATTAGTTAAAAGTGATCAAAAAAGTCATGGTCCTACCTCAGTTTTTGTCCAGGAGCAGGAGGAAAATGAGCCCCAATTAGCAAATATAAATGAACCCAAAGTGTCCAAATAAAAATTTCTTTGTGATTTCATTCTACAAGACATGCTTTTTCAACATACCAGTTTTGTAACTAATATAATCTTAGCCACCTGAAAGAACTATAGGTAATCCACAGTGACTATTTCTGGTTCCTCATATACGTGAAATCATGTAACTTTGCCTTCTTGTGACTGGGTTATTTTACTAAGTATAATGTCCTCAAGGTTCATTCATGTTGTACCATATGTCAGAATTTCTTTCTTTTTAAGACTAAAAAATATCCCATTGTATGTATATATCACATTTTATTTATCTATTTACCTGTTGGACACTTGGGTTGCTTCCACCCCTTGCTATTGTAAATAATGCTACAGTAAACATGGGTGTATAAATATCTTTGAGACCCTGATTTCAATTTTGCAGGGCATATATCTAGAAATGAAATTACTGGATCATAGGGTAATTGTAATTTAATTTTTTTTTTTAGAAACTGACATACTGTTTTCTATTGTGGCTATACAATTTGAAATTCTACATGATTATAATTAAAAATTTTTAAATTATACATATCATAAAAATTTATATAAGAACACCAAACTTTTTTAATAATCTTGTTTCCAATTTTTTAAAATAAATGTATACTCATTTTCATAATTAGGAAAAGGAGTTATTTTAAAAGCTTACCTCTCCAACATATGTGACTGTTTTTCAAACATTTTCAACATGACATTCAATCGGTTAGTCAGTGAACAAGCAGTTTCTATTGTGAAAAAAAGGGAAAACATGCAAACGTATTACAAATGGCCAAATTTATACCTCTACGCTGATATAACTCACTGCTATATGTGTGAGAACTAGACAAACATGAAGACACAGCAAAGTCACATGTGTATCCAAAGAACAAAATGCTTACGATAAAAATAGTTTCCATTTTATTAAATACCCAATATGTCACTTTGCTACTTTACATTCTTTTAATCTTCAAAATAACCAAAAAAGAAGATATTCTTACCATTTTCAAATAAATAAATTGAGCCTCAGAGAGGTTAAAGCTATGATCAAAACTATGCATCTATTAAGTGACAAAATTGGATTGAGGTCAATGTGTGTGTGAACTCCTTATAACATTGCATAGAAGAGGACTCTAAGATTCTAAGAAAAAACTGCTTTGGATGATGCTGCTAAATCAATAAGGTCTATGGGAAGACCCTAACAAGCCTGTTAAGTTTTCCACCTGAATCAAATAACTCAAAAGTTTAACTAAAACGCTACTTAAAAAGAAACCAGCATAATGAGAATCCATATAATCAATGAACTCTCAGGGTAATAACACAAGATTCTTCAATCTTGTGACAAAAAGCATATGAGAGAGGACAGTCCCTTCATTAAGTTTGCTGCTAGATAAACCAAACATAAAATAAATATACACGGATAATGTTAAATAATATGGAAGCATTCCACAGTCCTAAGTATCAGTTATATTTATTTCTATTCCACACATCAAAATAGTGGTATAGAGAAATATAATAAATGTTTAGGAGCTGAGAAGAGAAAGGAGAAGGACAGAAATCAGCTGAGTCTTAAGGAAGGGACAGACCTTAATTAGTAGGAAGACAAGCAAACATCAGAAGTAAAGATAGGAAAAGTAGAAATGTGCAACATATATCATGGGAACCAACTAAGTCAAATATACAAAGAAAACAAGTAAATCAGAAACTGCTTTAGGAGGATCAATGCTCCTTAAATATTCAAAGGGTATACTGAAAGAAGTTAACTTTTGAAGAATCAAATTTAGAATTTTTTATAGGCAAGGGAGAATAACATAAAATGTTTCCATAAAATATTATACCATTTCACCTTTTTTAACTTTATTTATTTGAGAGAGACAGATAGCGTGCAAGCAGGGGAAGAGCAGAGAGAAAGGGAGAGAGAATCCCAAGCAGGCTCCACACTGTCAGCACAGAGCTCGACACGGGACTGAAACCCATGAACTGTGAGATCATGACCTGAGCCAAAATCAAGAGTTGGATGCTCACCCGACTGAGCCACCCAGGTGCCCCTACCATATGACTTTTTAAGGTTAATTTGCTAATAGCATAGGGTGTGATGTAAAATTATGCCCTGGATATGGTAAAGGATTATAAAGAACACAAACTGTTATTTCCATCACACTTCACAAGAGGGAGAATAGGCCCTGCTATGGGCCAATATTCATCTGTTCAAACTCTAATCTCCAATATGATGAGACTTGGAGGTGGGGCCTCTGAGAGGTAATTAAATCAGTAGGCATATGAGATATAAGAGAAAACAGAGTCTGCTTACTTTCTCTACTTTTCCATCATTTGAGGATACAGCAAGAAAAGAGCCATCTGCAAACCAGGAAGAAGGCTTTCACCAGAACTCAACCATACTGGAACACTGATCTCAGACTTCTCAGCCTTCAGAATCGTGAGAAATAAATTTCTGTTGTTTATGCCACTCAATCTGTGGTATTTTGTTAGAGCAGTCCAAACTAAGACAGGCCCCCATCTGTGACTCTACTAATTTCTACCCAGGAATTTCTACCCAGTATCATAGAATCTACGGATGCTAATAGTATGTTTCCATTACCAGGTGGAATAGCTTGAGTAATCAACCAATTGTTATTCTTCAAGTTCTTATTATGAATAATTTGAAAACCAAAAAAAAAAAAAAAATCAGGAAACCCATTTCTTTTATTTTTTAGATTTTTTTTATTTTTAATAATAATAATCTCTACACCCAAAGTGGAGCTTAGACTCACAACCCCAAGATCAGGAGTTGCATGCTCTACTGACTGAGCCAGCCAGTCACCTCCATTTCTAAGTCTTACTGACATGTTCCAGTGAAGATCCTCTTCCTGAGAAGAGTACCCTGGTTAACAAGGTGGCCTGTGAGGTAAGCTTGAGGTAGTTAAAATGGTAACAGGAGATTTAGCTGCATATTGTGGAGGAAGGGGGACCCCTTTTATCTCTTTTATAAAAGCTGTTGTATCTTATTAATGAATTGATAAAAATTGTTAATATTTAATGCATATAACTTATCAATGGATAGTTTTTTTCCTCTTTGGACGAGTTCTAAGAGATAGCATCTAGGATTCATGTACATAGATGGATTATAAAAATGGGATAAAATATAAATTAAAATGCTTTTATCTTGTATCCCCTTAAATCTCAAGGAAAATGTCTCTAAGAGTTTATGTAAAGCTATTCTTTTTAAATGCTATTCTATTTTTTAACGTTTTTAAAAATATTTATTTTTAAAAAAGTTTTTCTATTTAAAAGCCATTGCTATGAATGGACCATAATTCATTTAGCCAGTCCTAAAAATGCATGTTGTTTCCATGTTTATGTTTATACAAATATGCTAACAGGAGTTACTCCCTATAGAAACAGAAATATAGGAATTACCTATATGAACATCTATGGGAGAATTATAAATTAATACATAACCATAAAATAGAATGCTATAGTGCTGGTGGGAAAGCAAACTGGTGCAGCCACCGTGGAAAACAGTATAGAGCTTCCTCAAAAAGTTAAAAATAGATCTACCCTATGACCTAGCAATTGCACTACTATGTATTTATCCAAAGGATACAAAAATTCTGATTTAAGGGGCACATGCACCCCAATGTTTATAGCAGCACTATTGGCAATAGACAAAGTATGGAAAGAACCTAAATGTCCATCAACTGATGAATGGATAAAGAAATTGTGGTTTATATACACAATGGAGTACTGCTTGGCCATGAGAAGAATGAAATATGGCCTTTTGTAGCAACGTGGATGGAACTGGAGACTGTTATGCTAAGTGAAATAAGTCATACAGAGAAAGACAGATAGCATATGTTTTCACTCCTATGTGGATCCTGAGAAACTTAACAGAAGACCATGGGGGAGGGGAAGGAAAAAAAAAGAGAGGTTAGAGAGGGAGGGAACCAAAACATAAGAGACTGTTAAAAACTGAGAACAAACTGAGGGTTGATGGGGGGTGGGAGGGAGGGGAGGGTGGGTGATGGGTATTGAGGAGGGCACCTGTTGGGATGAGCACTGGGTGTTGTATGCAAATCAATTTGACAATAAATTTCATATTTAAAAAAAAAGAAATTAATCCCCTTAGTATTATTTTATATTTTATAATCATGCTTACTGAATCATACATAAAAATATATTTACATTTTAATGAATAATTACAAAGCAAGCATCCACCAAACCACCACTCAAGATCAACAACTGGATACCTGGGGTTGCCAATATCCTAGAAGCTCTTTATGTGTCCCTCCCTATTCACAACCCTTTCTTTCAACTTACTATCCTGTTTTTTTTTTTCTCATCTTTATATCTTTTCTATATTTTTTAATATCCTTAACCAACATATTTTCCCAGATTTTAATTTATAACAAATGAAAGCACTCCCTGTGTTTATGACTTGCTTCTTTCAATCAATATCACATTTCAAAAGTTAATGGTATTCTGAGTAGCTATTTTAAAATTTTTCATTATGGTAAGATTTTCCACTCCACAAATAAACCACAATTTGTTTATCCACCCTACTCTACAAATATTTAGGATCTTCAATTTGGGGGCTGTTACAAAAAAAAAAAAACTTGGTATGAAAATTCTTTCACATGTATCAAATGGCAGAGTAGGAGACCCAGCTTCCATGCTTCCACAAAGATCAACCATTAAAAAGTTTTCCACGAATGAAAACAACTCAGGGAGAGTTCCAGAGTCCACTTAAAAAACTTTAGCCACACACTGAAACAAAAAAACTTGAGAAAAATTAACTGCTTTAAAATGAGAGGAATAAAAGCTTCTTTTTGCCTACATCATCCTATCCCCCAAGCCATCATTACTTAGCACCAAACTGGGATTTCCCAGATAGAAAGAATTCCCCTGGCATGTAAAAAGAGAGTTGGGTTAGCATTTCCTCCACTCCATAAAGGATCTGCTTAGGTTTCACCCCACCCAGAGACAGATAAAGCTGGGACATATAAATACAGCTAGGAACAGGGAAAAAGAGCAGGTCCCACCAATATAAGCACACAGATGTGAGTGACTGTAGTTCCGTGACCTGCTCCACAGATGACCACAGCAGCTTTCATGACTGAAGAAACTAATGGCCAGCACAGCCACTGAGAACACCCCGCAAATTTCACTGGATTTTGTCCCACAGGTATTTGCAATGGCTAATGTCTCCCCCCAGTCCCCACCACACACACCTACTACCACCACCACTGGAGCCCAAGAACCACACAAGCAGCAAACCTAAGACTGTGTGGCTATGGGAGTGCAAAATACCAGCCTAGATCCCCGTGGCCAACATCCAATCACCATACGCTCATTCAGGGCTAGCCCCTCCATTCGTACATCTGCATGCTTCCAACTCAACCCATCACCAGCCTCTACTGCCATGCACATGCCCAGAGGGAGACTATGCAGTCATAGAAGAGCACTGCCAATAGCCAAATCTTCGCAGCTGTTTGCAGGCCTCTGTAGAGGAGGCTCTGTCTTCTGTCACTGTCCTGCACCACTGCATTCACCTGTAGCTAAACCCTCCAACTATTTATCCACAGACCCCTAGCCTATTACCAGCCTCCACTGCTGTATGGCTATAAAAAACCTAGAAGCCATAGTAGTGCACACAGACAGTCAGGTTCCCCAAGCTATCTGTGTGCCCACAACTGGCTTAGCCCTGGATGTCTTCCCTGGCCCCCACTGCTACCTATGTTTTTACAACTGGCCACTGCCACTACACACACACCTGCTGAGGCCCTTGGCCAAGACTGTGTATACCACCAGCTCTGGCCAAATCACTGATTGCTCTGGTTCCTTGCAGTTGACCCTAGAAACAATGCTAAGGACCTCAAGAGCCTCTGAAGTCTCTGCAGACCCCTGTAATATTTGCCAAAGACCATGAAATTGTTGATGCTGTGGGCTGAAATGGCTTGAGCTGGCAAATCGCAATACTTGAGACCTGGTTCTGCCACATGCCCCCTCATTTGCCCCACACCATTAGACATGGGTCATGACACTCTTCAGCATCCCCCCACCTGCAGTTGAAGATCTTTCCTTACTGAACTCAGTCCATGAAGTCTAAAACAGCTAACTGCTTCTTCAAATGTGTAGACAACTATGCAAGAATACAGGAACCACAAAGAATCAGGAAAACATGACTCCACCAAAGGAATATAGTAAATCCCCAGTAATTGGCCCCAAATAAATAAAGATATAGGACTTGACCAACAAAGAACTCAAAATAATTTTTCTGAAGATGCTCATAGAGCTACAAGAGAACACATATAAGCAATTTCATGATATAGATAAAATAATACAAGAGAAAAATGAGACAGTCAACAAACATATAAGTCATTTAAAAAATAGAAATTTTGGAGTTGAAAAATATCGTGAAATAAACAAGAAAAAGTGGGACTACATCAAACTAAAAAGTTCCTGCACAGCAAAGGAAAACATCAACAAAATGAAAAGGCATGCTATAGAAAGGGAAAAATGTTTGCAAACCATATATCTGGTAAGAAGTTAATATCCAAAATATGTTTTTTTAATCCAATAAAAAATGGACAGAACACCTGGATGGACATTTTTCCAAAGACATACAAATGGTAACAGGTACTTGAAAATGTGTTCAACAACATTAATGTAATGTAAATCATCAGGGAAATGTAAATCAAAACAACAGTAAGATATCATCTCACACCTGTCAGAATGTCTATTATCTAAAAGACAAGAGGTAACAGTTGTTGGTGAGGTGTGCAGAAAAAGAACACTGTGTACTGTTGGTGGGAACGTGACCTGGCATAGCCACAATGGAAGACAGTATGGAGGTCCCTCAAAAAATTAAAAATAGAACTACTGTATGATCTAGCCATCCTACTTCTAGGTATATATCCAAATAAAATGAAATCACTGTCTCAAAGAGACATCTGCTCTCCCACACCCACTGCAGCATTATTTACAATAGCCAACACATGGAAACAATCTAGAAGTCCATAGACAGATGAATGAATGAAGAAAATGTGAGGGGTGTGTGTGTGTGTGTGTACATACACATATACATTCAATGGAAGATTATTCAGCCATAAAAAGGGAAATTATGCCCTTTGTGACAACACAGATGGACCCTGAGGACATTATGCTAACTGAAATAATTCAGAAAGAGAAAAACAAATACTATATGATCTCTCTTACATGTGGAATATAAACTATTGAAAAAGAAACAGAATAGAATGGTGGTTTCCAGGAGCTGTGGCATGGGGGAAATGGGGAGATGTTGGTCAAAGGGTACACACTTTCAGTTATAATATGAATAAGTTCTGAGAATCAAATATACAACATGCTGACAGGAGTTAATACTGTATTGTATACTTGAAAGCTGCAATGAGAGTAGAGTTTTAATGTTCTCACCAAAACAACACCAACAACAAAATGGTAATTATAAGAGATACAGGATAAATAAACTACCCATATTGCAGTAAGCATTTTGCAATATATGTGTATCAAATCATTTTGATTACCTTAAACTTATACAATGTTATATGCAATTATATATCAATAAGGCTATGAAAAAAGAGTCTAAGGGTATGCACATCTGCAACTTAATTAAAGAAAAGCTACTTTGGGGCGCCTGGGTGGCTCAGTCGGTTAAGCGTCCGACTTCGCTCAGGTCAAGATCTCGCGGTATGTGAGTTCGAGCCCCGCGTTGGGCTCTGTGCTGACGGCTCAGAGCCTGGACCCTGTTTCGGATTCTGTGTCTCCCTCTCTCTCTGACCCTCCCCCGTTCATGCTCTGTCTCTCTCTGTCTCAAAAATAAATAAATGTTAAAAAAAAAAAAAAGCTACTTTTCAAAGTTATGCGTATGAAGAGTTCCTGTTGGTATATACCCTTATTAACACATGACATTGTTACACTTTTTAATTTTTGACAATTTGAGAGGTATGAAACAGTTTCCCATGGTGGTTAGTTTGCAATTCCTTGATTGTTCGGTCTCAGATATCTGGATTTATTATTTGGTTAAATTCCTACTTATCCAAAAGATAATTGTCATTTTTTCTGGATTTATAACAATTCCTTATGTCTTCTGTATGCTAATCATTTAACAGTTTCAGGTAATCAAAATCTCTTTTTCCACTACGATTTATTTCAAATTTTCCTGATGGTATCTCTTGACAAACAGAAATTTTTAATTTTAACATAGTCAATTTTATCAAATTTATCCCTTATGACTGGTACTTTTATGTCTAGTATTAAAAGCCATTCTCTTACCACACAGTAATGAGGATATTCTTGTAAATAATCCAAGAAAATATGTAAACTTTTGCCTTTCATATGTAGGTGTTTAATGACATGGAGTTAATTTTCGAATATGCTATGAGGGAGTGCTCCAACTTTATTTTCCCCATATACATATCAATTATCATAATACCACTTATTGAAAACCCCATGTTTTCTCAACTTATCTGTAATGCCACCTTTGTTACATATCACATACCTAAATGCATTATGTCTGATTTGGGGCTTCAATGCTATTCAGTTGGCTTACTTGTCTTTCTTTCCCTATCTTAACTATTACAGATATATAATAAGTCTTCCAACTTGGAAAAATATTTTTCTAATTTCATTTTCATTAGTATCCAAAAAAATGAAGCTCCTACAGATAAATTTAATGAAACACTACAAGAACTTTTCTCTAAAAACTATAAAACATTGCAAAAAACCAAGACCTAAAAATGGAAATATAAACTATTTTCATGTAATGTAAATATTGAGTTAAAAAACCAAACGTTCAATTTTGAATTTGGTTTTGTTTATGTTGTGAGAAAGTGGTCCAGTTTCATTCTTTGTGTGTTGCTGTCCAGTTTTCCCAACACCACTTGTTGAAGAGAATTTTTTTTTCCATTGGATATTCTTTCTTGCTTTGTTGAAGATCAGTTGACCATATAGTTGTGGACTCATTTCTGGGTTTTCTATTCTGTTCCACTGACCTAGTTTTGTGCCAGTACCATACTGCCTTGATCACTATAGCTTTCTAATATAACTTGAAGCCTAGAATTGTGACGCCTCCAGCTTTGCTTTTCTTTTTCAAGATTAGCTATTCAAGCTCTTTTGTGGTTCCATACAAATATATTCATCTGTTAAGTTTCTTAAATTCCACATATAAGTGAAATCATATGGTATCCATCTTTCTCTGACTTATTTCCCTTAGCATAATACCCACCAGTTCCATCCACGTTGTTGAAAATGGCAAGATTTGATTCTTTTTCATCACTGAGTAGTATTCCATTGTGTATATATACCACATCTTCTTAATCCATTCATCAGTTGATAAACATTTGGGCTCTTTCCATACTTTGGCTATTGTTGACAGAGCTGCTATAAACATTGGGGTGCACGTGCCCCTATGAATCAGCACTCCTATATCCTTTGGATAAATTCCTAGTAGTGCAATTGCTGGGTCATAAGGTAGTTAGTTCTATTTTTAATTTTTTGAGTAACCTCTACTCTGTTTTCCAGAGCAGCTGCACCAGTTTGCATTCCCACCAACAGTGCAAGAGTGTTCTCCTTTCTCCACATCCTTGCCAACACCTGTTTCTTGCATTTTTTATTTTGGCCACTCTGACTGGTGTGAGGACAGAACTAGAGTATATTATGCTAAGTGAAATAAGTCAGGCAGAGAAAGACAATTTTTATGATTTCATATTTGGAATTTAACACAACAGATGAACACAGGGAAAGGGAAGGAAAAACAAGATAAAAACAGAGGGAGGCAAACCATAGGAGACTCTTAAATACAGAGAACAAACTGAGGGTTTTTGGAGAGGAGATGGGTGGGGAACAGGCTAAACAAGTAATGGGTATAAAGGAGGGCACTTGTTGGTATGAGCACTGGGTGTTATACGTAAGTGATGAAACACTGGGTTCTACTCCTGAAACCAACACTACACTGTATGTTAACTTGAATTTATTTTTTTTTAATATGAAATTTATTATCAAATTGGTTTCCATATAACACCCAGTGCTCATCCCAGCAGGTGCCCTCCTCAATGCCCATCACCCACTTTCCCCTCCCTCCCACCCCCCATCAACCCTCAGTTTATTCTGTTTTTAAGAGTCTCTTATGGTTTGGCTCCCTCCCTCTCTAACTTTTTTTCCCCTTCCCCTCCCCCATGGTCTTCTGTTAAGTTTCTCAGGACCCACATAAGAGTGAAATTAACTTGAATTTAAATAAATTAATTTTAGGGGTGCCTGGGTGGCTCAGTCAGTTCAGTGTCCAACTTGAGCTCTGGTCATGATCTTGCAGTTTCATGAGTTTGAGCCCTGCTTTGGGCTCTGCACTGATAGTGTGGAGCCTGCTTGGGATTCTCTCTCTCTCCCTCTCTCTGTGCCCCTCCACTAGTCACACTGTCTCTGTATCTCTCAAAATAAATAAATAAACTTTAATAAATAAATGTTTAAAATTAGTAAAAGATCTGAACAAATGCCTCACCAAAGATGGCAAAAAAAAGTATGAAAAAAATCTCAACATCAGATATTACAAATTAGAGCAATGAGACACCACTAAAAACTTTTAGAATGGCTAAAATCCAAAATTCTGATAACACCAAATGTTGACAAAGATATAGGGCAATAGGAATTCTTATTCTCATTGCTGGTGGGGATACAAAATGATACAGTCCCTTTGCAAGATGGTTTACCAGTTTCTTAAAAAAACTAAACATACATTTACTATATGATCCAGCAATTGCACTCCTTGGTATTCACCCCAATGAGCTGAAAAACATGTACACACACACACACACACAAAATAATCTTTTAGCAGCTTTTCTTTAATTGCAAAAACTTAGAAGCAACCAAGTTGTCCTTCAGTAGATGAATGGATTAAACAAACTATGGTACATCCATATAATGGATTATTATTCATTAATAAAAATAAATCAACTATAAAACCACAAAAATCATTAAGAAGGAAATTTGAATGCATACTGCTAAGTAAAAGAAAGACTGTATGAGTCCAAATATATGACATACTTGGAAGGGCAATACTATAGAGACATCAAAAAGATTAATGATTGCCAAGGACTCAGGTAGATGGAGGGCGAAATAAATAGGTAGAACATGTGATGCAAGGCAGTGAAACCTGTCTGTATGATATTGTAATGGTGAATACATGACATTATACATTTGTCAAAACCTATAGAACTCTATAGCACAAAGAGTGAACCCAATGTAAGCTTGGAATTTAATTAATAATATTGTATTAGGGGCGCCTGAGTGGCTCAGTCGGTTAGGCGGCCGACTTCGGCTCAGGTCATGATCTCATGGTCCGTGAGTTCGAGCCCCGCGTCAGGCTCTGTGCTGACGGCTCAGAGCCTGTTTCGGATTCTGTGTCTCCCTCTCTCTGACCCTCCCCTGTTCATGCTCTGTCTCTCCCTGTCTCAAAAATAAATAAAAATGTTTAAAAAATTTAAAAAATAATAATAATATTGTATTAATATTGTATTGTATTGTATTGTATTGTATTATATTGTATTGTATTGGTTCATCAATTTTAACAAATGTAGCACACTAATGAAAAATGTTAATAAAACTGTGCAGAGAGTAGGCAGCAGAGAATGGGCATATGGGAACTCTGTACTTTCTGCTCAAGTTTTCCATAAACCTAAAACTGCTATAAAGAAATAAATTTCATTAATTATGAAATGAAGCAATATCAAAGTTAAATAGTATAAACACAGAGTGGAATACAAAGATAACTTTTGCCTTGTTGATTAGGCTATGATATCAAATTTAGAGAATGGGAAGAGAATAAAGTTTGGCCAGAGAATATGAAAAGGGTACACTTAGCAGAAAAAGAGAGCATATACAAGTAAAACTGAATAATACTGAGAGAAAGCATATTTATACTAAAGGAGCCCAGGGACTGAGGCAGCTGTCATGGAAAAAGATAGCTCATAGATACACAGAACATGTATGTGTGTTGAACATGTATATATGTATGTTGAATGGGGGGTGGAGGTGGGGTGGGAAAACTGGGTGAAAGAGGTCAAAAGGTACAAACTTCCAGTTATGAAATAAGTAAGTTATGGGATGTAATGTACAGATGGTGTCTATAGTTAGTAATACTGTATTGCATATTTGAAAGTTGCTAAGAGAGTAGATCTTGAAAGTTCTCATCACAAGAACAAAAAATTCTTGTAATCTAACTAGATTTATTGTGATGATCATCTTGCAAATTGTACAAATATCACACACTTGAAGCTAATGTAATGTATGTCAATTATACCTCAATTAAATAAATGAATGAAGAGACAGAGACAGACAAAAGGAGAACATTTTTAAGTAATCAGTAACACTTCTATTATATTTAATTCTTTTGGTTTTGTGGTTAGAGGATGTGTTCCAATCAGCCTATATGTGGGCATAGAGACTTCTGTTTTTGTCCATGAAGGAGCATCAGGGACTAGAATTATTCTTGGGGGAAAATATGTAAAACAGCAATATTCAGACATTGGAAAACAAGCAGAAGGAAAAGAAAGGAACAGAGCCCTTTGATAACCCCATCTTACTTCCTGAAGTTTCCAGGCCACAGCATAAGGAAGGGGGACCCAGAGTCTACTGCTTTCCTGGGGTTCAGAGACAAAGTTTAGATTTTTGGAAGCCCAAAGCAGCTAGAATTCACAGGACACAGTATTAGAGACAGCTGCACAGATTCAGAAAGACAGCCCTAGAGATGTGCAGAGAGTTTTCCTGGATGTAAAAAGAAACTTTCACTACCCACTCCAAAGCTCTAGATAGCTTTCTACTCATGTAGTCAGTCAGGACTTTTGGATCAAAGGTCTCTACAGAATTTGGGAGCAGTGTAGAATCAAGCTGTAGAATTAATCACTGTTGAATTAAAGCCTTTGGTTTAAATATGGCAACACTAGGGTTTAAAGCCGAAGTGGAAAGAGAACAGGATTCCTGTCAACCTTTTCTACACAAGTTTTATTTTCTAACTTATAATATAAATTGTACTCTACAGCATATATTACATCATTGTTTCAAAATTCTTTCTAGTATCTTGACATAAGCAAGGTAATTTCTCCTTTCTGTTGAAAAGTAGTCAGAAGTTCAACAGAGCAGTTCTAGCAGCTCTTTATATTCATGAAGCAATTGGTACTCAGCTGTTATCAAAGAATTAGTGCATATGAGATGATCTATAATTCACAGAAACAAAATCTACAAATGACCTTTTAAGTTTATTGCTGTTCCATCTCAAAGGCTTGGCACGCCTGAAACATTTCAGCAGCATACTCTAATCACAACCAAAACTCCTCCATCCCTTGGGGTGCCTGGGTGGCTCAGTCGGTTAAGTGCTTGACTTCGGTTCAGGTCATGATCTCAAGGTTCATGAGTTTGAGCCCTGTGTCTGACTCTGTGCTGACAGCTCAGAGCCTGGAGCCTGCTTTGGATTCTGTGTCTCCCTCTCTCTGCCCTTCCCCTGCTAATGCTCTTTCTCTCAAAAATAAATAAACATTAAAAAAATTGTTTTTAAATCTCTGTCCTCAAAAATGAGTCTATTTTTTGTAGCATGTAGCCTTAATTAGGAATTTCAATACTTGCTTGATAGTCAGTTCAACTGTATGGCTCCAAACTCCAGGGACTCTATGTTATTACTTTAATAATAACTTTAAATTATAGAAAACTATAGAAATTAATGCACTTGACAGAAGTTGTTAACACAATAATGTTTAAATGAGTGGAAACTTACGTGGATCAGTTGCAGAAACATCTATAAATTCTTTAGTTGGGTGGGTTTTTATGAATTCTGAAATAACAGTATATTTGTCATATGTTTAATATATCAATTATACATATTGAGTTTAAAGAAAACTCTAAAAAAAACAATAGAGCTCCCAACAGTGGAAAGCCTCCCAATCAGGCATCAAATGGTAATATCTGAATGAATGTATATAACAATTGAGTATTATAAACTCATCATTTTCTCAACAACACTTGTTCCTCTTACATTCTTTTAATTAATGTTACCATGATTTAATCTCCCTTCCTTTCATATCTAATCACCAAGTTTTCCCAATTTTACCAGTAAATTTTCTCAAATCTACCCCTATTCTTGTTTATTTATGCTCTCATATAAGAACTCATCACACATCTAAAACACAGCAATAACTTTCCTTCCCTATACCTAGTCCCCAAATATAGCTTCTACAATGTGGCCAGAATAATCTGTCTACAATTAAATCCAACCATGTCACTTTCTTACAAAAAGTCTTCAGTGATTCCCTAGCATATACGAGGAAAAAAAAAAGTTCCCTAGCACAGCATCCAATCCCTCTGACTAGGCTCTCTCTTATCTTATCCCTACCTTCTAGCTTCAAATTCTAATACCATTCAACTTGCAATTCCCTATTCATGCTCTTTGCTCATACTAGGTCTTCTTCGTAAAAAACCAGATATCTCCCTTCTTCATTTGACTAGATCCTATTATGTAAAGGATCCTTTGTCCTTTACAGTTGCATAAAATCTTTCCAACTCCCTCAGGTTGAACAAATTGGCTCTCTGTGGATTCACTGAAAATTACACATAACCTTTATCATGCATTCTCATGTATTACACTATATTAAAATGATACATAATGTGCTTGTGTCCTTACTACATTGTGTATTTTATGGTGGTAACAACCAAGGTTTATTCGTTTTGTACAACTCCCAGAATCTGAAACATAATAACTTTTATTGAAAATATCAAACTCACTATTGAATATATCTTTAAATTTACTATTATATAATTTTATGGATATAAATTTTTAAACTAAGTCTCAAATGTTAATGTAATATAGAAAAACTTATAATGCTACACATGTATAAAATATTATCACCTTCAATTATCTGCTGTATGGTTTCATAACTTTGCAATGCTCCTGGTAAATTTTCACTATGCCTGTTTAAATTTCAATAAATACAGCATGTATTTATTATCAAAGAATAAGAGTTTAAATTACACTTAATAAATAGAATATATGCTCTAGATATTATACAGTTTGTAAAATAAAATTTAACATATTTTTTAACTTTTATTCACAGACAATAAGGTAAATTAATTAGTACCAAGCAAATAAGTATAAAAGTCACATTATGTAATTCTAAAAATTCTATGTATTCCATGAATATAATTATGTATATCAACAACAATCTTAATAAAAACAGCAAAAGTAAATTGAATAAAAATAGGATATTTCTTTTAATGGTGAAATTGTTAAGAGCACAAGTTCTAGAGACAAGCTGCTTGGCTCAAAACTTGTCTTTCCCACTTACTAATTATATGACCTTGGGTAAGTTATTTAATGCCTCTGACTTTTAGTTTCTTCATCTATTAAAATTGGGATATTAGAGTACATATCTCAGAAAGTAGTGCTCTTCAGATAACTGTTTCCACGCTGTATGTCCACAGGCTGTTTGCCCTGCCTTTTTGCCAAGAGCAACCCCAGTGCCCTCTGATTTCACTCATATGTAGAATTTAAGAAACAAAACAGGGGCCCCTGGGTGACTCAGTCAGTTAAGAGTCTGACTTTTGATTTCAGCTCAGTTCATGATCTCCCAGTTGGTAAGACTGAGCCCCACATCAGGCTCCCCACTGACATCATGGAGCCCCTTGGGATCCTCTCTCCTTCTCTGCCCCTACCCCACTCACACTCTCTCTCAAAATAAACTTTAAAAAAAAGAAACAAAGAAATGGGAAAAAGGGGGGAAAGCTAGAAAGACAAATTAAAAAGCAGACTTTTAATTACAGAGAACAAACTGATGGTTGGAAGAGGAGAAGTGAGAGGAGGGATGGGTAAAATAGGTGATGGGGATTAAGGAGTGCATCTGTCATGATAAGCACCAGCATGGAACTGCTAAATCACTATTTTGTACACCTGAAACTAATATAATGATGTATGTTAACTATACTGGAATTAAAATAAAAAATAAAATAACAAAATAACAAAAGTTGAATATGTCAGACATCTAATGTATAGCATGCTGTTTACAGTTAACAATATTAATGTATACTTCATATTTGCTAAGAGTGAATCTTAAAGTGTTTTCACCACACACAAAAAAAGTAACTATGTGAGGTGGGAAAAAAAAGTCCTAAAAGGTATTCCATGATAATAATTTAGTCATCTATTAAATTCAAGACAGATAAACCTCAAATATCAAAAGTCAGATAATAGGAGTATCATTGTAATCAATCATTTGAATCTTTCTCCCATCTGTCAAAAAAAAAGGCTTTCCACAACTAGAAAGTAGAGAATTTTTCTTTAGAACATATCCCTGTCCCTATGAAATTTTTAATGATGCTGTTCATAAATAACTTTATCTTAGTTTCCTATTTACTATAGAAGCTACATAATCAAACTGAGAGAATATTTTAAAAGCCAGATATTTAAGCCAGCCATTCCAACAGAACTTTCTAGCAACAGCCACATGTGGCTACTAAGCATTTGAAATATGGGTAGTATGACTGCAGAATTGACTTTTTAATTAAATTGAACTGAATTTCAATTTTAGTAGCTAGATGTGACTAGTGACTACTGATTTGCCGGTGCCACTTCAAATTGTCAAAAATTTCAAATAGGAGCAAGCTGAGTAGACTATTTGATATGATTTAGAAATTACATACAGCACAATATCTGAACCATTACATTTGTTACTACTTTATACCCACTCTTATTGTTTTGAATTCTATTAACTCTTATATTTTACTTACTTGGGTTTAGACAACAAGGCTTTCAAGGAGTATAAAGACTCTTGTTTAAGACGATTTTTCAGTTCTTCTAGTTTTTGCACCTGCTTTACTACTTGAGCAAGGCTTAAAGTGACTGTTTTTTCAGGTGCTGGAAACTCTGTTTCTAAAAAATTTTGATCTTTACTTATCTAAAACATAAAATTAGCCAGTTACTTAGGAAATACCATTTTGCAACTATATCTCAAAGAAATTTCATCATTTTATTTACAAGTTAAATAATTTTTATATTTTATCTATAACTACAATGAAATAATAATATTTTATAAATATAATTTAAGAGTAATTATCTAGCAACAGAATTATAGCTAAGTGTTGACTTTTACATGTCAAAACTCAAATCCTTAATATATGAGAATTTTAAGCAAGTTCAATAACAATTGTAGCAGAATAATTAACGGTAATTCAAAATATTTACAAGAGAATTCTAAAGTAATTGATTTCCCAAAATCCTTTTTAAGAATACTCTTACCCATGATAAATATGGAAATACAGTAATTTGCTCTCAAAACCAATACTTTCTACTACTAACTCCCAGAAGTTAATATATAAGTCTATGAAACTGGCATTCTTCCATCTGTATGTGGAAAACTGAGACCCATTTGGATGTCTCAAGACTTTTTGAACAGACCAAGCTACAGAATAATGAGCAATCAGGAGAATCAGTAGGATCCATAGAATAAGATGATAGACCATAACTGGTATTCTAGACAATGTCTATTTAAAGAAAGTTCATCAAGATGAATGCCCCCCCATCCAAAAAAACAAAACAAACAAAAATAAAAAATAAAAAAAATGAAAGAAATATCAAACAGCTAACATGTGGAGACATAAGCAATCAGAGTAGCAATGGAGGTAAAAAAAAAAAAATTCAGAATAGCAGAGATCCACCCACATATATACCTCTGACCCTTATGATGTGAGGGGAAGCTAAAAAGAAAAAAAAAAAAAAGTAGTAGTAGTCAAGGCATAGTCCTAAAACCTAGCAAAGAGAAATTCTAGCAATGGGAATTTAAAAGAGACATTTTAGTAATGGCTACTTGAAATGGAATTAGGATATAACAGCAAGAAGTAAACACTGGGCAATGTTCTGGAAGTCTGAAACTGGGGGATACAGGACAACCGGAAGAGATGTATGGAAACTCTATGGACAACGGCACGATCCCAAAGAGAGGACATAATTTGGTATATAAGATACATTGCCAAATCATAAATGGAATCTAAAACCATCATAAATGGATCCAAAAAGTGATGTAGCAATCAGCCACAGTTACAATTTATTAACTCTCATCTAAAAATTCATTCTTACTATGAAAAATTATATGCCAACAAACTGGACAACCCGGAAAATGGACAAAGTCCTAGACATCCGCACACTGCCAAAACTCAAACAGGAAGAAAGAAAATCTGAACAGACCCATAACCAGCAAAGAAATTGAATCGGTTATCAAAAATCTCCCAATAAATAAGAGTCCTGAGCCAGATGGCTTCCCAGGGGAATTCTACCAGACATTTAAAGCAGAGTTAATACCTATCCTTTTCAAGCTCTTCCAAAAAATTGAAACAGAAGGAAAGCTTCCGGACTCATTCTATGAAGCCAGCATTACCTTGATTCCCAAACTAGACAGAGACCCCACAAAAAAGGAGAATTACAGGCCAATATCTCTGATGAAAATGGATGTAAAATTCTCAACAAGACACTAGCAAATTGCATTCAACAGTATATTAAAAAGAATTATTCACCAGGATCAAGTGGGATTCATTCCTGGGCTACAGGGCTGGTTCAATATTTTCAAATCAATCAATGTGATACATCACATTAATAGAAGAAAGGATAAGAACGATATGATCCTGTCAATAGATGCAGAAAAAACATTTGACAAAATACAGCATCCTTTCTTTATAAAAACCCCCAAAAGGTTGGGATAGAAGGAACATACCTTAACATCATAAAAGCCATATATGAAAAGCCCACAGCTAATATCATCCTCAATGGGGAAAAATTGAGAGCTTTCTCCCTGAGGTCAGGAAAATGACAGGGATGTCCACTCTCACCAATGTTGGGGTTTTTTTTAATTTTTTTTTTTACATTTATTTATTTTTTGAGAGACATAGAGAGAGCACAAGTTGGGGAGCGGCAGAGAGAGAAGGAGACACAGAATCTGAAGCAGGCTCCAGACTCTGAGCTGTCAGCACAGAGCCTGACACAGGGCTTGAACTCACAAACCATGAGGTCATGACCTGAGCTGAAGTCAGACGCTTAACCGACTGAGCCACCCAGGCGCCCCTCACCAATGTTGTTTAACATAGTGTTGGAAGTCCTAGCTACAACAGACAACAAAATGAAATAAAAGGCATCTAAATTGGCAAAGAAGAAGTCAACCTTTCACTTTTTGCAGATGACATGATACTCTACATGGAAAACCCAAAAGACTCCACCAAAAAGCTGCTAGAACTGGTACGTGAATTCAGCAAACTTGCAGGATATAAAATCAATGTACAGAAATCGGTCTCATTTCTATACGCCAATAATGAAGCATTGGAAAGAGAAATAAAGAAACTGATCTATTTACAATTGCACCAGGAACCATAAAATACCTGGGAATAAACCTAACCAAAGAAGTAAAGGATCTGTACTATGAAAATTAAGGAACACTTGTGAAAGAAATTGAAGACACAAAGAAATGGAAAAATATTCCCTGCTCATGGATTGCAAGAACAAACATTGTTAAAGTGTCCATACTACCCAGAGCAATTTACACATTCAATACACAATCAAAATAGCACCAGCATTCTTTTCAGAGCTAGAACAATCCTAAAATTTGTATGCAACCAGAAAAGACCCTGAAAAGCCAAAGTAATGTTGAAAAAGAAAAACATAGGGGGAGGCATCACAATCCAAGACCTTAGCCTGTACTACAAAGCTGTAGTCATCAAGACAGTATGGTATTGGCACAAAAACAGACACATAGACCAATAGAATACAACAGAAAACCCAGAACTGGACCCAAAAATGTATGGCCAACTAATCTTCGACAAAGCAGGAAAGGGTATCCAATGGAAAAAAGATAGTCTCTTTAGCAAGATTCTGAGAGAACTGGACAGCAACATGCAGAAGGATGAAACTGGAACATTCTCTTCCACAATACACAAAAATAAATTCAAATGGATGAAAGACCTAAACGTGAGACAGGAAATCATCAAAACCCCTACAGGAGAAAACAGGCAACAACCTCTTTGACCGCGGCCACAGCAACATCTTATTTGACATGTCTCTGAGGGCAAGGGAAATAAAAGCAAAAATGAACTATTGGTAGCTCATCAATAAAAAAAAAAAGCTTCTGCACAGCAAAGGAAAGAATCAACAAAACTAAAAGGCAACCAGTGGAATGGGAGAAAATATTTGCAAATGACACATCAGATAAAGGGTTAGTATCCAAAATCTTTAAAGAATTTACCAAACTCAACATCCAAAAACAAATAATCCAGTGAAGAAGGATGAAACTTATTCCAGGGAAGAAGACGTGAATAGACACTTTCTGAAGAAGACTTCCAGATGGCTAGCAGACACATGAAAAGATGTCCAACATCACTAATAATCAGGGAAATATATATCAAAACTACACCAGTCAGAGTGGCTAAAATTAACAACTCAGGAAACAACACATGTTGGCAAGAATGTGGAGAAATGGGAACCCTCTTGCACTGTTGGTGGGAATGCAAACTGGAAAACAGTGTGAAGATTACTCAAAAAATTAAAAATAGAACTACCCTATGACCCAGCAATTGCACTACTGGGAATTTATCCAAAGGATAGAGGAGTGCTGATTCATAGGGGCACATGTACCCCAACGTTTACCACAGGACTATCAACAATAGCATATTATGGAAAGAGCCCAAATGTCCATAAACTGATGAATGGAAAAAGAAGACGTGGTGTACATATACAATGGACTACTACTCAGCAATGAAGAAGAATGAAATCTTGCCATTCACAACAACATGGATGGAACTGGAGGGTATTATGCTAAGTGAAATAAGTCAGGAGAAAGATGGATACCATGTTTTCACTCATATGTGGAATCTGAGAAACTTAATAGAAGACCATGGGAGAAGGGAAAGAAAAAAAATAGTTACAGAGAGGGGGGGAAACCGTAAGACTCTTAAATACAGAAAACAAACTGAGGGTTGATGGGGGTGGGGGGGTTAGGTGGGTGAGAAAAATGGGTGATGAGCATTGAGGAAGGCACTTGTTGGGATGAGCACTGGGTATTGTATGTAAGTGATGAATTACAGGAATCTCCCCCTGAAGTCAGGAGCACACTGTATACACTGTGTGTTAGCTAACTTGACAATAAATTATATATAAAGAATGACCAAATAAGATAAGAACACATTATATAAATAAATTTTTAAAAAATAAATTAAAAAAATAAAGAATTCATAAAATTTAAATAAACATTTTTTAAAAAGAGGATTCTTATATATCTTCAAAAGCTTGACTGTCCAGTTTTGCTGTCTCCACTGAATAGGCTGGTAAAACAAGGGCTTCATAATAATATAATAAAATATATTGTACTAAAAAATAATAAAAAATAAAATAAAATAAAAATCCATTCTTGGGGCACCTGGGTGGTTCAGTCAGTTTAAGCGTCCGACTTCATCTCAGGTCATGATCTCACAGTTCATGGGTTTGAGCCCCACGTTGAGCTCTGTGCTGACAGCTCAGAGCCTAGAGCCTGGAGCCTGCTTCGGAGTCTGTCTCCCTCTCTCTCTGCCCCTCCCCCACTCACACTCTGTCTCTCTCAAAAGCAAATAAACATTAAAAAAATTAGGGATGCCTGGGTGGCTCAGTCGGTTAAATAACTAGCTCTTGATTTCAGCTCAGGTCATGATCTTGCAGTTCATGGGTTTGAGCCCCACATCGGGTTCTGCACTGATGGTGTGGAGCCTGCTTGGGATTCTCTATCTCCCTCTCTCTCTGCCCCTCCCCTGTTCATTCTCTCATTCTCTCCCTCTCTCTCTTTCTCAAAATAAATAAACTTAAAAAAAAATTAAAAATCGGGGCACCTGGGTGGCTCAGTTGGTTAAGCATCTGACTTCAGCTCAAGTCATGATCTTGCGGTTTGTGGGTTTGAGGCCCACGTCAGGCTCTGTGCTAACAGCTCAGAGCCTAGAGCCTGTTTAGGATTCTGTGTCTCCTCCTCTCTCTGCCCCTCCCCTGCTCATGCTCTGTCTCTGTCTCTCAATAATAAATAAACGTAAAAAAATTTTTTTAATTAAAAATCCATTCTTCATTGCTGTGCTTACAATAGTGGAACATTTCTGACAGGTAGCATGTTAACCTTTATCAATGGAGGGTTCTAGACACTACAAAAAGAAGCAGCTTTGTTCCTAGTTCTGTCATCTCTCTCTGCTTAATCCTAGGGCACTGCATAGTATACCTAGTAGAGCTCACCTCCAAAAAGTTACAATAGCACCACCCCATAGGTGTCTTCCTCACAAGGTCCCTGGCATGGCTCATTCCCTCAGGCAGCTTCTCCTAGAACTTCTTACAAAATCTACCAGTGCAGAAACCCCTTCAGGAATCTTTCCAGCATACCACCCTTGGAGACAGCAAAAGGAACAGCACCTCTCCAGAAGATGGCTTTCCCCAGTACCAGAGAGGATGGCTTCCCAATGTATCACCCTTATGACCAGCTTCCCAGTAAGTCCTGGTTCCACCACTATGGCACCCCAGAAAACTCAGTGATGACAGCTGCTCCTTCTTCACAAGTTCTGGACTTTAGCCCTGGGTTAGGGACAGGGTAAGGATGGGGGTATTAAGATTTGTTCCTTCTTTAAGTACTTTGCTTCCATCCTATCAATAGAGGCTGTTCCTTATATCTTCTATCCCTATATTCTTTAGAGTTGCCTTTACCTCTTGGTAGGGATTCTCCTATATTAGTAATTCTTTATATTGAACTTTCCCTATTCAAATTACAGTGTAGTTTTTATCTTTTGATTAGACCCTAACTGATACATTGCATTTCCTGTTAAGAATTCAATTTAAACATGAGTCCTTTCTGGGAGAAGAGATGATATCACAGAACTAAAGGAATATGGAATAGACAATGAGATTATCAGCTACAAGATTTCATCAAAGACACCTACTTGGCACAGGTTCCAGCAGAACCACATAGCCTATGTGCTAATCCTACATTTCTCTAGTGCAGCTCACCACACATTCTGAAGGCTTCAACATGTATCTCTGTTGATGTAACATGACCGCAGGCATTAGCCTCACCAGCATGTACTATCAATAAAATGTGTCAGCAATAAAAACAAGATTATTCCAAGATTCTCAAATGTTAGTATACATAATAATCCTCTAAGAAATCCTATTAAGGGGCGCCTGGGTTGCTCAGTCAGTTGAGCATCCAACTTTGGCTCAGGTCATGATCTTGTGGTTTATGAGTTCGAGCCCCACGTCAGGCTCTGTGCTGACAGCTCAGAGCCTGGATCCCGCTTTGGATTCTGTGTCTCCCTCTCTCTGTTCCTCCCCCACTCGCACTCTGTCTCACTGTCTCTCTCTCAAAAATAAAGAATAAAAAAATTTTTTAAAGAATTCCTATTAAAAAGGCATATTGCTAACCTATACACATACAAAAAGAACTTTAATTCAGGAACTCTGACATGGAGTTCTGAAATGGGCATTTGGAACAGGTATCTTGGGTAATACTTAAACATGATCCATCAAACATATTTAAGAAACCATTCATCAAAAGTCATAAGATAATACAAACACATTGGCAATGTATCTAATACACACCAAATTTAGTAATTATTCATAATAATTAATTATGGATTTAAAAACTGAAAAATTTGGAATTCTAGATCAGAAGTTTAGTTCTATACTAAAGGTTCCTCCTTGTGAATATGAATGCATACACCAGGATTTCAGAAATACTGGAAATGATGGTAACTGGCACTAAAGTGTAAATAGTAGATACAGAGAAAGATCAACATATATGAAAGCTATTTAGGACATAAAATCAAAAGGACTCAGGAATGTATTGAATATTAAGAAATCAAGTTGTCAAGGTTAATCGCCACATTTCTGTTTTACCCAACTGGATAGATATTACTACCATTCACTGAGACAGGGAACACTGGAAGAAGTGTAAGTTTAAGGGTAAAAAAATTATTGGTTTTGATTCATTGGGTGTGAGGTGAAATAGTCTAGTAGGCAATTATATACCCATCTGGAGTTCAGAGGATGATTTTGAGCAAGAAGTGTACATTTCTAAATTACCAGTATAAACGTAACACTTAAATTGAAAAACCAGTTGTGGTTGCCTAGGGGGTAAGTTTAAAGTAAAGAAAATAAAAGGAGGATATAGAATGAAATCTCAAGGCGCTCAAATATTTATTGGTTATAAAATAAAGGTGGTTCTAAAAAGGAAACAGCTAAAGAGGTAAAACAGTAGCCAAGAAAGCGTAATTCACAAAAGTCAAAGAAATAGTGTTTTAAAAATGACGAAATGATTGACAATGTCAAGTATAGCTAAGGTAAAGAAAATTCCTATTGAATTTGACAATATAAAAGTTTCATAGAACCAAACAGAATGTTTTCTTTATTATGGAGAGAGAATCTAATCAGGGTAGGCTGAGAAATGCTTTGGAAGAAAAGAGTATATATAATAAATTGATGCCAAAAAATGAGCTCTGAAGTTTCAAAGTATGGCCCTCAGCTAAACTGTTAAGTTTTTATAGAAAATCCACAAAAACCCCAATTATTTTTGATAGCCCTAGTTGGCTCTTTCAAGGAGAGAACATCCAGATTAACCTCTTCACTAGATGCCAATTTATCAGCTAATAATTTTTTTTATAAAAGACTCAACTAGTTTTATTGTCCCTCAACTATCTTCAAGGCTTTTCCTCTCCTCACTTTTATAAATCTTTGATTTTGCCTTTATTTAAAAAAAACAATAATTTTTTTAATGTTTATTTATTCTTGACAGAGAGAGAGAGAGAGAGAGAGAGACAGAGCGTGAGCAGGGAAGGGGCAGAGAGAGGGAGACACAGAACCCAAAGCAGGCTCAAGGCTCTGAGCTGTCAGCACAGAGCCCAACATGGGGCTCAAACCCATGAACCATGAGATCATGACCTGAGACGAAGTCAGATGCTTAACCGAGTCACCCAACAGTAATGTAATAACTATTTCCCTTATGAGTAAATTTGCATACAATTTTTTTTAAAGATTGGTTATGAAGGGCAAAAAAGAAATAGGCCAGTAATTGGAGGGAATGTGGCATCAAATTAGAGAGACATGAGTATATTTAAAACCTGAAAGGAAGAACACAATTGGTTAGGAAAAGTTTAATATGTGAGAATGATTAATCAATTTCTTAAGATAAGATCCAAAACAAGTAAAAGAATGAGTCTTATGTAAGAAGAGGAACAATATTTGTTTAATAAGAAGAAAGAAGAAAGGAGGAGTGAATGAGCATGGATTTAAATAAGCTGTTTGGTAATTTAGGAGTTCTAACCGGTGGCTTATATATCAGGCATTTCAAGTGACTCATTGAGAGTGTAAATGAAAATGGGACTGAGGGAATATAGGTTTGAGATGATGGCTGAAAAGGATTGAAATTCATTTCAGAAATGCAATAGAATTGCCAGGCAATATTCAAAATAATTATGTCTGAATAATCATGTCACTTTCTTCATCATTGTTTTACAACTAAGCTAAAGGCCCAAAAAGTAAATATTTGCATTTATTCAAGTTTAAGTTTTGTTAGACAAATGCAATGAAAAGAGAAAGAGGTAAACAATATTAGGAAGTTAAGAAATTCACTGTGATTAAGTACCTACTGTCTAAGCTAAAAAGAAAAATTCACTGTGATTAAGTACCTACTGTCTAAGCTAAAAAATACTGCAGGAAGGTAAAGGAATGAATGAACCAGTAGTCTTGATGAAGTCAAAGAATGGCCAGAATAGTATTTAAAGCAATAATTGATAAGTCAGAAATTTTTAGTTCAAGAATGAGTTTCCTGGGGGCGACTCAGTGGCTCAGTCGGTTAAGCATCCAGCTTCAGCTCAAGTCATGATCTGACAGTTCGTGGGTTCAAGCCCCACGTCTGGCTCTGCACTGACAGTGTGGAGCCTACTTGGGATTCTCTCTCTTCCTCTCTCTCTCTCTTCCTCTCCTCCACTCATGCTCCCTCTCTCTTTCAAAATAAATAAATAAACTTAAAAAAAACAGCATAAAGTCTTTCCCAAAATGGAATTAAAAACCCTTAAGGTTAGAGACCGATAGTTTTCAAAATGGTCATAAAACATCTGAAAATCTAAAGTATAAAAAAAATCATGAAAATACCATTAAATTTAAATAAAACCAATATAAAATTGTATAAGTAAGCATATTATAATATCATACATGTTTTTTAAATACAGGAGAAAGGTTTAAGCTGATATAAGTTTTTCCTTGTCACTTACTCTTTTACATAAATTAGGAAAGAATGATAATTAAATTTCCATTATTTATTTTTAAGAGAAAGAATGTGTCAAACTCAGAGCATCTCAGATACATGCAGGAATATAGTGCGTAATCAAGGAGAAACATTTTATTCTAACCTTTTGTTCCTTCTCTACCTAAGTCAAAAGATTATAAACAATAGTTATTCAAAAAATCTTAACTAATTTCAAATTGATTTTCAAATGAGACAAAATATCAATTTAATTCACAATTAAGAAATGTTATACTTACCTCCTCCATCTGATTGACCTGTAGCTGAAACCACTTTAAAAAAAAGAAAGAAAGAAAGAAAGAAATACTTATTGACAAGTTATTCAAACATGTGGGTGGGTACAGGTGTGTGTGTGTGTGGGTGGGTGGGTGTGTGTGTGTGTGTACTTCATCTATCAAATATTAGCCATGAACTAAACATCATTTATCCTAGGGTTCAGAATTGGGCTAATGCAACATACAACTGGAATATAACATTTTAAAATTTATATAGTTGCAAGTTTGGGAGTTCTTTTTACTTCCTCAAAACTTAGAAACCTCTTCTTCATTAGTGTATATTTCTGTATTATAATTTCAGTAGGCTTAAACTGTAATATATTGAACATACCTTAAAAAGAGATTCCAAAATCTGGAAAATAAAGTTTTAATTAAAACATTTAAATATAAAATTATTCACTATGTTATGATATGATAAACTATTTAATTCTCTATAATTTTCAATAAGAAAAATATACAAATTATTAAAATAAAACTGTAAATCTACAATCCAAGATAACATTTTTATAATTACAGATATAGTTTTTAGCACATCATGCATAGACAACTCAGTTCTAGAAAACTGTCCACCATTATAGATATATAGTATGATACCCAAAAATAATGTACATTTTTTATTTCATATATTAGTTAATATAAATAAGGAATAAAATTAAGATTCCTCTTGGAAGAGATTTTTTTCATAAAGCATAGAGTATAATAATGAAAAGCATTATCATAAGAACATTATCTCTTCAGTAAAACTTGCTCTGTTGAAGGGCCTAAAAATTGAGATACAAAATATTATATTACTACTTGATATTTTTAATAGGAAATGCATACAACTGGTCTGGGAGACTGTGACAGAAACTGAATATCCAAAATGAATCACACAATCCTAAATACCAATATTTACCACTTAGAAAATATAATGTTCAAATGATTACATTTGAAACACACCCACAAAAGGCCATTCTATCACATCCAGATAAAAGTTCTGAATTACATTGTTAAAAAAAAATTAGTACATTCATTAGAGCAGGAAAAAAAAGTTACTTAAGTGAAAAATCAGACTAGTCTAAAAATTTTTTTTGCCATACTAACACTAAATCAATAGTTCAAAAAGTGTAGTCCCCAAACCAAGAGCATCAGCATCACCTAAACAATCATATTTGTTAGTAATGTAAATTCTTAGGCCTCATCCCAGCCAACTGAATCAAAAACTCTGGGAGTAGGGCCAGCAATTTGTGTTTTAACTGGCCCTCCAATTGATTCCATTGCATGCTAAAGTTTGAGAATCACTGTGCTAAATAATAAGAAATCAAAAATCTAAGCAAAAAGGGCTGAGATCCTCAACAAAAAATACCAAAGTAAATAAATATCCATGTCTGAAGAGAAACATTTTTAGTTGCATAAGGATTTAGAAACTAATGTTCACTGAGGCACACTACCTTGGAATAAACTCATTCTTTCCACTATCAAGAGATTCCAAGGTTCTCAAAACCTCCTTTCCTATCTCAGAAGATGATAGGAAACCATCATATATCAATTCACTCATTCATTACAGCCAGAGTCCAACAATTATTTAAACCACTAAAAGCCCAGAGAACAAAGACTTTCTCAACTACTGAGGAAACCTACATCTTCAGTTTTAGTAATGCTGAACCTAGAACACTACTGATAAAAGTGGAGAATGAAAACTGACCAGAAGTGAGGAAAATCAATTTTACACAAACACTAAACAGAAAACGAAAATTCTATGAAAATGTAGAGGAACGTATATAAAGTTCCCAGGAAAAATATTAAACTTCTATTCTAATTTTATTTATCATTTAAGTGTGAAGCCAAAATGAAACTGTTTTCAGAAATTCAAAGGCTCCCAAATGATTTCACCACACATTCTAACCTAACAAACAACAATAAAATTTATTCTTAGAAAAGTAAATGTAAGAAAAAACTATAGGGAAGGTAATCAGTATATACCTTACTCTTTTGTTTGTTTCAAGTTTTTATTTAAATTCCAGTTAGTTAACATATTGTGCAATATTAGTTTCAGGGTAGATTTAGTGATTCATCACTTACATGTAACACCCAGTGCTCATCACAAGTGTCCTCCTTAATACCCATCATCCATTTAAACCATCATCACCGCACCCACCTCCTCTCCAGCAACCCTCAGTTTGCTCTCAATAGTTAGGAGTCTGGGATGCCTGGTTGGTTCAGTTGCTTAAAGAGAACAACCTTTGATTTTGGCTCAGGTTATGATCACACAGCTCATGAGACTGAGCCCAGCATCAGGCTCTGCACTGGCAGCATAGATCCTGCCTGGGATTCTCATTCTCCCTCTCTCTCTCTGCTCATGCTCACTCTCACTCTTTCTCTCTTTCTCTTAAAATTAATAAACTTAAAAAAATTATAATTGACTCTGTTTTATGGTTTGCCTCTTTCTCCCCCCTATGTTCATCTGTTTTGTTTCTGAAATTCCACATGACTGAAATCATATGGCATTCGCCTTTCTCTGACATTTCATTTAGCATAATACTCCCTAGCTCCATCCATGTCATTGCCAATGGCAAGATTTCATTTTTTTGATGGCTAATATCCCATTATGTGTGTGTGTGTGTGTGTGTGTGTGTGTGTCTGTGTGTGTATACCACAAATTCTTTATCCATTCATCAGTTAATGGACACTTGGGCTCTTTCCATAATTTGGCTAGTGTTGATATATTGCTGCTATAACATAAATATCAGGGTGCATGTATCCCATTGAATTAGTATTTTCATAGTCTTTGGGTAAATACCTAGTAGTTCAATCACTAGATATTGGGGTAGTTCTATGTTTAACTTTTTGAGGGACCTCTATACTGTTTCCAGAGTGGCTACATCAGTTTGCATTCCCACCAACAGTGTAGGAGGGTTTTCCTTTCTCTGCATCTTTGCCAACGTCTGTTGTTTCCTGTGTTATTAAATTTTAGCCATTCTGATAGGTGTATCTCATAGTTTTGATTCATATTTCTCTGATGATGACTGATAGTGAGTACCTTTTCATGTGTCTGTTAGCCATCAGAGTAAATACCCTACTCAAAAAACTATTAATGGGGCTGGCTCTCAATGCCACTGTAATAAAAAGCTTCCTAATGAAAAGATGGCATAATATTTTTTAAGTGAAATAATAAGCTGTAACTAACATTCAGATAGGCATAGTGTGTCACTGAAACCAAGAGAAGAACATTTCAAGAAGAACAAAATGTTCAACAGAGTTATATTTGCGGAGTTGTCAAGAGTCATGAACAATGAATTTAACACCATGGAGTTAGGGGGAAGCAGTCATTACTATCATTACAGGACTAGTTCATGGGACATTGGGGGCAGAATTCAAACTGAAGTATAAATGAAGGGGAGAAAAATTAATATAAGTATTAACAAGAGGACTATTTGGGAAAAGGTAGAGCAATATAGGAAAGCACTAGAAAAAAATGTACACTCAATGGAAGGGTTTTATAAAACTTTAAAAGCCAACAAACATTTTATTTTTTCCTATGAAATTAACATACCAAAACAACATGCCTTAGTTGCTAAAATTTTCTAAAAGGGTAGAATATATTTTGATATATTTATAGGCTATTTGTATTTCCTTCTGTGTGAAATGCCTTTTTATTTCCCTTGAGCATTTTCTATTGATTTATCTTATACTTATTATAAATAAATGTTATTTATATATTCTGGATAATCCCTTGTCACTTATATGTTATCTAAGCACTTTCCCCTATTTGAACCTTCTCTTGTACATCTCTTTATGAATCTTTATACAATAGAGGTTTTAATTTTAATATAGTTGGATTTATCCAACTTTCTTTTTATGACATATTTAATCTTGTAATTATTCATTTCTCTAGGTCATAAAGACAGTCTCTAAATATTGTTTCTAAATATTTTTGGTTTTTTCTTCTACATTTCGGTCTTTAATTCATCACAAAATGGTTTTTTTTATATATACTATAAAGTAGGGATCAACTTTTGTCTTTTCGTTATCCCAGAGCCATTTATTATACAGTAATCCTCTCCTTGCCTACAGTTTCACTTTCCAGTTTCAGTTACCTTTGGTCAACCACTGTCCAGAAGCAGATATCCCTGCTTCTGACATATCATCAGAAAGTCAACAGTAGTCTTACAGTATGTCATAATGCCTATATCATTCACCTCACTGCATCTCATTAAGTAGATATTTTATTATCTCAATTATAAGAGAAAGGGTTAAATACAGTATAATAAGATATTTTTAGAGACCTCATTCACATAATTGTTATTGTTATGTGCCCTAATTTATTAATAGTTGTTGTTACTCTCTTACTGTTCCTAATTTATAAATTTAACTTTATCATAGGTATGCATGTATAGCATAACACACAGCATGTATGTGTGGATGTATGTATATGTGTATGTGTGTGTGTGTGTATGTATGTACTATCCATGTAGGCATCCCACTGGGGATCTGAGAACATATCCTCCACAAATCCACAGATAATGGGGGATTATGTACTGTACTGGAGGTCATTAGTAACATATTCCATATATGAAAGGATCTATTTCTGAGTTTTTATTCAATTCCATTGGTCTATCTAGTCTTGCACCAAAAGTACACAATTATAATAAATATAGCTTTATAACAAGTTTTGATATCTGCTAGGGCAAATTGTCTCATTTTGTTCTTTTTCCTCAGACCTCATTTGTCTATTCTTGACCCATTGAACTTCTATATAAAATCCAGAATCAGTTGTAAATTTGCATCAAATAAGACCTATTTTGGGTATTTAGAGAGTGATGACAGCAAAAATGGTAGAATAGGGAACTCAAAGGGCCTATCCTACATGGAAACATGAAAACATGAGCAAAAACTGTCATGACCAAGTTTTCAGAACTCTGAAAAATAGTCAAGGCTTTACAGGAACCAAGTAATGCTGAATAAATTAAAATGTGACTTACACACTGTAGGAGAACTTTGTGACATTTCAACAGTCTTGCCCTCCCCTAGTACAATGGTAGTCATAAAGTTGACAACCTCCATTTCTGATTTGGGTATGTGGTTCTAGAGGAAACAAAGATCTATTGCCAAGGAACTTTGTTTGTCTGTTTCGACCTTTCTGAGGGTTCTCTGAAGGACTTGCAGCTTTTGCCTTTGTTTCATCTAGCTCAGAACTCTCTCATGGCAAAAAACAAACAAACAAACAGCTGAGTGGAGGGAATTACTCAAAAACACTGAAAGGAAAATGAACAAGCCACTGCTCCCTGTAGAAAAAGATTGCAGTTGTGGCAAATAATATACATGTCAAAATCCTAGAAGAAAAAGCTATAGCAACAGTAACTTTGGAAAATAAGGATTTTGAAAAGATCCCATATATAAGAGGAATCTAGTGAGCCACATACTTACCCTGGCCAGGATTCATGCTCACAAAATATCTGAGTGACACTAAACTTTCACCTCCGGCTTATCTTTAGCTCAACGCAAACAAAAAATGAAGGCTAACTCAAGATTTGTAAACAGCTTAGCTAAGTTTTGAAGGAGGGTCCCAACACAGATCTAAACTTAAAGGAACAGGAAAAATGTTTTTCTCCTTTTATTTTTTGTGGCTCAAGGCATATAAGAAAATCTTTGTCAAATATACTACCTGACCACAAGCTAAAGGCACAGAAACTTGAGAGATGAAATATATCAAAGAATACAGATCTTCAAGATAGTTTATTTTTATTGTTTTGTTTATTTTAGAGGGAGAGAGAGAGAGAGAACGAGCAGGAGAGAGGGGCAGAGGAGCTTGATATGACCCTGCAATCATGACCTGAGGTGAGTTGGACACTCAACCAACTGATCCACCAAGGCACCCCTCAAATAAATAGTTCAAATTTCTGATATCCAATCTGGATTGCAAGGAGTCATATCAATCACTCTGTCCTAACAATAAAAGCTGAATGAACTGAAAATCAACGATTCATCTTATGTCCATCACAAAATTGAGGTCACAGAGCAAATCACAGCATCAAAAATAGAAGAGACAGACAGGTGATACTGAGAATTATAAATTCCCAGAGCAGAAATCCCTAAGAACAAATCTCCCCAAATTTGACATGTAAGTAGGTATTTATATGAAGTAAAATGAACAAGAGATCTTTAATAAGATTAACAACTGTTTTCTTCTCAGAAACTATGGACATCAGAAGGTAGCGTGATGGCATATTTTAAATGCAATTAAGAAAAGAATACTATATGCCAAGTGTTACATACCTGGCAAGATTATACTTCAAAAATGAAGGAGAACTTAAGAAAAGATAATGCCATAATTAAGTGTAAGAAAATTATGGATAAAAAATTTAAAATATGACATCATATACATAAACTGCAAAGGAGGGAGTAAAAAAGAACAAAAAGAAGTTTTTTAGAATGTGTTTGACTTAAATGACTGGCCACTTAATAGAGACTGTTATGTACTTAAGATGTTATATATGAACTTCATGCTAACCACAAACCCAAAATCTATAAAAGATACAGAAAAAAAGAGAAAGAAACCAAATGTAACACTAGAGAAACTCATAAATCACAAAGAAAGAGAGAAAGAGAAGAATGAAGCAGAGAAGAACTACAAAAAAATTAAATAAATTTTAAAAATTAAATAAATATAATTAATTAATTAATTAATTAAATGACAATAAGTACATACCTATCAATAATTACTTTAAATATAAATGGCCTAATTCTTCAATCAAAGACATAGGGTGGCATAATGGATTAAAAAAAATAAAAGAACCATCTACATGTTGCCTATAAAAGACTCAACTCAGACCCAAAGACACATGCAGACTAAAAGTGAAGTGATGGAAAAATATTAACCATACAAATGGAAGCAAAACAAGAAGTAATATTTACATCAGATAAAATAGTTTTAAACAAAGACTAATAAAATACAAAAAGGGCATTACATAATAATAAAATAAAGAGAACAATCAAACAAGAGAATATAACAATTATAAATATCAATGCACCCAATATTAGAGCACATAAATATGTAAAGCAAATATTGACAGACATAAAGGGAGAAACTGATTATAATACATTAATAGGAGGAGACTTTAACATCTCACTTACATCAATGGATAGATCATTCAGGTAGAAAATCAATATGGAAACAGAATCTCTGGATGACACATTAGACTAGTTGGACATAACACATATATAAAGAACATTCCATCCAAAATAACAAAATACATATTCTTCTCAAGTGCACATGGAACATTCTCCAGAAGACATCATATTAACATATGACACAAAACAAGTCTGAATAAATTTTAAAATACTGAAATCATACCATGCATCTTTTTCAACCAGAGTGGTATGAAACTAGAAATCAATCATAAGACACTGAAAAGAACACGAACATGTAAAGGCTAAACAACAGGCTACTAAACAACCAATGAGTCAATGAAGAAATCAAAGAAAAATGTAGAAATATATGGAGACAAATGAAAACACAATTGCCCAAAATCTTTGGGACACAGCAAAATCAGTATTAAGAGGGAGATAGTTAGCAACACAGGCCTACCTCAAGAAACAAGAAAAAGCTCAAAAGCAATCTAACCTTACATTAAAATGAACTAGGAAAAGAACAAACAAAGCCCAAAGAGATTAAAAGTAAGAAAATAATAAGATCAGAGTACAAATAAATAACATAAGACTTCTTAAAAAGGAAAAGATCAATGAATGAAACCAAGAGCCGGTTCGTTAAAAAGATAAACAAAATTGATAAGCCCTTAGCCAGACTCATCAAGGAAAAAAAAAAAAAAGAAAAACTCAAATAAAATCAGAAACAAAAGAGAATAAACAGCTTACACCACAGAAATATAATGCAATATAAGAGAAAACGATGAAAAATTATACATCAGCAAATTGGACAACCTAAAAGAAATAAATAAATTCTTAGAAATTGAATCAGGAAGATAGAAAATCTGAAGGCCAATTACTAGTATACTAGTAATGAAATTGAATCAGTAATCAAAAAATTGCCAAAAAAATAAAAGTCTAGGACTAGACACATTTATAGGTGAATTCTGCCAAGCACTTAAAGAATAGTACTTATTCTCATACTATTTCAAAAAATAGAAAAAAAAAAAAAGGAAAGTCCCCAAATTCACTTTATAAGGCCAACATTATTCTAATATCAAAATCAGACAAGGACACCACAAATAAAAAAACTATAGGTCAATATCTCTGATGAACATAGATGGAAAAATCCTCAGCAAAATACAGGCAAACCACATTCAACAATACATTAAAAGGATCATTCACTGTGATCAAGAGGAATTTATTCTGGGGGTGCAAGAATGGTTCAAATTTGCAAATCAATGTGAAACTTCATATCAACAAAAGAGAAGGATTAAAATCCATATGATCATCCCAATAGGTGCAGGAAAAGCATCTGACAAAAATCAACAGCCATTGGTGATAAACTCTCAATAAAGTGGGTTTAGAAGAAACATACATCAACATAACAAAGGCCATATAGTTAAAAAAAAGGAAAAAGAAAAGGGAAAAAAAAAAAACAGGGCCAGGGAACCTGAGTGGCTCAGTCAGTTAAGCAACCAACTCTTGATTTTGGCTCAGATCATGACCTCACAGTTTGTGAGATTGAGCCCCGCATCAGGCATGGAACCTGTTTGGGATTCTCTCTCTCCTCTCTGCCCCTCCCCACTCTCAAAATAAATAGATATTAAAATTTTTTAAATGGCTAACATCATACTCAATGAGGAAAAATTTGGAGCTTTTCCCTTAAGGTCAGGAACAAAATAGGATGTCTACTCTCACCACTATTGTTCAACATAGAAAGAAGTGTTAGCTATAGCAATCAGGCAAGAAAAAAAAAAATGCAAGGCATCCATTTTGGTAAGGAAGAAGTTAAACTCATTATTTCCATATGGCATAATAATACACACAGAAAACTCTAAACTATTAGAATTATTAGAAATAAAAAATTAATTCAGTAACATTGTAGTGTATAAAAATAATACTCAGAAATCTGTTTCATTTCTATAAACTTATAGAAATTAGCAGAAGGAGAAGTTAAGAGAACTTACAATTATACCAAAACAAAAACTAAATACCTAGGAATAAATTTAACAAAGGTGGTGAAAGACATGTACTCTGAAAACTATAAAACACTTATGAAAGAAATGGAAGATGACGCAAACAAATGTAAAGATATTCCATGCTAATGGATTGAAAGATTTAATATTCTTAAAATGTCCATACTACCCAAAGCAATCTGCAGAGTCAACGCAATCCCTATCAAAATACTAACATACTAGCATTTTCACAAAACTAGAATAAATAATCCCAAAATTTATATAGAACCACAAAGACTGCAAATAGCCAATGCAATCTTGAAAAAGAAAAACAAAGCTGGAGGTATCAGAAGTCCAGATTTCATGATACACTACAAAGTGGGGCAGCTGGGTAGCTCAGTTGGTTGACCATCTAACTTAATTTCTGCTCAAACTCTTAATTTCTGCTCAGTGATGATCTCAGTGTTGTGGGATCGAGTCCCACATCAGAATCCATGCTGAGTATGGAACCTGCTTGAGATTCTCTCTCCCTCTCTCTCTCTCTCTCTCTCCCCCGCCCGCCCCCACCGTGCCCTTCTCACTGCTTGCATTCTCTCTCTCTCTCTAAAGAAAAAAAAAAAAAAAAAGATACACTACAGAGCTGTAGTAATGAAAACAGTATGATACTGGCAGAAAAATAGACTCATAGATCAATGGAACAAAATAGAAAATCCACAAATAAACCCTGCTTATATGATCAAATAATTCACAACAAAGAAGGCAAGAATATACAATAGGGAAAGACACTCTCTTCAATAAATGGTGCTAGGAAGACTGGAGAGCTATATGCAAAAGAATGAAACTGAATTTTGCACAGCTAGAAAATTGATCTGAGGATTAACACAACAATCTGCATAACTTGAGCCACAGAATTCAATAGGTACACAGCAGAGAGGTGAGCTGGGGGAGAGAGAAGCCACAGAGGATAGGGAGCTGTTTTTGCAGATAGAGGAAACAGAAAAGGGGGGAGAGTGCAGGAAAAGCACTCCCCCAAAAGTAGCTGGAGAGAAAGAGAAAGAGTGGAAATACCCACAAGTGACTGAACAAGAAAGGGAGAAAGGAAAAAGGAGATGGTTTCAATACCATTAGCACTCTATAAACAGAGGAGCACAGAGTCTGGAAAAAACTCCACAGCTCAATACCTGATGGAGCTCTGGTGGGAAGGGTGAATCCTCAGGAGCAGACAGTGAGGTCCGAGGGGTCTACAGCCCACATGGGGAGAAGTGGTTCCCCTGCCAGGAGGGAATTTGGTAGAAGCCACAGAGCCTGCCTACAGGCAAAGGTCCCAGCGGACCCCAGAGAACAGCCATGTTTGCTGGTATTGGAACAAAGACACCAGGGTGCTTCAGATGAAACCTGGCACTGGCTGTGTGTTGCATTTGCCATAATCTCTGAACCTCTGCTGCCATGCAATCACAGGAACTTTTTCTGGGGCAAGTAGGCACCATCCACAATCTCTGAACCACTGCAAAAGCATGACCACACAAAAGTTCCCAGGGGCAAGCCGGCAGCCAGCCATTGCCCAGCAAGGGCGTCCCCTAGAGGGTCAGAGTTGATGCTGCAGGGCTCTCAGAAGTGAAGGGTATGGAAACACAGCCCCATATGAGATATAATTCATGAGGAAGGTGTCACCTGGCAGGCTGACAGTTTGGATATGTACAGTGTAGAAACAGGAAGTGGATGGAAGCTGGAGACAAAGGAGGGGTACTTGATGACTGGTTGTTGAGAACACAGAGTTCTGACACCAGAGACTGGGAAGCTGGGTGACATCAATTAAACCTCTCCCATGCATGCATGCCACACCAATCCACCCCAGTCACCTAAGCAGAGCCACATAGTGGGAGAACAGAGCCATTACACCAAGCCTCATCCAACTGTGCCAACCAAGCTCAGGCCCTAGAGCACAAGTCTGTCTGCCTGCTTAGTGTACGAACTATAAAGTGCTTCATAGTTAGACTTCTAGGGGAAACTGGATGTAATTTTATTGGGATTTCATTCTGTTTGCTGCTCCATCTATTCATTACTTCTTTATTCTGTTTTCTTTTTTTTTGTTTCATTTATTTTTCTTTTCTTATTCTTGGATACAGAAAAAGAAAAAATTTATTTTTATTTTCTGCTTTTTAATTTTTTTAATTTTTACTATATTTTTTTATTTTTGGAAATGTTTTATTCTATTTTACTTTCTTCATTTCATTTTATTCTATTATATACTTTTCTAAAATTTTTAAACATTTCCTTACTTTTCTTTCTTTCCCTTTTTCCTCTATTCTATCAAGCTTCTTTCAATAACCAGATGAAAACACACTAGGATCTAGCTTCCTTTATTTAACTGTTTATGTTGTTTTTAATTTTTTAATTTAAATTTTTATGTTATTAATTCTTTTTCTTCCTCCAAAAATGACCAAATGAAGGAATTCATCCCAAAAGAAAGAACAGGAAGAAAGGACAGCCAGGGACTTAATCAACACAGATATAAGGAAGATGTCTGAACTAGAATTTAGAATCACAATAATAAGAATACTAACTGGGGTTGAAAAAGCATAGAATCCCTTTCTGCAGAGAAAAAGGGGTAAAATCTAGTCAGGACAAAATTAAAAATGGTAAAACTGAGATGCAATCTTGAATGGATGTCATGGCAGCAAGGACGGATGAAGCAGAGCCATGAATCACCAATATAGAAGGTGAAATTATGGAGAATAATGAAACAGAAAAAAAGAGGAAAACTAAGGCAAAACAGCACGACATAAGAATCAGAGAACCCAGTGACTCATTAAAAAGGAATAACATCAAAATCATAGGAGTCCCAGAAGATACAGAGAGAGAAAAAGGGGTACAAGGTCTATGTGAGCAAATCACAGTGGAAGCCATTTCTAACTAACCTAGGGAAAGACACAGACATCAAAACCAAGAAGCACAGAGAACTCCTGTGCTTCAACAGAAACTGACCATAAACAAGGCATATCATAATCAAATTCACAAAATACATAGAAAAGGAAAGATTTATGAAAGCAGCAATGGAAAAAAAGTACTTAACCTATAAGGGAAGACAGACCAGGTTCATAACAGACCCATCCACAGAAACTTGGCAGGCCAGAAAGGCGTGGCAGGATATATTCAACATGCTGAACTGGAAAAATATACAGCCAAGAATTCTGTATCCAGCTAGGCTGTCATTCAAATATTGCTAAAATGTCAATACTACCCAAAGCAATCTACACATTCAATGCAATCCCTATCAAAATTGCACCAGCATTCTTCTCAAAGCTAGAATGAACAATGCTAAAATTTGTATGGAACTAGAAAAGACCCCAAAAAGCCAAAGTAGTGTTGAAAAAGAAAACCAAAGTGGAAGGCATCACAATCCCAGACTTTAGTCTGTACTACAAAGCTGTAAGAATCAAGACAGGATGATATTGGCACAAAAACAGACACATAGACCAAAGAAACAGAATAGAGAACCCAGAAATATACGCACAAATGTATGGCCAACTAATTTGTGACAAGGCAGGAAAGAATATACAATGGAATAAAGACAGTCTCTTCAGCAAATGGTGTTGGGAAAACTGGACAGCTACATTCAGAAGATTGAACCTAGACTACTTTCTTACACCATACACAAAAATAAACTCAAAATGGATGAAAGACCTAAACATAAGTCAGGAAGCCATCAAAATCCTAGGGGATAAAGCAGGCAAAAATTTCTTTGACTTCAGCCACAGCAACTTCTTACTCAACATGTCTCTAGAGGCAAGGGAAACAAAAGCAAAAATGAACAATTGGGACCTCATCAAAATAAAAATCTTCTGCATGGAGAAGGAAACAATCAGAAAAACTAAAAGGTAACTGATGAAATGGGAGAAGATATTTGCAAAGACTTATCAGATAAAGGATTAGTATCCAAAATCTATAAAGAACTTATCAAACTTAACAGCCAGAAAACAAATAATCCAGTGAAGAAAAAGCTAAAAGACATGAATAGACACTTTTCCAAAGAAGACATCCAGATGTCCAACAGACATATGAAAAAATTCTCAATGTCACTCATTATCAGGGAAATACAAATCAAAACCACAATGAGATACCACCTCATACCTGTCAGAATGGCTAACATTAACAACTCAGGCAACAACAGATGTTGGCAAGGTTGCAGAGAAAGAGGAACACTTTTTCACTGCTGGTGGGGATGCAAACTGGTGCAGTCACTCTGGAGAACAGTATGGAGGTTCCTCAGAAAACTAGAAATAGAACTACCCTACAACCCAGCAATTGCACCACTAGGTATTTATCCAGAGGATACAGGTATGTTGTTTCAAAGGGGCACATGGACCCCAATGTTTATAGAAGTGCTATTGACAATAGCCAAAGTATATGGAAAGAGCCCAAATGTCAATTGACGGATGAAGGGATAAAGGATAAAGAAGGTGTGGTGTGTATGTGTGTGTGTGTATACATACATACATACATATATGTATGAAAGAGATTTAGACACACACACATACACACAATGGCAGTATTGGCAATCAAAAAGAATGAAATCTTGCCATTTGCAACAATGTGGATGAAGCTAGAGTGTATTATGCTAAGCAAAATTAGTCAGAGAAAGACAAATATCATATGACTTCACTCATATGTGGAATTTAAGATACAAAACAGATGAACATAAGGGAATGGAAGCAAAAATAATATAAAAGCAGGAAGGGGGACAAAACATAAGATGCTCTTAATTTAGAGAACAAACTGAGAGCTGCCGGATGGGTTGTGTGTAGGGGGATGGGCTAAATGGGCAAGGGGCATTAAGGAGGACACCTGTTGGGATGAGCACTGGGTGTTATATGTAGGGGATGAATCAATGGATTCCACTCCTGAAGTCACTATTGTACTATATGCTAACTAACTTGGATGTAAATTAAAACAAATGAATGGATGAATGAAACTGGATCAATTTTTTACATAATACATGCAAATAAGCTAAAATGAATTAAAGACCTAAATGTGAGACCTGAAACCATAAAAATCCTAGAAGAGAATGCAGACAGTAATTTTTTTTAATTTTTTTGACACCAATGATAGCAACATTTTTCTAGCTAGGTCTGCTAAGGAAAAGGAAACGAAAGCAAAAATAAACTATTAAGATAACAACCAAATAAAAAGCTTTTTCACAGCAAATGAACCATCTAAAAACAAACAGACAATCTACTGAATGGGAGAATACATTTGCAAATGATATATCTGATAAGGGGTTAATATCCAAAATATCAAAGAATTTATACAACTCAAAACCAAAAAGAAGAAGGAAGAAGCTGTGAAGGGGGAGGAGGAGGGGAGGAGGAAGAGGAGGAGGAGGAAGGGGGAGGAGGAGGGGAGAAGAAAGAGGAGAAAAAGAAGGAGAAGGAGTAGGAAGTAAAGGAGGAGGAGGAGGAAGTAGAGGAGGAAGAAGAGGAGGAGGAGAAAAACACAATCCAATTTAAAAAATGGGCAGACTGAATAGACATTTTTCCAAAGATGACATACAGATAGCCAATAGACACATGAAAAGATGCTCAATATCACTAATTATCAGGGAAATGCAAATCAAAACCACAACAATAACTTCACAGCTGTCAGAATGACTAGTATAAAAAAGAGAAAGAAATAATGAATGTTGGAAAGGATATGAAGAAAAGAAAACTCTTGTGCACTGTTGGTGGTATTGTAAGTTGGCGAAACTATTGTGGAAAACAGTATAGAGACTCCTGAAACAAGTTAAAAATAGAAATGCCAATCTGATTTTTGAATGCAGAATTTAATCTATATTTAATGTAACTACCTACCCAGAAGGATTTATTTCTGTCGGTTTGCTATTTTTCTGTATATCATACTTTTTAAGAAACTCAGTTCCTCTATTAATTCCTTTTGTTTAGTTTAATTTTTTTGTAATATACTGTTTTGGTGCCTTTCTCATTTGCCTTTTTTGTATATTTTAAAATTATTTATTAGTAGTTACCTTAGGGTTACAATGAGTATCATAAACTTTTATAGTGTGAATTAGTGCTAACTTAAATTTAAAATTATACATCTCTGTTCCTATACAGCTTCACCCTCCCCTTTTATTGTCATGAAGTAGGCTTTTACACATTGTGTGCTCATTAACATAGATTTATAAATGATTTATGTTTTTTGTCTTTTATATTATATGAAAAAAGAGGATTCAAAAACCAAAAATGTGTTATTTTTTGTATTTTATATTCAATTACATAGTTACTTTCTTTTTAATTTTTTTGAGTATATTTGACACACAATGTTATATTAGTATCAGGTATACATAGTGATTCAACAACTCTGTAAGTAATGCTACACAAATGTAGCTACCATCGATCACCATGCAATACTATTACAATACCACTGATTATATTCCCTATGTTGTACCTTTAATTCCCATGATTTTATTGATTCCATAATTAGAAGCCTATATCTCCTACTCCCTTTCACCCATCTTGCCCATCCTCTACCTCCTCCCCTCTGGCAATCAGTTTGTTCTCTGTATTTATAGATCCGATTCTGCTGTTTCTTTATTTGGTTTTTCAGATTCCACATATAGTGAAATCATATGACGTTTGTCTTTCTCTGTCTGACTTATTTTACTTAACACAGTATCTTCTAGGTCTATCTGTATTGCCAAAAATGGCAAGATCTCACTCTTTTTTATGGCTAAGTAATATTCCACTGTGTACATACTACATCATCTTTACCAATTCATCTATTGATGGACACTTGGGACTGCTTTGATACCTTGGTGATTGTAAATAATGCTGCAATAAACATACGGTTGAAGATATATTTTCAACTTAGTATTTTCATTTTCTTTAGTAGAATATTGAATAAACACAGAATAAATATTCTGTAGTAGAATTATTGGATCAAATGGTATTTCTAACTTTTTGAGGAAACTCCATACTATTTTCCATTGTGGTTGTTAAAGTATAATGAATCTGAACTAATTAATAATAATTTAGACATACCTTTTTATTCTTTTAAGTTGGGAGATATATTTGTATATTCTTGGTATTTAAGGACTATTTAAAATTAGAATGTCATAAAAAGAAATTTAACATTTTAGAATATGAGATTTAAGTATATAAAAAGAAATCACATTTTTTATTCCATTATAGTAATTGCAATTTTCATGTTACACGTTACACAAAACTACCTGGCAAAAAAAAAAAAAAATACAAACTTTCTACTGTTTATTTCTAAGATATTAATTTAAAAATTTGTTTAATAAAATGAGATTATAGATAATAAACCAGTAGTGGAGACAAAATGATATACTAAAAAATGATTCAAGTAAATTAAGTCAGGGCAAGATGTGGGAACAGATCCCCCCAAAAATGGCAATCTTATACCCAAACTTGTTAATTATTATACTAAAAAAAAAAAAAAAGGTTTGTCTATATGAAACACATTTCAAATAGAAAGATATAAATAGGTTAAGTAGAAGAGATATTATGACAACACTAATCATAAGAAAACTAGAGTAGCTATATCAATATCAGACAAAGCAGACTACAGGATGAGAAATATTACCACAGACATATGAACTACTATTTCATAATACCAAATGGTCAATTCATCAAAAGGGAGTAATAAATTATTGGATTCACCCAGTGCTCATCCCAACAAGTGCCCTCCTCAATGCCCAACACCCATTTTCTCCCCTCCCCTGCCCCTCCATCAATGTGGTTTGTTCTCTGTATTTAAGAGTCTCTTATGGTTTGCCTTCCTCTCTGTTTGAAACTATTTTTCCCCTTCCCTTTTTCCCACGGTCTTCTGTTAAGTTTCTCAAGTTCTACATATGAGTGAAAATATACGGTATCTGTCTTTGTCTGACTGGCTTAATTCACTTAGCATAATACCCTCCAGTTCCATCCACATTGCTGCAAGTGTCAGGATTTCATTATTTCTCATTGCAAAGTAGTATTTCATTTTACATATAAACCACATCTTCTTTATCATTTCATCAGTTTCCATAATTTGGCTATTGTTGAAAATGCTGCTTTAAACATTGGGGTACACATGTCCCTAGCATCAGCACTCCTGTATCCTCTGGATAAATTCTAGTAGTGGATTGCTGGGTTGTAGGGTAGTTCTATTTTTAATTTTTTTGAGGAACCTCCACACTATTTTCCAGAGCAGCTGCACCAGTTTGTATTCCCACCAACATTGCAAGAGGGTTCCCATTTCTCCACATCCTCACCAGTATGTGTTGTTTCCTGAGTTGCTAATTTTAGCCACTCTGACCGGTGTGAGATTGTATCTCAATGTGATTTTGATTTGTATTTTCCTGATGATGAATGATGTTGAGCATCTTTTCATGTGTCTGTTGGCCATCTGGATGTCTTCTTTGGAAAAGTGTCTATTCATGTCTTCTGCCCATTTCTTCACTGGATTATTTGTTTTTCAGGTATTGAGTTGGTAAGTTCTTTATAGATTTTAGATACTAACTCTTTATCCGACGTGTCATTTGCAAGTATCTTCTCCCATTCCGTTGGTTGCCTTTTAGTTTTGTTGTTTCCTTTACAATGCAGAAGGTTTTATCTTCATAAGGTCCCAATAGCTCATTTTGCTTTTATTTCCCTTGCCTTTAGAGACGTGTCAAGCAAGAAATTCCTGTGGCTGAGGTCAAAGAGGCTGTTGCCTGTTTTCTCCTCAAGGGTTTGGATGGTTTCCTGACTCACATTTAGGTCTTTCATCCATTTTAGTTTATTTTTGTGTATGGTGTAAGAAAGTGGTCTAGTTTCATTCTTCTGCATGTCGCTGTCCAGTTCTCCCAGCATCATTTGCTAAAGAGACTGTCTTTTTCCCATTGGATACCCTTTCCTACTTTGTCAAAGATGAGTTGGCCATACATTTGTGGGTCCATTTCTGGATTCTTTATTCTATTCCTTTGGTCTATGTGTCTGTTTTTGTGCTAATACCATACTGTCTTGATGCTTACAGCTTTGTAGTACAGACTAAAGTCTGGGATTATGATGCCTCCCGCTTTTTCTTTTTCAACATTACTTTGGCTTTTTGGGGTCTTTTCTAGTTCCATACAAATTTTAGGATTGTTGGTTCTAGCTTTGAGAAGAATGCTGGTGCAATTTTGATAGGGATTGCTTTGAACATGTAGATTGCTTTGGGTAGTATTGACATTTTAGCAATATTTGTTCTTCCAATCCATGAGCATGGAATGTTTTTCCATTTCTTTGTGTCTTCTTCAATTTCTTTCATAGGTTTTCTACAGTTTTCAGCATACAGATCTTTTACCTCTTTGGTTAGGTTTATTTCTAGGTATTTTATGGTTCTTGGTGAAATTGTAAATGGGATCGATTTCTTGATTTCTCTTTCAGTTGCTTCATTATTGTTGTATAAAAATACAACCTATTTCTGTACATTGATTTTATATCTTGCAACTTTGCTGAATTCATGTATGAGTTCTAGCATATTTTTCATGGAGTTTTTTGCGTTCCCCATATAGAGTATCATGTCATCTGCCAAAAGGGAAAATTTGACTTCTTTTTGCCAATTTGGATGTCTTTTATTTCAATTTGTTGTCTGATTGCTGAGGTTAGGACTTCCAACACTATGTTAAACAACAGTGGTGAGACTGGACATCCCTGTCATGTTCCTGATCTCTGGGAGAAAGCTCTCAGTTTTTCCCCATTGAGGATGATGTTAGCTGTGGGCTTTTCATACATGACTTTTATGATGTTAAGGCATGTTCCTTCTATCCCACTTTTTGAGGGTTTTTATAAAGAAAGGATGTTGTATTTTGTCAAATGTTTTTTCTGCATCTATTGATAGGATCATTTGGTTCTTATCCTTTCTTCTATTAATGTGATGTATCACATTGATTGATTTGCAAATATTGAACCAGCCCTGCAGCCCAGGAATGAATCCCATTTGATTGTGGTGAATAATTCTTTTAATATACTGTTGAAATCAATTTGCTAGTATCTTGTTGAGAATTTTTGCATCCATGTTCATCAGGGATATTGGCCTGTAATTCTCCTTTTAGTGGAGTCTCTGGTTTGGGAATCAAGGTAATCATAGAATGAGTCTGGAAGCTTTCCTTCCATTTCTATTTTTTGGAACAGCTTGAAAAGGAAAGGTATTAACTCTGCTTTAAATGTCTGGTAGAATTCCGGCAAGCCATCTGGCTCAGGGCTCTTATTTGTTGGGAGATTTTTGATAACTGATTCAATTTCTTTGCTGGTTAAGGGTCTGTTCAAATTTTGTCTTCCTGTTTGAGTTTCGGTAGTGTGTGTGGGTCTAGGAATTTGTCCATTTCTTCCAGGTTGTCCAGTTTATAGGTATATAATTTTTCATAGTATTCCGATAATTATTTGTATTTCTGTGTTGTTGGTTGTCATCTGTCCTTTGTCATTCATGATTTTATCTGTTTGGGATCTCTCTCTTTTCTTTTTGAGAAGCTGGCTAGGGGGTTATCAATTTTGTTTATTTTTTCAAAAAAAACAGCTCTTGGATTCATCAATCTGTTCTACTGTTTTTTTAGATTCTATATTGTGTATTTCTGCTCTGATCTTTATTATTTATCTTCTTCTGCTGGCACTGGGGTTTCTTTGCTGCTCTGCTTCTAGTTCCTTTAGGTGTGCTGTCAGATTTTGTATTTGGGATTTTTCTTGTTTCTTGAGATAGGCTGGATTGCAATGTATTTTCCTCTTAGGACTGCCTTTGTTGCATCCCAAAGGGTTTGGAGTGTTGTATTTTCATTTTCATCTGCTTCTATATATTTTTTTGATTTCTTCTTTAATTGCCTGTTTGACACATTCATTCTTTAGTAGGATGTTCTTTAACCTCCATGCATTTGGAGGTTTTCCAAACTTTTCTTCTGGTTTTCAAATTTCATAGCACTGTATCTGAAAATATGCATGGTATGATCTCAATTCTGTTGTATTTACTGAGGTTTGTTTTGTGACCCAGTATGTGATCTATCTTGGAGAATGTTCCATGTGCACTCGAGAAGAATGTGTATTCTGCTGCTTTTGGGTGAAAAGTCCTAAATATATTGTCAAGTCCATCTGGTCCAGTGTATCATTCAGGGCCATTGTTTCTTCATTGATTTCTGCCTAAATGATCTGTCTATTGCTTTAAGTGGAGTATTAAAGTCAACTGCAATTACCATATTCTTATCAATAAGATTGTGATTGATTTATATACTTGGGTTCCTCCAAATTGGGTGCATAAACATTTATAATTGTTAACTGTTTTTGATGGATAGACCCCATAATTATGATATAAGGCCCTTCTTCATCTCTGGTTACAACCTTTAGTTTAAAATCTAGTTTGTCTGATATAAATATGGCTACTCCAGCTTTCTTTTGACTTCCAGTAGCATGATAGATTGTTCTCCATCCCCTTGCTTTCAATCTGAAGGTGTCCTCAGGTCTAAAATCGGTCTCCTGTAGACAGCATGTAGATGGATCTTGGATTTTTATCCATTCTGATACCCTGTTTTTTAAATTTTTTTAATCTTTATTTATTCTTGAGAAACAGAGTGTTGGTGTGTGAACAGGGGAGGGACAGAGAGAGTGGGAGACAGAATCTGAAGCAGGCTCTAGGCTCTGAGCTGTCAGAACAGAGCCCAACGTGGAGCTCAAACTCATGAACCCATGAGATCATGACCAGAACCAAAGTAAACACTTAACTGACTGAGCCACCAAGGTGCCCTAGATACCCTATGTCTTTTGATTAGAGCATTTAATCCATTTACATTCAGTGTTATTACTGAAAGATATGGGTTTAGTGCCACTGTGTTATCTCTAGGTTTCATGCTTGTGGTGATGTCCCTGGTCCTTTGTAGTCTTTACAACATTCCACTCACAGAGTCCTCCCTAGGAACTCTTGCAGGGCTGGTTTAGTGATGATAAACTCCTTCAATTATTGTCTGTCTGGGAAAGCCATTATCTCTCCTTCTATTCTGAATGACAGCCTTGCTGGATAAAGGATTCTTGACTGCATACTTTTCCTATTCAGCACATTGAATATTTCCTGCTACTCCCTTCTGGCCTGCAAAGTTTCAGTGGATAGGTCTGCTACTATCCTTATGTATTTACCCTTGTAGGTTAAGGCCCATTTGTCCCTACATGCTTTCAGAATTCTCTCTTTATCTTTGTATTTTGTCAGTTTCACTATGATATGCCATGGAGAAGACCTAGTCCTGTTATATCTGAAGGGCGTTCTCTGTTCCTCCTGGATTTGGATGTCTGTTCCTTCCCCTGATTAGGGAAGTTCTCAGCTATAATTTGTTCAAGTAAACTTTCTGCCCCTTTCTCTCTCTCTTCTTCTTCTTCTTCTGGAACTCCTATGATATGGATATTATTACATTTCATTGAATCACTTAATTCTCTAATTCTCCCCTCATGGTCCAGTATTTTTTTCTCTTTTTCTCAACTTCATCATTTTCCATAATTTTATCTTCTATTTCACTTATTCTCCCTTCTGCCTCACCTCTTCTATCCTGTCACTGCATCTAGTTTGTTTTGCACCTCATTTACATTTCTTAATTTGTCATGACTATTTTTTAGTTCCTTGATCTCTGCAGCAATAGATTCTCTGTCTTCTATGCTTTTCTCAAGCCCAGTGATTAATCTTATAAGTATTATTCTAAATTCTTGATCAGATATATTGTTTATATCTATTTTGAGCAATTCTTTAGCTGTCATTTCTTCCTGGAATTTCTTTTGAGAATAATGCTTCTGTTTCATCATTTTGGCTAGTTATTTCTCCCTTATGTGTTTTAATAGCTTGTTTTGTGTCCTGCACCTGTGAGCAACTATATTAAAAAGGGGTCATATGCTGTCTAGGCCCTGACCCTTCAGGAGATGTTTTTGGAGTGTGTTATGTGCTCTCTGTTGTTTTGACTCTGGTTGCTTTATCTCCTTACTCATAGTGGTGGTTTGGACCTTCCATCAGGTGTGCTTTGATTTGTTCGTTGAAGTAATCCTGGGGAAAAAAAAACTAAAAAATGGAGGAGCTGGTGGTGGAAGAAGCCTTATCCCTTACAAAGAGAGAAATGACAGGGACAGGGAAAAAGAAAAGAAAATTGACCAGGCAGAGAAACTATATGGCTTACTCCAGAGAGAGAGAGGAAAATAAAGGAGGAGATACAAAAGAGAATAAATATGTCTGCCTAAACAAACCAAAACCAGAATAACCAGACTAGAGAAGAAATAAGAGAAAGAAAAAGAACAGGAAAAAATACACACACACACACACACACACACACACACACACACACACACATATATATATATATATATATTTATATATTTATATATACACACACACTTATAAATATATATATACACACATATATACATACATATATATGTGTGTATTTTTATATGTATATGTGTGTGTATATATATGCATATGTGTGTGTGTGTGTGTGTGTGTGTGTGTGTGTGTGTATCAAGAACTGACCAAGAATTAAATCAGAAAATGCAAAACTGCTTGGGTGCCTTGGATGCCTTGGAACCAGTGTCTGGGCTGGTCTGGAGGAGGGGCTGTCTGGTTGGTAAATATCAATCTTGCTCTGGTAGATACATAGTTACCAGGCACCAAGGGGCGTGGTTTGGTGTAGGCACATCATACCTCCACTGTGGGCCCCTTGTCCTTTCCCTGAAGCCCCACATCATTGGTGATGGGGAGAAAAATGGTGACATGCCAGTCTCTCCTCCCTGGATGGGTTGTCCCAAGCCACTTTGTTTAGGCCATCTTCACAGTGATTTCAGGGGCACGAGTAAGCCAGTTTTTTTCACTCCAGTCTCCCGCACCTCCCAGGTCATCGGATGAGATTCAAACCTCAATGTCTTAAAGGATCCCACTCCTCACTCCCTGGTTCAGGGAAAGTGCCACTCCACCCCACCCACAAAGGGCATCTGGCTTCTCACAATGCTGCGCCGGCACAAACAAGGTGGTTTGTCCTGATCCACAGTTTCTGGTGCCTCCTAGGTGATCAGCTGAGATTTGAACCCCCATGTCTTAAGGGATCCTGTACTGTGTGCTCCAGTTCCAGGGTAGAGCCACTCCACCTAGCTGATAAAGGGCCTCTGGCTGGCGGACACAAGCAGGGTCCTTGTCCTTGGAATGGCTCTTGTCCTCCCCACAGCACTCAAGGGAGGGGATTATACTCTCCAACTGCAGACTGTACCTCTGAGCTAGTTACTGAGCCCAGGGCTGGCTCCCCTGCCCCCCCAGGTGTGTGAACAGGGCAGCTTGCCCCAGTCTGGAGAAAGTCCCACAGTTAGAAATTGGAACTATCTCCATTTTTTCCAATCCCTGGTCCATGGTTTTTCTCTTGTCCAAATACAATCCTACACTTGTACAACCTCTCTTTCTCTTCCTTTTGTCTCTCCGCAGAAGGGGATCCCTCCCCTCTGTGCCTATGCCACCCTTTTGTCTCTTCCCATTCACAATCACACACCTATGAACTGCCAAGTTGTCCAATGGGCCCCTGGAGATGTCTCTGTCACTTTGCAGCCCAGACTCTTGGAATTCCAAGTCCTCTGGCCTCAACACTGCTGTGGTTGCGGGACGAGGGAACTTCAGGCCCTCCTAGTTCTCTGCCATGTTGACCACCAATCCTGTTAGCTTGTCTTTTTGATGATAGTCATTCTAACAAGTATGAGGTGATATCTCACTGTGGTTTTGATTTGCATTACCGTAATGATTAGTGATGTTGAGCACTTTTCCATGTACATATTGACCATTTGAATGTCTTCTTTGGAAAAAATGTTCCCCTGCCCATTTTCTAATTGGACTGTTTGGGTTTCCCCCCAGTATATATAGAAGTTCTATATATACTTTGGATATTAACACCTTATCAGATATGTGCTTTACAAACATTTTCACCCATTCTTTAGGTTGTCTTTTCATTTTGTTGATGGTTTCCTTCACTGTGCAGAAGATTTTTAGTTTGATACAGTCTTATTTGTTTACTTTTGCTTTGTTACCTTTGTTTTTGATATCACATGCAAAAGAATCATTGCCAAGACTGACTGACTTCAAGGAGCTTATCCCAAGTTTTCATCTGGGAGCTTTATTGTTTTAAGTCTTATAGTCAAGTCTTTAATCCATATTGAGTTGATTTTTGTGCATGGTGTAAGAGAAGGGTCCAGTTTTCCCAAAACCATTTATTGAAGAGACTATCCTTTCTCCACTGTATATTCCTGGCTCCTGTGTCATATATTAATTGACCATATATGTATGGGTTTATTTCTGGGCTCTCTATTCTTTCCCATCAATCCACGTGCTTTTATGCCAATGCCATGTCGTTTTGATAACTATAGCTTTGTAATATAGTTCGAAATAGAAGACTGATGCCTCCAGCTTTGTTCTTATTCTCAAGATTGCTTTGACTGTTTGGGGTCTTTTGTCACTTCTTACAAATTTTAGGATTTTTTCCTATTTCTGTGAGAAAATATCATTGGAATCTTAATATGGGTTGCACTGAATCTGCAGGCTGTTTGGAGTAGCATGGACATTTTAACAATATTATTCTTCCAATCCATGAACATCAAATATATCCCCATTTATTTCTTTCTTCAATTTTTTTTTATCAATATCTTATAGTTCTTAGTGTACAGATATCTCATATCCTTGGTTAAACCTTTCCCTAAGTATTCTGTTCTTTAATTCTTCACTTTCAACCCTTCTGTATTTTTTTTAATTTTTTTTAAATGTTTTTATTTATTCTTGAGACAGAGAGAGACAGAGCATGAGTGGGGAAGGGGCAGAGAGAGAGGGAGACACAGAATCTGAAGCAGGCTCCAGGCTCTGAGCTGTCAGCACAGAGCCCGACACGGGGCTCAAACTCACAGACTGTAAGATCGTGACCTGAGCCGAAGTCAGACGCTTAACCAACTGAGCCACCCAGGAGCCCCAACCCTTCTGTATTTTTATGCTTTAATATATTTCTAGTAAACATATAGTTTGAATTCATTTTTAACCAAATTTGTCCTTTAATTGGTATATTTACTGACATATTTAGATTTATTTCCATTATCTACTTTCTAATTATTTTTTCCTCTCTTTTTTTAGAATCTTTTGGATTTTTTTTTTGTCATTCAATTTTCCTCTACTAGGATAAAAATTCGACACATAACATATATTTTTTAAAAAGAAATTTTAATAGGAATACCTAACTTATTAAAGTCATTACTATTCTCCCAAACAAGGACCTTAGATTATATTTCAATTGCAATTAATTCCAAGTCTAAGTTCTCTCCTGATGTACGTGATAATTATCATGCATTTTTATTCTATCATATTTTCTAATCCATAAGATTTGGTTATTAATATATATTTATATTACACGCATATACATATATACACTTATTCAATATTTACTACATTTATCATGTAGGCTGCTCTACTTGTTACTCAGACCTTTCCTCTGGATTATTTTTATCTCTCCAAAAAAACATCTCATAGCATTTCTGTTTTTATTGAAGTATAATTGACACATGTTACATTAGTTTCAGACATACAACATAGTGATTTGACAACTTTATATATTATGCTATGTTCACCACAAGTGTAGCTATCATCTGTCACCATACAACATGATTACAGTACCATTTCCTATGCTTTAACTTTCATCCCTCTGACTTATTCATTACATAACTTAAAGCCGGAAACTCCCACTCCCCTTTACTCCTTTTTGTCCACTCCCATCATCTCTAGCAGCCACCTGTTTGTTCTCCATATTTATGGCTGTTTCTGTTTTTTTCTTTGTTTGTTGATTTGTTTTCTTCTCTAGATTCCACATATAAGTGAAATCATATGGCATTTGTCTAACTTATTTCACTTAGCATAAAACACTCAAAGTCCATTCATGTTGTCACAAATGGCAAGGTCTCATTCTTTTTATGGCTGAGTAATCTTCCATTGCATATAGATACCACATCTTCTTTATCTATTCATCTATTGATGTACATTGGGTTGCTTCTATATCTTAGCTGTTGTAAATAATGCTGCAATGAATATGAGGGTATATACATATATTTTTGAGTTAGAGTTTTTGCCTTCAAATAGGTAAAACTAGTAAAGGAAAAAGAAAAAAGAACTAATCCAAGTAACTCATGAATACAGAATTTAACATACACCTTATACTCAGTCTTGGGAAAGAGTACTGCCAAGGGATGAGGTAGGGGGATAGTATAAAAGAAATCATGAAATCTCTTTAGTAGATTTGTTTTTATAGTGATATAACAAGAAATCCTTAAACAATCTTGTAAGTATTATAGGGTTCAGAAAAAGAATAAATGTGTTGATGTTAAGAGTTAGGATTCTCACTATGGAAAGAAGGAGTATACATATGAAATTGAGGAAGGCAAGAACAAGCCCTGAGGTGAGAGACTAGAATTAAAGGTGTCTCTGAGATTTTGAGATTTCTAAATGTGTCTGTTCATGTATGTGTGTGTGTGTGTGTGTGTACATGTGCACTTTATTTTTATGTAGAAATATGAGCACATGAACTATGTTTATGGTATGTGTGCATACCTGTATACATTTCCTAGTTCTGTCTGCTGAAACGGCATAAAAGCAAAGACACTCCAGAATCACTGGGCATTTTTAATATCATTCCTCATTAAAGAAATAAGACTTTGTCAGCAAGATAGTGAATATGAAGCCTGAAACCCTCCTTCCCCCACAAAGACAGGGATTTTACATCAAACAAACCAAATGCCTCTGAGAAATCCAAAAACCAGTTAAACTTTAACGTTTCCTGTACCTTAGGCAAGGACAAGACCAACCACATCAACATCAAACACCACTTAAAAAAAAAAACTTATACTCTCAACATTAACTTGCCAGAGCCTCTCCCTATCCTGACACTGTAGCACAACTGGGAAGAAATCCCCAACTCTTGTCTTCCCTCTGGGGATGGAAAGGAGTAGAACACATATTCAACACTCTGATTTGGGAGCCAGGAGGTTGCCCAAATGGCCAGTTTCCCTCTTGCCTCTATCCAAGTATTGACAGCAATAGGGTGCCAGAATCTCTGAGAACTAAGACCATCAACCATTCACCAGAGTACATGAAGCACCAGAGATTGCAGTACCAAAAATAGACAGTAGGTGGAGTTCCTTACTGAAATTTATAACCGCACCACTGGGAGTACCTGCCTCAAAGATTACACACATAAACCCAGAGGGAATGCCTACCCAAAAAGGGCCTAAGAAGCCTCCAGTATCTAGGCAGGCTGAATGGAGAAAGTCTTCCCTATAGGAAATCAGACCACAAAGTCTGGAAGAGATGCCAAAATTCTAACAACAAAAAGTAACAAGACATAGAAAGAGGGAAACATGGCACATTCAAAAAAACAAATTAAATCTCCACAAACTAATCTTTTTTTTTAAGTTTATTTATTTTTGAGAGACAGAAAGAGCACAAATGGGGGAGGGGCAAAGAGAGAGGGAGACAGAGAATCCAAAGCAGGCTCCAGGTTCTGAGCTGTCAGCACAGAGCCTTACATGGGGCCCAAACCCACAGACCATGAAATCATGACCTAAGCCAAAGTGAGATGCTCAACCAACTGAGCCACCTAGGTGCCCCTCCAGAAACTAACTTTAAAGAAACAGAAATGTATGAATTACGAAGAATTCAAAACTGTCATCATGAAGATACTTAATGAGCTAAAAGAGAGCACAAGACAACCAAAGGAAATGAGAAAAACCATACATAAACATGAGAATATCAAGAAAAAAAATAAAAACTATGAAGAAAAACCACACAGAAATTCTGGAACTAAAGAATACAATAATTGAATTGAAAAATCCATTACAGGAATGCAACAGCTGACTTGACCAATTAGAAGAAAGAATCAGAAAACTAGAAGACAAGATCTTCAAAATAATCAAGACAGAAAAGGGAAAAAAAAAGAAAAGAATGAAGGAAAATAAAGAGAGCCTAAAGGATATATGGGATACCATGGAATGGTACAAAATATGAATTATGGGAACTGAAGAAGGAAGAAAAAAGAAAGCAGGCATGGAACTTATTTGAAGAAATGATAAAAATTCCCCAAATCTGAAAAGAAAATAGACATACAAATTCAAATAGCTTAAAGATCTCCAATTAGGAAAATATCAAAAGAAATCTACACTGAGATACATCATACTAAGCTGTCAAAAGTCACAGAGATAGAATCTTGTCAACAGCAAGAAAAATGTTCTACATTACATATAAGAAAGTTTATACCAGATCATCAGCAAATTTTTAACCATTAAGATTATGGGCTATTAGGGAGCACTGAAAGAAAACTGCCAAACAAAAATACTATATCTTGCAAAACTATTCTTCAAATATGAGGGAGAAATCAGGACTTTCCCAGATAAAAAGAACTGCTGAAAAGAATTCATTACCACTAGACCTTCCTTATAAGAAACCCTGAAGGAGTCCTAAAAGTTGAAGAGAAATAACAATAAACATCAACACAAAACCATACAAAAATATAAAATTCCCTTAAAAATATAAACATATCAACAAATATCCTGTAGTATTCTTAAGCAGGCAAATAAATCACTTATAAATTTGGTACAGAATTTTTTAAGATGAAAACTAATTATAAACTTAAGTTAATGGGCATACAATGTAAAAAGAGGTAATTTATGTCATGAATAACATAAAGTAGGAGAGGCAGGGATGTAAATAGTAGAGTTTTTATATGTAATTGAAGTTGTTATCCATTTAAAATAGATTGTTGTAACTTTAATAAGTTTTATATAATTGCAATGGTAACCACAAAGTAAATAACTATAGAATATAAACAAGGGGAAACAAGAAGGGAATCAAAATACATCACTACAAAAAAATCAACAAAACACAAAAGAAGATACCAAGAGAGAAAAAGAGGAACCAAAAGCTACCAAACAGAAAGCATAAACATAATGGCAATAGTAAGCATCTCCTACAAGTACTATATGCTGCCTCTAAGAGGCTGTCTTTAAATCTTAGAACTCACACAGGCTCAAAGTAAAAGGCCAGAAGAAGATATTCCATAGAAACAGGAACTTAAAGAGAGCAAGGGTGGCCATTCTTAGACAAAATAGAGATTAAGACAAAACTGTCAAAAAATAAAGAAAAAAGAAAGATATATATAATGATAAAAGGGCCAATTCACTAGAAATATATAACAATTATAAATATATATGCACCTAATATTAAAGCACCCAAATATGTGAAGCAAACACTAACAGAACTAAAGGGAGAAACAGCAACACAATAATATTAGGACATTTCAATATCCCCACTTTCAGTTATGGCAAGAACAGTCAGACAGAATATCAATAAGAAATGAAGGACTAGAGGCGCCTGGGTGGCTCAGTCGGTTGAGCATCTGACTTCAGCTCAGGTCATGATCTCGTGGTTCGTGAGTTCAAGCTCCGCTTCTGGCTCTGTGCTGATAGCTCAGAGCCTGGAGCCTGCTTCAGATTCTGTGTCCCTCTCTCTCTCCGCCCCACCCCTGCTTGTGCTCTGTCTCTGTCTTTCAAAAATGAATAAACATAAAAAAAATTTTTTAAGAAATGAAGGACTAAACAATACTGTAAAATAGATATACATAACAAACATATACAGAACACTCCACCTAACGACAGCAAAATACATGTTCTTCTCAAGCACTCATGGAACATTCTCCAAGACAGACTACATGTTAAGGACACAAAACAAGTTTTAACAAATTTTAAGATCAAAATCACACAAAGCATCTTTTTAAACACAATGGTATAAAATTAGAAATCAATAGTAGAAAGAAAACAAAAAAAAAATCCACAAATATGTGAAAATTAAACAACATGCTCTTGAACAATCCATGGATCAAAGAAAAAATCATAATGGAATTTAGAAAATATCTGAAGATAAATGAAAACAAAACACAAAATACCAAAACTATGAGATTTGGCAAAAATCAGTACTAAAAGTTTATGGAGGTAAGTGTTTACATTTAAAAAGATCACAAACTGAGACACTTGGGTTGTTCAGTTGGTTAAGCATCCAACTTTTGATTTCAGCTCAGGTCATGGTCTCATGGTTCCTGAGGTGAAGCCCTACATCAGACTTTGCACTAACAGTGCTGAGACTGCTTGGGATTCTCTATTCCCTTCTCTCTGTCTCTCTCTCTTTCTCTCTCTCAAAAATAAATAAATATTCAAAAAATAAATTAAATAAATAAAAAGATCACAAACAATAACCTTTTATCTAAAGGAACAAAAAAAAATTTGTTTAAAGCCAGAGTTTGCAAAAGAAAGGAAATAATAAATATTGGAGCAGAGATAAATGAAATAGAGATAGGAAACAAAAATGATACCAAGAGTTGTTTTTAAAAAGATTAACAAGGGGACGCCTGGGTGGCTCAGTCAGTTAAGCCTCTGATTCTTGATTTCAGCTTAGGTCATGATCTCACAGTTCGTGAATTCAAGCACATCAGGCTCTGCCTGACAATGTGGAGCCTGCTTGGGTTTCTCTCTCTGCCCCTCCCCTGCTCACATTGTCTGTCTCTCTCCCTCTCTCTCAAAATAAATAAACTTAAAAAATAAAAAAAAAGGGGGCACTGGGTGGCTCAGTCGGTTGGGCGTCCAACTTCAGCTCAGGTCATGATCTCGCGGTCTGTGAGTTCGAGCCCTGCGTCGGGCTCTGTGCTGACAGCTCAGAGCCTGGAGCCTGTTTCAGATTCTGTGTCTCCCTCTCTCTCTCTGACCTTCCCCCGTTCATGCTCTCTCTCTCTCTGTCTCAAAAATAAATAAACGTTAAAAAAAAATTTTTTTAAATAAAATAAAAAATTAAAAAATAAAAAAAAAGATTAACAAAAGTAACAAGCTTTAGCTAGATTAACTATGAAAAAAAGAGAATATTCAAATAATTAAAATTAGAAATGAAAGAGGATATATTACAGTGATGTCCACTTTGCTCAAAGACAAAAGATCATAAAAGACTACTATACACAATTATATGCCAAAATATTGGATAACCTAGAAGAAATGGATAAATTCCTAGAAACATATAACCTACTGAGGCCAAACCATGAAAAAATTTAAAAATCTGAACAGACCTATAACTAGTGAGGAAACTGAAGCAGTAATCAAAAACCTCCCAACAAAGAAAAACCCGGAACGAGATGGCTTCACCAGGGCATTCTATCATTTAAAACACCAACCCTTCTCAAACTCTCCCAAAGAATCAAAAAGGAGGAATTCTCCAAACCTATTCCATGAGGACTGCATTATCCTGATATCAAAACGAGACAAAGACACAAGAAAACTACAGACCAATATCCCTGATTAATAATGATGCAAAAATCTTAAACAAAATACTAGCAAACAGAATTCAAAAGCAAATTAAAAGGTAAAACCAAGTAGGATTTATGTCTGGAACATAAGCCTGGCTCACTATTTGTAATAACATGAAACAATGTAATACACCACATAAACAAATGAAGGACAAGAACCACATGATCATCTCAATAGATTCAAGAAAAGGTTTTGATAAAATTCAACTCCTTGATGGTTAAAAAAAAAAAAAAAAAAACCTCAATAAACTAAGAATAGAAGAAAACTAACTCAGCATAAAAATCCTTATGTAAACAGGCCACAACAAATTTTTGTTTTCTTCATGCATGTGTTTTTTAAAATTTTCATTAATTATGACATATTGCCTTTGTAATATAATTTACCTTATTAAAAACACTAAAATAAAAATACTCTTAATACTATATTTTCATCTGTAAACATGAAAATACCAATGACTCTATCAATGCTGTACTTAAAGGAAAATTCACAGATCTAAATGCCTATGTTAAGAATAAAAAAAAAATAATACTTTCTAATGCCTTTTGTAACTCATTAAGGCATTGTATCTAGACTAATATTGCTACATGATATTACATCCAAATTCAAACAACCAACATAGCTTTAAAATATTTTATCACTATAATTATTTTAATAGCAATTTTTAATAAATATAAAATGTATTAGTATAAAATTTATTAACAGTACCAATAATTTAAATTAAAACAATAAATGATATTTTGGATTCCATAATTTATGCAGAATACATACATGACGTTCTTCCTTAGCTGCTGCTTCTAACTGAGCTGCAAATTGTGAACAACATATCAAGAATGAATTCAGATCATCCCCAACCTTTTGAAAAGAATAAAACAAAGTTACTTTTAATTTCAGAACCCATACGCATACCCATCTATATTATAGTACATTTGTTTTTAAAAATAGTTTTTGTCTATAATTTATGTCCCTTCAAACATATAAGACAAGAAATTGTGCTCCAAATGCTATACTAGCAAATTCTCCCAGAAAGTGGAAGAGAGTACATTCTGGGGAGTGGCCCATGAATGACATACCCAACTATGCATCTCTTCTCATTCTCCTCTACATAGTTGTAGAAAATCAAGCATCCCAGATTTAGACTCCTGAAATTTATGAGCAGCCAAAAAAAGGTAGCAATTCTGTATATACCTTATAAATATCTCTTTGTGTTAGAAAATTAACACTAATTATAACTTCTGAATATAAGTATACTTATCAAGAGCTATAGTCTTTCACCCTCAATAAGCAAATGAAGACTTTGAGGAAAAAATAGTGACAGATTAAAATGTTACAATGACTTAAAAAAAAAGTCACAATGACTGAACCTTTTATAGTAGAGTGGTGATTTGTAAATCAGAGACAACCTATGATAAACAAATCTAGATGCTTATATACAGTTAGGATTCTCATAGAGTGTTCTCCATGAGGAATATGCTTATTCAACGTCACATTTTAAAACATACTCATACGCTCATATATTTTTTTTGTCATGGTAAAGATCTATACCCATATAGAAGAGTGGGAAAACTGAATTAGTCATTCAGGAGAGCAGGAAAATGAAGTAACTAGAGTTACTAATCATAAATATGAGACTATACACATGCTTGAGGACCATCTTCTATTCAGATTTAGAAGCCACAAATATAGGGATTGATTTGATGAGGGTTGCAGTTTAACAAAATAAAATCAATAAAGCATGACAGGGCAAGAGAGTTAAGTACTTATGTGTGGGAGCAATAATAATAAGGGAACATGGAATTTAAGCTAGGTAAGTAAGAATAGAAGAAGTATTTGGGACAGTAAAATGTAATAGGACCAATGGATTATAGTTCCCAATGGAATCAAAGGACTTTTGGAGTCAGAATATTAGACAGACTAAGTGGGAAAGATAAGAGGTAGTGACCAGAAATTAAGATTATTGAAACTTAAATTATGGAAAAGTAACAGTTATTGGTTATGACAAAGACTAAAGGATATCATCTTGTTGGTTAGTGGCTGACATAGAAGATAAGATCATTAGAGTGAATGATCATTCAGTGAACTAAGAGGCCACATTATTTGGAAAGATCTTCTACATGGATATTAAAATCATCAAAAATTATGACAACAGTGCTGTAAGACAAGTAGAATACCAGTATAATACAGACTGTTAGTCACCTACTAATTATTATGTTTTTCCTTGAGGATATTGAAAAGGAGAGGACATAAGGAAAATGTGATGAACTGAATTCTGCAGAACACTTTGCAGATGAGCAAAGAACCAAAGCCATATCCATACCTAAAGGGAGCATGGTGGAAAAAGAAGAGCACTTGGCCTAGTTGTGCCAAGTGTGCCAAGTCAGCCACGTCAAAAAGCAGGCCTACCACTGACAAACAGAATTCAGAGTATGAAGAAAAACCAGCTGAGCCTTTGACAGTCATTTAAGCTGGCAGATAGACTAGAATGAGAAAAGCTCCTAAGGCAAATCACTGAACCCAAACATTTTTCTTTTACCAAACTCCTCCCCATCTCAATTTTGCCATAAAGATGGCAGAAAAGGAGGCCTACGTACCCATTAGGAATGGTCAGAATTAAAAAGACTGACAATACCAATTCTGGTAAGAATGTGCAGCCACCGGAACTCTCATAGAGAGCTGGTAGGAACATACAATGATTCCGCCATGTTGGGAAACAGTTTATGAGCAATCACTCATAAAGTTAAACATGTATTTATAACTCACCAATCCTATTCCAAAGAAACTATCCACGATGAATAAAAACATATATCCTCACAAAGACTTGTACACAATGTCCACAGAAGCTTCACTCATAACAGTCAAAATAGTTACTGCATCCAACCACCTAAATGTTTATTAACTGGTGAATGGATTACAAACTGTGGGATAGTCATACAATGGAATACTCTTCACACCAAAGAAACTAGTGATATACAGAACAACATGGATGAGTCTCAAATACATGATGAAGTAGGGAAGGCTATATATATATATATATATATATATATATATATATATATATATAGTGACTACATATTATATGATTTCATTTATATGACATTCTAGAGAAGGTAAAAGTATAGTGACAGATTGACAGATCAGTGTTTGTCTAGAGCCAGGGTGGGAGGAAAGGACTGACTGTAAGTGGGATACAAGGAAGCTTTTGGGGATAACAAAATGTTTTATAGTTTGGCAATTACACAACTATAAAAAGGAGGAACTAAAAACCAGAGGAATCTCATCCTGCATGTTCTTGTGGTAATTGTATTTGAAGTTCTACCAGGAATGAACCAAAATGTGAACCAAAACTATTTAAAATCAGAGTTCAAACTCTTCCCTGCTAAAATACTTGCAAGATCAAATAAATCAACCCCTCAGGGGAAGCAGCAATATGTACGATTATGGGTTAGACAAACCATACAATAACTCAACTTAATTAAAATATGGATCAGTTCCTGCTCAAATCAGTTCTTAGAAGAATGCGAATGATTAGCTTTTCATGCTAAATGTCAGAAAGGAAACAGTAAGGATTCTCTAGAAAATAAAACATTGTACCACAGTTTCCAATATTTTTCTAAATATAATGCTTGGGATCCAACTAAAAAAAATCATAAAACATATGAATAACCAGGAAAATACAATCCATAATCAAAAGGAAAAATAGAAGTAAATACACTGATGATCCAGATACTGAAAATTAGCAAAGATTTTTAAAACTCTGTTACTGATAAAAGAATTTGCAGAAAAATATTGGTAGACAGGTAAAGAGATAGATAATAGCAGGAGAAATATAAAACTCCCTAAAAAGTAACCAAAAGATAATCTTAAATGTGAAAATTATGATATTTGAAATAAAAATTTCATTGGATAGAGTTTAACAGCAGATCAGACACCACAGAAAGGATCAGTGAGTTTGAAGATAGAATAACATATATTGCCCAAACTGAATCAAAGAAAGAGAAAAAACTGAAATGAATGAACAGAGAGTAACTTCTTATACAGTAACAAGCATTCTAATATATGTGTAATTAGAGTCTCATAAAAAAGGATCAGAGAGGCAGTAAAATATGTAAAGAAATAATGAATGAAAATTTCCAAATTTGATGAAAAACATCAACTCACAAACTCAGCTTGATAGACTGCAAATAGAATAAATATACATAAAAAATAATTTTGGACTTCTGGTCATCATGGACTAGGCCCATTCCTCTAATCACCCCTCCTACAGTTAAAATCCATAGACAATACAACAAACTAACACAGGCAAATTCTGAAAGGAAGAAAGAGAAAGGCAGAGATCTCAAAACTTGAGGAATACATGAATTCTTTAGGTTTTCTTTTTACCTACATATAAAATGGATGGGACACTGGAAAAGCCTGACTCATGGAACTTCCAATAAGCACAGACTTAAAAAAAAAAAAAAAAAAAGCACAACAACTAAGAAAAGCCAAAGGACTGTAAAAAGGGGGTCTCTAGCATAACCAAAATCTTTTTGACAATGCCTAATCCTACTTGAGCCAAACACCAAGAATAAGCTGCACCCACTATCCATGTGTCGATAGGACTAAAAAATAATGTGGCAGTGAAAATTAGCCATCCAATTCCCCCACCAGAGTGATGATGTTGAGACCAACCAGGGAACTGAACTTCCACTCTTGTCTGAAATTAGCAGTCATAATGACTCAAGGATATCTGCTCTCATCACTATTATTAAATATAATACTTGAAGCCAGAGCCAGCACAAGAGAAGGAAATAAAAAGCATTCAGACTGGATAGGAAGAAGTAAAATTGTCTCTACATGAAGATGACATAATTGTCCATGTAGAAAATCCAAAAAATCTATAGAAAAACTAGAATGAAAAAATACATTGAACAAGGTTGTTTAAGATACAAGATCAACATACAAAAATCAATCATTATTTCTATCTACTACTTACAAAATGTGGAAACTAAAATTTAATACAATGCCATTAAAAAGTGTTCCAAAAAACATGAAATATTAATGCATAAAATCTAACAAACCATGTACAGGATCTGTATGATGAAAATTACAAAATGGTGATGAAAGAAATCAAACAAGACTGAAACAAATGGAGAATCATACAATGTTCATGAATTGAAAGACTCAACATAGGTGTTTTATTACATGGAGCCAAACTCAATCCCTAACTAACAAAAATAATTATAAAATAGAAAAATAATACTCTACAAGTGTATTAAAGTACAGTTGAATATTATGAAACATGTAAAATAATTCATCTCATCAGTAGGTTAAAGGAGAACCACATACTTAATCACCTTAAGAGTTACATAATTTGTATATACCAGATATTTGTTAGAATTCAATAAATTCTTGGGTTTTTTTTATTTAGCAAAATACAAATAGAAGGACACTTTCTTAACATGATAAAGAATATACATCTAAAACCAACAAGTAACCAAATGTTTAAGAATTAAACAGAACAGGCACTAGCAATAAAAATACGTTTAAAATACAGATAGGTCTTAATTAAACTTTAAGATAAGTGTTAGCAGAGGATAGAAAAATCAATACTCTACTTTCAAGTTCCTTAACCAGGTCATTTTCATGGATGGGAATTCATTCTGAGAACATAAATGGATTCCAAAAGAAAATCTTAACCCTTTTCAGTGTTAAATGTTTCTACATTAGGATTATATACACTTACAGATAAAGTTAATTCTTCATGTTCAGGCTTCACAACTGATTTTTCTCCATCTACAATGCTAAATCCATAGGCTTCCTCCAAAGTAGAAACAACCTATGAGTAAATCAAAGCAAATTTTTATTTTAATAATTTTATGTAAATTATATGTAAATTTATTAAGTGTAAAAAAACACTTAATCAAACATGTCAGGACCTTCTTAGCAATAAGACTTCTTTCTACCAGTGCCATAAACTTAAACTTTCCATCTCACATCCCATCTTATATCACCCTGAAGAATAAGAAACAGTCCTCAACTCTACTCTGTAAGAAAGTCCCTATGACTCCCATTTCTGTGTTCATAGGCATGTAAAAGGCGATCTATGAATAGTTGAAGCATCAACTCCACTTATCACCAAAGTATTTCCTCAAAATCTGAGGGACTCAAATTTCTTCTTCGAAAAGAAGCGGACAAAATAGAAATGTAAACTAGAGAGCAATAAATTTTTTAAGGAAATTCTCTGAGCTAACCCTTCAAACTTTGAACAAACTTGTATTTTGGAAATTTGACAAAACTATATTCTTTTTATATTTGTGCTACCTCCCTCATTGTTCTCATTTGGTATGTGGTACATTCACAATTCAATTCTGGATCACTGTGCAAAGAGAAACTCAGAAAAAAGGAGATTTTTTTTTTTCCCAACACTAAGAGCTAAAGTTTCTAAAGTGCTGAGAAGAGTTAACATAGCAGGAATGAGCCAGAAAGGACTATCATTAGAAAGATCTGCTTTCAAGGTTGGCCTTAGACTGCTGCCTCAGAACTTGGATTTCATGAGTGTTCCCATCATTCACTGATAACAGTGGCTCATTGTCCTTAAACTGTTTGTACAAACAATGTGGTTTATGCTAAACATCTGCTTTCCTTCAGGGAGTGTGGAATTTTGGTACATGCTAAGCAAAATACCTAGATGAGCAACCCCCAATAAAACCCTGGGCACTGAGTCTCTAATGAGCTTCTCCAAAAGACATTTCACATGTGCTGTCATAATTTGTTGTTGGAGTAATTAAGCACATCCTGTGTGACTTTAAAGGAAGAGGAATCTTGGACCTAGTTTCCTCCCGACTTCACTCCATAAGCCTTTTCCTTTTGCTTGATTTTGCTTTGTATCTTTTCACTGTACTAGATCTTAGCCATCAGTAGGTCTATATTTTGAGTCTAGTGCACCTTCCTAGCAAATCTCTAAGCCTAGGGATGGTCATGGAAACCCTAAACACAGGGACCAACAAGTGTCTTACCATCTTTAGATGTTGGGTAATTTTTCTGATCAATTCATCTTCTGCTATTAACTCCTTTGTCTTACTCGATGCAATGGGCAAAGCATATCTTACGATGGATTCCCCTGCTGGTGGAGATCCTAAGACCATTGGTTCAAGTTTATCATGTACTAATTTTGCACTATGTTTTTCCTTTGCTTTAAGTGACAACGGTGCAGTAAATATTCCTTTTTTGTAAGTTAAATCTGGAACATTTGCCAATTTATTACTAGAGGCTGACAGATGTTTTGTGGACTTCATTTTGTTATTTTACTTCACTTCCAAATTACAGGTGAAAAAAATTGTATTCCTCCCTGTAAATAAAACATTAAGATTTCAGATTAAAAATTAGGGCAGGATTACCAATTGCCGTGAAGATGGTGAATACCAAAACCAGCACTGCAGAAATCACAAAATGGAGAGGAAACCATTCCTAACAATAACAACAAAAAAATTTTTAAAAAAGAAAAAAAGCCTGTGAGAAATCCTTAAAGGTGACTGAAGACTGATTTATGTATGAGTATTTAGGATGGGGAGTTTTATATCTATCATTATTTGCATAGGAATAATAGCCTAGACCCAGGGTAACAACAGAGTAATATCAAGGCAGCACCAAAATCATGCTGGGTCCCCCCAAAAAATATATTCAAGTTCTAACCCCTGGCACCTGTGAATATGACCATATTTGAAAATACCATTTTTGTAGATGTAACCAAGTGAAGATGAGGTTATACTAGATTAGAGTGGGCCCTAAATCCAATGACTGGTATCATTATAAGAAAGCCAAATGAAGACAAAGATACACAGATGTATACAGAAAAAGGTCATGTAATGATAGAGACAGAGACTGGAGTAAATCAGCTACAAGCCAAGGAACGTTAAATTTTCCCAGCATCCTTGCTAGGAAAAAGCAAGGGAAATTCTTCTTTCGAAACTTTAGAAGGAGCATAGCACTGCAAACACTTTGATTTCAGACTCTTAGACTCTGGAACTGTAAGAGAATAAATTACTATTGTTTTAAGCAACCTAGTTTGTGGTATTTTGTTATGGCAGCCCTAGGAAACAAATACACACAAAAAAATTTCCCTAAATTTGATGGGAGGGACCTAAACTGTGGCCTGTTTTTTGATCATTTCATAATAACAGATTACTAGACAAGAGTAGCTGACACTCCCAAAGACATATGAGTTCACAGGCAAAAATAACTTGACACCTGAAAAATACAAGCTTTGCAAAGGAAAGAAGAAAGAAAGAAAGAAAGAAAGAAAGAAAGAAAGAAAGAAAGAAAGAAAGAAAGAAAGAAAGAAAACTAAAAGAAAAGGTCCAGAGGCACCTGGCTAGCTCAGTCCGAAGAGCATGAGACTCTTGATCTCGGGGTTGTAAGATCAGGCCCCATGTTGGGTGTAGAAATTATATAAATACATACATACATGCATATATACATACCTATATACATGCTTTTAAAAAAAAGTTTAAAAAAGACAAACCAAAAATATACAAATACACACAAACAGAATATTAGCAACACAAAACAGGTACATGAGTATTTTTTTAAAGACTCAAGTAGAAATACTACAAACGAAAAATGTAATAAACATAACTGATCACAGAATAATACTGCTGAAGAATAAATTAGGCAAATGGAAGATCAGAGTGAGATATTCTGCCAGAAAGCAGCAGAAAACGATAAAGAGATAGAAATGAAAAAGAAAATAAGAGATACGTAGAAGAATTATACAAATATCAAAAACCAGATAAAAGAAGATCCAGTGAGGAAAAAAAATATGAAATGGACAGGAGGAAATATTTGAATAAATAATAAAGATAAATTTCTCAGACTTAAGGATAGTGGAAAGCACAGATCAAAAGTGTTCACAAAATACCAAAAAGGAAACAGATAAACAACAAAACATAATTAATGAAATAAATATAAAAGCCTCAAAAAGAAAAATTTGGAAGTTTTCAGAAGGAAAGAGCATATAACCTAAAAAAGAGGAAGAATTCAATTTTTAATTCAAGTTTTAAATAAAATTTCTTCTTAAAGGAATCTATATTTTGTCTAAATTGCAAGCTCTTTGGATGCAGTCTAGCTGAAGAATAAAAATGGATGCAAAGATTAGCAGCATTTATCACATATTCTCGAACATGAATAAAGTAAAATACACATCATCAGTAAGTATTAAAAATTAATATATTTTAAAGAATTTAAACAATTAGCAATCCTATGAAAATTGGGAAAATATAGGCCTGCATTTGTTGACAACATATAAACATGATTAAATTTTTGAAGAAGTAGTACCTAGCATAGAGAGGGTCATCTAATAAATTTTAATAGACTAATAATAGATATTTTTTTAATTTGGCATGGAAAAAGTCAATGGCATCCTGTTAGCACATTTATGCAAAATACAAATATCAACACCAAATAATAGACTATTTTAGGAAGTAAAATAAAAACCAAAAAATAAATATTATATGATACATTATAAATGAAATCAGTTACAATAACATTTTTACAAGCTAATTATTTCTCAATTATTTCGGACACAATCGCTAAGGTAAACCACAGAAAGCACATAAAAATTATTGATATAATTGTGGATTTCCAAAATGCAAATATTTCTATATGTGAACATGTATTAGGATTTTAACCAAGAGATGACACAGCTGGAGAAGAATCTACTGTTTAGATTACTTACAAAAAAAAATTAAAAAATATATATATCACATTATGTATATATATATATGTATATATATATATATATATATATATATACACACATATATATAACAGCAATACAATGCCTCAAATACGTATGAGAAAAAACAAACAGAAAATACTCAAAAATGAAAAATCTGTAATATTTTGCACAGTTCATCAAGACTTTTTTTTTTAACTTGGTAGTGAATGATAGAGCAAAAATATCTTCTGACAACACTGAAAATTTTTCATTCTCAAACTGTACAATTGCTTTATTGTTGTAATGAAACACTACATAGTTAACTGAAAACAGTTGTCAAACATAATTTTTATATCATAGTCAAATAAATATTGGGAAAGATTATTTGATGTCATGTCACTCAAAATTCATTTGAAGAATGCAATGGTTTTGGAAACTGTTGACAATAATAAATATATACATTGTAGAACATAAGCCAAAGTCCCCCGTTGGAAAATATATCCATTTATATTTTTCTAATATTAATAGTGGCATAATATTTTTTTAATTTTTTTTTAACGTTTATTTATTTTTGAGACAGAGAGAGACAGAGCATGAACGGGGGAGGGGCAGAGAGAGAGGGAGACACAGAATCGGAAGCAGGCTCCAGGCTCTGAGCCGTCAGCCCAGAGCCTGAGCCTGACGTGGGGCTCGAACTCACGGACCGCGAGATCGTGACCTGGCTTAAGTCGGACGCTTAACCGACTGAGCCACCCAGGCGCCCCAGTGGCATAATATTTTAAATAAAGGTAATGTAATAAGTGATACAGAAACTAAAATTTAATTTACAAAATTGAAAAGCATCAAAAGAATTTCAAAGAAATTATATTGCCAAAGACAATGCATCAAAAGCATCAGGTCTGAGAGAAAAGGACCAGCAAAAATGACTTAAGAATGATTGATCAATGAGCCAGAAGGTAAAACCAGGAGAGGATGTATTGAAAATAAAGTGAAAAACAAACAAACAAACAAAAAAAACTTACGAGTAAATGATGAACTGCGTTAAATGCTGGGCGGGTAAGATGAGGACTAAGAATTAACCACCGGATTTAGCGACAAGAAGGTAGGTCATTTGTGACCTAAAGGATAGCAACAGTTTTAAGAGTGACGGGAGGTGAATGCCTGAAATATGGGCAAAAGGAAGATTTTTTAAGAGAAAAGTAACATGTTTGTATGCTGTTGTAGGTTGAATTATGCCCTCTCCCCCCAAAAAAATATGTTCAAGTCCTAACCCCAGAACCTGTGAATGTGACCTTATTTGTTAATAAGATCTTTGTAGATGGAACCAAGACGGATTCAAACTGTATTGGAGTGGGCCCCAACCCCAATGGTGTGCTTCCTGGAAGAAACTCAGACCTCCAGGCGCATGGGGAGACCACCACGTGAAGACAGAGGCGAAGATGAGAGCAAGGAGTCTAAGGGACACCAACTGGCAGCGGCCACCAGAAGCTGGGAGGAAACACGGAACAAAATCCTGAGAGCCTCCAGGAGGAACCAGCACTGCCACACTCTTCAGACTTCAGCGTCCAGAAACAGAGGATAAATTTTTGTTGTTTTAAGCCACCCAGTTTGTGGTACTTGTTTAGGCAACCCTAGGAAATTAATACATATGCTGATGGAAATGACCCAGCAGAAAGCAAAATGTATTGATTGGTATGGAGGGAGACTGCTGGAATGATATCCTTGAGTAAACAAGGGGATATAGGTTTTAATGCATAAATGCTCCCGTGCACTTAAGGCAGGACCAGGGAAACTTCTGCGGTGACAGACAGGAAGGCTGAGACGCCCGCTACTTCAGGAAACCAATTGAGAAAAAGACGGGCCGCGCACCAGGTGCAACCAAACAACCTAATAAATGGACCCATGAAGTTCACACGCCTATAAAAATAAAGGTTACATGGACTAAACGCTTGTATTTACAAGAAATATTTAGGGATTTTACGTATTGTCTTCATTTAATCCTAACTATCCTAGGAGGAGTAGATCACCACAAATTTGCCCAAGTTTATCAGTCACCTTCTACCACAAAGAAAACGTTTTCTGGTCTCCCTTCAAGGATTCATCTCAAACGCTTTAATGATACAGTACACAACGAAATGGGGCAGGGGGCGACATAGGGCAGAGAAGCTAGGATTATCGTCTTAGATTTCGCTTCAACAGAGGCACAGCTGCCGCTTTTGCCAGAGAACACAACAGAAACCCTCACACTCCGCGGAGGGAAGGACCGCAGGCGCCTCCCCTCCCAGTGGCTAGAATACCTGCTGAGGCCGCTGGAAGCCAGGTTACTGGGCGGTTTTGCCTTGGCCAAGCGGGCTCTAAGGTGAAAGAGGTGGAAATGCCGAGCCTCCCAGACTTCCTTCAAGGCGGAAGCCTGCAAACCCTTCAGACTCCAGCCTTGCTATTTTACAAACTGACATTTGGGCGGAAAGGCCGGGCCTCTGCGCCCTGAGGCGGCGGCAACGACCGGCCCGGCGCTAAGCGGCGAGGTGGGCGGTTGACGCCGCGTCACCGACGCCCCCGCCGCGCGCCCCCGCCCCGAGAGACCCGCGCCGCGCGCCCCCGCCGCGCGCGATCCGCCGCCGCTCTAGGAGCCAAAGCCCGAACCGAGTCTTTCCCGGAACTGAAGGCTAGAGGATTTTCGGCAACTGTGGAGCCCTACGAAGTAATACAGTCCAGACTGCGCTTTCTGTGTTTCTTGCTCCCTGGGCTGTGTACCTCCCTCCAGGACGCTGCACAACTGAGATTCTTTTAGTCATTTGGCCTAAAGAAATAAAACAGGGGCCTCTTTGGTGCTTTGAGAACTTGGGCTTCATCACCAGCAAAACCTGAGCCCCAGGCCCTTAAAGTCTGCAGTTGTCTAAAGTTCTTTACAATCCGGGGTTTGGTAGAGTCCCTTACCAGACTTAAGCTCCCAGGGAATTGTGCAGCGGCTTCGTATTGTAAAAATAAAATGTACCAGAGAGGCATCTGGGTGGCTTAGTCCCTTAAGCCTTTTGAGTCTTGATTTCTGCTCAAGTCATGCCCTCACAGCTCCAGACACCAAATCCTGCTTCAGGGTCCATCCTGATAGCACCGAGCCTGCTTGGGGTTCTCTCTCTCTCTCTCTCTCTCTCTCTCTCTGCCCATCCCCTGCTTGTACTCTCTCTCAAAATAAATAAACTTAAAAAATAATTAAAATGGACTACAAAGTTGCATCATGCCACACAACAGTCTATTGCCATCAGTTTGCATACTACTTGCAAAAGATGTAATTTTCCAAGGTAGAGTTTTTTTGATAGTTTGACTTCAAGAAATGAATTTTTTCTTTTAAAAAATGAAAACTATTGATTTAAAACACTCTCCAAATAAAGTTTTGTTGCCCAAAGTACAATGTTTTAATATTTAAAAATACTAACTTGATATAATTTAATTTTTTAATAATGGCTTGTTTGGTTTGCTATATGAATATTCAAGTAAATAGTTCTAGGGCACCTGGGTGGCTCAGTTGGTTAAGCGTCTGACTTCTGCTCAGGTCACGATCTTGCAATTCACGGGTTCAAACCCCACATTGGGCTCTATGCTGACAGCTCAGAGCCTGGATCCTGCTTCAGATTCTGTGTCTCCCTCTTTTTCTGACCCTCCCCTGCTTGTTCTCTCTCTCTCTCTCTCTCAAAAATAAATAAAAACATTTTTAGAAACATAGCCCAGAACAAAATCTGAAACAAGAAGTACAAAAATGGAAGAGGGCTCCAAATTGAGACATAGAAGGATCCTGAACTCACCTCCTCCCCCAAACACAAGAAATTTCCAGCTACATATGGAAAAATTCCCTCTGCAAAGGACTTTGGAAACTAAGTGAACAGCACTTCTGCAACATAGGAGAAAAGGGCCACATTGAGACAGGTAGGAGAGGTAAAGACCAAGTCTTGCAAGAAACCTCTCCAAATCCCAGCAGACCCACAATTAGGAGAGATCTCATAACAGAAGAGCTAGTCCCTGAGGACAAAGGCTCCCCAACTCTTGGGATCTGCACCAGAGAAACAAGCCACAGAATGTCTGGCCTTGAAAAACAAGGCTTACTTCCAGGAGAACCATGTGGCTCTAATAACGGAACATCCACTCTTAAAGGGCTTGTGCCTAGACTCATTCACCACCCTTACCCTCCAGAGCCAAAGCAACAGTTTAAAAAGCACCTACATCATATGCAAAGGAGACTCATTTGCTAATCTTAAAAATATTTCAATTTATATTCAATTGATAATGTGGTCATTTCAAGGATCTGGTACAATTTAAATTCTTACAAAAAGAAGTGGAATTTCCTATTGACTCATTTTCTAATTTTCAGAGTTATATAGAAGGTATGTGATACAGTGATATATTTATTCATATATATAAACTAATATGCTTATATGTAACATAAACTTTCTATATATTGAGATATACACATTTAAAAGACAGAAAATATTTGTGTTTTATCCTTTCCTAGATATCAGCATACAATAAATGCTTGTTAAGTAAATGTTACAACTTTTTTTCAAAAGTGCAAAAATGTAAGAGATCCATGGAAAATTGTATCCCAATAGATGGAAAAAGAGATACCATGCTAACATTACTCAAAAGAAAGCTGTAGTTTTTATATCAATTACAGAAAAACTGGATTTTTGAGTAAAGATGATTACCAGGGATAAAATGGGTTATTACATAATGATAAATAAGTCATTCATTAAGAAGACATAACAATCCTAAACATTTATGAAACTAACAAGAGAGGATCAAAATACACAAAACAAAAGCTGATAGGACTCCAAGAAGAATAGACAAACCTACAATTAAAATCTACAATTAAAGTCAGAGATTTCATCATATCTCCCTCCATAAAATATGTAGACAGAAAATCAGTTAGGATATAGAAACTTGAATACCGCTTTCAACACTAACAACATTATCAACCAAATAGTAATTCATGTGTCAAAGAAATAGTCAAAATAGAAATTATTTTGAACTGAATGAAAATAAAAACAAATCATATCAAAATGTGCAGGATGCTGCTAAAGTAACATATAAAGGTAAATTCCTACACACCTGTAATAGAAAAGAAGAAAGCTCTCAAATAAATGACTTCAAATTAGAAAGGAAAGGCACTAAAAAAAGAAGAGCAAATGAAACACAAAGGAAGAATAAAGGAAATGGTTAAGAACAGAAATCAATCAATAAAAAATAAATATAAACTCATCAGTATAAACTCTACAGATGTCAACAAGATAATAAGGGACTTTATGAACAACTTTATGCCTATAAATTCAAAATCTTGGACAAAATGGATAAATTTCCTGAAAGACAGAAATGACCAAAGCTTATTCAAGAAATTGATATCGTGAGTACTATTATATGTACTAAAGAAATTGAATTTGTAGTTAAAAAATCAAGAAAAGTTTTCCACCAAAAGAACCCTAAGCCCAGATGGCATCATTGGTGAATAATATAAAACATTAAAGAATAAGCAGTAAAAATTTTATACAAATGAGATCCAGAAAATTGCAGAGGATCCAGGAATACTTCCCAACTCATTTTGTGAGGCAGCATTACCCTAACACTGACATCAAAAACATTATAAGAAAAGAAAACTACAGGTCAATATCCCACATGAACATATATGCAATAATTGTCAATGAAATTTTAGCAAATTGAACCAAACAATATATAAAAAAATAGTAGTCATGACCAGCTGGGGTTTATTCCAGGGATGCAAGTTTGCAATAACATATGAGAATCAATGCAGGGCGCCTGGGTGGCTCAGTAGATTAAGCGTCCATCTTCACCTTAGGTCATGATCTTGCTGTTCCAGAGTTCAAGGCCCCTGTCAGGCTTTGTGCTGACAGCTCAGAGCCTGGAGCCTGTTTCAGATTCTGTGTCTCCCTCTCTCTCTGCCTCTCTTTCTCTCTCTCTCTCTCTCTCTCTCTCTCTCTCTCTCTCTCAAAGATAAATGAATGTTAAAAAAGTTTTTATAAAGGGGTACCTGGGTGGTTCAGTTGGTTGAGTGTCCAACTTTGGCTCGGGTCATGGTCTTACGGTTCATGAGTTCAAGCCCCACATCACGCTCTGTGCTGACAGTGAGGAGCCTGGAGCCTGCTTCCGATTCTGTGTCTCCCTCTCTGCCCCTGCCTTGCTTGCACTCTGTCTCTCCATCTCTCTCAAAAATAAACATTAAAAAATTTTTTTTTTTAATTTCATAGTTACAAACAGAGGGGGGGGGAGGCAAACCATAGGAGGCTCTTAAATACAGAGAACAAATTTGAGGGTTAATAGAGGTGGGGGAGAGGAGAAAGTGGGTAATAAGCATTGAGAAGGGCATTTGTTGGGATGAGCACTGGATGTTGTATGTAAGCCAATTTGACAATAAATTATATTAAAAAAATTTTTAAAAGCATGATAATGTAATTCATCATATTTACAGGCTAAACACACACACATATGCACACAGATGATTATCTAAAGAGGGGCTGAAAAAAATAATTGAAAAAATCCAACATCCATTCCAGATTTTTCATAATCTGAAAACTTGAATTAGAAATTTTCTCAGCCGTGGGGCGCCTGGGTGGCTTGGTCGGTTAAGCGTCCAACTTCGGCTCAGGTCATGATCTCAGGGTCCGTGAGTTCGAGCCCCGCGTCGGGCTCTGTGCTGACTGCTCAGAGCCTGGAGCCTGTTTCAGATTCTGTGTCTCCCTCTCTCTCTGCCCCTCCCCTGTTCACGCTCTCTCTCTGTCTCAAAAATAAATAAAAACGTTAAAAAAATTTAAAAAAAGAAAAAAAAAGAAATTTTCTCAGCCTTATAAAACACATCAGTGAAAACCTATAGCTAATATCATACTTAATGGTAAAGATTGACCGCTTTCTCTCTATGATAAGGAACAGGACAAGGATGTCTGTTCTCATTACTTCTTTTCAACAATGTACTTAATGGAAGTCCTAACCAATGTGAAAGCCCAGGAAAAAGAAATGAAGGCATTCAAACTGCAAAGGAAGAAAAATGAAATTTTGATAAAGAGACAAAATGATCTATGTAGAAAATCTGATGAAATCTTCAAAAATTAACTAATAAGCATAACATGGTTGCAGGATACAAGACCAAAATACAAAAACCAATTGTGTTTCTGTATGCTCTTGATAAACAATGAGAAAGTAAAATACAATAAACACCACTTACCATGGTATCAAATACATGAAATATATATACATACTACTGAAAAAAATGTGCAAAACCTCTACACTGAAAATTATAAAAACTTGCTGAGAGAAAATAAAGATCTAAATAAATGCCGATATACTGGGCTCATGAATTAGAAGATTTAATAATGTTAAGATGTGAGTTCTCCCCTACTTGATCTATAAATTCAATATAATCCCAATCAAAATACCAACAGGTCTTTTCAAAGAAATGGTACTAAAATTCCTTTCAAAACGCAAAGGACATGCAATAAGCAAAACAACTTTGAAAAAGAATAAAGTTGGAGGATTTCAAACAAAAAGTATAGTCCTAGAGGAGTCCCTGGTGTCCCCGGGAATAAAGTCTTATTGACCATTTTTGAGCAACGCTCCCCTCCCCCAAGTGGCACCTATTGCTCTCATAAGTGCACACGTTGACAGTGGTTCCAACATGGCCTCCCAGCCACTGATACACCTTAGGTTTCTTACTTCTGTTCAACTAATTGAGAGTCCTTGTATTTGGAGGGACTATACGATGGCAGTCAGTCCAATCTGTCCTGTTTGTTTATAATAACAGTTGGGTGGGATTTGTCCATCCCATGAAATGCCTGAATAACAGGTATGAGAAAGTCTGTGAAAAAGACAACAAATATTTTGACAAGGTTTTGCATAGGAGGTGAAGAAGCTGGGGCCATTTGCTGCTACTTCCAATACTGAGAAGCAAGATTGAGAAAACAGCAATCAAATTGTAATCAAAGCCATACGGCAGAGAGCAATTCAGAAGTCAGTTACATTCAAAAAATATGATTTGCAAGACAAAAATAGATGGTGGCTGCACTATAGCCATTGTTAGGGATGATCTTGAATAACAGTGTTGAAGCAAATTTTTCCTAATGAGAGAAGTTGTGAGCAGTGCCTCTGTTTATCCACTTTGCAGGGAAGAAGTGGCTCAACATAAGAATATATATGGACTCATGGATGGTGGAAAATTGCTTGGCCTACTGATCAAGGGCATAGAAGGAAATAGACTGACAGGTCAGAGACAAGATCCTACGTAGAGGCATGTGGACAGACACATGAAATTTTCCATATCACATATAACTGCCTACTTAGAAGGCATCCACTGCAGAAGAAGCACTGAACAACTTAGTGGACAAAATCATTCAGCTAATTGATATTAGCCAACCTCTGTCTTCAGGCATACTGAACCTGGCACATTGGGCACATGAAAAAGTGGTCACAGTAGGAGAGATGGAGGCTACACATCAGTCCAAAACCATGAAGTTCCTCTTACCAAGGCCAATCAAGCTACTGAATATCCACCATGACAGCAACAGAGGCCAATAACCTAGTGTGACACCATTCCTTGAGGAGGCCACCGGGTCATTTGGGGGCAAGTTGATTAATTTGTGCCCATTCCATCCTGGAAGAACCAGTGAAATACATGGGTTTGGAAGCATAGGGATGGAAGCAGGAGATATCCCAGTTAGCATCATTCCCAATAACCACTAAAGAACTCTGTGCTTTTCTTCCTGCAACTCTGGACTTTGGAAACTTAAAAATCTAGGTCCCCAAAGGGAACAGCAAGTCTCCTATTGAACTACAAGCTACAGCTTCCACAGCTGCCACAGCTGCCACCTAGACACCCTGGGATCCTTGTATCCAGGAACCAGGATGCTGGAAGAGGACTGACCACTTGGCAGGCATAAATGATACTGATCAACAGGGTAAACTAAAACTAATGTTACACAGTGGTAGCAGGGAGGAATACATGTGTAATTCAGGTGACCCACCTGAGTGTCTCTTAGTACTCTCTTTCCCAGTTACAACTGTGAATGAGCAAATGCAGCAAACCTAGCCTAAGAACTGTGTGGGCCCTGGGGATCAGATCAGTCAGGAGTTTGGGTCACACCACCAGGTAAGCTGGGTGAGTAAGTTGGGTCATGACCAACACAGGGAATAGCTGAAGACAAGGAAATTTAGAACGGATGGTGGAGAAAGGACATGATAAGTGTGAGTTTCAGCCCCCAAATTAACTGCAGCAGTGGAGACTGTAGTTCAGCCCATAGACCTCCCTATTTTAAGTTTATTCTCAGAAAGAGAGGTCCACAGGAGAAACGTGTAAGAAGAAATACATGCAAAGCAGAGCGTGAACTGTGACAACCATGAAGACCTCACTGTGATGATCACATTTCCCTTCAAGAAAGAACCTGAAGCAAAGAGTATGGGTTGCTGAAAGCCTCTGGCTATGGATGCCATCAGGCTCTGTTTCAGCCTTTGAGATAAGTCCACTTGCCTCTTGGGCATTCCCCAGCTGATGACTAAGCACACAGCGATGTAAAGATTTGCTATTTCTGGCCATTGTGGGACTCCTCCATGAGCATTCTCTGTACTTGAGATCCCAACAGGGCTTTCCGAGACTTTCTCACCTATGCCATGGTCTGATCCTCTTTCATTCTCCCTCTCCTTTCACAGGTACCAGCTCAGCATCATTGTCTGAAAGCTTCCTCTGCCACTCCTGCTCCTTCTTCCCTTTACAGTGGTAACCCCTAATAAATCTCTTTCATTTGTAACTTCATCTTAGCACCTGCTTCCTGGAGGACCCAAATCAACAAAGAACTAAATGTAAAAACAAAAACCATAAATCTAAAAGAAAACATGAGAGAATGTATTCATGACCTTGGTATGGGTCTTAGACAAGACACAACTATAGCATCAGTTGACTAGTACTTAGTCAAGTACTAACTGTAAAAAAAGAAATTGATAAACTGGACTTCTTTCACAGTTAAAATGAATTATCTTTCAACAGATGAATACATAAACAAACTATGATGTGTCATTACAATGTAATACTGTTCAGCAATAAATAGAAGGGAACTATTGATACACAAAACAATTTGGATGAATCTGGAAAGCCATTATGCTAAGTGAAAGTACCCAATCTCACAAAGTTACATACTGTATCATTCCATTTATATGACATTTTCAAAAAGACAAAACTGTAATAATGGAGAACAGATTAGTATTTTCCAGGGGTTAGAGGTAGGGGAGTGTGTGATTATAAAAGGGTAGCATAAGGGAGTGTTTTAGCATTATGAAACTATTCTGTATCTATATTCACAATGGTTACATCCATTCATGTGTTAAAATTCACAGCAATGTACACCAAAGAAGTCAATTTTACTATATGTAATTTTTTAAATAAAAAAAAACAAAAATAATCACCCACATACTGATGCTTTGCTTAAAATTATTCAATGAATGAATGTTTAGGGCTGAAGTTGTTGCAGCATATGGTAGGTGTGTGTTTAATTTTGTCACAAGATGACAGGCTTTTTTCCAGGGTGTTTGTTCTATATCTTGATTGGGGTATGCACTTGTGTCAAAACTCATCAAACTGAGCACTTACAATGGCTGCAATTTATTTTATGTATAATATACTTCAATAAAGCTGATTAAAAAGAAAATGCTTTAAATTATCCTTACATATCAATAATAAAAGGATTTGAACAGACATTTCACAAATGAATACATAGCATCAATTATTCATTGATGAGCAACATTATTTCTCATTAAGATAATGCAGATTAAAAGCACAATGAGATACCACTACATAGCCACTAGAATGGCTAAATATCACTGAATACCAACTGTTCCAAGAATATAGAACTACTGGAATTCTCATACATTTCTCATGAGTGTGTGAAATGGTACTCAATTTTCAAAAACATTTTGGTCATTTCTTATAAGGTAACCATAATCTTACCCTCTGACTAAGCAATTCCATCCATATGTACACAAAAATACATGGACATGGAACATTTGATTGTAATAGTACAAAACTTAAACCATATAAATGTCCATTAAAAGGACTACGAGTAACCAAACTGTGTCATACTCATATAATAGAATGCTAATCAGTAACATGAGTAATAATCACTGCCACACACAGTGTCATAAATAAATCTCACAGACATTATAAGCAAAAGAAGATAAATACAAAAGTCTATATACTGTATGATTCCATTTATATGAATTTCAAAAAAAGTAAAACAAATATATATAGTGATATATGTTTGTCAGCCTCCAAGATGCCGTCAATGATCTTTGCCTCCTGGTTTTCATATCCTTGTGTAGTCCCTTCCTACACTGAATCATGTCTGGCCACGTGACCACTACAATATTGTAGAAGTGACAGTGCATGACTTCCAGAGTTAAGTCATAAAATACATTGCAGTTTCTGCCTCAGCCTCACTTGAATTGCTGACTCTGGGAAGCCAGCCACCATAGCACAAGGACACTTAAGCAGACTTGCATAAGGCTCATGTGAGGAAGAACTTGCCGGCCCTGTGAATAAGCCACCATTCAAACATTCAGATAACTACAATCCTGGGCCTTGCTGACATGTGACACAATCTCAAGAAAGGCTCTAGTGAAACCATCTAAACAATGGAGTCCCAAATTCCTGACCCACAAAACTTACAAAATGTAATAAGTATTGCTTAGTATTTTAAGCCACAAAGTTTTGGATAATCATTTATGCAGCAATAGATACCTAAGACATGATAAAAACCAAAACAATATTTGTGGGAAGGGGCATATTGACTGAAAAGAAGCACAGGGTAACTTTTAGGGGTAATAGAAATGTTCTATATCTTAATCCTGATGATGTTTATATGGATGTATTCATATGTCAAACTTTTGAACTAAATGCTTATGATCTATGCATTTTATTGCATTTAATACATATGAATAAAAATTAAACGAACAATAAAGAAAACATGATTCAGGAAAGAAAAAGTTCATTCATAATAGTAACTACACCATAAAATATCTAGAAACAAACATTAAAAATGTGCAAATTCATGGGCGCCTGGGTGGCTCAGTGGGTTAAGTGTCTGACTTGATTTCAGCTCAAGTCATGATCTCATGGTTTGGTTCCTGAAATGGAGCCCTGTGTCAGGCTCTGCATTGACAGCATGGAGCCTGCTTGGGATTAACTCTCTTGCTCCCTTGCCCTCTCTCTCAAAATAAGTAAATAAACATTTTTTAAATATGCAAATTCTATACAAAAAAAAAAAAAAAAGACTAACTCCTTGGAGAATAATATCAAGGGGGATAAAGACCTGAATAAAAAGAGAGACAGACCATGTTCATAATAATAAAGGTAATTAAAACGACTAACTTTTGTTGAGTGCTTTTAATGTAGCAGACTCTGGTTCAAGCACTGCACATGGATTATATCATATTATACCTTAAAATAACACATGAAGTTATTTCTATTTCATAGACAATGAAACAAATTGAGAGGTTAGGTCAATATTGTCAATATGTCTATTCTGCAGATAGCAATCCTTAAATTCAGTGTTATACCAAGCAAAAACTCCAACACCATTTTTATGAAATTTGGAGGACTAATTCCACAATATATATATATGGAAGAGAGAAAGAACAGTGACAGGGGGATATGCTTTATCAAATCATGCAAAGTATGCAAAATAAATAGTGACTTAAATGGACAAATTTGGAAAAGAAAAACATTAACAAATAAGTAGGGAAACTGAATATAAAGCCCAGAAATAGATCCATAGATACAAAAATTTCTAATTGTAAAAATACGATATTTCGAATCACTGGTGAAAGAATATGCAATTCAGTAAAATGGTTTGGATATATATCTACCGTCTGGGAAATAACCTACATTGAGTTCCAACTTCATACCATATAACAAGTTCTAAATCAATTAAAATATTAAATGCTAAGTAGCTACAAAGTATTAGAAAGAAAAGAAATGTAGGGGCACCTGGGTGGCAGAGTTGGTTAACTGTCCAACTCTTGGTTTGAGTCAGGTCATGATCTCATGGTTTGTGAGTTCAAGGCCTGTGTCACTCTCTGAGCTGTCAGCTTGGGAATCTGTCTCCCTCTCTCTCTGCCCCTCCTCCACTCATGCTTGAGCACTTTCCCTTTCTAGAAAGAAAGAAAGAAAGAAAGAAAGAAAGAAAGAAAGAAAGAAAGAAAGAAAGAAAGAAAAGTAATGTAAAATTTTATAAGCTTGGGATAGGAATAGGCTTACACTCAAAGCTCAAAATCCAGCAAGGAAAAAATGAAAAGATTTGATTACATGATTTTAAAATTTCTATTTATTGCATGATATCACGAGCAAAACTTAAAAGACATATTTGCAACATATGTAACTAACAAAGAATATATAAAGACCTTCTAAAAAGACACCTGGGCACTTCTAAAAGGAGCGCCTGCATGGCTCAGTCAGCTAAGTGTCCAACTCTTGATCTCAGCTCAGGTCTTGATCTCACTTGAGTTTAAGCCCCGTGTTGGGCTCCATGCTGAGTGTGGAGCCTACTTAAAATTTTAAAAAATAATAAATAAATAAACAGACAAGTCAATAGAAAAATTAACTTTAAATACATAGTTCATGCATTTTGAACTAAATTCAAAAATTTGAAATTCACGTAGGCAAAAAAGCATAAGAAAATATGTTCAGGGCACCTGGGTGGCTCAGTTGGTTAAGTGTCTGACTTCAGCTCAGGTCACAATCTCACGATTTGTAACTTTGAGACCCACGTTGGGCTCTGTGGCTAACAGTTCAGAACCTGGAGCCTGCTTTGGATCCTATGTCTCCCTCTCTCTCTGCCCCTCCCCTACTTGCACGCTGTCTCTCTCAAGAATAAATAAACATTTTAAAAAAAATTTTAAAGAAAATATGTTCAAATTTTCTAGTAATTGTGAAAATGAAACCTAACATGAGATGTCACCTTATACCATCAAAATGGCAAAAATTAAAATAGTGATTATATCCACAGTTCACAAGGATTTGGGGAAAGGAACAATCTTATGCATACTTCATGAGAAAACCAATTAACAAAATCCTTTTGTAAAACAATTCAATATTATTTTTCAAAGTTAAAATTTTACATATTCTTTGACAGAATAATTTTACAACCATGAATCTATCTTATAGAAATGTCCAAATACATGCACAAAAATATTTTAACAAGAATGTTTATTATAGCATTATTTATGATAGTGAAAATTCTTAAATAATACAAATGTCTGTCAAAACAGAGGTCACTTTAATAAATTGGGATATATCCAAAATATTTTGTAATGATATGCAGCTATTAAGAATAGGAACTTTGTATATCACTATGGAATAACCACTAAGACATGTCCATTGAAAATTGTATAATTATGCATAAATTATTATTTTATTTGTTTAAATAACCTGTATGTACTTCTGTAGATTATATGTGTATAAACATATATTAATGCAGCGAGAAAAATCTCAAAGGATACATATCAAAACATTTAAATTCAAGTTAGTTAACATGCAGTGTAGTATTGGCTTCAGGAGTAGAACCCAATGTTTCATCACTTACATATAACACCCAGTGCTCTTCCCAACAAGTGCCCTCCTTAATGCCCATCACCAGTTTAGCCCATCTCCCCAACCACCTCCCCTCCAGCAACCCTCAGTTTGTTCTCTATATTTAAGAGTCTATTATGGTTGCCTCCCTCTCTATTTTTGTCTTATTTTTCATTCCCTTCCCCTCTGTTCATCTGTTTTGTTTCTTAAATTCCACATGTGAGTGAAATCATATAATAGAATGTGTATATGTAAGGTGGAAAATGAAGATGAACTTTATTGCTCTATGTGTTCATGCACATCTGAGGCTTTCATAAAAATACAGTAATTTATTTCTATTACCTGTACAACAAAAAGTACAGAGAAATATAATCATCAAAAATCCATTCCACTTACAATGTACAGTTTATTCAATATAAGACTCTGTGATACTTTGGTAGGTATTATTGCCAACCTTTTTTATAATTTTCAACATCAATTTTTACATTTTATTCAACAAATATTTATTTAAGGTTACTAAGCAACAAGCACTGTGTTGGGTACTTAGACGTAGTAGCCAGAGAAAACACAGTCAACTGCCCTTATAGAGTTCACAGTCTATTTGGAAGTAGAAAAAATTAATAAGTAGTTAAATAAAATGCAATGAATGTTCGAACTAAGGAAATACAGGGTACAAGGAAGAGGAAATAATAAGAAAACCTGATTTAATCTAATCTAAAACTAAATCAAAGAGCACAGAAAGCTCTAAGAAAGGAGATACACCCCCCAAAAGAGATGATTACATTAAAACTGAAATGTAGGCTTGGAGTAGCCAGGCAGAATAGGAGGGAATGCTAGGGAAGGAGGGGAAAAGACCAAAATGAGAACATTCAGGGCAGAAAGAATTATCATATGCAAAGTAGGTATGGTTGGAACATAGCGGGTGAGGTTTGAGTGGCAAGAGGTTAATTTGGAGAGACAGCCCAGGACCTATCTGTCAAGTTTCTGATTAGCCCTGGTAAGAAAGGAAGAACTTTATCTAAAAGCCAATGGGAAGTCTGATGTGGAAACAAAGGCAAAAGAAAAAAATTAAATTCCCTTTCAGTATACAGCCCATTGACAAGTCCTTGAAGCAGACACAATGACCTTCCTCTAGGACTCAGCTGTCTCAGATGTTAACACTTTGCTAAGGGCAAAAGGCAATATTAGCTTAATATTATCCCTCCCCCAACCCCAGGACCCTGTAAGTCTACCTCAACATACAAAAATTACTTTGGAAATGTCCTTTTTCTCTAACCCCCCCAAGATCTATGTTAACAATCATCGTCCAAGCATATGGCTTACTGATATACATCTGAAGGGTCTCATGACTAAGGTTTTACTAGACAGTGGTAAATGACCTTTTCCTAACAATAACTAGTTCCTCAAGGTGCTGGAAACCTTACTTCCAAAATTCCTTAGAGACTTACACTAAACTTCACCTCCCTCCCAACTTGAAGGTATGTAATCAGTCACCTGGCACAACTCCAGGACAGCTCTTTCTCCCCAAGAGTCCTGTCCCCATGCTTTAATATTTTTTTTCTTTCTTTTATTTTAGAGAGAAAGAGAGAATGCCAGCAGGGGAGAACAGCAGAGGGAGAGAGAGAGAATCCCAAGCAGTTTCCTTGCTCAGTCTGGAGCCCAAAGCAGGGCTCAAACTCACCATCCAGAGACCATGACCTAGACAAAATCAAAAGTCAGAGGCTTAACCCACTGAGCCACCCAAGCACCCCTGTCCTGGTGCTTCAATTAAACCACCTTTTTACACCTAAGACAGCTCCTATTGGCTCCAAGCCCCAACATTTCCACATCAAAGTCACTAAACAGTTTAATGCAGGAGCCTAACAGGCTTAGGTTTATAGCACATTTTTGAAAGACCACATCAGATGATTGTGGAGAAAGGACTCCAATGGTACAAAAATGGAGACAGAAAAATCCATCAGAATGCAGTTTCAGTAAGCCAGATAATAAAGACAGAGATGTGAGTAGATTTGAAAGATATTCAACCCAAGTAATTCAGTGGGATCTAGCAACTAGGTGGATGTGTGAGGACAGGGAGAGGAAAGAATACAGAATACATTCCACCAAGGGGGTCGGACAGGGGGCCGGGCAGGGGCAGGGGAATAAGGCTGCAGGAATTGGTGGCAGCAATGAGGCAGGCTGCGCTAGAGGCAAAGGTCGTGCTGGAGGCACTAGTCTAAAAGAACATGAGGGAGCAGCCACTGGCCAGAGCAAGGAGGACTTGGTTGAGGTTTGTGGGCGGGAAGGAGAGGGACACAGAAATGGGAGTGGACCGACTCCTGGGCCTGGGCAGCTGCAGTAGCTCCAGAGGCCAAGTGACGTCATTCCGAAAAGACAAGGAGGCCGCCAAACTGGGGCTCTGAGTGTTTGTGCAAGGTATGCACGCAGCCTTTAGAAGCTGGAAATGACAATAAATAGATTCTCCACTAGAGCCTACAAAAGGAACACAGCCATGGCAGTTCCATTTTGGACTTCTGACCTGCAGACTATAAAATACTAAACTTGTATTGTCTGAAGCCACTAAATCTATGGTAATTTGTAATGGCAGCAATAATACAGGTGTTCTTTAAAACAGCGTATCAACCTGGGTTCTCCCATAGACAACAGGTGATTTTGCCTCAACAGCGTATCAACCTGGGTTCTCCCATAGACAACAGGTGAATTGCCTCAAGATAAGACAGAGGCAATTATTTTTTGATTTCTTGAATCCAGAGTTCTCATACACCTACAAACTTTGTGTACATGCATAACCTCCTTTTCATCAAACTAAGAAAAGACTTTGTTCTTTCTGAAACCTTATTCTCTTCACCTGTCTCTATCTTCTAACAACTCATTTTCACTGGGTCTTGCTCTATCAGTGATCTCTATCTTGTATCTTTACTCTCTCCCTCTCAACAGAGTCTACACATCAGTCTATAAACAGGCTCAAATAATAACCGTATTTATTGAGACCTTTTCTATATACCAGACATTAGGCTGTGGTCTACTTCATTATAGCACTGAATCCTCTGAGACTGAATTTGATGAGTAGTGGCAGATTTACAGTGAGGCCTTAAACTTAAACCTTAAACCTCAAACCTCAAAACATTCAACTGCACAAGTCATATCCAAAGCATATCTAATTTTGTATTTTAAGTTTTATTTATTTATTTTGAGAGAGAGAGAGCGCACATGTGAGCAAGAGCACAAGCAGGGGAGGGACAGAGAGAGGGAAGACAGAATCCCAAGCAGGCTCCACATACATCAGCACAGACCCTGACTTGGGGTTCAAACTCACGAGCTATGAGATCATG